>NC_134537.1:33307229-33910094 GCF_050624435.1 Tenrec ecaudatus
GCCTGTGATCTTCCTGCAGTGGGTGTCATTGCAAGTGTTTCCTGAGTCTGAAGAGGACCTTCTAGATTTGTATCAGACATATGAGCTAATATCGGATTTATGGACTTGATCTTGGCTAGGCTGGGGCATTTACTCAATATTCAATTGCTCTTGTATATAGAGATGTTTCTTATACACATGTAAGTGTCTATGAATTTGTTTCTCTAGTCTACCCAGACTGACACAAGGACCCTTCAACTTTCTATGTCTGATTATGATATTTCTTCAGGTTATACCTCAGTTTTCTGAAAATACTCAGTGATGGGTAGGGTACATTCTATATGGCATTATGAAATGTCAGAGTTTCTGTTCCTAATTATATACTTTGTAATCATGGGATCGCTGTAAACACAGTAGCATACTTTTGATGTATTAAGCTGTTGTTATGTGCTACCAAGTCAGTTCTGACCCGTCATGACTCTGCACAGCAGACTGAGACACCGTCAGGGTCTGCACCACCCCTACGATTGTTCCAGTGTTGGAGTCCATTGTTGCAGCCTCTGTGTCAATCCGCCTCTCTGAGAGCCTTCTTCTCTTTCAATGCCTTCCGGTTTTAGCAAGCAGTAAGGTACCGGTCTCTCCTGAGAACATGTTCAAAGTATGTGCCAACATGTTCAAAACATAGTGTCTCTTAAGAGCTCTTTGGCCTCACTTCTTCCAAGACAGATTGGATTGTCCTTTAAGCAGTCCACGGTATTTTCAATATTCTTCACCAGCACTGCACTTCAACGACAGCAGTTCATCGTAGGTCTTCCTTATTCAATGTTTAACATATGAGCAGGGAAGATCAAAGAATAATTGTTAGATGATATACCTGGTCATCTCATTTCCAGTAATCTGCCTTGCGTCCAACATGCCCTCTTTGCAAGTTCTGCCCTTTTTGGCTGTTAAATGATGAGATTGCCCCCAATTTTTACTTTTGTCCAAAAATATTCTTGAAAGTATTTTAATTGGATGCCTTCTAAAGGATATTCTATACTGTAGCTGTAGCAATGGACTCCCACACACTTCCTACTATTGTGCAGTTGCCACAGACCCAGCAACGTTTGGTTCTGTTATTTGTAGGGTCACGGTGATTTGAGATGAAAGGGATTTGATGGCACCTAAAAACAACAACATCTTGCAACACGTATCTTGAGAAATTATACCTTTCATTCGTGTTTATTGTCTGTGAAGATGCCCCTAGGACGTGAGTTAGGTTGAGGTTTGATTTTCTATCTTAGTTTCTATGTCTTATTTGCTTTGATCTAAGAACTTAAGTAACCATTCCCCTCCACAACATAATTTTTTCCTTTTTACCCTACACCTAACCCTAACCCTACCCTCAACATTATTTTTATGTAAAATTATAAACATATATGAGAGTTGAAAATAAAATGATAACCCATCAAACTGCCACTTAGATGCTACTATTAAATTTTATAACATTTATTTGTTATATACCTATCCAAAATTCATCTATGTATGAGTTTTATACATTTTTAATATATTTAAATATTTTTTTTCAGTATTGTGTTTAAGGAGCCTCTTGCAAAATGAGACTCGTAACCTATTTCTTAGAACCATCTTGTCAATATTCCTAGCTCTTGCTGATTTAAACACAAACGCAGATACTAATGGAGGATTTAGGAGA
This sequence comes from Tenrec ecaudatus, assembly GCF_050624435.1. NCBI lineage: Eukaryota > Metazoa > Chordata > Mammalia > Afrosoricida > Tenrecidae > Tenrec > Tenrec ecaudatus. Next base: position 33,308,902 of record NC_134537.1, read on the forward strand.
TATTTTTCCTTAGAAACATTATTCTGCTTATTTTATTATTAATAAGACTGGCAGAAGAGGTAATGAGCCTGCTGATGAGTGTTGGGCAGTTTAGTTGGGTCTCATGGGCAAGAATCCTCTCTTCCTGCACTGTCTTTGATCTAGGGCCGTCACATGTAAGCACCAGGCTAAAGTCCAGCTAGAATGCTTCATAGAAGCGAAGATGCCCCAGACTCGTCTCAAGTACTTTGAGCATGTGATCAGGAGAAACCAATCCCTGGAAAATGATATCGTACTGGGGAAAGTAGACCATCAGCAAAAATGAAGACCGCAATGAGATGGATTGATCCAGTGACTGCGACAGAGGGCACAAAACTTAACAACCCTTGTACGTGGGTCACTGAGTCGGAATCCACTTAAGTGCATCTAGCAACAATAACTGCCCCAAACACTTGGTACTCTTATATTTTCATTTGATTTTCCTGTCCCAGGATATTACATTATAAACTGTTTCCAGTAATCACTAGGTTTTAAGAAGAGAGATCCCTGATTTGTGATTCCATTCCACCGAGCCATTGCCTAATTCCAGGATTCAGGGTACGGCAATGTGAGGAATAAGGAAATGGGGATAGACAGGGGTGTTTTGTTTCTGTCTTACATAGTTTCATTTTAAAAATAACACCAAAGCTGATTTTTTTCCATTGAAGGCTCACCTATAATTAGCACAAAGGCAATTTGCATTGTAGAAAAAGCAATGGTTTGGGGTACTTAGTAATAAATACCAAATATGAAATCTGAATAACTTTAGGGCAGACCTAAATTCTAGCCTCTTTTATTCTGCGTCATTTATTGTAACAGCCAGAAATCACCTGTGCTGGTGATAAGACGCCTTGCATCCCATTGCCTGCCCCTCATGCTTAGCTCACAGATGACACCTCCCACCCCCTGGCCCCCGACCATAGTTTCTGCCCTCCCCCATTGTGTTTTATGAATACTTATTATTTCCTTGTTCTGTGCAAGTGCAGTCTTATAAGCTTTCTTGCTTCCCTGTAAATATACCAGGCATGTTAGAGAACTTTTGAGGACTTTGTTCAAATTAAATTCTCATCTTTAAATTCCTTCTGGTTTTTCTCTTTCCTCCTCCACTGCCCCCAGGTGTTTTCTGCAGGCTCCATCTACCACAAGGACACGCTTAAATCTCTTACCTTCCTTTCTCTGCCTGTTTAAATGCTAGGTGTCCTGTGTGAAGCCTCTCTTTTCCTGTCAACTAGAAAGAATCCTTTCCAACCTGGTTTATGTAGCCTATATTTAAACTGGGTCTTTTAGACGGTTGCTATTCATGGTATGGTCTGTGAAGCAGCAGCAACTACATTTAGCAGATACGCAATCTAGCGCCCTCGCTGAGATTCAGTAGACCAGAATCCTCATTTAGCCAGGACTCCACGTCCTTCTTAACGCACAGTCATAATTGAGCAGCACTGTCTTGGAACAAATTGCTCGCTTGCTTTTGTGTCAGCGGGTCCTACTAGATTGTGCCTTTGGCCCAGCATCTTCATCTTCTTCGTCTTTCATCTGCTGACCACCGTGCAGTGTTTTGCACACAGTACGGTTTCTTAAATGTCTGTTCATTAAAGGAAAGCCTGTGATTTCAATGAGGAGAGGAGAGTGAAGGAACTGTGTACATTTCTATGAATTTGCATCATTTCATTAACTTGTCACTCCTTATTTCTTGATGTACAATTAACTATTTATTTAATTTCATCTATAACAGTACTTCTTTGGAAAGTTCATTTAGCTCTTTTCCCCTTCACTTTTCCAAAAGTTTGTAATGATAGGAATTCATTTTTCTTGTTTTTTTCTCAATTTTTTTTTCTTACAGTACTCAGTATGCCTTAAGTTTAGGCAGTTCAGAAATTGAGCAAAGTCGCATTTAGGTTTATGATCAACCATAGCAGCGTGGGTTTGTCTGTGGCCTTGCACAATAAGTTGTGTACTTCCCTCATCAGACCTGTTTTGCAAACTCCTTAGAACTTTAAATCACCTACCCCAAACCAGACACATTGCTTTCTCTCTAAAACAAAAGCAAACTCCCTGCCACTGAGTCAACTCTGACTCATCTGTCGGGCAGGGTAGAATCGGCTTCTTTGGATTTCCACGGCTACAGATCTCTTTACCTGTCAAGAGATCTTGGTGGATTGTACTACTGAGCGTTCTCTTGGTGGATTTGTACTACTGAGCTTGCGGCTAGTAGCCCACTATACCACTGGGGCACATTTCTATTTCAACTCATAGTGACCTGTAGACCCGCCCCTTGGGGTTTCTGAGGCTACTGTCTTTATTGAAGAAGACTGGTTAAAAACAAACAGGAACCTTTGACTGATTCCTCACCTTTATGCGTGTGCCACACGGAGAGATTTACAGTCTCAGAAACTCACAGGGGCAGTTGTACACTGCACAACAGGCTTGCTGTAAGTCAAAGTTAACTATGACAGTGAGCTACTAATTGATTGACAGAGTGGCTGCAACAATGGGCTCCAAAAACTGAGGATGGCAGTGTCTTGTTGTGCTACACATGGGGTGGCAATGAGCCAGAATCTGCTCAGTGGTGCCTAACAATATCAACACTAATTACGAGCCATCTAAACCCATGCAGTTCCCAGGACATCTCATTTGTGCCCTCCCATTACTCTCCAAGTAATAAAAAGTGCTTTATAAAGGCTGTATAAAAGTGGTTGTTTACTTATGATTCCAAGGTCTTACTAAGGGAAATTGACATTTTTCATGTTCTTTGCCCCAGTAGATATTTTTCTTAATTGATCTTTTCGATAGTTTGTAAAACACACCAAATGAAATACTGATATTCCCTTCATTTGCTCCAATTTTTTGACATGCCACAGGCACTAGGGAGAATGGTGTAAGAGCATTGCAGCAGACAGGCTGCTACAGTCCCAGAGCCTGAGTTAAACCCCAACTCTGCGGTTGGATTTCTGTGCTATTGTGAGCAAGACACTTCACCTTTTAATATCTTCCTTTCTTCTGTAAAACAGGAGAAAAAGAGACATGCACATTTAGTTTTAGTATGAGGTAAAGGGTATTGGTATCAATAGTGTAGCAAATAAAATAATCAGATCTGAAAAGAAACACAATATATACTGACTGTGTGGCCCATATTGACCCTATAAGACAAACTAGAAGTGCCCCCTGTGGGTTCCCAAGACTACATCTTTATGGGACTAGAAAGGCTCGTCTTTCTTCCTTGGCGAGGTTGGTGGTTCTGAACGGCTGACCTCTTAGCAGTGAATGGATACGAGATGGTGGAACGAACTCCAAATGCACTCAGAGTCGACATTTTCATTTGTTTGGGAAGCTGATGGACGTTCAGAACGATGTTTGTCATCAATTGCCATTTCGTCTTTTTTTTTGAAACGAGACAAACCACTCCGACACTTGAGTATTCCCCATAGTGCTGTCCTTGTCAGCTGGGTTGAACATCACCGCACGTCCTGCAGCGTTTTTCCCTGAGCAGGAACCAAAATTTCACAGCTGCACGCTGTTCTCTTAAATCGACCAGCACAAAAAACAAGGTTCGAGCAAAACTGCTTTTACGAAAAATTCACTGTGACCACAGAGAATATTCCCGGGCAATTGCACTGGGCACACTGACTGAGAGGGAGTTGCTGGATGCTCGCCTAGCGGGGACAAACACATTCAATGAAAGCTCTACCCAGCGGAGGTTTTCCCGGCTTTTTTTTTTTGGGGGGGGGGGTACCCGTCGTACTATCAAAGTACACATTCTTTCAGTTGAGTAGGATAGCTAATGTAGAGAGAGGAAATTGAAAACTATCTGCGGAAATCATGAATGACTGGTCTCAGAGTTAATTTTTCCAGGATTCTCTCCTCCCACACTTGCTCTGGGTTGGCTTGGTACTTTGTTTCCTTTGTAGTCTCTGCTCTGCGTTCTTCTAACTTATAACCACCGTCTCCTTTGTGACCCAACCTGTGTGTCCAGTTAACCAACTCCAGTGTTCAGGATTGGGTGTTGGCCTGAAGGGATCCAGGGATTTCTGGTAAATCTCCCTGTCAGCTCTTCCCTTCTAAGCCTAGCTCTTTCCTTAGAGCTGATGGGAGATTAGCAATACAGTTAAAAACATGAAAGGTTAAAAAAAAAAAAACAAGAGCATAGCCAGGAAGAAGAGACTTCTGTTTGGTGTGTGGCAGCAACAGGCAAAAAGGATTTTATCATGGTTAAGAAGTAAGGAGTGGCAGTAATATCAAGCCAGGCCCTGTGAATCCAAATTAAATGATATTTAGGATTGAATCGCAGCAGTTCCCCATCTGGACACCTGGGCACGAGCTTCCTGTTGTTCGTTGTCATGGAACACGTGATAAACACAAATGTCGGTGTTATGTAAGAAATCACCGAGTCTGATAGTCAGAAACACAGGCCTCGGTCGCAGAGTCTTCTGCTCAATATGAATTGTCTGACAGATTTCAGAACAAAAACTCCTTCCTCAAGGTGATAGAGAGAGAGAAATGAGGGTGGAGAGACTCAGGTGTGGAAATAAAATTAATGGGCTACAGTCTTGCCCTGGACTGAGAATCAATCAACCTGTAGATTACTTAACCTGTAGTTATTTAACCGAGAGTCTGGCGCTCCTTCTAGGTGGAAGGCCTTCTGCCAGGCCTTGCGAGACAAGCCCAATCGGAGGTAGGACCTTCCTTCCCTCCTGGGTCTCGAGCAAAGCAACATGCCCCTTCAATTCGAGTACAAAGTAAAGAATCATTGGGCCCCTCCAGGAAGCTTTGCGAGGGTTGTAGAGGGGAGGGAGAAATTACACCTGACCCAGGGAAGCAGGTTTCATGAAGGGAATGAATTGGGAAATAAATCTTGAAGAACAGCTAGTGTTTGTTCATGGGGATCAGGGGTTGAAGGACATTCCAGGCAGAAGGGATGATTAAAAGGGAAGGAGGGCAGCAGTCTGTAAGTCTCCGAAATGCGCAGAGCAGTGTAATCAACTCCAATTAACTGTGCCGGTGAAGCAAAGCCCACCCTGCTCAATCCACCAGCTTGCCCTCCGTCTCGGTGTAGCTAGTCAGTATGCAATTGGGCCTCCATCCACGTGCCATCGAGATGTCTTCGCAAATTAGAAAATTGATTTGAACTTCCCACATTTTTCCCCATTAAGAATTGATGACCCTTTGCCGGGAGACCACATCAGCTGGTACTAATCTGCCTCATGAGAGAATGCACATGGATCACTCAAAGCGTGTTCTGCTGCTGGGTGTCTTAGGCAGACAAAGTCCTCCTTCCTCCTGACCCCTACCTTGTTTCCCCTGAAATAACCTTTAGGCAGCATTACTAAGTTGAGGCAGAAATGCCAACCCTTGGAGATATTATGAAACAACAATTCCTCAAGTTGTTTCAGTTTAAGAAATACTATAAATGGCTCTGAAGGAATTTAGTTTCACAGTGTGTACTGGTATTGAAAAAAAAAGCCGAGAAGTGTTGTAGGGCAGATAGTTTTTCACTGACCATTTCATCTAATATTGTTCTGGTTAGTTACTTTCCAACAGAATCAGATGCCAAGCGATGCCCTGTGTGCGGACTAGCGCTGCTCCGCAGGACTTGCGAGGCTGTTGACCTTTTAGAAACGCATCACCAGGCCTGCCTAGAAGTTGGGGTTTGGGGAAGTTAGGGCCTGCCGGCCCTATAAGGAAGGCCTGCAGAATCATCAGTCCTGGCTACCATCACATGTTAGGCCGGGTTGACTGGAGAAACAAATCCAATGACACTCATGTATGCATAAGAAAGAGCTTTATACAGAAGATTAATTGTATATTAAGAAACATTCCAGTCCAGTGTGATCAAGTCCACAAGTCCAATATTAGCCCATCAGTCCAGTATTAGTTCATAAATCCCTCTTCAAACTCTTGCAGCACATGCAATGATGCAAAATTCAGGACGATCACAGGCCACTGGGTGCAAAGTCTTGTGGATCCAATAGCGGTGGAAGCATCTCATCTCTGGTCCGTGACTTCATGTGGCTCATCAACAGGCAGGCGAAGTGGAGGGAACGTCTCTCACAGGGCTCAGCATGTCTCCACATGGCATGCCAACAGGAAGACAAGGCAGAGAGAGTGTGGCTACGTCCAGGGAAAAGGGAAGTCCCCAGAATCTTTATGAGAAGGCCATGTCCACATGGAGGCACCATCAGGTGGTGGGTGACCTGATTAACAGGCTAGACTGCACCCTACATTTATTTATCAAGTTGACGTGAGATTATGTAACTACCACATATCACATACCTCATCAAACAGAAGCAGTTTCAGCCATCATATTAGGGATGAGTTACTTCTATGTTTGACCAAATATAGCAGGCTAATTTTAAGCTGATAACTCTGTGTGGTTCATGAATGAATTTATTAAGAGCCAAGTGACCCTTGGCAGGAAAAAAGCATTTCCATTCCTGCTCTAAGTGGTAGTAGCCAAGAGCTTAACCATGGGTGTCCCCTCACTCAACTCACTGCCATTGAGTCAATCCCAACTCATAGCCACCTGTAGGACAGGATAGAAAATCCCAGATTGCAACTCATTGTTTTCCCAAAGAGTGGCTGGTGGTTTTAGACTACTGACCTCGTGGTTAGCAGTCCAACACATAACCACTATGCCACCAGGCGCCATTTCTCATCTGGGACTATCAATTGCCTATATCGTCTGTAAATTCTAGGCAAGAGACCCACAACGTTAGCATCTAAAAATCATTCTGTAGAAACCCCCGGTATAAAATAGGAATCAATCTGTGGCCTTCTGAAAGTTTAAGTGAACCTATGGATAAAGCAAAACAAACACACATACCCAGGACCTTGCATTTACTAGACATTTTAGGACTAAGTAATGAAGCCTGCTCTATCAACCAGGCTTTATGGGAGGCTGCTGGGTAACTTAGAGATCCTCTGAATCCCTATCTGTGTCAGGAGAGCTGTTCCATCTGATATTTTGCTCCAGAATCAGAAGAAAGACCAGAGGGACAGAAATAATGAGACATTAATTTGGACTACAGGATGTCGATGTTGCTGACCCTGCAGGGTTGCTGCAGAGTGAGATTAATTATGCAAATCTGCCACCCTAGGCTTTGGAGTTGAAGTGCCCTGTTGTAATTCACTGCAGGATTATTCCTATAGCCAGCATATTGATATGATTATTATTCCACCTAGGTGCCACCCGCCCCTAGACAATTACAGAACCACTTCCCAGAATCTTTCATTGACTTCTTATTTAAAATTCCCGGGACCACAGCAGGTATCTTGGTCCCTTTGTCAGAGACAGCTACAGATTAATGGTGTGAAACAATATGAGGTTTCTGTAGGACATGTGCAATGCTGAGATGACTTGCTAAGTGGAAGATAGACAACCAGATTCTAGCAGAAAATAGTGTTTCTGGGGCCCCTGGTCTTTAAGAAGAAGTTTTACATGACAACAGGGACAGAGAGTTGGCATGCAGAGGAAAGATTATGAGATTTGGTGTCAAGGTATTTGAGTTTGAACACTGACTTGGCTATATATTTTCTGTGGGCCTTTAGGTAAATCCCTCTACTTTTCTACAGTGAAGGCACCTTGGAGGTGTACTGGGTACCTGGTGAGCTCACAGCCCACAGTTCGAAATTACCAATGGCACCTCCAAGAAAGAAGGGGCTTTCTACTCCTGTAAATAATCAGTCTCAGAAAGCCACGGGGTCCATTCTATGCTGTCTTATAGACTTGCTGAGTGGGCATTTATTGGATGGGAGTGAGTTTGGTTTGCTTTGGTTCCCTAAAATGGGAGAGTTGAGAGATTTAAATGACCAAGGACTTTAAAATGAGTCAGTCAGGGTGCAATGTAGCACCGATGAAGAATACAGCTATCCCCCAGTTCCTAAATGCTTCTTCCCCCCCAACTACCATGATCCTAATTCTACCTTGCAAGTCTGGATAGAGCAGAGGTTGTACACTGGTGCAGATAGGAGCTGGAGGCACAGAGAATCCAGGGTGCATGATACCGTCAGGACCAGGGGTGTGAGGGGCAATACTGGGAGAGTGGAGGGTGAGTGGGTTGGAAAGGGGGAACTGATTACAAGGATCTACATGTGACCTCCTCCCTGGGCGACAGACAACAGAAAAGGGGGTGAAGGGAGAAGCCAGATAGGGCAAGATATGACAAAATACTAATTTATAAATTATCAAGGGCTCATGAGGGAAGTGGGAGTGGGGAGGGAGGGGAAAAAAGAGGACCTGATGCAAAGGGCTTAGGTGGAGAGCAAATGCTTTGAAAATGATTAGCGCAAAGAATGTACAGATGTGCTTTATACAATTGATGTATGTATATGTATGGATTGTGATAAGAGTTGTATGAGCCCCTAATAAACTGTTTTAAAAAATATTTTCTGTGCTAATGAGAAAGGGTTCCATACCTGAATTGGCAGTGTAATCATGGTGGAGTGGCCTTTGTGGAGCCCATTGCTTGGGTCATGTCCTATGACCCCTTCTCGTCTCTCGTCTCAGGACCCTGCACAGAAGGTGGTACCCATGCGTTGATATGATGAGCATCTCTAAGGAGTTTGTGGCCTTGAAACCTTGTGCAGCAGCCAATTTCTATCCTTCCGACCTGTTCGTGGTCTTAGTCTTCTTGTTTATATGATAGTATTCCTATATTTATTAAATTTTAATGAGCTTTTTAGCCTTTCCTATGCTCTGTGGTAAAAAGTAAGTTCATTTTGTTTTAGTTTTGCCCCGACGTCTAGTTGCAATGTTACTTCCCTCACAGAGCCCCTACCCTACACACACACTGCTCCTCATTGCAGACTTCCCTGGTTATGTACACCCTCGTTCCACAAGTAACATGCATGTACTTTCTTCCTGACGGTGTAACTTAGATTTATCTATAGACTTAATCATACCATGAGGAATATGTACCATTCACAATAATAATAGCAAAGACATTTAGGCATTGGGTTTAAAATGATCCATATAATCCTTGCAAAAAACATGACCTGGGTACTGTTATTATTTCTATTTTACAAGTGGAAAAACTAAGTCACACACACACACACACACAACTCTGAGAATAGGCTTTTAAGTCCCAGGTTTTAGTGAGTGGTACACATGTTGGAGAGCAGTACACATGGGTTTGAGCAGTCACAAGGCTGGGGCATGTTAAAATATATTTGATCCTTAGCTTTTCACAGAGGGTGCCCATCACAATAGCCACAGAGTTACTGTTTAACAGCATTGCATTAGGAAAATAGACCCTGAAAGAGCTTATGATACACCAGCAAAACGCCCACCTTATACTCTGTCAATAACTTTTTAGTATCTGTTCTGCCTATCTGCTTAATTTGATTGCCAAAACATTTTAAAACCTCAAATTAACCACTGCTTGAGTACTTCCTTGTGTGGACTGGTTTTTGGTCATTGTTGTTGTTTTCTCATGGATCTGCACGGTGAAGCTAAAGCATACTTGTTGAAATTAGAGTCACTTGAGTCTTTACACCATAAAATTCCAGCTCCTTGTCAATCAGATGAAAGAGGGATTGCTCAGTCTTACTTTGTTTGACATAAAGCTACCAAATGTCAAGTGCTTATGAAAAGAACTTTGGTCAGCCCTCCTGGGTCCCCCAGTCCTCTCTTCCAGCGAGATTGATCTGCTGGACTGAAGTCACAGCCCAGAGGATGGGGATGGTGAGTGAACATTGTCATCTTCCAGGATGATCCTGGTGTCCAAACACAAGTGAAAGAAGCCTTAGAACGTATCAACAGGGACACAAACTCACTCAGACTTCCTCAGTGTTCGCTCACAAGGGAATCTCCTTTAACAATTTCATTCTCTTCTTCGAATTCAAAATCGTGGACTTAATAGTTTTGCCGTATGCCCAGGAAGACTTGGAATATTATTTTTGCATGTCAGGGACAAGGTTGGAGAAGGAGGAAGAGGAGCATGTCTAATAGATCTTGTTTCCAGCAGATCAAGAATGGATGGCAGTAGAGGATATGTTACATGAATGTCTGTACTTTTTCACAGGTGGCCCAGTGTCAACTGGAAATTCCTCAGTGAGCTATGTAATTTAATTCTTGGCTGTTGCCCCTTTGGATAAAACCGGTTGTAGAAGCTGAGGCAGAAAGACAGTAACGTGCATGGCTAAGGTCACACAACTAGTTAGCAGGAGTCAGGCCCAGGACTGAAGTGATGTCCCTGCTGGTTGGTTCTCTGTAACTGAGAGGGATGAACTCAAGGATGTTCTTGAGGGATGGCCTTGGACATGATGGAGCATGGCCATTGAGTACACTGGGTGTACTTCATGTGCAGGACACTCCGCAGCCCCGCTGCTGCCGTGTGGTGGGGTGGGCTTCCTACCCACTAGTGCCCCCAGGCTCCAGGCTTTGGGCTCTGAAGTCAGAGGAGACCAGGCTCCCTTGCTGTGAGGAGTTTGGTCCTTCAATTGTCCTTCCAGAGCAGCTGCCCTGCCCCTACCAGGTGGACTGCAGAGCCCCTGGAAGGCAAGCAGAGGCTGCCTCCTGGCCCTGCTGGCCTGTGCTGCTCCCGGAGGAGGAGTGGCTGTCCTCTTTGTCCCTCTCTGTTCTCTGGAAGTCTGGCTGGGACTCACATAGGCCTTGGGGAGCCCTCACTTGGATGCATGTTTTCACAGCCCGAGGGAGCGGTGTGCGCACGTGTGCATGACTGTGCATGTTGACCCGTTCCCGAGTCCCGTCCCGTCGATGCGATGCTGAGGCTGCCCCGCGCCAGGGCCTGCCCTTGCACAGCTGAGCACCTCTGCCCATCCACCACCTGGTCACCGCCAGCTCACGCTTCCCTCTTCCACGCCGACCTCAGCCACCACAAGGGGACTTTCTTGTGCACTCCTGTGCGTGGGAACAACATGTAGTGTTGTAATTCTGCGTCTTACCGAAGTATTACCAAGTTGTATTCCTCCAATGTTATTTGGTTTATGCAACAGATCTTTTTAGACATGCAGGTCTGCCCCTTTCGGGCTGCACAATGCCATCCAATGTTGTTCCCTTTGAGGGTGGACCTGGTCCATCTGGGCCAGTGCTTCTCTGGCCAGTCACCACAAAGGAAAGCGCAGTCTGCCTGTGTGAGTCTAAGAGGTCTGCCTGAAGCTGCAGGGACCCGGAGCAGGAGGGCCGGTGAGGCTCTGCTCTGAGGAAGGATTTCTACCAAGCCAATGACTTCCCTGACAGAATGGGGGTGGGGAGAGGGTCTGGGGGTGATACAGGGAAATCCTTTGTGAAAAGACAACTGCCTGTGTGTGAGAGGACGGGTGGCCACGCTCCATACCAGTGTGATTTCTGAAAACAAGTTTGAGCACTGTTCAGTAGGTAGTGGAGCTGAATGAGTCATAGAGCTCCCAATGGCATCTGTTTTGAGCAGCCCTTAGTGGAGACTGCTTTATCTAGGTTGCCTTTGGGCTTGTTGAAAATTCAGGGTGCATGAGAATAACATATATAAAGAGAGAGCATCCACACCTCCTATTTGCTTCTCGGGAGTGTTGATGAAACATTTTCCTAGTGTCTAATCTGGCCTTTACAATATCCAAAACAAACAAGCAAACCACAGCAAAACAGTTGCCACAGAATCGATTCCAACTAATGGAGACCTCATATAGGTCGGAGCTGTAGAGCTGAGCACCATAGGGTTTTCAATGGCTATGACTTTCAAAAGTAGAATGCCAGCCCTTTCTTCCAAGGCACCTATGAGTATATTTGAAGCCTAGCCTTCTGGTGAGTAGCTGAGCACTTACTGTTTGCGACACTCTGGGAGATAAGTTTGTTATCAACAGTGCTATGAAGGCTTAAATAAACTACTCAAGATCACACAGTTGTGACCCGATCAAATTGAAACCAGATGCCTCAGTCATAGGGAGATATTCTTTCCATTAACCAGCCATAGCCCTGCATTTGTATGGGCTTATTTTCTAATGGAGGCCACTGGGGGATGCAAATGTTTAGCACATTTAGCTGCTAGCTTCAAAGTTGGGAAGTTCAAATCCACCCAGAGATGCCTCAGAACAAAGGCCTGACAATCTACCTCCAAAATTTAAAATAAAACACCCATATTGAAAATATTCTTCTCTGACCCTGGGGGTCACCATGACCAGAATCAACTAAATGGCAACTGATGGTTTTTTTGTTTTAAATTTTGTAAGGACATTGGAGTAGACACCATGTAATCAGAATCCTTGAATAAAAAAATTAAAAAAAAGGAACAGGGGCCTTAACACTAAAGACTAAGCACCAATAGATGAAGGGAGAAACTTCATGGGACCCATGCAGAGGTACAGGTCCTAGCCCAAATATTTCTTAGTAGAAGGAGCCCTGGGGGAGCAAATGGTTAAGCATTCAACTACTAACTGAACGATTAACATTTTGAATCACAGGTGGGGAAGTTCATCCCCTCAGCTGTGTAGGACCTGAAGAATTATCAATACCAGCAGATCCCTACAGAGAAGCGGATCCAACAATCACATTAAAAAAGAAAACCCAACCCAAACTCGCTGCCGTTGAGTCAATGCTGATTTACGGAGGCCCTGCAGGGCTGTGACTTTCCAAGATTGTCACTCTTACAAGAGGAGAAACCCCCAAGTTTCTCTCTTAGAGCGGCTGGTGGTTTTGAACTGTTGATCTTGGAAAACACAGCTCATTTCATAACTACTGTGCCCTCAGGGATCCCTCAACCATCAAAAATAAGAGTGAATTAATTACATGTTTGACCAGTTACAGCAGGCTGATTTTTATGTTGTTAGCTGTGAATGATGTTACAAAATATCCAGTGGTCCTTGGCAGAAACAAACGTTCTCCATCCCTGTTTTAAAACCACCGGAGGTGCCCTGGAAGAAAGGCCTGGCACTCTATTTCTGAAAGATCATAGCTATTGAAAACTCCATAGCGCACAGGTCTACCCTGAAATATATGAGGTTTATATGAGTTGAATTCTACTGTTGGTGACTGCTTTCATTTCTTTAATGTGTCAAAGGGGCATGTTCATTTAATTTAGATAATGCTGTCCCCAGTTTACTTGGCCTATTATCTCAACCCTTTAAACTGCTCGTGCCTGTTGTAAATCTCTAAGAAAGCGCTATGTTGCTTTTCAAACTGTTGGCTGCATGGTCTAATTGCTGAACATCCCTTATGGGAGATGATGGTTTTCATCCTGCGTCCTTGGTATGATGGTAGTTTAATTGACCATTGGCTTTCTTGTTCATGTCTCTACTTTGTGCTTGCCTTTTGGTTTTATGTAAGGAAGTCTGACTTTGTTCTCATGCTGTGAAATTCATGATTGTAACAACAGGGTATTTATGCCTATATGCACCACAGTTTCTAGTAAAGTGTATGAAATCAGAGTGCAATCGATGCTGTGTGATTTATCAGAACGGAATTCATTGCTGTGAACTCAGAGGCTATGAGAACATCGACAAAGACTTGGCCACCGTTTTGCTCCGTGAAGCCTTTCTAGTGACTAGTAGATAGTGCCTTTCTCTTGAACAGTTTACAGGGGGGATTATGGTTTCTGGACCATCCCTTTGGATTATACAGGTCGCTAGGGGCAAGGTTTTCATATGGAATTTAAGGGGAGAAAGCCTCAGCTGGATAAGAAGCTTTCCTATGCTTGGAAATGCAATTAATTTCCTAACCTGAAAGTGACTAAATTGTAGTCCAGAAAGTGATATTACTGGTACCGGTGGTGGTTTTAATTTCACTTAATTCTGTGCTTGATTGACAAATGACATCAGCTTTCCAAGCGCCTTAGAATGATTCCCAAGTGCCTTAGAATGCCTCAGTGGTACCACTGCTCTCTGGACCCTGGGGGTTTGTATACTGTCACCTGGGCTACCAGCTGCTCAGGATAGGGGTCGTTTCTTCCCCCCCTTTTTTTCCCTATGGACTGTGTCCAGAGTTTGACACATATTGACTGTATGAGTCTGGAGAGATGTTAGACACACTAACATCTCACCATATTAACAGGAAGGCATCATAAAATGTTAAATATACTGTTAAAAATGTGAATGATATGATTACTTCCCAGCCAAGAAGCAGACAGTTCCCAGCAGCGCAGAAGGCTCACTTTGACCTTCCTGTCAATATCCTGAGAGAGTCACTATTTGGGCTTGAATTTAGCAATGAAGGAGTATCTTTTCCCCCTTACTTTAAGCTCTCAATCTCTCCAGATTCTTTCAAAGTTGACCAAACCAAACCAAACCCAAACCAACCAACCAATCAAATAAAAAAAAAACCTTACAGCTTGTATCTTAATAAAACTAGTTGGCAGAGCCTGTAGCCCTTGGTATTGTTTTCCTTTGTTTTCTAGTTGCCATCAAATCAGTTCCACCCTAGGGACACCCCACGTGTTCATGGTCAAACAGCATCCCCTAGGCTTGCTCCTGGCTGGTTTTTTAGAAGCAGGTCACCAGCCCTTTGTTCTGAGGTCCCTGTGGGTGGAGTCAGGGGTCTAGCCTTTCATATTTCATGCTCATAGTTCATGTCTAGTTGATCACATTAATCACAGGCCCTACCCAGGGTCTCTAAATTACTCCTCAAGAGAGTGACCAGGGGATACTGCTCTTCTGAAGCAGTCAGCAGGAATATTGCTTTCTTCTCTCTGACTGTCTCCAGATCACATAGTCAAACTTGGAAGTCCAAGTTCACTGCTCATTGAATAACACTTTTTACTTTTCCTCTGAGTGAACAACTCGGATCGAGTTCTCCCTGGTGAGAGTCCAGGCTTCATGATGGTTGTTGGTTGTTTTCCACCCCCCTCACCTCACACAGTATGTAGCTGTTAACAATATTAAAGGACAAATTGTAATCAGGCTGCTCACATTCTATTCCCGACTTCTAAACATGGCAGGTGGCGTGTGATGCTATAAATGTTTAGGCACCGTGAAGCCAGTGAGTCCGAAGTAGGTGGCAGCATCTCAGCGGTGCGTGTTCACACTCTGACATGCACTCTGACTCCGTTACATCAGGGACGGTTAACAGGACTGCCTTGAAAAGCTGAAAGGTGGGATAGTCCATTGATCTCTTTGTGTGCCTCCACTGGCTTGGCTTTTCTAGAATGTTCAGGGCTTACAGGCAGGACTATATTATTTCCAAGGTAAATGTCAAAAATAGAAGCCATATTTAGGTTAGATCAGTTTTCATTTATTTAAACGATCTGAAAGGGTTTCTAGGTCCTTGGCCAAGCTTTTAAGAAGGAAAATGAAAGCATGCCTCTTTTCAAAATATACATTTTAATTAACAGATAATAAAATTGCCTTCTTTACAGGTCTATGGATTTCAATACCTATCTGGAATTATATAAATGAACACTAAAATCATAGTATTCCATCCGCCCAGAAAATTCCTTTGTGCTATCCCCACCCCCATCCTATATGGCCTCTCACTACTCTGGTCCTCTCCATCTGCAATCTGTCATTCTGGCTTTGACTTTTAGATCATTTCATTGGCATCACACAGCAGATAAAAGAGAAGATAATCATATTAAGGGGTCTGACTTGTAATCAGTGGGCAGGTTATGGCAAGGGGCAGGTCATGGCAACTTCTGGTTCTAGGAAGTTCATCCCACCTGGAGAAGGACACTCCAGTGGGAATGGCAAAATGTAGGCTCCTGGAAAAGAGGACTGATAAGCTGGATAGATGGGCTTCATTGTGTGACCATTTATGCTGAGTTAGGAAATTGAAGGAGAAATACAGTCTGGTAGTCTCCTCCAAAGGAGCCCTGGTAGTGTAATGGTTAATTAAACCCTATGGATTATGGTCAAGGATTCAAACCCACCAACTCTTCCAGGGGAAAAAAAGACGTAGGAGACTATGATACTTGTCCCCTCTGTCCGGCAGGGTTGCTCGGCGTCTCGATGTCCTGTAAGGCTACAGTAGCCCAGCCTGTATGATTCTGCTGGGCAGGAGGCAGCCTGCAGTTTGAGGAGTAAATGGCAATTCAAGGTTAATACCTCCTCGGGGCTGCAAACGTCATTCCGACCTGTCAGCCTGCAGCCTGGTCAAAGAATCCAGTGATCAGTACGCGCTCTGAACTAGGGAGGCCCTGACTTGTGAGTAGTAGAATATTCATATGCTAGGCAGCTATTAAAACTGGTTAAGCATATATGAACTGCTGCTGGTTACATTGTTGCCTATTCTATAGAATAAGCATGCATCTTAAACTTCTTCCCGGAGGGTATAGGCATGAAGGGGCCAAGTCTGTTAGACCTCATGTAATAATCTAAAGCTAGGTGGTCATTTGAACTCTTAGAAGCCAGGCATTGTTAGACAGGTCCTTTTGCTTGCTAATGTTCTCCATCTCTGAAAATAATGTGCCCCCTTCCAATCCCAAAGATAAAAAGGATCAATAATTCCAGGAAAACGTTTTGTAGCTGAATGTAAGATATGCAGTGAACCAGCATTCTCCAAGGTTTCAGATCAACCCATCACCTCCTTCTTTCCTTTACGGTTTTAGCCAGTCAAGATCAACCTGCACATTCCCATCTTCTCTTCCGTTTGCTGTATTGTCATTCATCACTGGCTGTATGTCCCACACAGGTTACCTTTAGATCCGACTTACCTTGATGACCTGATGCCTTGTCGTCTTTGGCAACATCCAGTTAGTCCCCGGAATAAAAATTAGGGTCTTCCATCACACTAATTAGGATGTCTTCTGTCATCCTGAAAGTCCAGCCATTTATAAAGTGGCAAATTGGGGGAATCGAAAAGCGTGAGGCTTTTGTGTGTTTATTTTTAATAACCAACACACAGCAGTTTGGAGGGCAGAGCAGAATAGAAGAGGGTGGGGCTGCAAAGACTGTGTCCTGAATCTTCAAAGAACTATCTGGTTGCTCTGAGCTGACAAGGATTAATGGAGAATTATTCATTACATTTATTAATGACTTGGGTGAAGACATCGTGGCATGCTGATCAAGTTTGTAGATGACAGAAAGCTAGGAGGATAGCAATTTCGGTGCTGACTGACTTTGGAGCCAAGATGATTTCAATACAGAATTTAGTGGCAAAGCATGAAATACGTGCTTGGAAGAATTCTCTTCATAACCACAACTTGATGATCATATCACTCCTCCGCTCAGAAACCTCCCTAATTCCATTTGCTGTTTAAAGTAAATCCGCAGTCCTTTGCCTGGTATTCAAGCCTCCACCGCTACACACTTTCCTACAATATCTTCTGAAGTTCTTTTCTTAATACTTTGTACTTGAGTCAAATTGAATTATTTATAGACTATTTCCTATGTATGTACCCTCCCTTCCCCTCCTTTGAGCAGTATTCCCCTCTCAGAACTGCGTTATCCACATTTTCCATTTGCCCCGATTCTTAGTGTCCAAACAGGTTCTTACTGAGTTCAAAAGCCACCTCTTGTGTTGAGTCTTCTTTTGATTGCCTGGTCTGCAGTAATCGGTTTCCTTTGCTGGGCCAAAATAACATTTATCCATTCCTCCCCGACTATTTTTATCACTGTTTGACTGTACCACAGTTATTTTTTGTGCACCTTTATGTCCCTGAGAGACTCTGCTTGGCACTGACCTTCCAGGTGATAAGTTTCTGGCTCCCCTGTAGTGTGCCTGCTTGTGTGTGTTCTGTATATAGTTGATATATGTCAATGATTTGCATAGACTTTGACTCTAATTGGAATGAGTGCCATTAGGAGGCCTTACATCTTGCTCACTAGAGCTCCCTGCAGCTATATCAGAGTGATCCGTAAACAGTAAATGATCAATAACTGTTTTGTTGTTGAAAGGAAAGACTGAAGGAGGTAAGGCAATAGTATAAGAGGTGGAAATGGGCATGGGGGTGGGAAGCAGGAGATGTTTAATCATTGATATAAAAAGGTAGTTGGAGAAGTAATAAACTCACCTGTGATTTGTATACAATCAGAGTCACGAGAGAACCATTAAGTGAACGGGAGAATTCTGGTGATGTGTGTCAACAGAGGTGGCTGGAGGCAGCTAAGTAAAACTGTATTGCCCTTTGGGATGACTGTGCACCTTGATTTGACTGGGCAGCACCAGTGTAAGCTTTTATTGTAATGGATCTCATTAAAACAGATCACCTTTATGTAGCAGGTTATATTGTCATTCTTTTTACCAAGTACCTCGTTTAGTTGATGGCTCCTTGTGGTTGTGAAACTGATGTCACAGGCTATCAGGAAACTGTATATATGATCACAGATGGTAGCTAGGCGCAAGTACAAATCCCTCTTCCATTTATAAGAGAAGTATCTTCTGCACAAGTTACTAAGACCTCTCTAAGTGCCCTAATATTAATGTGGCCGTTGCATTCCAAACAGAAAGCAGAGGTCCAGGGACTGAATTTCTCAGCAACCTCTTGCTTTATTCATAACCCTACAGAAGTTCTACCAGGGGTAGACATGGCCGTAGGGAAAGAAGATATTTCTGATAGAGTTGATAAGTTTCCAGGCCTTCTGCATTCAACATCACACACCAAAGGTAAGGAATGGTTCTTGTTAATTGGCAGTTTCCGATGGCTATCAATAGGAAGGCTCAAGATCACAGAAGCTGGACTCCAGGCTTATCAGTGGTCTCCTCGTCAGCGAGGAGAGGAAAGCAGGGCCAGGAGGAAATACCTGTCTATTTCCCCTGAATATAAATTCAGAGTCCAAGTCCAAATCCAGGGTTGCTAGAGGAAGGGGCCTGAATCATGGAGTATTTCCACCTGGGCCTAGACATGGCAACACAAAGAAGTTAAGGAGGTCGAAATTATATGTGAGAAATGCAACTCCTAATGAAAACAAAATGTAGATAGATGTTTTTAAGTATGAAGTTACAGATCAGTAATTATGAGGCAGTTCTGGAACTAGACTTCTGGAGTTGGATTGTGGATTGATGGTTTGCTGGCTAAAGGTCCTTGTCCAATTAAATTTGCCCCAGTGTCCTTATCTGTGTTTGGGATTAGAAAAGCAACAAAAACAAAACCCTATCTTATTGGTTTGTTTTTATTATTAAAAGAATGAATATGTGTAGTATTCTAAAAGCATTTCCTTATATGCAGTTGGCATGCATATGCATGCATGCTTATTATGTAAGCACTTGAGGGTAATAAAGACTTTCCTTTGCATTTATGTTGACAGGATGGGACTTCTGTGGTGTGTAATGAGTCTCTGCTTCTGTGCGATCCTGCAAAGTGGTGCTTCGGGTAAGTGAATGATTTGAGAGAATCTATTAAAATATGATCTATGCATGGGACAATGAACCAATTCTTGTGTATGAATGCATTAAAAAAATAAAGCTCAATGAGTATATTTAGTGGTGACACGGTTGACAGAATCATGGAATCATCTGTGGCATGTCTATAGTCTTCAGGGGCAGATAGTACTCAGGAAAGTAGCCTGGTGTGTGTAAAATAGGAGTTTCCCATATCTTTTACATCCAAGCCAACCAGCATCCTGCCTTGCTCCTTACTTAGGTCCTATGAGAAAGGACATGGCTGACAGTGATGATAGCACTCTGTTTTTCAACCTGGAGCCACTGGTGGATGAGGCTTTGGTGACGGCAATTGTTTAAGGCCTTAGAAAAACAAATGCTATTGGTTTTCTCTCACAAGGGCTCTCTACAGGATATAAAAGGCTCTTCCTCTGGTCTCATTCTGTCACTGGCCATAGCTTCCAGCTTGTTGAGTTGAATAATAAACATAGTCTCAAATCAGGTTTGGAACAAGAGGGGTGGGGGAGGGAGCTTCAACCGCTCCCATTAGAAGCATCCTCCCATCCTTAGAATTACTGCTTGGAACCTCTGTGATGCCTCTGTTAAGTGAACCTCTAATCGAAGCCAGTAGCATGTGTGGACTGCTTAAAGTCTTTAAAGTTTTGAGCACCTATAACTGAAATTTGTTGGTTTGTTTTTGTGATTTCCATGCACGTCTTGTGTTTAATTGGTTGTTTGGAACAGAGAACACATAATCTAATAGTTTTCACATTGAATGTAAAGAACCCAGGGATATTCCTTAAAACCAAACAGCACAACAACAACAACACATTCTGAAAATAATTCCCCTCAATGCCAGAATATCATATTTATTCTCTGTGAGAGGGTTTTAGAAATGTTTAATTGGTGATCACATAGCCATGACTGATCTTCTGCAGTGACATGATTTTGATCCCTTGAGTGTCGAATTGTGTTACCTACATGCACTTTGATTTCAGTGTCCTTTTAAGCATCCTATTGAAAACCAGACCTAGGACTAAAGAGAGCCTTAAGTGGGATAGAGCAGAGTTCAAAACGAATGGAGCGACGAGAACACGTACTACCTTGGCAGTCCCTCAAGGTCTTCACATAGGAAGGGTGTTGTCATCAGGGCTGCTAATTCACTAGCATCATGACTATACGGCCTAATCCATTACCTGCCCTTCCTCGTTGGATGGCCCATTTGATTGACCAGTGCTATGGTGCACTCTGAGTTTTAAACAGCTTCAACCTAACCCTTGATTATAATTTATTCTCATTTTATTCTACAATGGATTCGTATTTGAGTCCTTCAAAATTATTGCCTTCTGTGACCACCCAAACTAGACAAGCCTGGGCAGTCACTCTCAGTCCCTCTAGCTTGCTAGTTTCCTCATGGCTTCCTTCATTTCTTGACATTGTGTGGATTCCTCTCTTCTCCTTGACAGCTCCCGTGTACTTTGCCATGCCTTTCCTTCTCCGTATCTCTCGCCTTGAGGCTATTTGAAAGCAGGCCCATGTCTATTTTGTTTGTCACACAAGTACTTGGAATTGCGATTGACATGTGGACGCATGTTACGTGCTGAATTCTGATTTGCTAGATGAATGACTACATGTCCCTTCCCTTTGTCTTGTACACCCAACTGGCCATCTCACAAGGGAACTCATTCCAATCTTTCTCGGCCTTGCTGCACTGTCGCAGCGTGCCTTGCACCATCTTTACAAGATAAGGAAGAGGTATCTGTGTTACTCTTAGTGAAAAACCAAGGAAGTTACTTTGTGCTGGGGCCTCTCCAGTGGTCCTGGCAGTATTTCCCTTCGGTGACCCTTGCTGTAATCCAGCCAAGGAGTACCCCTACCCCTGCTTCACACCAATGCTGTTGAAGAGTGAGCTTTCCCCAGGAACTGTGACTCATAATTCTGCTTGGGGAAGCTGCCTTCTTGAATATCAGCTCTTTTATCAGCCCCTTTGAGTCACCGTGGGAGCAGGAAACATGTTGTAATCTCCTCAGCCCATCTGGCACATAGTCATTCGTCTTCCTATGAAGAGCAGTATTGTGTCCGTGTCGGGGCTGCATTTGCTAGTTAGAGGGGGCGAAACAGAAAGGAAGTGTTTTTTGACAAAAGTGAAAAAAGGGGCTGACTGGACAACGAGGGGAAAAGAGGACCATGGAACATCCTGAGGGGATCAACCGACCTCTCTGTGCATGGAGTGCGCCTTTCCCCACGATACCCGTGCTGCCCACTGATGGATTCCCACGAGGCTGTTGGCCTTCTTGCACTGCAGGCGTTCATCTTCAGGAATCACAGGATGGATGTGATGACCAGATGATGACAATACTTTTTCCCTGATTTGGTCTTAATTTGGGCCCTGATATATAGATACTGGTTGCCACTTGTCAGAAAATAATCTTCAGGGAACTCTCAAATTTACAAAGTGAACCAAAGATACATGCAATGAGTTTCGTGTAATGAATTGACCTTTGAGGAACTAAATTGTGACCTCAGAACCGTGTGATTCTTATAGCAGTATGGCGGTCCTCTGACTCTCCAAGGGACAGCGTTGACATCTCAGGGTGTCGTAAAAGCCAACATTATTGAGGGGGAGGGCGAAAAGGAAAATGAGCTGATTCCAGGAGCGCAAGCAGAAAGCGAGTTTTGAGAATGATGAGGGCAATGAATGTATACGTGTGCTTTACACAATCGATGTATATGTAGATTGTGATCAAAGTTGTATGAGCCCCGGTAAAATGATTTAGATTCTTTTTATGTGGGGAAAAAAGCCAGCATTATTTTTCATTTCTTTTAAGGAAGTAAGGCTTGAGTGATTATAAAAAACCTGTTGCCTTGGAGTGGTTCCTGACTTGTCGCAGCCCCACAGGACAGAGTCAAATTGCCCCACGGGACTTCCAAGGTTGCAGTCTTTCACATCGGAATCCTTCAGCCACTGTGCCACTAGGCTTCCTTGGACAGTGTCAGGGTGATCCTAGAGCAATTTCCAAGGTGATAAAGAATCTGAGCGTACTTCCAGCACTCTGTATTTACATATCGGATGTCTTTGGATCCTTTTACATCTAAATCATGGAGTGCTCAGGACAGGTAGCATAAATCACTTTCTCACTTTGAAAATACAACCACAAAGCAAAAGAAAAAAAGTTCCCCCCCACTCCAAAAAATGCAGCTTAGATTCAAAATGGTTTCTACCCCAAATCACACAACTAATACTTACCAACCGGAGTCGTTCACTAGTTCTCTAGTTTCCAAACTAAACAAACCACCTGGCTCCATGGACACAGTGACCTGCTTCTGGGCGTTTCGGAGGCCGTGAATCTTTTTTTATTTTTTATTTATGTCATTTTATTTGGGCTCCTACAGCTCTTATAACATTCCATACATCATTTGTATCAAACTTATTTGTACATATGTTACCATCATCATTTCCAAAGCATTTTCTTTCTACTTGATCCCTTGGTATAAGCTCCTCTTTTCCTCCCTCGCTCTCCTACTCTCCCATCCTCATGAATCCTTGATCAACTATATATTGTTATTATTTCATACCTTACACTGTCTGTTGTCTCCCTTCACCCACATTTCTGTTATTCATCCCCTTGGGAAGGGACTATATAATCCAGTCTTGTAATGAGTTTCCCTTTTCTCCCCCTCCCCCCTCCCCAACCATCCCTCTATCCTTATGCTATTGCTACTTCCATTACTGTTACTGAGAGGTTGATCTATCCTGAATTCCATGTCTCAAGAGCTCTGTCTGTACCAATGTGTATTCTCCAGGGTAGCCAGATTTGTAGGATAGAACTGGGTCATGGTAGTGGTGGGGAGGAAGCATTCAGTAACTAGAGGAATGATGTGTTTCTCCTTGGTGCTGTACTGTACCTTGGTTGAATCATTCCTTCTTTGTAACCCTTCTGTTGGGGGATATCCAATTGTCTACCAATGGGCTTGGGGTCTCCACTCCAATCCCCCTTGCTCATATTGATCTAATTGTTTGTTTTGGATCTTTTGATACCTGATACCTGGTGCTTTTGACACCTCATAATCACACAGGCTGATGTGCTTCTTCCATGTGGGCTTATTTGCTCCCCTGCTAGGTGGCTGCTTTTTTAACATTAAGCCTTTAAGAGCCCCAGATGCTATAACTTTTGATAGCTGGACCCCATCTGCTCTCTTCGTCACATTTGCTTATGCATCTATTTTGTCTTCTGCGATTGGGTTGGGAAGGTGAGTATCAGAGTGCCAGGTTATTAGTACAAAGTCTTTTTGTGTACAGGGAGGCTGCGAGTAGAGGCCCAAAGTCCATCTTCTATCTTAATACTTAACATATAAATGTATGTACCTTGGTCCCCATCCCTCATTATAAATTAATATATTTACATATATGCATGTATATATACATATACTTACATGTATATGCAGGCATCTATAGCTATACCTCTATAAATAGCATTTGCCTCCTATTTCTTTCTTTATGATAGCAGGAAACCTCTTCTTTTTCCTGCAGAGCCAACAGTGGGCTGGAACTTTTGACCTGGCGCTGCACAGCCCAAAATGTAATACAGGTCCATGTTACTTTCAGCAAACCTGTGCCCCTAGTCTCTACGAAAGGAGCCCTGTTCACTCAGTGAGCTCTACATTGAGCTGCTCATTGCGTGAGTCAAATCCACCATTTGCTCCCTGGCTGAAGGAAGACACAGTCTGCTCCTACAGAGATTCAAGTTCGTGGAAACCCAAGTGGAAGTTCTACTCAGTCCTAGGGAGTCTTTATGGGTCGGAGAAAGCTCCATGGCATTGGATCCTCTCCCCCTCCCCCACCCTCTTGGAACCCAGGAACGATGAGGACTCTACCAGGATGCAGACATGGTGAAAAGAAGGTGGGGCTACAAGGGCTTTCAGGTAATAGTTTTGCTGACTGTTGAAGAACCACTCAGCAATAGGTTTCTGTGTTTTTCAGATGAGGAGAGTTTTCATGTTGTCTCTACTCCATTTGTACTGTTTTCTCGAGCACTTGCTAAGGGGAAACCACTGGAGATCCACATTCAAATCTCAGTATTCCTCTATCGTGCTGGCCCTTCCTACTACTAAACTCAAAGCAGTTGCCTTTTCCAAGAATCCAAAAAGAGAGCTTCATCTCACCGCACATTTCTCTTCCGGTGTCTTAGGTTGGTAGGATTTTACCCCAGTGGACGGCTAAGGCTCTCTTCAGAGTCTAATCGCATATTTAGAACCGATGATTCTATGTTGGGGAGGTCTTGAAAATAGCTCCCCATATGGTGAATTTTAAAAATATTG
The DNA here is from genome assembly GCF_050624435.1 of Tenrec ecaudatus. Taxonomy (NCBI): domain Eukaryota; kingdom Metazoa; phylum Chordata; class Mammalia; order Afrosoricida; family Tenrecidae; genus Tenrec; species Tenrec ecaudatus. Next base: position 33,333,413 of record NC_134537.1, read on the forward strand.
CTGTATCAAAACGATTTGTTATATTGACAACATTAAAAAAAGTGGTAGGCAATATATTCTCCGCCCCCCAAATGTGGGCCCATACAAATCTTTGAATATCACTATTTAACATTTCCCAGTTAACCAAAAGTTGACTGTGTGCCAAGTTCAAGGCTAGGTTTCAGACACATTATCTTTAACTTCACTGGAAACACTGTGTGGTGGGGATTCTAACACCTGCCTTATACCTCAGGAAATGGAAAGCCAGGAAGGAGGCCTCCATCAGAAGTAATGGTGATTCACATGCCTGATGGAGCTGGGCTTTGAAGGCTGCTGCGGGGACTCCCTTTCTTCTGAACTTCATTGTCTCCTTTAGAACTTTGTTCTGCTAATTGAGCTTCAGATTTCTTTCTCATTACACCTTGAATAAGTTTTCACTGAGTGAAAATAAACTATGAACTTACCGAGAGTGAATTATTCTATGAGTAGCAAGCAGATAAACACAGTGGTCTTCTAGGGGTCAAGAACCATTGGTTAAATTCTGACTGTTTTGTCTGTTACATAACTATGTGGGTTATGTGATGTTATTAAAGAAGTGATCCGATTATTCTATACCACTATGTTCTTACCTAAATTCCCAACCAATCACCCATCAGCAAACACTTCAACCAATCCACTCTTCTTGCTTTATAGTACCACTATACACTGTAGTATATTACAGCGTATGAACATAGGCTGTAGGCTTCCTAGTAACTAAACAGTTCTTAATCACACGTGTTTATTTTATACTCATAGACCTCATTATAAAGGTCACATTTTCACAAATTTGTTTTGTAGAATTTAGGGTGGGAGAAAGAATGGCCTTTGTGTGCCTGTAAAGAGTTACAGTCTCTGAAACCCACAGGGGCAGTTCTACCATGACCGATGGCTTCTCTGTGAGTAGGATTCCACTCAATGGCAGTGAGTTAGTGAGTGAATGAGTCTTATTTTGTTTGTCAGATCAGTGTTGGGTTGCAGCAATTTAAAACCACCAGCAGCTCTGCTGGAACTAACCTCCCCCCTCAAAGATAGATGATAGATAGATAGATAGATAGATAGATAGATAGATAACATCTATCTTGCTCCTGTTAAGATTTATAGCCTCAGAAACCCTATGTCAGATTCCTGAGTCAGGATCAACTTGATGGCAGTTTTACTGTTTTTAATTTACAGTAATACTGAGCAGTACATCTGAGGGGGGGGGGCAACAAAACAAAACACAGTGAATGCCTAGAGAGAGCAAAGCAAGTTGTTATTAATCTGTCGGGAAGTGTCAGGGAAGACTTCCCAATCAAAGAATCACTGCTCTTTTCTAGGGGGGGTAAAATGTGGTTCTCATTTGGTAACAGAATAAAGAACTGAAGTAATCGTGTGAACATTTTCAGAAGTCAAACTGGAATGGTAATTTGGAAACACATTTTGGAAGACAGGAATTCCCGGGAGCTAAGAAAATATAGGTATGTAATGTATTCTAGATATAGTTGGCTAGTTCCTTTTCAGAATTCTGTGTTACTTTTAGAAGGCTAGATCATAATTTTAATGCTTTGTAATGATTCGTTCAGCTTTTGATAAAGGTTCAATTTGTTGGCAACCCAGCGGCCTCATTTTCTTTGAATATGCTTTATGAAAAACTCTTCAGTCATGTGTACTTGTGACATTCCGTCCTGTCTCTGTTGCCCGTGGCCAGTCATCCTGAACATACTTCATTTCTATGCCATTTACTCCAAACATTTGGAGGCTGCATGAAGAGTCAGTCCCTTTTATTCTTAGACCTCAAGGTCATTGGGGTTACAGCAGTTCATCCCGGTATCCTTTAAATGCTGCCTCTTGTGAACAGACTTCTTCATTAGTAAATAAATAAAGCTGTGTTTTTATTTTGCAACTCATTGATAGCACCTATTTTTCAGTTACTTATACCTTCCAGGGTTGGCAAGTCGGGAGCTTGATTGAAACAAGGGTTGAGTGCCACTGTTTATTGACTTTTGCTGACTTTGCAAATATAGACTCTCTAGAGTAGCTTTCTTGTCTCCCAGTAATAGTTCTATGTTTAGAAAAATGACCTCATTATTCTTTCACGGGGCTGTGTTATTTATAGGAGCCCAATATTTTTCAGGAAATACATGTGTGCATATGTATGTAGGCGCCAGTGTCATGAGAATTTATGACAGGTTCATACAAATTTATTGTGCCCTTTAAGTCACCCATTTTTTGTGCATATTTTTTAGAACATTGCATTCTGTAATATCCAAGTATGCTTTGTCGAATGTGATAAAGCATATCATGGTTATCAGTGGCTTGATTCATGCCAGGCCTTACCCATCTATACCTCCCCTGCTTGTAAAATTCATTTTCTGTTTAGTTAAGAAAAGAAACATATATATATATATATATATATATATATATATATATATATATATATATATATACACACACCTTAAGATAAGATGTCTTCATTTTTTTAAAGTCACAAAAATAGGACACTTATTTTTGAGTGGTGAGAAAAAGGGATACATTTTACAAATAATCACAGAACCTCAGTGAATGGCTCTAAGTACTTGTCATCCAAACTGACAAACCCAGAATTGGCCTTGCTTTGTTTTCTCCTCTTTATGGCAGTAAGAACAATGATTATATTATTCAAGATAGTCACGAAAAAAAGAGATAAGATGATCACGTTCTCAATACTCTAGACTTGACTGTGTTTTGTAGCCTTTTTAATACATTTCATTTCCCCTTTTGTCACAGAAATTCACATTTTCAGTGTAGCTGTACATCACTGGCCCTAAATCTCACTCTCCTTTAGTGTTGTGGGATCTAGAATACTCAAGCTTCTTCTCCACCAGTCTGTTTCTTTCTGAGACACTGTTATGTTATCTGAAGTGCTCTTTGAGGTAGGCAGGAATGCACATTTTGATCGCCATTTGATAGTAGTTCCCGTTGTTTGGTATTGACTCGTAGCAGGCCTACGTCTAACAGAATGAAATAGTGCTTCGTTCTGCACCAGCCTCACGGTCTCTATGTTTGAGCCCGTTGTTGCAGCCACTGTTGGTCCGTGGAGTTGGAGGCTTTTTCTCTTCCACAGTAACTATGATAGTCCCTGTGAGGTGCCATCTCCCCGTGCTTTCTTCTAAGCTGCATTTGGCTACCCTCTTTCTGGTACATTCAATAGCTGTTGCCAACACCACGATTCAAAAGTGTTCATTCTTAGTTGGTCTTCCTTGTTCGTTGTCTAGTTTTCTATGCATATGAGGTAATCGAAGATACCATGATTTGTGTCAAGCCCGTCTTAGTCTTCACAGTGACATCTTTGCATTTGGACACTTGAAAGAAACCTTTTGCAACAGTTTCTCCAAGTGCAGGAGGCCATTTGGCTTCCTAACCGCTGCTTCCATTTGGCCGCATTGTAGTTCCAAGTCAGAGGAACACCTTGGCAAATCAGTCTGTTCTCTCTTATTACGATACTGCGTGCCCAGATCCGGGGTTGTATTTCAACCTTCACTGATATCACTGCCTTCTGCTGGCCCTTTACGCTTTGGCTTTGCCATGCTAGCAATAATGGCCACTTGAAGGGTAAAGCTCAACTGTGCTCCACAGGTGATCTGTCAGAGCCTGTTGTATACGTTTGGATATTCGAGAGCTATAAAGAGTGCATTCACCAGAAATTACTTTATTGTTCTTTTCTATTAAATTTCAATTTATTAATATAATATAGTGAGTTTCATTGGTTGCCTTATGATTTATACTTACATAACAATAAAATTATAGTTGAGATATAGGACTTTTTCATTCTTTAATCAACACACATATTCAAATGATTATTCTTTAGTGGATGGCAACAACTATTAATCATTATTCACTGTATTTTTATGAACTCTTCTTTATTTTGTGGACAGAGCTCAGACTGTTTCTCCAACGGATTGTGTGTGTGTGTGTGTGGTTTACACCCACTAGACCAAACTGCTTTTAAAAATGTGCCTATTTACTCAGTCCTTTTCTAGACCCACTGGGTCTTCAGACCGCCCCAGACATTGTTATTAATGAACTGCTTTTTGCTTTTTAAGAAGAAGCCATTATTTTTTTCCGTACAGTTTCTAATTTTCTTTGGACTGTTTTATCTATCTAGTGCTCTAGGGAAAAATTGAATTTCTCTTATGTAAGGTTTTATTTTGGCTATCCATGACTTGATTCTAAATGCTTCTTCAGCATTTTTTTTCCTGTCCACTGATGCTAAAGGAAAATGACGAGAGAAGAGCTGGGGGACAGGGATCAAGAAAGTACAAGACGAGACAGAAGAAGCAGAGACAGAGACGATGAGGCAGAAACACTGAAATACAAAGAGAGACCGTACAATGGGTTACAAGGACAGTTTCACCCCCAGAGGATTTGTTGTCAACCCAGCTTTATGCTCTTTCAGATCAATCACGAAAGAACAAAACAAGAAGTCCTGTGACCACACTTTTAAAGCCCTAGGTAGAGCAACTAGTTGGTGCTCAAGTGAAATATAGAGGTTGGCAGTTTGAACCCACCAGGTGAAAGAATCTCCTTGGATTAAGATTATAGAAATTCTACTGTAGAACACTTGGGGTCACCCTGAATTGTACTCAAGCCAACAGGATTGACCAGCACCATTTGTTTAAATGAGCTTCTCTACTTTCCTTTTTGTGATTTGCATTGGTTGGATTTCTTCTTGAATGGTGTAATGAAAGAAAAAATGTTTACACCCTAACTTTTCCCTTCATCTCTATTATATTAAAAGGAGAGGAAATACAGAGATCCATTCTTATCCAGAAATAACAGTTGTCACTTATCGTATTGGTATTCTGAAGAAAGCATGCTGACCTTAAGAATAATAGACAAAGAGGAGAGGGTAGGTGAGGATACAGGATTCTGGCCCCCCTTTCGCTTTCTGCATTCATAGAGTCTGATGCAGAAGCAGCATGGTGTTCTTGGCAGAGTGTGGTTTGGAGTTTAGTAGAAACTCAGTCAGTAGTCAGGGTGCAGGTTCCTTTGGAGAAGGATTTAAAACTCGGAAAGAGTGCACGGAGGAACTAGGAAGTGACCAAATTGGAGGAGTCTCTGTACTGCTTGCGGTGCCCTGTATGAGGGCTGCTAGAGTGGGCATGGAGGAAGGAAGAGATGCACAGTCTGAGGAGGGTTTCTGTTCCTGAATTGCTCTTAAGACACACTCTTAGTTATTTCACTTTTATGACTCGAAATATCCTGTTATTATAAAGGCTATTCCTCACTTCTACAATGCAGTGATAATTGATGACTACAATAATAGCCACGAAACATTATACAATATTAAATGCTTTAATCACTAAACGAAGATCATGTTAATTTAAGCATATAGAGATAGGTAAGGTTTATTGTGCCAACCTGGCCAAGAAAGACATGTGGGATTAGTTGAAATGGAGGAGAGATAAATGGCTCGGTGAACCTCGCCTTTCTAGTTCTCAGGTCTCTTGCTTTCTGATGGTCAGACCTGGGTGCAGCTGCCTTAGCCAGTTCCATACTTTAGCTGGTAAGGCTCACTTCCGGCAAGACAACCCTGAGGAGAAGCCACATGGACCTAACCTGATGCAGCCGTGGGTGCTGGAGCAGCCGTGTGGAGATTTCCACGAGTGCTGAGATGCTTACACATTCACTGACTCTGCTCTCCCATTCCCCGCCCCACCCCACACACACCCCACCCCTCCCTCCGCTCCTCCCCCAGCAGTCAGCATCATTGCTCCTGTTTTGTGAGCTGGAGGAAGACTTTGTGGATTGGTGATTAGTGGTGGACATATAGGTTAATGTTGGAATTGTGGGCTTGGGTAGCATTGGGTAGGGATATTTCTTGATGTGCACTTAACCTTTATATAAAACTCTCTCTTAGACATATGAATTTCTATGGATTTGTTTCCCTAGTTTACCCTGGCTAACACACTTAGCTTTAAGTATTTTTTATTTTAATCCTCTGGTAATTGATAATAACTATACATTGGGGGGAGGGGGTCGTAAAATAGGAAAAAAGGTGGGGCATTCAAAACTAACAAGCTAGTGTGTGTTTCTCTGTGTGTCTTCTGCATTTCTCAACAACCCCATAAATATTCACTTATCTTCACCAGTGAGGAACTCCACACTTGGAAAAGCAAATTAATTTGCTCAGGCTTAGAGTATGTAGTATGCAATGAAATTTGTGTTGCTCGGTCACTTTAAAATGCCCCCATGCACTATACCATATTCCTACTGAATTCTTTATCATTTAAACTTCACTTTAAATACATGCCAGCCAGGGATTTATGACAATAATTGATTATCTGACACACACCTACCTACTTTTGAAAAGAAACATTCAAACCATTTTCAAAATTGAGAAAATAGTGTGATTATTTTTCCGATTGCAAATCCTAGTCCAAATTGAATTGTTTTGAGTTTCCTTGAAATATAGACAGTATATTTCAAAAACATTGAGATCATGTACTTCTTTTTCAAGATTATAATGTATTTACTAAAGGGAGGTAATTTGAAACTTTACTGTCAATCAGGACAGTGGGAAGATGTGTGAGGGTCGTTGTTAAACCGGACTGCTAGGATATCATTCATTTGATTTCCTCTATGACTCAGAGATACTAAATGCAACTTTCCAACAACTTGTGGACTCTGTTCTCCTTCCTAGCTGCTAAAGGGCTGAGTAAATGATGTTTGCATGTGGCTCAGAGATATTATTGGTACACAGCAGTGTGTAGCACTTTTTGGTCTAAAAAAGACCAGTTCTTTTTCTGCTAGGATTTGGCAGTGATTGAGTGTGAGTTTTGAAATTTGACAGTGGTTTCACTCCAAGTTCCTTTTTATTTTGGATGGAACTGGAATGGCTTATCTTTTTCAGAAGCCTTCACTGTGTGTGTGTATGTATGTAGAAAAATAACTGTCACCTGGATTCATGAAATGCACAAAATATTAGGCTGGGGAAGTGTCACCAGTCCATAGAGTAAGCTGTTTCCTTCACTACCAATTAGCATGACATCCCCTCTGCAAATGAAATCCCAGCAGGGTTAATGAACAAATCCGCTGCAGACCCAGGGGGATTAGATTTTTCATAGCCTAGTTATACATTTCAAAGCATGCAATATTCTTGTGACAAAAAGATTGATAAAAATTCTCATTTTCTGAGAATGCACATTTGTGGTTTAATAGAACTAGGTCAAAGATCTCTCCAGCCTCTCTCTTGTTAGGAACCTGGCCCTTCATGGTGAACTATAAAACCCAACACAGCAGGCGTTTCCCAGGCACCTGGTCTGTGTAAAACTTTGTTACACATGAAGCATAAAGATGAGTGAAGCGCTTGGCCTTTATTCCTTCACAGTGCATGTGTGTGTGTGATAGGTGTTGTATTCGTGATTGAGGCAGAAAGGATCTCTGTCCTCATGAAGCTGACAGTATTGTACTAGGTAGGCCTTAAGCAAACAAGTAAATACACCAGTTTTGAAAGTACTCTGAAGATTACCGAAAGGGCACTGTGTTGGTGATTTAAAGTAATGAGATGATAATCCTGAAAGGGTGCTTCAGGAAGATCTAGTTGAACATATAGCTTGCTATTGAAATAGGAAGTACAAGAAGGCACTTCTTTACCAAACAAAAGGAGAAAACAGTGACATAGCGTGTATGAAGGCCCTGCAGCCATAGGATTATGGTCTCATTGTTGTAGAGAGAAAGTGTTATGAGCTGCAGACCATGTGGGCAGGATACAGTTCATATCACAAGTGTTGCTATGTGTGCCTTCATTCCATTGGGAAGTTAGTGAAGGGATTTGAGCAGGAAACTGGTATGATCTAATTAGGTTCTTAAGTCATCGAGCTGGCTCTATGTAGTAAATAGATTGGAGCAGCTTTAAGTTGTCTTACAATAGAGTGGGCCACATATTGCCCTTGAATCAATATTAACTCATAGCCACCCTGTAGAACAACGGGAAACTGCCCCATAGAGTTCCTGAGACTGTAAAGAAGCAGGCTGACACATCTTTCTTCTGTGGAGTGGTTGCTCGGTGTGAGCCGTTGGTTTTCCAGTGATCAGCAGGTCTTCAAATTGCTATGTGAGCAGGGCTTCTGTGGTGGACAGGGTCCCCCTGACAAGCCCTTTGCTGTAAACCAGCTAGGAATGCTGCATTTAAAAATAAATGTCTTTTCAAATGAGTTGCTGAGTTGGTAAGAAATCCTCAGAGGCCAAAACTGAAGTGAGAGCAGCATCCCAGAAACGAAAGGAAGCCAGCACTATGCAGCTGGCTCAGCCCAGTGAGGCATCCCGTCAGTGGGGAGGGCAGTGCACGCAGATGCCAGAACGGTTGGGTCATTCCTTCACAAATACAACTAACTTTTGACCTCATCCCTTAATCCCCCCAAAGTTCAATAATTCTAAAATACACATATCTATTAAACCCTAAAGGTACTAGAGGAAATATATGTAGTTTTAGGTTAGGATGGAGAAAGCTTTTTGTGATATATTGTCAGAGAGAAGGTCCATAAACAAATGTTTGAAATATTTAACTGCATAATGATGGACAAGATTGGGGTAGCATTATTATAAGTAAAGTGAAAGAAACATGGAAAAATTGGGGACTTTTCGGTATATGAATGATGTAATGAGTTAATGTAATACAAACACAGGAGCTCTCAAACACTAAAGAAGGTCTTTACAAATAATTTATGCTTCGGGGAAAAATGGAGATTTGAGACTGGCATTTCAGCCAGTTCAAAAAAGATGACAAAACAACAATTTGGTCATGTTAATAGCCCCTTCCAAGCAGGTGTCCCTGCCTATGTGCGCCTGTATATACAAATATGTGGGAGAACTTTGGTAGAATGTGTACCCTAATTGGAACAATGATTCGTTTTATAAAGGAGGACTATGTATGGAATTATTTCTCCTCTGCTCTTTTAAAGGAATTCCTTTCTGACTATATTACAATTGAATTTTATTTATATTGAGTAATACACAGTGCGCTTCCCGTGGGACATAAGAAAGAACGAAGAACAAAGCTGATTGGAGAGCGGAAGAAAGTACAGATGGGCAATTGTGAAAGAGCTGTGAGAAAGGCTCTAGTTTTTTCTTTCTTTCTGCATAGTTGTCATCTTAATAAATTCCCAACAAAGGCATGGATTCCAGGTTCATGAAGGGATTGGATCCACTACTATGTTAGGGATTTCGTGAGGGAGAGGGTAACATACTGTGGATGTTTCTGCCCTAGAGCCAGGTCCTTGTATATTTGTCAGGTGTGTAATGTTAACAACACAAACAGTCACCCAAATACATGGAACTTCCCCAATACTGGAAACTTGGATATTCTGATTGGTATCTACTTTTTCTGCTCATTTAAATAATTTTATTGCTGGTAGGCAGATTGCTGGATTTTTCCTTCTGATTTTAACAAGATCAGTACATCAGGGTATGCTCAGCCCATTGTCAGCATTTCCATATTTGTAGGCATGATTATACATATATTAAACAAATGAGTATTTCTTTCTTCACTCTGTCAGTTTTCTTTCATTCCTCCATGCAATAAAAGTATGTACTTAGTACTCATGTGGGGTTTATGTTGTGTGTAAGACATAGTCACATTATCCTTACATAAACTAAACGTTAGAATGAGGAATGGAAAATGATGTGTAACACTTTTTAAATGTTCTCATTATTTGACTCACAGAATAACACTTAAAAAACAGCCTTATTTTCAATCACAGACACGGCTTCTAGCGTTTCGGTGACTTGGCCGTTGTCATAGAGATAGCAAATAGAAGGAAGCACTCAGATCCATGCATTCTATCCCCAAGTACATTATTCCTTTCCTTGGAGGACCAAGAGTGCCTACTACACATTTTAAAAAAAGTTGCAAACGAATCCTGATGTTGAAAGTGGGAGATATGAGACATATTGTCTCTGCAGCACCGCTACAAAGCTGAGAACTTTTTCATCACCTTAAAAAGATACCTTGTACCCACTTGAGATCCAATCTTCAGTTGTCCTGCATCCCCATCCAAGACAATCAGTAATCCACTTTTTGTCCCTATAGATTTGGCTTTTCTTATATTTCCTATAAATAAAAGGAGATATGGCTTTCTTTGGGGTGCCTGGCTTGGCCTTCTGTTCTCTCTTAACTTGTTGTCACAAGTGTTCCTTCATGTGGGTGGTTTGCACAATTTGCCCATTTTTAGTAGAACTACTATGAGCATCCGTGTTTTAGTACTGAGGTACCTTTTTTTACGTTTGATATAATGCAGTGACATGCCTTTTGTTTACCTGTGGATCGTTTGGGTAATATGGTAACTCTTGGTTGAAGAGCTTTGAAGAACTGCCCCTTTTCCCATTCCAAATGATTTTTTGAAATATTAATTTACCAGGTGATTCTCAAGTTGAACACTAGACCACAGACACTTTATAGAATGACTTGAAAAGTTTGCATGAATAACGAAGAGATCAGAGTGAATTCAGACGCTTGCTCAGATTCAGCCCTTGAGTCCCTGACTCAGCAGAGGAGCATCTGAGCCTTTTCATCTTTGTGTACAGTGCCACTGAGTAGGTTCTGGCTCATGGCAGCTCCACATAGGCTTTCCGAGGTTGAAAACCTTTATGGGCTCAGACAATCTCATCTTGTTTTTGATGAGCGCCTGGTGGGTTTGAACCACTAACTTCGTGCTTAACACAACAGTCCAACTCTTACCATATAGGGTGACCAGGGCTCCAAAGAGATCAACTAGAGACAAGAAGGTCAACTAATGAGAGAGAGGCTAAGAAAATGACCTGGTTGATAATAGCTTAGTTTACATTTGATATTCATAATATGTAATGTAGAGAAATTAAATCCTTGTGTCAAGCTGGATCTTGGCTTCATGGAACTCTGTGTCCTTATTATATATAAAACAGAGATGACCACGTTACTCGGCCTATGTTGCATAGTATGGAGGCCTCATGAGATGATGTCTTTGAGTTTTTCTATAACCAGTAAAAGCAAGGAAGGAAGCAGTGGAATTAATATGGAAATTAACACCACATAGTTGGTAGATGGGCAAGTCCCAGCTGGTTTTTGTGTATTAGAGATAAATATTTTTTTGTGTGTTTGGGGAGAGGTGCTTGCTTACAAGAATCTAAATTTCAGGTGTGATTAAATTCTTGCCCAGTGGGTTGTCATAAGTTCCAAGTGTTTTTTCCTATTTCATTTCTCAAGAATCCAATGGCAAGTAGTAACATATTCTTTACAACCAGTTACTTTAAAACCAATCTCTCATCCCATGACTCTTGGTTACTTATTCCAGATCAGTTGATAGTTGTATTATTTTTCCACTTTATTTCTCAAAATAATTGCAGAAGTATGGAAAATGAAATGGACTCCTCCATTCAACAGTGATTGACTGCGAATTGCAGTGATGGGCTAAGCCCTAGGATAGTCGATGGTAAACAAACTGCCCTGCTCTTTTTTTCATGCTACTGATAATTTCCTGTTATATGTCTCAATGTCGCAAGGTCTCTGTCATGACTCACAGACGACACCATTACTGTGTTTTAAGAATGAAAAATAAAGTGGGGATTAAATATATGTCCTAAAGATTATAAATATAAAATTACAAAAAGAAAAGGAAAAATAAACTTGATATTTTGATTTTGCTCTGTTGCCAATTTGCCAAGTGTCCTTGAACAAGCTCCATATATTCTGGATCTGCATCTCCCATATATGAAATCATATCTTTTCTGACTCTGACACATTAGATTTCCATCGTAACAGCTGTACATTTTAGGTTCACAAATCTCTGAACAAGTTACCTTTATTTATTTATTTATTTAACTAGCTTTATTGTGGACTCTTCCAGTTCTTACGACAATCCATACATCAATTGTCTCAAGCACATTTTACATATGCTGCCATCGTCTTTTCCAAACATTTTCTTTCTTCTTGAGCCTTTGGTATAAGCTCCTCATTTTTCCCTCCCTCTCCCACTCTCCCATCCTCATGAACCCTTGATAAATTATAATGTATTATTATTTTCATATCTTACATGATCTCTGGCTCCCTTCACCCATGTTTCTGGTTTTTGTCACCCGGGGGCGGGGGGTTAAAAGTCAATCATTACTATTGATTCTCCCTTTCTCCGCCATCCTTCCCCCTACCCTCATGACATCACTATTCACATTATTGTTCCCGGGGGTTTAGTGTATCCTGAATTCTGTGTGTTGAGAGCTCTTCTCTGTGCCAGTGTACATGCTCTCCTCTACCTGAGGTCATGGGAGTAGGGGTGTGGGGTGGGGAAGCATTAAAGAACTAGAGAAAAATTGTGTTTCATCTGTGCTATACTGTACCCTGTCTAGCTTGTCCCTTCCACGTGACCCTTCTCTGAGGTGGTATCCAATTGTCTACAGATGGGATTTGGGACTCCACCCACCTTCGTTTGCATTGATATGATTGTTTGTTTGGGGGTCTTTGATGCCTGGTACCTGATCCCATCCACACCTCATGATCACACAGGCTGGTGTCCTTCTTCCATGTGGGCTTTGTTGCTTCCCAGACAAATGGCCTCTTGTTTATCTTCAGGCCTATAAGACCCCAGACACGATGTCTTTTAATAGCCGGGCACCATCAGCTTTCTTCACCATACTTGCTTATGCACCCATTTGTCTTCAGAGATCAAGTTGGGAAGGTGAGCATCACAGAATGCCAGGTTATTAGAACAAAGTGTTCTTGCATTGAGGGAGTACTTGGGTAGAGGCCCAATGTCAGTCTGCTAACTTATTACTTAACATATAAATAGATATGCATAGATCTATGTCCCTATTGTTATATATGAATATATGTACATATGTACATGACTGTATTTAGACCTCTATAAATATCCTGTGCCTCCTAAATCTTTCCTCTATGTCCTTTTCTTTTCCTATTGTTACACTATCATGTTCGATCTTCATTCAGCTTTTAGTAATTCCTCTTGACTACTTTGTACTTGATCACACTCCACCAGGCATTCTATGCCCTCCTCGCCATCACTTTTAGATCACTTGTTGTTCCGTTGTCCCTGGGTCTGTTGGTTCCCCCTTCCTTTCCTCCACCTCCCCCTCTCCTATGTCCCCAGAACCATCCTTTCCATTGTTTTCTCCACAGGATTGTTTAGCCTGCCTATCTTATATAGATAGACATTAAAGAAGAGAAAAAGGCCTATAAATAGTTCCAGGTCTGTTTGTTGACCTTTATGAATGTATTCCAGTTGAGACTGATGAGGTGCCACGCCCTGTCCCTGAAGTCTATTTTTGGGATTCCTCAGGGACTTCATTGCTTTGCTCCACTTGCTGCTCTGTTGCAATTCCCTTGTGTTCCGTCCCAGTGTGTGGTTGTCAGACCTCACTGGGTCTCCACTGTTGTCCCTACAGTGCTATGAGTCATCGAGGGGACACCGTGTCTCACAGTGGGGCCAGCCCTACAGTCTCTGTGCATTAGCTGTTCTGAGCAGGAATATCATCCTCCAGGCTTGGTGGGCCAGGATGCGGTTCTTTCTCTCTTTCTCCTTCCCTCTTAGTTTGCTCCACTGTGTTCTGAACAGCCCCCCCTCCCCCTCTCCCTGAGCTGGATCTGCAATACTGCCCTCTGTAGTGCATTCTTCGGTGGAGGGGGTCCATGCAGCTGGTATTGGGGCTGGCCAGCAGACCTCTCTGTTGGTTTGCTGCTTCTTGATCTTTACAATTTGCACCAGAACTTACTAGCCCCTGTTTCTGGAAACTCTGTATACTTTTCTCCATTTGAACTTGGTTAAAAATAACCTTGGTTATTTTCTTATTCTCTAGTACATGATGAATAGAGCAAGACTTGTAATCTAGATGGTTGCTTGTAAAATGTTCAGACTCTAGTAACTACTTAATTTGCTAGAATGCATGGCGTGAACTTTATGTGCTCTATTATGCCAATTGACTGAGGTCCCTAAGCCTTCCCACCTTGAGAACCAATCTTGGGAACTGTTTGCTTAAGTCTGAGGAAAGCAGAGACTTTTATCTCTATGCAGTTAGTGATCCCTCAATTTCATGGTGAGCTTTCATATGCCACCGTATTTAGGAACAAGGCTCATCCTAGTAGGGGATCAGACATTTCTCAAATATAATTTTGTATTTTAGAATGTAGTTAATGTCACTGCTGGAGTTTAGATAATCCTTTAATGCTTTAGAAGTGAGAGAAGTTACTTCAAGCTGAGAGCATCCAGCTACTCCAAAAATGGTTAGTGTCCAGGAATATTAGTAAGGGCTAACACCTTGGAAAGGATTGGGGAAAGCATGCCAATGAGATTCATAAACTGAATGGTTGCTCCCTCCTAGTTCTTATAAATGAAGCCAAATCTCTAATCAAGATGGAGGAATTATTTGGGTCAGTTTCTATTATACACAATCCTTGGTTTTTTGTTATTTTAATTTTGTATTGAGTTTTAAAAATGCATGTTTTTGTGCCTGCATTCTGTGAACTCTGACATTGTGTATAGTCCTGCATCAGTAACCAAAATTAAGATAGAAAATAAATCTATTGTATTGCGAATATTCTCTCATACTGCTATTATGCATTCCACCCTAACCCATCACAACTTCTGGGAATCATTCAATCATGGATTCATTTTCTGTCCATCTTTCTGTCTCTCTAACTATATGCACACACACATACACACACACATAGAATTCTATAGCACCGACTTTTTTTCACTTAGAAAAATGCCTTTGAGTTTTGAGTTGCACCCATATAACTGTATGATAATTTTATTCCTTTTTTACTAAATAGTTTGTTTTTAGCACTCACTCGTTTTAAGTGACTATGAATCAAGCTATTAAAAGCATCTCTGTACAGGCTTATAATGTATAATGAATCAAGTTATTATAAGTATCTCTGTACAGGTTTATAATGTATGTTTAAATATAATTTTCTGCTTTTCATGTAAATATTCTAGGAATGATTTTCCTAATTTTATGTCAAATGTATATGTAACTGAAGAAACTGCCAAATTATTTTTTTCATTTTGTACCATATTGGTGAAACGACCATTTTTCATGATCCATTGTACCATAAGCTAACAGTACATGAGTGTTCCAGCTGCTGCACATCCTGGTCAATTATTTTTCATTTAAAAGTTTTTTCCTTTTCTGACAGGCATATAGTGGCATCTCCAGTGAGTTTAATTTACATTTCTGCAATAATTAATGATAATGAGCATCTTTTCATTTGCCATTTGTGTATTCTCTCTATTTAAATTTCTTTTGTCCATCTTTAAATTGAGTTGTTTTTTTTCCTGAAATATGAGCATTCTGTAGCATCTGGATATATAATTTTTCAGGTATACATGTTTAATTTTTTCTGTTATCTGTGGTGTGTGTTGGCCAACTTTTAATTTTACTAGTTATTTTAAAATTCTGCTTCCAAGCCAGTCACTGGATCTACCAGAACTCCTTTCTCCAGCATCTTTACAGATATTCTGAGCACAGTGGGGTGGGGCTGCGTGGGAAGGGGTGGGTATGGAGATAAAAAGGACAATGTTTCTGTTTACAGGAAGCCTTTTGGAAGTTTGAAAGAGATTCCCATATCTAAATGTATATACCCTATGGAATAGTGTTCTGAGTACCGTAAGGGGTGCGAACACTATGTGCTATATATAATACAGAGCCGCTGTGGGCTTTACCACTGTACTCATTCCCTATGTGCCTCTCATTGAAGATGCCTGGTTATTGCAATATATTTTAGGTCAGGTGTCACAAGACAAGCAGAATAAAGGCTTTAGATCAGGATGTCCCCAAACTGTAATATGGTGGCTGCCATTACTACAGCCCTGTCCATTATCATTGATGATGATGGAGCCTGACGGAGGGACAAGGACAGATATCAGGTCATGTATTCTTTTCATCTTGGCAAATCACTGGACCTCTCTCCAACTGTTGGAGAGCAAACCAACCCCCTCCGAAGTGATGAGCTTCACTGCACCTTCTGCTTCCTTGGTTGCTGTAACGGGCTCCTTTGTCTTCATTTCTGGCTCTGGTTTGTGTAAGTCAAGGCTGATATGACAAATGGATCAGGAAATCCCACCCTCGACGCACCTGTAGAGGTGAACATATTTGACCTTTTGGATACTTGTCAGTCATTCGGATAGCCTCAGGGAACAAACATATATTTCCCAATCATCTTTTTTCTCTGCTCATAATAATCTTTAGCTGTGTCACATTAAAAACAAACAAACAAAAACACCCTGCGGTGAAAAGATACACACCAAACCATTTCCAACACAACAGCTTCTATATCTTCAAATCCATGACCTTGAGTACATGTTTCATGTTCCTGCCACTAGATTTAACTCTCCTTTTCGAAAATAATCTACCACCTTTTATATAAACTCTCCACCACCCCTGAAAAAACTTCCTCTTTTCTTCTCCTCTCCATTACTACTAACAAGTATTAACCATTGGTATCTAAGTAGTTGTTGATTTCATGTGAGACCATACAGCATTTGACCCTTTGTGACTCATTTATGTCACTGGGCTTGGTGTTTTCAAGGTTTATGACGTAGTAGTGGGGCATCAGCATCAGGCTTTCATTTCTCTTTATAATTTGTGTCACTCTATATATCTGGGTCCTGCCAGGGGCTCCCAGTTGCCACCATGAACAAATTGATATTTTTATCCCATAGAAGCGTAGCCCAGCATGCTTGTACTTGCTAAGTTCTCCCACAACCTAGAATCCAGCTCCACCTGACTGGAGGGCTAACGGATTGACTCCTAAGAACTCCCTCATTCTCTTTGTTCACAGCCTGGCTTCCTGACCCCTTGTGTCTATCAGTGCACATTTTATTCATTTCATAGACTTGCAGCCAGGCCATCTCTTCTGTGAGGCTTTTGAAACCCCACCCAGTCCCAGTATTAAAAGTGCCTTCTGCCCTCTAAAGACCCACAGCATCCACTTTGTGGTAGCATTGATTTTGATTTATTTTGTCTTATGGGTAACTGTTTGCCTGTCGGCGTGTCCTTTCTTGGATATGAGATCTTTGATAGCAAGACCATGCCTCATTTGCATCTTTATCTCACATTGGAGCATTTCATAAACCCGTGTATGTAGTAGGTTGATCGTGAGGGTTTATTGATTGAAGGACATGGCATAACCCACAGTTCTCCTTGCTTGGTGACCCAGCCAGGAGAAGGGTCTGAGCAGATGATGGTTGCAACCGGAGGTGACAGGGTGATCTGATATTTTCTAAGCAGACACACTCCTGTTGGTCTACTGGCTGGAATCATGCTGTGCTGTCTAGGAGAGTGGGGAAAGGTGATTTGATTTTGAGTAATGACAAGTTGGCTCTAAATGTGCACCTTAAGTGTTTTCTATTGTTCTGCTTAAGGTGATTTT
The DNA here is from genome assembly GCF_050624435.1 of Tenrec ecaudatus. Taxonomy (NCBI): domain Eukaryota; kingdom Metazoa; phylum Chordata; class Mammalia; order Afrosoricida; family Tenrecidae; genus Tenrec; species Tenrec ecaudatus. The sequence continues at coordinate 33,350,805 of NC_134537.1, forward strand.
CTACTAGCAGGAAATGTCCTCCCTCCCAGACAGTTGATGGAGGAGCTGAGTCAGGTCTGACTACACTTAATAAGACAGAAGCAACTAATACCTGAGGGAGCTGCCTTTGAAGGAAAGCCGACATTTTTGACTCCTCTGCTTTATAAAAATGGGTGTCGTGAGGGAAACTGAACCTGGAGATAGTTTTGGAGTATCCATCGGAGACAGGGCTATATAATAACCCTTTTAAAAACTTATTTAAATCATTTTATTGGGGCCCTTACAACTTTTATCACAATCCATATATACATCCATTGCATCAGCACATTTGTACACTTGTTGCCCCCATCATTCTCAAAACATTTGCTTTCCACTTGGGCCCTTGGAATCAGCTCATTTTCCCCTTCCCTCTCCGTTTCCCCCTCCGTCATGAGCCCTTAATAACTTATAAATAATTATTATTTTATCATATCATACACTGCCCGACATCTCCCTTCACCCACTTTACTGTGTCCATCCCTCAGGAAGGAGGTTATATGTACATCCTTGTAATCGGTTTCCCCTTTCCACCTGTGTTAATCTGGGTACTTTAGAGAAACAAATCCACAGAAACTCATGTATAAGAGAGAGTTTTATATAAAGGTTAAATGTGCATCAAGAAAACATCCCAACCCAGTGCTGCCCAAGTCCACAAGTCCAACATTAGCCCATTAACCCATATGTCTGACACTAATCCACAAAGTTCTCCTCCACCTCACAAAACAGACCCAATGATGCCGACTGCAGGAGGAACACTGAGTTAGTGAATGTGTAAGCATGTCAGCACTGGCAAGGGTCTCCACACGGGTGCTCCAGCATTTAGGGTTGCATCAGGCTAGGTCCATGTGGCTTCTCCTTGGGGATGTCTTGCAGGAAGTCAGCCTTGCCAGCTGAATCAGGAAGCTACTAAGGCAGCTGCACCCTTTTGTGCCCATCATAAAGAAAGAGACCAGAGAGTTGGAAAGGCAAGGCTCTCAGAGACACTTATCTCTCCACCCTTCAATTAACCCCACATGTGTTTATCGGCCAGGTTGGCACAATAAACTAACTACCTCACTACCCAACCTTTCCTCCACCCTCCCAGTCTCTCAATACAAAAACACTATGCTGGACTAAACGGACATTTCATGATACCCACCTTCCCAACATGATCGCTGGAGACAAATGTGTGCATAAGCATGTGTGGTGAAGAAGGCTGATGATGCCCGGCTATTGAAAGATATAGTGCCTGGGGCCTTAAAGGCTTGAAGGTAAACAAGTTTCCATCTAGCCCAGAAGCAACAAAGCTCACATAGAAGAAGCATACCAGCCTGTGTCATCACAAGATGTTGAAGAGATCAGGTAACAAGCACCAAAGAACAATATATCATAGCATTGTGACTGTGCGGGGTGGGGTTGGGGGTGGGGGAGGCGCAAGGCCCATCTGTAAGCAACTGGACATCCCTTTGCAGAGGGAGAACGGGGAGGAAATGAGTCACTCAGGGTGAAGTGCAGCATTGATGAGACACACAACTTTTCTCTAGTTTCTAAATGCTCCACACACCCCCACGCTCCCCCCACCACTATCATGATCCTAGTTCTACCTTACAAACCTGGTTAGACCAGAGGGTGTACACTGGTGCAGATTGGAAATGGAAACACAGGGAATCCAGGATAGATGAACCCCACAGGACCAGTGGTGATAGTGGCCCTTTCTAAAGTAGGCTCTTCTCCTCTTAGCTGTAGCATGTGCTGCTGATCATGGATCGTATGCTTCCAATTCAAGAAAATTCTTTCACTTTTTCCCACATTTTATTAACATGGCTCTACTCACCATCCCCCCACTTTCCTCTGAAAAGTTGGTTCTATTTCACAGTTTTGGAACATCGGCTATAATATACTTTTGAAGCAGTCTACTTGGAGGACTACCTACATGCTATTTTCAGTAGTCTCATGCATGTGAAAGTTCAACATTGAATAAGGAAGACCAAAGGAGAATGGATCCATTTGAATTTTGGTGAATATCTGCAACACCCTGGGCTTCCAAAAGAACAAACAGATTTGTCCTGGAAGAAGTAAGGCCAGAATCTTCCTTAGACCCATGGTTGTTGAGACTTTGTCTCACATACTTTGCCCATATTACCAGGAATGACCAGTTCATGGAAAAGACATTGTACTTGATAAAAGAGAAAGGCAGCGAAAAAAGCAGGATGTCCTTAGGTGGGATGGATTGACCAACAGTGTTTATCATTCTGTTGTACATAGGGTCGTTGTAAGTGGGAACCAACTCAATAGCACCTAACAACAATACCCAACCCCCTATACCCCAGAAAAGTTGGCTTTGGAATTGGGGATATAATATACTCTTGAAATTAGTACTCACATGATAACAAATAGAGGAAATAGAGGTACGCATTTTTTTTATCTTCTTGTACCACAGGTGAGAAAATTGAGGCCCAGAGAAGGGAATTTAGGTGGCCACTGAGAACCCAGTTGCCCTTTCATTGACTTTGATTCATGGCAAAGAAATTGCTGCTGAGTCGATGCTGATTCATGGCAAGTGTGTCTGAAAAAGACTGCTCCATAATGATGTCATTGGCTGATTTGTCAAAAATAGAGCACCAAGCCTTTCTTCGTAGGCGCCTGTGGATCATTGGGAATTTCTAACCTCTCTTTTAGCAGAAGAATAGGCTAACAGTTTGGTCTGCCAAGGTTGTTCTATGTGGCCAAAGTCAAACTAAAAACTCCAAACCTCAGGTGCAGCATATCTGTATCAGAATTCCTTTGGGTAGCTTCTTAGTTATGAAGATTAAAAGGGATAAAATGTGTAAACCATGTATTACCTGGAGCACAAAAAGCATTCCATATTAAGTAGTGGTATGCCCATAGAATAATGGTTGTCAAACTGTCTGAGTTTGCGAAAGGCATTAGGTCTCCAGGCCCTTAGGCCATTGCTTTGTGTAGGGAATATCCCAAGATATATGAAGATGACTCTAAAAACATTATTAAATTATCATAGAAACAGCTGTAAAACAAAAAATCTCAAAACGCGAAGCTATTGTTTCCAATATGTTCACCATCTGAGTCGATACACTTTTCAAGACTATGATTCTACCTCCAAAACTCTTCCCGGAAGAATTCTGTCCTTTTTTATTTATCACACACCAGAATGGCAGTTTTCATATCGTTGGCAGACTTAAATTGTTTCTTTTCAATATTTGTTGAGTTTGGGGAACAAAAAGAAGTCTAAAAGGGCAAGGTCAGGGCTGTAAGGTGGATAGGGTAAGGTTCCCCAAAGAAATTCTTCCTTGCTTCCCGCAAAGAAGGGGTGGGTGCATTGTTGGGATGGACAGATATCCCTACCTTAGTGAAAATTCCCTGATCTCTTTCTTAGAAATGCAGTTATCAATTTTTATAGATGTCTTATGAGTCACCACGATCACCCTATGCCCATTGAGGAAAATATATCGAGATTATCCCTTGGAAATGCTTCCAAAATAGTCACAATAATAACCTTTTAAGGTGAAATTTCTACTTTGGATTGAATGGGCTCAGCAGATCTGTTTGGAACCCTTGCTTTATCTGGATGTTTTTTTTTAAAGCCACCTATTGAAACTCAGACAAGTGCATTGTTGATTGCAGAGACATGTTTAGACACATGTTTGGAATAAAGCCATGCGTGTATGAACTAGAATTCCCGAAGCAGTATTACTTTGAACTTTCCCTTGCATTTAGGGCCAAGCTACTTTAGAGATCCCTCTGAAGATAAATGGTTTTATTCAAAGAAAGAATCAGTAGCTAGTTGTTTTGTGGATAAAAGAAGGGAGGAACGAGATTTGAAATGTGTGTTGCTACGAGAATCAGAGTGAGCTAGGTATTTGAGGGAGGAAATTTTATCACACGTCCCCAAAGTAGAAATGAGAGGGGTGAATATGGCAGCCTAGATCCAGACAGGGTCAGTCCAGAGGGAGTTGCCTGCGAGAAACGTGAACTTTCATGTCACTTCTCTATGTCTCTTTCCAAACCCCAAAATGCTGCAAGAGTTACCATCTCTGTAATCAAAGGATATCATGCGGTAAATGTCCAAATAAACTACATTTATGTATATTAACAATTATGGGATATGATGGAGATTGTTGGGGGATTTGGAGGGTAGAAGGTTGTGATGAGACATTTTTCTATTTCAGAGTAAAGAAATAAAGACTATGTTACATCTTTCTAAGTAACCAGTTTCAAAGCAGGGAACGGCAGTATTGGAAGGGGTAAATCCCCAGAGACGAGTGCTGTGGATTTGACTATTTTCCCTGTTTTGTTTTAGGATATGTATTTGGCTTCCTTTCTCACTCACTGAATGTGTGTGTGTTCTAATAATATAATATATACTGGGAAATTATAGTTTTACCAGTAATCTCATAAAATCCTCTTGGTATGACTACAGAGCCTATTTCTTCAAGAAGCCCCGGTGCCCCGGTGGTTGGCATGATGTTTGTTGGCACCTATTTACTTTTCTCTTTTCTGCTAATGGTTTTGGGTTTGTGCGGTGGCGGAGCATTGTGAGCACAGACACAGATGAGTGTGAATGGAGAAGGATTTGAGCTTGTTATGGAAGAAGAGCTGACAAACCCAGGGTTACTACAGGAGAGTCCACATCTTCTTTTCTAAAGTGTTTGCTTCTGCGTTTCCTATTCCAAAAACAACTTTTTCCTGTTTTGCTTGATTTTTCTTTTAAAAGCTCTAGAGTGCAAAGAAGTTGGTATTATCCATTTGGTTTTCTTTACAGCAATAGACAAGAGGCAAATGTTCCTGATCTGAAGGCAATAGTCAGTCAAAAGGCCAAATATAAATGTCTGTCTAAAAAGTCAATCTCTGGCTTAGCCAGAAAAGTGAAGATGTATGTGAGTGTAGTATAAACTCTCACTTTTACAAAAAGTAAAACAATGCGTAATGTGGGTAAAAGTACTAGTAATCTGGACATCTGGGGCTTTACCCTGGCTGTGTTACGCGCCAAGTCTTTAAGGTCAAGTGTTCATCCTCCTCCCCGTGTGCTCGTAGCTTGAATTTGCATCATGGGATTGGATGTTTCCATCTCTAAGTGCACTGGGTTTCTAAAATGTCCAGTGGGTTATTAAGAACAAAAGAAATAAACAACAACTACGAAAAGTATTTGCCCTTACATTGGTTCCAATCCTCAGTGACCTTATTTGTTGCAGAAAAGGGCTTTCACATGGTGCTTTCAGTGGAAGAGGCCTTACTGGAAGCATAAGATTTCATTGACATTTATCTTTTGGGATGTCGGTCCTCAGCACTTTCTTTCCCCGAGTTGCTACTCTATGGATCTGGACAGCTAGCCTTTCAGTTAATGGGGGAGCACTTAACCCTTTAGACCAGCCAGAGATTCATTCACACCACGGATTGAACAGTGGTTCTCAACCTTCCTAATACCGCGACCCCGTCACACAATTCCTCATGTGGTGGTGACCCCCCCCAAACATAAAATGATTTTACTTGATACTTTTTAACTGTAATTTCGCTAGTGCTATGAATCGGGTGACCCCTGTGAAAGGGTTGTTTGTCTCCCCCCCGCCCCCGTCCCAGGGGTCTCGACCCACTGGTTGAGAACCGCTGCATTATAAGGATCGTAAATATTCAGAAATTTGAACTAAAATTTCGTCGTGGCCTGTTCGTTCCCCTTCTCTTCCTCTTGGGAGCAAAGAGTAGTCATTCTGAGTGGCTACTGACAGCCCAGCCACCTGGAACCCCCCTCCCGCCTTTCTCTCCCATCACCCCGCCATCACTCATTGCCAGACACTTCCCCAGCCCCTATTTCTCATGTGTTCAGCTTTTGATGCTTGCTTCCTTCCATTTCCTCCCAGAATCTCTTGCTTTCTGCTTGTCACCACCAGCCTTCAAGAAAAATCTACATGCTTGACACATTATTAAAATGGAATGAGACTTCTCAGCATTGTGCTGGTGATGCCTCTGTTAAACAGTGGCAGGATGGCAGCCTGCATTTCTCCCTCTGGCAGGTGATGAACATCTTAAGCTCCCCTTTACTCCAGGCATTCCCTGGGAGTTGTTGGGGAGTTTTCTGGCTAGTGTGACACGGTATGTGTCCCTTTGACTTTGTAACCGTGCAGAGACTATGGCTGCAAGTTCCAGGCAAGGGGCTGTGGAATTCTTCCCGGAAAGTTGCGCCATCCTGAAGTACAGCTTCACGCATATGAAGGTGCTTCCATGATGCTCTGATCCGGAAGTGTGATGTGGGCACGGAGGGGAGAGATGGAGACTTGCTGAGTACTTGGAAGGCTTTAACTTTTCGGTGTACTGTTGAGTGAAAAGGGGACTGCGTGCTGTCCTTTCTTGCTTTCTACAATTTAGGACTCAAGTCTTAATTCTTGGTTTCTGGCCTTGGGTTTTTTTAAATCGAATTCAAGAAAATTCAAAACAAATGGGCACAAAATATACTTTTGCTGCTAATTTGGTCTTGGTAGCTCTCAATTCTTTCATCTATAAAATCAAGATAATGTAAATAAAAGACAGTGTTTACCTTGTATGAGAGACCATGTGGTATTTTCATGATCTTATTTCTCCTGCCAATAGTACGATGAAGTAGAAATTACCTTAGCTTCATTTTTAGTTACATTTATGAGGAAACAAAGGCAAGATCTTCCCAGATGCCACACCCGTGGGCTGCATTGCCATCCTGCTGGCTTTCAGTCTAAAGGGCACTTTAATTCATCTGTAAAATGACAGAGATGCATCATTAGCCTAATGATTTTCTGGCTTCCTTGAATTCTATCTTCCCTATGCTCTGGAGTCTACAATTATGGACAGAAACACCTTTACTCCCAATGCGCTTGCCTTGAACAAAAGTGTGAAGGCAGATACCAAATCTTTTCCTGCAATTTGGTCAGAGCCTATAGCACTCTTAGAACCCTGAATAAATGTTATATAATAATGTAAATAAAGAGAGTAAAAACGGTTTGATTATGATGTGATGGTAGTAATTGGATCTTTGCTTCTTAATCATAGATTAGAGAAGATTGCTGGAGGGGGATCAAAAAGCTAATGAGTGCTTAGCGTTTCCCCAGAGTACTGGGTCACCCTTAGACACGTTACTGTCACAGCAGCCCTGCAAAGAAAATCATTCCTTTCCGCAGCCAGAGGATGCTCATTACAGTATTTCTGGGAAAGGAAAGAATAGAGCCATTGGCCAGAAGCAGCACTCACGGAATCCATTCTTTGGCCTATGCCCCCCCCCTGCTGCCAATATGATGGGATTTGCAGAGCCTTTTCTAGGGTTGATGAGATTATGCCGTCCCATATTTTTCCTTAGTGTGCCTATCAGCAGGAAGGGTGATGACCAGGCTCTTCTTGGCCATAAGAATAGGGCAAAACCACTTGTACAACGTTATGACGGCCCCAACAAACGCTGTGGGAGACCTTCAGCAGCTTATTCTAGACCTGAGAATTTTAACATTCTCTATTGAAGAAGGGGTGTTTATTAAGCCCACTGGTGTGAGGAATACTTTGTAGACTGCACCTCCCATTACACACGCAGAACCCCAGCATCACCGCATCAGATGAAACCCCGCCCCATGTTTCTGTAACCATCAACTCTGTAAAGACTCACACCCAGCTTGCAGTCATCCTTTAGAGAACTTGACTTGTGACTGTAACTATCACTTAGTTTTCCAAAAGGTTAAATGTTCTGCTCACTAAAGGGTCATGGTTTGAACTCACCTAGTGAGACTTTAGGAAACCACCTAATGACCTGCTTTTGGAAGGTTACAGTCCTGAAAACTCTATGGCGCCTTTTGGGTTTTTTTTGTTTTTAATCATTTTATTAGGGCTAATACAGCTCTTATCACAATTCATACATATATCAATTGTGTAAAGCACATTTGTACATTCATTGCCCTCATCATTCTCAAAACATTTGCTCTCCACTTCAGCCCCTAGCATCAGCTCCTCATTTTTTTTCCCTCCTTCCCCACTCCCCTCTCCCTCATGAAACCTTGATAATTTATAAATTATTATTTTGTCACATATTTCCCTATCCAACATCTCCCTTTACCCACTTTTCTGTTGTCTGTCACCCAGGGAGGAGGTTATATGTAGATCCATGTAGTTGGTTCCCCCTTTCCACCCCACTCTCCCTCCACCCTCCTTGTATCACCACTCACACCACTGGTCCTGAAGGGATCATCCATCCTGGATTCCCTGTGTTTCTAGTTCTTATCTGTATCAGTGTATATCCTCTGGTCTAGCCATATTTCTAAGGTAGAATTGGGATCATGATAGTGGGTGGGGAGGAAGCATTTAGGAACTAGAGGAAAGTTTTATGTTTCATCATTGCTACATCGCACCCTGACTGGCTTGTCTCCTCCCGCAACCCTTCTGTAAGGGGATGTCCAGTGTCCTACAAATGGGTTTTATGTCTCCATTTTGCACTACCCCCCTCATTCACAATCATGATTTTTTTTTGTTCTTTGATGCCTGATACCTGATACCATCAACACCTCATGATTGCACAGGCTGGTGTGCTTCTTCCATGTGGGCTTTGTTGCTTTTGTTTAGCTTCAAGTCTTTAAGATGCTATATCTTTTCATAGCTGGGCACTATCAGATTTCTTCAACACATTTGCTTCAGAGCACATGGGAACAAATGAAGGGGGAGGAAGAGAGAGTGGAGCACATCCTGGCCCACCAAGCCTTGAAAACGATATTCCTGCTCAGAGCAGCCAATCCACAGAGAAGACCACATGACCAACCCCACTATGAGACATGACATCCCTCACTGACCTATAGCCTGACTGGAGACACATTGTGAGAATTGCTCCTGATCTGATCCCTCCACACTGAGGCAAAGCACTAAGGGCATGCAACGGAACAGCAAGGGGAACAGAGCAACGAGGTCCCAGGGAATAACAAAAATAGAGTTTGGGCCAGGACTTGGCGTCCCAACAGACTCGACTGGAAAACACTCCTAAAGGCCAATAAACAGTCCTTGAACTACCTACAAACTTTTATTTCTTGTGTGTTTTGTTTTGTTTTTTGTCATTGGCTTGTTTTGTTTTGTTGCTTGGTTTTGCTCTGTCTTGTTTCTGTGCATGTTATTATCTTCGCAGGTCTGTCTAAATAAGATAGGCTGGATGGACAATTTGGAGGAGAAAATAATGGGACTGAAGGTTCCGGGGGGACATAGGAGAGGGGGAGATGGAGAGTGGGTGAAAGGAAGTGGTGTTAACAAACCAGGGACAAGGGAACAACAAGTGATCCATATTAGTGGTGAGGAAAGTGTAGGAGGCCTGGTAGGGCTTGACCAAAGATAATGTAACTAAGAAGAATTACTGAAACACAAATGAAGGTTGAACATGACAATGGGACAAGAGGAAAGTAAAAGGAAATAGAGGAAAGAGCTGGGGGCAAAGGGCATTTATAGAGGTCTATATAAAGGTATGTATGCATGTAAATATATTTATATATGATGATGTGGAAATAGATCTATGTGCATATATGAATAGGTTTAGTATTAAAGTAGCAGATGGACATTGGGCCTCCACGCAAGTACTCCCTCAATGCCGGAATAGTTTGTTCTATTAAACTGGCATTCCATGATGCTCACCTTCCCAACACAATCGCTGAAGACAAAGTGGCTGCATAAGCAAATGTGGTGAAGAAAGCTGATGGTGCCCGTCTATCAAAAGATATAGCATCTGAGGTCTTAAGGGCTTGAAGGTAAACAAGTGGCCATCTAGCTCAGAAGCAACAAAGCCCACATGGGAGAAGCACACCAGCCTGTGTGGCCATGAGGTGCTGATGGCATCAGTTATCAGGCATCAAAGAACAAAAAAATGATATCATTGTGTGCCTTTTGTTTTATTTTGTGCATATGGGATCACCATAAAAGGTTTAGGGCTATACCTACCACTATGCTAGCCCAAGCACCATGATGAGTCAGAATTGGCTTGATGTCCATGCGTTTGATCTTGACTTTTGGGGTTTTTTTTTTTTTTTTTTGGTTAAGTATCATTGTGTCAGTCAATCATTGCCATTGAGTAGTAACTGACTCCTAATGACCCTTTAGGACATGGTAGGAATTCCCCTGTGGGTTTTAGAGACTGCAACTCTATACAGATATAGAAAGTCTCATGTTTCTCCTTTGGCACAGTTGGTGGTTTCTAAATAGTGATTCAGCTGTTAGCAGCCCACCATGGGCTTGCTATGTAACCGATTTTTAACTCATCAATCTTAGTTTAGGTTGTTTTTCTCTCTGGTAATTTCCCTTCTTCACCTCTGCTCTGTTCTTTTTGCCCTTTGATTTTATACTAATAGCAATGTCTCATACTTGCCTGGTGATACTGTTCTATAACCTTTTTAGAGCTAGCCAGACAAGCCACTTCTCATTAAAGTGGTAATCTTAAATTAAACCAGCAAAGCATATCCATTTGACATTGTGTCAATGCCTTCTCAAGGCCATCCTGGGTCAGATAGAAATATGGTCTGCGTGGTTCTCAGGGGCTGATTTTTCAGAAGCAGATCACTAGGGCTTGCCTCCAAGATAGTCCTAGGGAGACTTGAACCTCCAATTTTTGAATTAGCAACCTGGCACCTTAAGTGTTTTATCACTCCAGGGATCCAGCAGTTTTTAAGCCAGTGGAAAATAAACTCCAGTGTCACAAACAAGAGTGAAATGTCGAGGATAGAATTTGTTCCAGCAATAACCCTTTAGCAACCTGTGTACAGCTGAGGCCATGGCTCTTCACTCCTTTCCGAATTTGATATTCTTTCCTTATCTGGCAAAGCTCATCATCTGCTCGGGGCTATTTCCTGTTTGCTTCAAACTGCTCAACCAAGAACGCTCCCTTCTCCGGTGGAAGTAAGTTACATCTTATTACCTGGCTCAGGAAAACCATCTGCTGAGGTATCAGCTCAGTATTGGTAAACAGTGCAAGATATAGGGAGGATGAATGACTGACGGATGGTCATAACTATTTCAGTTTTTCCTTCTCCGTGCCTGACTTCTTGTTCTCCTTTTGATAAAATATAAAAAGGTTGTGTTAGCTCTCTCAGGGTAGAGCTGTACCTTGGTCCTTGGATCCACACGAGAAAGAATTCATGCCAAAGCCTGGTTTGTGATCCAAGTGAGTTTTATGAGAGTTAGAAGTTTCAGGTTTATACAGGCACCTGCAGGGCTCTGTAAGAACGTGCACCCTTCCTAGAAGCTGCTTGGAAAGTCACATGATTGGCCCTGGACTCCTGCCTTTTCAATTATTCCGTGGGGAGGCATGATGGATGACCCTGGTTGACCCCATTGGCGGATTGAATTTACCTGGCTTGGGTGGGCCAATCCAGGTACAGCGCCCACCCAGGTACACCTCCTCTTCCTGGTCGGAAACCTGAGCATGCGCAGTGTACCGCTCCTTCATGGGCCAGTAGCTCGGCCCTCTGGGCATGCATAATGGATGCCCCATTCCCTAAGCTAAACTACTTAACAGTTGAAAGTTTTATACAAGTTTGATTCAGTGTGGGAGAGAGAAGAGGCTGTCTAGGCCTACATAGATTTTAAAATCTTGGCAACCCAAAAGCTGGTTCTGCTCTCTCCTATAAGTTGGCACAGGGTCAGAATCAACTTGATGACAAGAGTGAGTTTGATTTGAGTATGTTTCCCCTGAATTAAAAATATCTGAATTTTTATAGGGGAACGGTGGTAGAATTTTCACCTTCCAGGTGGAAGACTCATGTTACATCCTTAGCCAATGCATCGCATGCCCAGCCCAAGTCCTTTGTCAGTGGAGGGATGGGTGTTATTATTTCAGCAGAACTTCCAGACTAAGTTGGACAATGAAAATAGACCTTGTATTCTCCTCAAATCAGTCAAGGAAAATACAAAATACTATGGTTTATTACAGTCTGATCCACAATTCATAATGGGAGTAACACATGTTGCCCTTCAGGGGGCTCAATATGATTTTGGGTCAACTAGACTGCAGCTAGGACCCTGGTGGTGTACTACTTACGCACTGGCCTACTTAATGACAAGGTCCATAGTTAGAAGCCATTAGGAGCTATAAGGGAGAAAGACAAGGTTTTTACTCCCATAAAGAATTACAGTCTTAGAGACCCAAACTTAGAGACTCCAGACAGTTCTACACTGTCCTGTACAGTCATCACGAGTCAGAATTGACTAAGTGGCAGTGAGTGTCACATTCAAGATAGCAGCTGGTAATAATGAAAACCGCGATGTGCACATTGCTTGTTTTTTATATGCTTTATACCCTATCCTCAATTTTGATAACTTTTCTATACTACTATGAGCTTCATTTTTGATGTGGGAACTGAGGTTCCTGATGGTTTGAGGAATTTAGTTGGTCATAAATGTTTCCCTGAATACCTTCTTGAAAACAACATACACCCACTTTTCCCCCCTCTCACCCTATCCCTTCATGCCTCTGATCCAGTTTACACAGGTGGAAACTGAGGTCAAGAGAAGCATTGTGCCCCAGGTCATACGACAAGAAAGTGATAGATTACAATTAGTTACATGTGGAAAGCAATATCACCGCAGGTCTTAAACAATTCATGTCTTTCTCTCCTTCCATATGCCTGTGCTCCCTGTCGTTTTGTTTTGTCAGTTTCTCTGCGTTAGCCCCCAGCACAGGCTGCTTTCCTTAGGCTCTCAACAAATATTTAATACATCCAAACCCATGCCTCGCTTTCCGGTGGGAAATACCCTGATGTGAATGCATCCTCGATCTATGTGCAGCCGGCTTTTATGTTTGCCACCACTAGGGCCCATAATTAATCTATCTGTCTCTGTTTCTTGGCATGTAATGTGGGAATGGGCTTGAAAGCCCAAGAGGGTGTTGTGAGATTAATTAGTTAAAATGTATACCCTGCTATATAAATGCTAATTGCTGTCAGGAGGGTGGGCTGGATTTTCCAGTGGCTTGTCTTTCCAAGGCTTTGCACGTTTCCATTTGTCCTCAGTGCCACCATGCGCCAGCCTTACGGAATCCTTTGGCTGAGGGGAAGGATGGCTCTGTGGTTCCTCGCTATGGAGGGACCAATTTAGAGAATCTTCTGTGGGGTAAACTGGATAAGAAGAGGCATTTTAAGCAAACAAAAAAAAGTAATCCGTTGTGCCTGTAATTCCCTACTTTCCCTTTGCGCTCATTAAAGGCAAACTATTTGCATAACAGCCTTTCCCCAAGTCTTCTCTTCAGCTGGTGCCCGTAGAGAATCATATAATTAATTTGGTATTACATGACACTCCAGCCTGTTGCCATAGATTTTATTTTTATTTGTTCATGGAATGGTTTAGAAAGCTCTGACAAAATGCCCTCAGGTGCCTAGCTAGAGAAACTTGAAAATGCACAGAACTAATTTCAAATGGACAAATACCCCAAATAGAATAGCTCAGTAATAATACTATTCTTGCTAATGTCTATGAATACTAAATAATGCATTTTTAGATCACGAGGAACCCTGGTGGTATAGTGGTTACACGTTGGGCTGTGATCCCTTTGGTCAGCAGTTTGAAACCACCGGCAGCACTGAAGAAGACAGACTGGGTCTTCTACTTCCCTGAACATTTACAGTCTCAAAAACCCTCAGGGGATTGCTATGAGTCAGCATTGGCTTGATGGCAGTGAGTTTAGTTTGGAGTTTTCCGTTTTAGATCTTATGGCAAAGGAGCCCAATTGTATATATAGAAATATCCATCTTTTCCATGAGACATTCTGTGCTGGTAATATTTTATATCAACTGGATGGGACCTCCTAGGGGAAGAAGAGTCCAAGCTACCTATCAGGAGGTGGCCTGGTAATGTCCCTTAGGGGTGTGACCATTTAGAAGAGAGACACTTAGAAGTTAATTCATATGTCTTATCATTCCATAGTTTAACCATGTCTAACAGAATTGTACAATTACTTCCAAATCCGTCTCCAACCATACTTTCCCTGCCTGGACTCCTTGATATACAAAGGGATACCCCCCAAAACATAGAAGTATTATTTTTAAAGCTATCTATCTATTTATTTTTTTAACAAAATAACCTTGTAATCTTCAAAGAACTCTCCATTACACTTAATACATTTGTCAAATCTGCAATTCAATTCTTGGGAACATTTCTTAAACTCATTTGTTTGGATGGATGACAGCATTTCCCTGGCTTTTTTCTTCCCCTCTTCTACATCTTCAAATAGCTGTAATTTCATGTCCCTCTTCATTTGTGGAAACAAAAAATTGTATGGAACAAGGTTGGGTGAGTAAGGTTCTTGGGGCAAGAGAGGCACGCTGTTTCTTGCCAAAAACTGCCACACTGAGATGGCTGCATTAGCAGGTACATTGTGATGGTGGCAACACCAGTCCCCAATCTGCCTGCCACAAATCAGACCCCCCCCCCATCATACACTGTTACACTATCTTTTCAGAACCTCTACATAGAGCTTGATTAACCCTCTGACCCGGTGGAACAAACTTCAAAAGCACTATAAGTTGACATTTTTGTCCTTTCAGGAAGTTGACAGATATCCTGAATGAGTTTTGTCATCAATCAATCTTTCACCCTTTTTGAAATGAGAGAATGACTTGTAGTCTTGCGGTTTTTCTCATGGTGCTGTCCTTGTAAGCTGTGGTCAACGTCACAACAGCTTCTGTGGCATTTCTCTGAGCAGGAAACAAAATCTCACAGCCACACAGTTGTTCTCTTAAATTGAGCATCGCCAAAAAAAAAGGTTCAAGTGAAACTGCTTTCACAAAAATTCACTCTAACCTGAGAGAACCTTCCCATGGGACACCACTGAGTGCACTAATTCAGAGTGACTTGCTCAGTTGTCACCTAGCAGGAACAATGGGTACTAAGAAAGTCTGCCCAGTGGAGCTTTTTCCATTTGGGGGGTGTACCCACTTCAAATATATTAATTCCCAAGCTACAGAAAATTACAAGGGGGAAAAGCATAGATCAAGTGATGGGTTTGGGGCTCAGACTAAATCTTAGCTCCAACTTAAGGACAATTTGTTCTTCCATCATGTCCCTGCTCAATACTCACCCTCAGGAAGGGAACACAGAAGGTGCAGGTGCTTTAGCAAAATGTGGCGAATAATCTAGATGCTGTCCAGCTGTCAGATAAAATAGTGTTATGGGTCTTCATGTCTTGTCTCTAAATAGACAGCCATCTAAGAGAGATATCAACTGACTCCACAGGGAAGGAGCACACTGTTATCAGTCACTGACGGACTTGAGTACATATTGGAGCCTAAATTGTAGAACCTGGTGTACAAAGGATATGAACGACAACGGGACCCCAAGATTCATTTGTGTAACAACACAGGAAGCAAGCCTCTAGAGAACGCCCCTGTCTACAATTGATGGATGGGAGGAAAGTGGTCACTGAACACAGTGCTTGGGAGAGAGAAGATCAAAGGCGTGAATCTGCCCTGAACAGTTACAACTATGTCAGTAGATTCCCCCCAGTATGATGCATGCTGAACATGATCTGGTTTCCAAATTTTTCTGCATTTTAGGTTTTTATGGTTTTGTTTGTTTTTTTGTTCATTGTTCATAGTAGAGTTTATCTCAGATGTGTTATGTCAATGGGGTCACCCTCTTGAATCTGTGTTATATCCTTTTCCAATTTTCGCTATATTGGTTCAACAAACAGGATTGATGAGCCTACAGGGAGAGCAAGTAGAATAAGGTGTCTGGGGGAGGGGGCTACAGTGGTGATTGTGGGGTAAAAGGAGATGATGTCAAGGAACCCATGTAGAAAAAGAATGATTGGAAACTGATTGTGGAAGCAATTATAATAAGGAATGATATATATCATGGTCATTAAATTTCAACTAAAATAACGAGAGTCAATAAACAAATAGATACACTTGGAATCTTTCCCTTGCCTTCATCTTCCTCCTTGCTTGGATTCTGTATCTGCCTCCAGGAGTGGCCTCTTGTAGGACACTAACCCTGGAAGCTCTGGGTCCCCTGTCATGCTCCTACACACCTTGGATCCACGCCAGTTTTCACCTACCATACTGTGATCTCCTTGCTTCTCGCTCTGCATCATTGGCTTTCAGTAGTGTGAGTCTGCAGAAGGCTCTGACTAGCATTGAACCCATGGACTTGAGTTGGACTGGGCTGTGATACCTCCTTGATATAAAATTACTTCTTATATAAAGTTCTTTGTTATACATATATGAGTATCACTGGTATGGTTTTTCCAGAGAACCCAGCCTAACACACATTCTTTGAGGGAGATAGAAAACCAGTAAAATGATTTTATTTTCTCTTTTTGAAATATATTGCATTTTATTTGATTGGTAAACTATGAGGTCTATAGAATCAGCCCAAAATCTTGGTGATTGATCAATATTTATATTATGATATAAAAGGGACTTTAACAGAGATTGTTGATTGCTCTGGACTTGTTAACTTATGAAAGTTAAGATCCTCCATTTTCAGTTGGTCAGATCCATAGTGTTTCTGCTATAACAAATAAATCCAAAGTTGTGTCCCATGAGAGGCAGGTAGCCTTCCTGATCAGCTCTTCTCTGAGCGATTGCAGAGAGCACAGAGTTCTTCCATCTTGTCATGCTCATTGGTGTTCGTTACCTTTAGCTTGTTCTGACTTGTGAATTACCTATCACAGAACAAAGTCTTGCCACATCCTGTGACATCTTCATGATCATTGGAATGTTTGAGCCCATTATTGAGGATCTTGTGTTAATCCATCTCATTGAGGGCTTTCCTTGTTTGTTTGGTTGTTTTCCTGACTGTCTGCTTCAACAAATATGATGTCTCTTTCTATCAAACATGGTCTTCTTTCCTGATGACATGTCTAAAGTAAAGAAAAAGCCTCTGCGCTCTTAAATCTAAGGAGTATTTCAGGCGCTTGCTACCATTTTCAGATCCTGATCTTCCAACTCTACGTGGAAGAAGGGGAGAGCGCACTAGGGATCATGCAGGGCGTTTAAAGTTCTGCAGCAGTCTTTGCCGCATAGTGTATCGGCAATAAGCCAGTCATGTGGTTCCTATTCAGTTGCTAGGGATTTGTAGTTCTCTCGAAGGAAAAGCAAGCCAGCATTGGTTCATGAACTGCTAGACAGTCTCTGCCACCATCTGCCTGTGATCTTCAAAATCCGTTTCATACCTCTGCCTAAGTTGGTCTGCCTGGGCACTTGCTTGTGGACGAGATATCTTCCTAACTTTCATTTTCCATCTTTTCCCATCACCATTTTCTTTCTTTACAAATGAAAAATTCACCTGCCACTCATTCTGTATGATCCTATTAATCATTGTCCAGAGTTATAAAGACTTCCAGGGGCCTGAGTGACTCCTCGAAATATTAAAATCAAAAAAGTTTCATTTAATCAAGACACAATTAACTCCCAACAGGGTGTCCCCCTTCTCTCCAATTTGCCAGAAAAACTGTTAAGGCTGAAGATTGACATCAGAACTGGCCCAAGTTGGTGTGGTCAGAATTCAGATGTTAGGGATGGTAACAGGAATGGTAATAGATTTAGTTAAATGATTCATCACCTAATTTGAGTCGTGCAATGCATAGCTCTAGAGAAGCAGTTCTCATCCTGTGGGTGGCTACCCCTTTGAGGGTGGAACGGCCCTTTCATAGGGCTCTCCTGCTTCATAACAGTAGCAAAATTATAGTTAGGAAGTAGCAATGAGAATAATTTTATGGATGGAGGGGTCACCACACTATGAGGAACTGTATTACAGGGTCGTGGCATTAGGAAGGTTGAGGACCACTGCTCTAATGTGATGCCAGCAGTTCCAGGCTTCAGCTATTGTACAGTGTTTTGCCTTTTCTCTACATATACTATTTACCTGAGAATTCAGACGCAAAATGCATATTCAAATATTCTTCAGAAAAGTCATTATCAATATTTTTTTCCTGACCAAGTGATTAGTATATGACACTGTGACCTGGGTTTTTCAATAAGATTTCTTTCTTACCCCTTCTTTTCAATATTTATTTCCTTCCTTCCTTTATTTTATTCACCATTCTTGTCTTCCTTCTTCCTCTCCATTCCTTCTTGTCTCCACCTTCTTCCTCTTTTCTGTCTCCAGGCCCGCCTCACAGCGGCCATCCTTGTGCTTCCTTTGCTGCCTCCAGAGGATCCTTTCACTCCTCTCTAGTCCTGGATCCTATGTTTTCTTCTTTTAACTTACCATTTTAAAGGATACAGTCCCTCAGAGGTTTCGGTGATGCACCTATGAAATAGAACTATCCACTCTTTAGGCATGTGAGAATGTCACCTATACACTTTGATAGTTTTGTTAAGTTCAAGACCGGACATCATTTTCAACATGCAAACCTATTCTGAGTCCTGGCCTTTAAAATATGGCCCTTTTCTCCAACTGTTAGGAAAACTCTTCAGTAGTTTATGAACGCTTGTCTTTTCACGTAGTCATTCAAAATAATTTTGTGTCAATTCTAGTCCAGAGGTACTTGCCCATCCACAGCGACAGGAATCAATCCACAGGGCTTCCAGGAATCAAGATCTGAAATTAAGAAAAACATTTCACTCAATGCTAAGTCAGAGGTCAAGAAGACATTCTTGAGCTGTGCTGGACCAAGACATAAAGATGTTAACAAACCTGCTGAGGAGCCTGCTCCAGACACCCAAGAGTGGGGACAGCTTTTCACCCGAGGCTGGTTTAGAGTGTGATTCAGGCTAGCTACTAGAGGCTGGGGGTCTTGGATATAGAACAAGGCCACCGGACACATGTTACAAGACCTGCTGGGTAAAGGCTTTAACTTGGGTGTAGGCTTCGAGCACCAGCAGCGTAGCACAGAGCAGGAAGCCTCGTCATGGTGAGACCTGCATCAAGAGCTTCAAGCACAACTCACTGTTGCAGAAGCACAAGTGCATCCACGGGGGCAAAAAGCCCTAAGCTTGCCAAGAGGGTAGCAAGTGCTTCTGGAACTTATTTGGCTCCACCCCACCCCCTCTGTGTACACCTGCTTGACCTCACCAAGCCTTCAGTAGCAGCTCATGTTTCAAGCAGCACCTGTGCTTCCACAGAGGTGAGAAACTATGCAAATGTCAACAGGGCAGTTCAGCTGGAGCTAAAACCTGTGCAGCAACTCTGGCCAGTGTAGCTGTGCTTTCATCTGGAGCCCCATGCTCTTTGAGCACCAACACAGCTGCACAGATGAGAACAAAGGCTTTGACCAGAGCTCTCAGCACCCTACCGCCAGAGGATCCATTGCTTGGCGTAGGCTCGGCAGTTGGACAGGACTGACTAAGGACGCTGGCCTATGTTAGGACTCCTGAAGAAAAAGCCTGCCTTTCCACACTGTTACATGCCCAGCTCTGCATGCTCAGGGACCAAAACAAACAAACAAAATCCTTTCAGATTGTTAGGGGAAAAATTGAGACCACCCACATACATGTGATTGAACCTTGGCCCAATGACATTATCTGGCAATACCCGTGCTTATAAATAATTGTCCACTTGTTGAATTTGGAAAAAAAACAGCTTGTTAAATTCCCCAGAGATTTATTACTTGCTAAGGTGGCAGATCCTTTTGAAAGTCAAAAAGCTTCAAATTCTTTGTTTTCTCAAAATTAAAATCGCTCTCATTTAATTGTTTTCTCAGCTCTTCACTGCCATAATATGAATTCTCTATCCTGGTGACACGTCCTGGTGGCTTTGTGGGTTACACATCAGGCTGCTCACCTCAGGTTCCAAACCACCAGCTGCTCCAGGAGAGAAAGATGAGGTGTTCTGCTCCCATACAAAGTTACACTCCCAGAAACCCATAGGGGCCAATCTACCCTGTCCTACAGGGTAACTATGAGTCAGAATCGAGTTCATGGCAGTGCGTTTGTTCATTTGTTTGTTTCTGATTGTTTATTTGTTTTTGAGTGATTAGAGAATCACAAACTTCAATGACTTTTGAAAAACTTAATCACCAGTATTTTTGCTAGTGAGCCTGTAAATTGTCCAGGCAGTCTTGGTAATACTAGATTGGCATCATTACCTAGGCTAGACTTATTCTTCCATCTAGGTCAGCTATGCTTCTAGCTAGAATTATTCTTCCATCTAGGTCAGCAAACTTAGGAGCAGAAGTTCAGTTCCTTTGCCTCAGTTCTCATGGTCCTTTTACTCGGTGAGCTTTCTCAGCTGTATTCTCACATGGTCGCATGGGTTCGAGAGATGCAAAAACTGACAAGGTCTTTAAGCCTCAGGTTTGGAATTCACGCCGTCATTTCTGCTGCAGTTCTCTCTTTCCTTTCTTTCCTCTTCTACTTCCCTCCCTTTCTCTCCTCTTCTTCCTCCTTCCTCTTCACTCTCTAGCTCTACCGCTCTATATCTTATAAGCCACAGTGAAAGCCCAGGCCATAGGGCGGGAAAAAATACTGCTCTATTCAGTGGAAAATTCACAGCATCACCTTGCCAAGGGCATGGATAGCAGGTGTGGGAAATAGGATTATTTTTATGAACTCTCTCTTCTAGCGTTGTCAAGTGATAGACCATTACAAACAATTTTGATAGAAAAAAGATAAATTGGGCATATTGCTTAGGAGGATAAAAAAATTGGATGACCTTACTATAGCCAGACTCTTTTTGTACTTCACTATGAAACAAACTTCTTCAATGAGTGTACACTATATCCACAATATTTTTGAGTTATTATCTAGACCCACACATGAAGAGAAAGATTATCCAGATCATTAAAAGATACATGTCTAATAAAAATTGTTATATAAAAATTCTTTAAAATGTTTAACTCTTCCAAAAAAAATCAATTAAAATAAGTGAATGCAATCCAACAACCTGATTGAAAAAAAACCTCATATCATATTTATTGGAATGGTATCATTTGTAAAATTGTCTTATGGATATGATTTGATCCCTAGATAATTTTTAATTAAAATGAAGAAGACTCTTTATATATTTTTATTATTTCAATCTTTTAGTCCTTCAATATTAATTATGCTAAAGAAAACAGAAGTAGAAAAATAAAAATCTAGATTTCAAAAAAAAAATTTTAACTACATATTACTCAAATGACATAGGGTGTTAATCTTAATAAAACTGATTCCTGAATAAAAAAATCATCACTTTGAGTTATAGATTGAACAGAAAAATAAAATAATGAAAACTTTAACTATTAAAGGGAAATAAAAATAACTAAATAGTATGTGGGATAATAGAATTAATGCAAGTTCAAAGAATAAAAAGGAATAGTTGAGAATGCCTAACTATTAAAAGAAAATTCACCAAAGTGCTTTGTAGGTGGTGATTAGTGTGTGGAAAATTACTTCTATCTTCTGTAGTTAAAAGATGGAATCACTGTGTTCATTTCATATGGATCATTTTTAGCATTTATACTAATTGACTTCTCATTTATTTTACCAAGAATAACATTTAGATGCCATCTTAAATGTAAAAAGGTGTGTTATTCTGGGTACTTCAGAGAAACAAATCCACAGAAACTCATGTATAAGAGAGAGTTTCATATAAAGGGTAAGTGTGCATCAAGAAAACATACCAACCCAGTGCTGCCCAAGCCCACAAGTCCAACACTAAACGATTAACTCATATGTCCAATACCAGTCTACAAAGTCCTCCTCCATCTCACAAAACACACTATGATGCTGACTGCAGGAGGGAAGCCAAGTCAGTGAAAGTGTAAGCATCTCAGTACTGGCAGGGGTCTCCACATGGATGCTCCAGCACCCAGGGCTGCATCAGGGAAGGTCCATGTGGCTGCTCCTTGGGGATGTCTTGCAGGAAGTCAGCCTTGTCAGCTGAAGCAGGGAACTAGCTAAGGCAGCTGCACCTTGGAGCAACCATCACAAAGCCAGACATCTGAGAACTCCAAAGGTGAGGCTTACTGAGCCATTTGTCCCTCCGCCCTTCAATTAACCCCACATGTTTATCAGCCAGGTTCACACAATAAACTACTCAAAAGGGTTACATATTGAAAAATATATTCATATATATATGTATGTGTACATATGTTAAAAGGGTTCAAGGAAATGTGACTCCCTTAGGCCCAACAGGACTTAATTACCTTTGACCTCTCTTCTGCTTGCATGCAGTGCTACGGAGAGCACAAAGTTCAAATAGCACACACATGAAAACATCCTTTCCTCCCTTGCATGTATGAGTGAGCTGTTACTTTCATAGCATAAAATTCAACTTGTAAAAATGATTATGTATTTCCTTTTAATCTGGATCATAAACTTAAGGCTTCAGCAATCTTATTTCCCAATGAGGATCATGGAGACCTAAGTTGAGAGCTGAGATTCTGCTGTCCAGAATGATAGCTGGTGAACACATGTGGATGGAGATGTGCTACAAGTACACATGCACTAAAATTGGAGGCTTGGTGTTTTAAATAGCTTATTAATATTTTAGTGTACTTGCATATATTGAGGAGTTTCTAGGAAACTCACAGGGACAGTTCTACCTTGTCCTGTACGTTGAGGCGAGTTGGCATTCACTCGATGGCAGTGAGTTTTTGCATATATTAAGAATGGCCTTTTCAGTGACAGCTTTTTCCTTAGAAACTTTTCTTCTGTTCGTAGAAAGTGAAAAAGAAGATATGATTATTTTAGGCCAGATCATCATCCCTCATATGTTGCAGAATGCAATTATATCAAGCTGTTAGACCAAATCTTTATCCCAGAGATACACAAAAAACAAATAAGGAAAGGGAGCCCAGTTTACTGTAAGCACTCATTACAGAGAGGCATTTCTACTCTGCCACATGGGTGGGTCTCTGAGTCAGAAGAACTTAACAGCACACAACAACATTTTAAAATGAACTCTCTGGGTGGAGCAAGCATTTTGTGATGGATGACTAAAAGGTTGGCGGTTCAAACCCACCTCAGAAGTGCAGCAAAAAAAACAAAACAAAACACCTGATGACATAAATCTGAGAGCAAAGAACCCTTGGTAGGTGATTTACTGTATCCCACAGTGTATCACCAGTACCAGAATTGATTCAATGGCGATGGAATTTCTCTCTGTGCTTTGGCATTGATGATAATCAATGAAGGGGCATCCGGGGAAAGGCACATCATCTTGAGAAGATATGTTCTCAGGAGGCATGTTCCTGTGAGGTGGGTGACTCACCTGCTCTATCTTTTTTCTGGTTTCAGAACGCTGCGACGACTGGGGACTAGATACCATGAGGCAGATCCAAGTATTTGAAGACGAGCCAGCGCGCATCAAGTGTCCACTGTTTGAGCACTTCTTGAAATATAACTACAGCACAGCCCATGCAGCCGGCCTCACCCTGATCTGGTACTGGACAGGGCAGGATCGGGACCTGGAGGAACCGATCAACTTCCGCCTCCCCGAGAACCGCATTATTAAAGAGAAAGATGTGCTCTGGTTCCGCCCCACGCTCCTCAATGACACGGGCAACTATACCTGCATGTTAAGGTAACCTGACTGTCGTCGATGGCTTTGCCCTCTCCTTGTCTTGCTGACTTTTGATTGATAGACTGCGTGTGCCATGAAGTTGGGGAGGGATAAGAGAAGGCATTTCAAAAGAATTACATTTCACCCTCGTAACTTCGATGACGTGGCCTGGAAAGATGTGCAGAGAAAAAGATGCTATGCCAAGAATATTATGCAGAGCTTGTTCCTCACCCGACGGTAGCACAAGTCTACAAGAATGGTGGTGCCTTGTTTTCTTCTTCTTCTTCCTCCTCCCTCCTCCCTCTTCTTCCTCCATTCTTATTCTTTACCTCAGTATCTTGCTTCTTTGCTCTCTTGCCCTTAGGTTGAAATCTGACTACACTTCTATTCTACCTGGAAGACCAAATTCCCTAGAATATGAGCAGGAAAAGGAATCGAGCCCATTCATATCTGTTATTCTGGGCATCTTGCTAAGTGTCTGGCACAAAGTAGAGGCTCGGGATGATCTTAATGAGTGCGCAATACTTATGAAACGGCAAATGTCTTTAGAGCTGCCATACCTGCATTTGAGGTGGTCAGAGGAAATACACAGAGCATATGCTCCTTACTGGTGCACAGGTCAACTTGTTACCAGATTAAGAAGAGAGCGGGCGAGATCAGCTACATGCCTTCATTGGGCTCCCATGGCCCACAAGAGTCCATCCTGTCTCCTGTGCATAAATAGTGCAGGGAGGAAGACGCCCTTCATGCACCCCTCTGGAGCAGTGTACTGGAGAAACCCTCTGCTCGTGTATGTGCAATCGATAGAGGAAGTTCCTCTGTGCCCACAATGTTTTCTCTGATAAGGAAAAGGAACCGGGCAACAGTGTCCTATTTCCAAGCTTCCTTATAAGGCAATGTTGTTATGAGACTAGAACCATTACTTTAGGTAGATATGATTGAAAGTACACAGTATAGCATTCCTCTAACAAAAGCAATACCTTTCCACTGAAATAGCCCCTATGAGAAGAAGCAGGTATGCCCTATCCCTGGAAATAAAAGATAACCAAAAGCCATCCATATTTACTAAAGAAAAATAATTAAAGTTCTTTTTGCCTTGAAAGTATGTAAAATTTCATTTTACTTTACAATATATTTTAACTGCAAATTAATGTTTTTGCTACAAAAAAAATCAGAAAACCTCTCCAAACAATAACCATTTCAAGGTTAGTGATTTGGCTATTTTTCACCCAAAGCACCATTTTAATTTTTGAGTTACTTTGGGTTGTAAAGTCTCAACTGACTTACACATTTTTATTTTGCATAGTTTACAGGTCTTCCATCCATGCTCTGAGCGCTCCTTTTCTTTCATGGACATTTATTGTTTTCTGGTGGGAAATTAGGATGATGTTTTCATAAATTTAAATTGCGTTATAATTGTATGATAAAGCAACTCTTACCAATCATAGAAAGGCGTATCACTGTGTCATTGGACGCCCAGGCAACCACTGAAGACTGCTGAGATGGTCCCCTGACACTGTAGTTTCATTGGAGTGCACTGTAGACTCCCCTATGGGCTTCCAAGGAATCTGCAGTAGGCATGAGCTCTCAGTTATGCCCAAGTACAGCCTCACAGGATAGGTTTAAACCAGTTCTGCCATTAGGTAACCTTAGTCCATATCTGAAAGCTTTGGTATCTACAGCCATATATTATTAAATTTGGGTTACATATTCATTGGCACTCTTTTCATGTTTGACAATTATTAATCAATTCATTAACATTTCCCAAATGAGCAGCAACTATGTGAAAGTAGTCTTCAGTAACTCTCGGGATACCGTTGTTCTCTGCAAGACCTAAGTGCATGGCTATTAATCTATTTCCCTATTAAAACCCGAGTGTACCTTCAGTAGTAGTGATCAATTTCCAGTTTGTCACCCCTTCAATTTTTCTGTGTACCCATAATCTAGGCCCCAAAGGAATAGGGAGGTATCCCATTGTCTTAGAATGATTCCTACCCTGAGAATGACCGTATACTGAACTTGTGCAATCATAGGCCTGCATGTGTTTAGGGAATGGAGTTAGATTCACCTTCCAGTGTTGTACTCTTTGCATCCTTGCTCTAATACCCTTGTTAAGATAAGCAGGCAAAATTATTCCAATGATTTATTCAACATTTATTACATGTTTAATTTTAAGATTTTTAAGAATTCTTCAACATTTTTAAAAACCAGAAAAATATATCCTTCTATTCAACCGAAATGTACCTTTGTAATTTCCATCTCTATCCCTAGCCAGTAGGGAATTCTCCTACTTGATAGACTTTTAAGTATTTGTAGGCAGAGATTATGCCTTGTCACTTTCCTACCATGGTCCCAAGTCAGATTTAGTTGAACCCTGTCTTATGGGCTACCTCATCCACCCCTTTTATAATATCTAGTCAGAATTCTTGAATCAATGACTGTATGTGTTAGACATCATAAAGAAAAATCACAAATGACTTGTTTTCTCATCCCTAGAGAAAATCTTTTTTTTCAACAATAGAAATGTATTCCCTCCTATTCTATAGGCAATAATTTGGAAATTAATGCATCAGCAGGACCATCCTCTCTCTAAAGCATAGGTTCTCAAGCGTATGCCTCCCACTCCCTTTCAGAACAAATTAATTACTTAGACCCACTCCAGCAATTAAAATCTTTTGTACTATAGCCCATAACCCAGGATAGAGAGCAGGTACCTGCCTTTGTAGCCCTCTTCCCGAGCAGTTTAGTGCCCCCATGGAGCAGCATTGCCCACTTTTGGAAGCTCTGTTCTAAGGGAGCTGGAAGACAATCTTTCCTAGCTTCTTCCTAGCTTCTGTTGGATTTGCCAGCCCTTTCTCTTTATTGACTTGTAGATACATCAGTCTGATTGTTACCTCTGTCTTCACATGACCATCTGCTCTCCATCTTGAGAATCAGATATTTTTTATTAATCCCTTTCTTATTTTCTTATATAAATTGTATATACTCACGTATAAGCCATTTTCCAGCACATTTTTAATGCAGTTTTGTGGTAAAATTAGGTGCCTTGACCGATATTTGGGTTGGGTTATATTCGAGTATATATGGTAAGTCTAAATGTTTCACCCAGCCATTCGTTTAACAAATATTGCCTCTATAACTCTTAAAAGCTTTAAATACTTTACAAGAAAAAAAGAATTTAAAACTAAAACACACATGGCCTTGCCTTGTGCAATGTACATTTAACAGAGGATATATATTAATAAGTCACAAAGCAAATAATTTTGAAGTATGAAAATGTCTAACAAGAAAAATAAAGAATGCTTGGAAAATGAGGAGAGGTGAGGTGGAGTTAGCTCTAGCAGGAGAAGAAGACAACCTGGAAAAGCCCTCCATGTGACAAGTTAGATGGTGAGAAGAAAAGTTCTCTGATGGCAAAGGGAGTCCCCTGTGTAAATATCACACAAACTTGTATCAATACAGATTTCCAGCTAGCCTAAGCACTTTCATGTATGTACTTATTCATTTATTTTGCCATTTGGGCTTGATTTCTTAAAATAGGCGCTTCAAACAGCTCTGATTAATTGTACCATAATTTATATTATAGTTTTCCATTTGGTAGACCTTTTCTATTGACTGCAAAATATTCCTTGCTGAAACAACACGGTGATACTATGGTAGATATATATATATATATATATATATATATATATATATATATATATATATATGATCATTTTATTGGGGCCTCGTACAACTCTTATCACAATCCATATATCTATCCATTCTGTCAAGCACATTTGTACATTTGTTGCCATCATCATTCTCAAAACATTTGCTTTCTACTTGAGTCCTTGGTATCAACTCATTTTTCCCCTCCTTCCTCCCCGCTCCCCACCAGGAACCCTTGATAATTTATAAATTTTTATTATTTTGTCGTGTCTTACACTGTCCAGTGTCTCACTTCATCCACTATCCTGTTGCCCATCCCCCAGGGAGGGGGTTATATGTAGATCTTTGTGATTGGTTCCCACCTTCTAGCCCACCTTCCATTCCCCCTCCCAGTGTCGCCACTATCACCACTGGTCCGGAGGGGTTCATCTGTCCTTGATTCCCTCTTTCCAGTTTCTACGTGTACCAGTGCACATCCTCTGGTCCAGCTGGATTTGTAAGGTAGAATTGGGAATCATGATAGTGGGGGGGAGGAAGCATTAAAGAACTAGAGGAAAGTTGTATGTTTCATCATTGCTACACTGAACCCTGACTGGCTCATCTCCTCACAAGACCCTTCTATAAGGGAATGTCCAGTTGCCTACTGATGGGCTTTGAGTCTCCACTCCGCACTCCCCCTCATTCACAATGATATGATTATTTTGTTATTTGGTGATGGATATTTTTTTAATTTTAACAATTTATTAGGGGCTCATACAATTCTTATCACAGTTCATACATATACATACATCAATTGTACAAAGCACATCCATACATTCCCTGCCCCAATCATTCTCAAGGCATTTGCTCTCCACTTAAGCCCCTTGCATCAAGTCCTCTTTTTTTTTCCCCTCCCTCCCCTTTCCCCCCTCCCTCAGGTGCCCTTGGTAATTTATACATCATTATTTTGTCATATCTTGCCCTATCCGGAGTCTCCCTTCCCCCCTTCTCTGCTGTCCCTCTCCCAGGGAAGAGGTCACATGTGGATCCTTGTAATCAGTTCCCCCTTTCCAACCCACTCACCCTCCACTCTCCCAGCATCGTCCCTCACACCCTTGGTCCTGAAGGTATCATCCACCCTGGATTCCCTGTACCTCCAGCCCTCATATGTACCAGTGTACAGCCTCTGTCCTATCCAGGCCTGCAAGGTAGAATTCGGATCATGGTAGTTGGGGGGAGGAAGCATCCAGGATCTGGGGGAAAGCTGTGTTCTTCATCGGTACTACCTCGCATATTTTTGATCAACTATTATCTACTCATTTTTTCTTCCAATGCTCGTAACATTTGAAAATTTTTAAGAACTAGAATTAATCTGTTAAAAAAGCTAAGATTTTTTTTCTTTGGAATGTGGGGATGAAGGGCTCTGGAAACATATATCCCCCTGAAAAAATTGTATATACCATCATAATCAATAAGTAAATTAAAATTCTCACTTCAGCTTTACCAGCATTATGTTTAAAGTGTAAAATAGATTTTATGCAATTAGGATTGCATATTAAAATATAAATATTTTATTCTATTAACTGTTTAAAATTCTAGTGTATGAAATATCATCACCATGTAATTCTTAAATTAATTTATTCTATAAATGAAGAGTCCAGATACATAGTGTGAGTTTCAATGTGGTGGGTTTATTAAACCAGATGCAAATGAGACTGCTCATTTACTTGATCATTCTTCTCTCCAGGAACACCACTTATTGCAGTAAAGTTGCATTTCCCCTGGAAGTCGTCCAAAAGGATAGATGCTTCAAATCCCCTATGAAACTCCCAGTGTATCAGCTCTATCTAGAACATAGTCTGCAGAAGATCACTTGTCCAAATCTGGATGGATTTTTTCCTTCTGATGTCAAACCCACTGTCACTTGGTATAAGGTAAGTGAACCAGCGGATGCTTCACTTTTTATAAAACTGCAATAATTATTAGGTGAGTTTAATGTACATATTGAGATTTTCTTTCTCAAATGTTCTGATTTATTCCTTAATAACTTTAATAAGTCTTTCACCCCTTGCTTAATTTGTGACACTTTAAAGGAGGGGGGGTATGGTCTGTCCCAACTCTGACATTTCCCAAATTATTTCCCCTGTAATATCAGATTATGTCTTTCTGTGAACTTACTATGAATCCCATTTTGAGAACGTTATACTCTTCTATTCATTGCAAAATTCAGTTGCTAATCTCTATGGTGAATTTCACATTGATGGCAATGAATTTAGTGTTTTGAGTTAATTAGTCAATACTGTATTTTATTTCTGATGTGCGTATTTCTTACCTCTGTATTCCATCTGTGTTCTCGTCCACATCTGGGGCATTTGGTGTTATTTAAAAACAATTGTTAGATGTTGGCACTTATGACAGTGGAACAACTTCTAAATCTCTTCATAAACCAAATCAAAATCTCATGGATGACGCTTATGAAAAAGTTCTGTGACAAGTTTTCCAGAAGAACAATTTTCAGTAAGGTGACAAGGCCATCCAGCAGCCTTAAACTCCACATAATTTTTATGTCTCTAATCTGTGGTGTTCAAGCACTCAGCTCATAACTAGAACTTGAGTGGTTGGAACCCACCAGTCGCTCCTCAGGAGACAGGCGTGGAGTCTGCTTATGTGAAGATTTCCAGCTTGGAAACCATGCGTAGCAATTCTACTCTCTCCTTTAGGGCTATTATGAGTCATAATCAACTCAGCGAAAATGGGATTTTTAATCAGTGTTTGTAGAGAATGGAAAGAAAGGAAGTAATGGGATTCCTAATGACTTGAGAGCAAGAGAACCCCCAGATTAGCAGTCAAGTTGTTACTGTGTAATATGGTGGGCCAGTTTGATAACAGCCTCTAAAGGCAGAAGGGGCTTCTTTCTAGTAGAGGTGGGTTCAAGAGGTTCATGTTAAGATGGATCCCGAGTTTACTCGTGTTTTGCGCGCCATCTGTTACGGATGGATCACGAGATAACTCGTGATTTCTACACGCTGTCTTCAGATGCCATCTGCTTGGATATGTTTTAACTACTTCATCTATTTAGGTGTTTACATCAGTAGTGAATGTACCAAACTCGATTGTCTTCATGTTCTTTTTGTTTATTTAGTATTTTGGTGCAGTTTGGTTAAATCAAATAGTTACTATTTGTTTGAATTGCTTTGCAAGGAGTTGTGCACTCATCATGATCAAACCTCAGTGAAATGTAAAACATCACCTAAATCGCTCAAGTGGTCTCTTGTTACACAAAAAGACATGAAGAAATTCTTAGCCCTAATTCTTCTAATTTTTCAAAGTAATATGGATTATATTGATTATTTTTACAAGAAGCTTATAATTTCATGAAGATTATAGTTCATAAAAGTAATTCTGTTCTGCATACATTGCAAACTATTGTTTCATAATGTGAGACAACTTCAGAGATGGTGCCAGGAGGGTGAGCATCACAGAATGAAAGGTTATTAGAACAAAGTGTTCTTGCATTGAGAGAGGGTATGAAGAGAGGCCCGAAGTCCATCCATTACCTCAGTGTATTGATATATATATATATATATATATATATAATATATATATATATCCATAGGCCCACACTTCTATTTTTATGAATTAATGTATTTACATATGTACACACCTATGCTTATACCTCTATCCATAGCTTTGCTTCATACAGCGTTCCTCTGTTTCCTTTTACCTTCCTCCCGCCCTATCATCATACTCGCCCTCTTAGTAAATCTTCTCATCTAGATTGCTGTTGCTCCAACACCCACAGGATCTCAAAATACTCCTTGTTGTTGATTTTAATTTCCTAGTTGTTCCCCTGTCTATGGCGTCATTTGCCCACTGCTCCCCTTCCCACGCCTTGTTCTCCCCCAAGTCCTTCCAAGACTGTCAGTTCCATTGCTTTCTCCTTGAGCTTGCTTCCCATGCCTATCTTATATAAGTAGGCAAACCAACAACCACATAGGCCAAACAAAAGAACAAAATATTGAAAAAAAGAGAGAGAGAAAAAGATAATAATAACTAGCAAAATAATGCATGCATAATTTCAGGTTTGTCCACTGACCTTTGTGACTGTCTCCCCACTGGTTGTGGGTGAATTCTGGGGGCTAGCCTTCTTGCCTGAAGTCTATTTTAGGGGCTCTTTAGAGGCTTTGTGACTTTGGTTTGCTTTTGCTGCTGATCTGTTATGTTCCCTTCTTGGTTTACCCTGCTACGGGGGTTGGGGGGATGTGGGGGAGGAATTCAGACCAGACTAACTCACCGCCGTGTGTCCCCAGTATGGTCCTCTGCCACAGTATGCTCCAGTCAGGGGACAACATGTCATGGTTCTGATTGGAGCCAGCCATAAAGCCCATTTTTTTCATGCATTTTGCCATGTGGGTACGTTGCTCTCGAGGTTTGGTGCACCGTGGTGGGGTCTGTATGTACGCTCCAATTCTCTGGAGACACAACCAATATTCTCCCCCTGGGTGGGTTAGTGCCTTTCTTCCCCCATGACTTCATCTTTCCCCGCTCCTCACTTTTCTCCCTCCCCCCTTATCCTCTTTCCCATTCTTTGTGTTGGAATAACATGTACCTCCTTGGGTTTGGTCTGACCTCTACCCAACTGCCTGTACCTCAACCCATATAGTGTGAGATAAGGGGCTTTTCTTCTATGCCTACTGTGCTGGTTATACTTACCTCAGGGGGCTCATGTTGTGCTTGGTCTTTTGTGATTTTGTGACTTTGCTCAGCATAATTGTCTCCAACTCTTCTCATGAAATGACGTGCTTCATGTGATCATCAGTGCTTTTCAGTAATGTTTAGTACTCCTTTGGGTAAGTGCCAGAGTTTACTAATACACACTTCTATGAATGGAAATTTAGGGTTTTTTTCAATTCTTTGTGATTGTGAATTGAGCCGCAATAACCAATGGAGCACAAATGACTGGTCATGGTTTATTTCTTACCTCTTCTGGGTATATGCCCAGTAGAGGGATAGCTGGGTCATAATGTACCTCGATTTGCATTTGCTTTAAATATCTCCAGATCACTTTCCACAGAGTCTGCACATACTTACATGACCAATAGCAGTGCAGGAGAGTTCCTATCTCTCCATATTTCCTCCAAGATTTGTGGCTCTTTGATTTTATGATTTGGACTAACCTAAAGGGTGTTAGATGGTATCTCATGGTTGTTTTAATTTGCATTTCTCTGATAATCAGGTGCATTTTCCCACATGTATATTGGCCATTCGAGTATCCTCAAGTGAAACTTCTTTTCAGGTTTTTGCCCATTTCCTTAGGGGGTTAACTGTTTTGGTCTTTGTACAGGCTAGGAGGTTATTGTAGATTTTAGTAATAAGACCTTTGTCTCTTGTGCCATTGCTAAAAATCCTCTCCCAGTCTGTGTGTTCTCTTGTTGCCCTCTTGGTGAAGTCTTTTGATGCACACAGGTGTTTTATCCTTAGTATATTCCACTTGTCAATTTCAGGTTCACCTGTGTGTGTACCCTTTCCTGTTGCAGTTAGCCCATGTATTCCCTGAGCCAAGGTTCTTAGGTTTGTCATGATTCTTCATTGATGGTCCTGATAGTTTGGATTTTACTTCTAGGTCTGTGATCTACCTTGAGTTTGTTCTTGTGCATTGGCTGAGGTAAACATCTTGTTTCATATTTCTACAGATGGATATCCATTGTTTCTAGCATCACTTGTTAAAGTGGGCACCTACCTCCCACTTGATGCGTTTGGGGCCCTTGTGGAAGATCAGTTGCCTCTATCTGATGGTTTTATTATTGGGTTTTCTGTTCTTTTTCATTGGTCTAAATATCTGTCATTGTACCAGTACCACACTGTTTTGACCACTGTGGTTTTTATAGTAGGTGTTAAAATCAGGTAAAGCAAGCCCTTCAAGTTTGTCCTTATTCTTGAGGAATTCTCTGATAATTCTGGGCTTTTTCTTTCTCTATATGAAATTAGTGGACGTGTTTTTTCAATTCTTTGAAGAAGGTTGTTCGTATTTGAATCGGGATAGCATTCAACTTATATAGTGCCTTTAATAAGCATGACATCTTTACTATATTGAGTCTTCCAATCCACGAGCATGGGATATTCTTCCAGTTGTGTAGGTCACTTTTAGTTTCCTGTAATAGGGTCTGTAGTTTCCCTTGAATCAGTCTTTTGGTTTTTTGGTTATATATATCCCTAGGTATTTCAATTTGTTCTTGGCTATTTTGAAGGGCACTGCCTTCTTGATCTCCTCTTCTGTGGTCCTGTCCGATGTATATAGCAAGCCAGTAGATTTCTGTTTGTTGATCTTGTATCCTGCCACTCGTCCATGTACCTCTATCACTGTCAGTACTCCTGTTGTGGAGTTTTGGGTAGTTATGGAATCGTGTTGTCTGCAAAAAGCAATAGTTTCACCTCCTCATCTACCAGTTGGATACCTTTAATGCCCTTTCAATATCTAATGTTGTTAACTAGGACTTCCAGTATGATGCTGATAGACTTGGGAAAAGGGGCATCCTTGTCTGGTCCCATTTTTCAGTGGGATTATTTTCATCTTTGACTATAATGTTGGCTGTTGGCTTTTCGTAGAAAGCTTGTATTAACATAGGAATTGTCCTTCCATTCCTATCTTCTTGTGTGTCTTGATTAGGAATGGGAGTTTGATGTTCTCAAATGCTTTGTTTCTGCATCTATCGATGTGATCATCTTATTCTCTTTGTCATGTGAATGCTTGGTAGAATTCTCCTGTGAAGCTGTCTGCTCCAGCATCCTTTTTCTTGATAGCTATATCTATTTATTCCTTTGCTGTGGATATGTTGAGAGCCTTTACCACTATCTGGAATCATCTAAGGAGGGATTGTTTTTCCAAGTATTTGTTCACGTCTTCCATGTTGTTGAATTCATTGGAATACGGACTTTTATAGTACTTTGTGATTATCTTTTTAATCTTGTTGGGGTCTGTTGTGATTTCCCCTTTTTCATCCCTCATCCAGTCTATTGATGTTTGGTCCTTTCTTTCCTTGGTGAGGCTTGCCAGCATGCTGTTAATTCTCTTATCCTTTCAAAGAACCAACTTTTGCTGTATTGATTTTTTTGGCATTGAACTCTTGTTTTCCGCTGGTTTAACTCTGCCCTCATTATTATTATTATTTTTCTATTGGAGCGGTTGTTCTTTTGACTTTGTTATAGTTGCTGGAGGTTTGTGATAGCGTATCAATCATAAGGCTCTCTTCCTTTTTCATATATGCACATATTGCTCTCAAGCTACCTCTGATAACTGCTTTCACAGTATCCCATAGGTTTTGATCCTACTTTTACAATAATTTCACTGTGGCCAGAGAGAACCTTCCCAGGCAACACAAATGGGTGCCCTATCTCAGAGCAAGTTGTTGAATGCTCACCTCATGGGAAAAATGCGGTCTATGAAAGCACCCAGTGTAATTTTGAGTTCTTTGGGGTATCCCCTTATATAATATATTCAGCAGGATATATTATAATGGGGATGCAGGCAAAACTTAACTATGGCAAAAAATAAAATAAACAAAAATTCAACTATGGTGGGAAAAAAATAAAATAGCGGTTGCTTTGGATAAGGGAGAGCAGAATTTGAAAAGGAATAGAGTGGACATTTGAGGTTGATATCAGAAACATTTTGTCGTTGGGGCCAACTCGCTTGAATATTTGTTATTGTATTGTTTATTCTTCAGTATATGAAACCCACAATCGATGAACCTATTGAGACAGCAAGTAGACTAAAGATTCCTTGGGGTACAGTGGGGGTGGGATAGAGGGGAGTTCAAGAAGGTAGAGAATGTTTCAAAACTGATCTTGGTAGCAATTGTACAACACTGCTTGATGAGATTGAACTATGGAATGCTTTGATATCTGTATTAGCTCCCAATAAAATGGTTTGAGGGGAAGTTAGGAGATAAAGTCTTTAAGGTGAAGAGATCCAACGACTGGAAGAGATTTGAAGACAGACAGAAGAGCCCTCACAGGTATAGGAGACATCCTTTAACAACAACAACAGCAAACAAAGGTTAATGGGAAGCAGCACAGTAAGCCATTCAGAAGTTGGATAAATGCTTTATTTTTTTAATACAAAAAACATCGATATGTAAACTTCACCTACTTCACAAATTAAAAAAAGAGTCATCCTGTCAATGCCGATTCAGGGCGACCTTCTAGTACAGGGTAGATCTTCCCCTGCTGGTTTCCAAGACTATAACTTGTTTACAGCCGACAGTCCCATTCTGTCACAGAGCTGCTGGCGGTTTCCAACACTGACCAATGTGTAACCACAGACATCATGCTTGGTCATGTCGAGGGTCTGGAAATGAGGACGGACCTCGATGTCATCCCCACAATAATTCTTAATTTGCATCCACTGTGTTGATGTATCATTAAGGTTCTTCCTCATTTCTTGACCATCTGCATGATCAAGTATGATGTCTGTCTCCAGGAACTAATCCAACCTGAAAACATGTCCAACGCCTGGGAGACAGAGTCTCACCATTCTCCATCTAAGGTATCTTCTGTCTATTATTCCAAGACAGATTTGTTCATTCTTCTGCCCAACCAGGGTAGAGTCCATATTTTTTCCCAGCACCATAAGTCAAGGTATCAATGTTTCTTCAGTCTCCTCTATCCACTCCCCATCTATATGTTTATGCAGCAATTGGCAATATCATGGCTTCATTCACCTCATTCCACAAAGTGCTATCTTTGCTTTTGAACACTTTACTGAGGCCTTTCACAGCAGATTTGACCAATACAATCCATAATTTGATTTCTTTACTGATGCTTCAAGGAACAGTCAAGAAATAAAAGGTTATATTGCTACTTCCATGGCCAGGGGCCCTGGTGATGTAGTGGGTCACATGTTGGGCTACTAACCACAAGGTCAGCAGTTCAAATTCATTAACTGCTCCACAGGAGCAAGATGAGGCATAAGCAGTCCTAGAAATCCAAAGGGCAGTTCCGCTCTTCCCTAGAGGGTCATTAGAAATCGGAATTGGCCCAAGAGCGGTGAGAGTGAGACTGAGAGAACGTCCGTGAGCATCGATTGCAGACTCAAGTAAAATGAAACCCTGGGCAACGTCCATTTTTTCATGAATAGCATGATGCTGCCTATTGTTCCATCTGCAAGGATTTTATTAAAAGCTGTGTATAGGTCATGGTAAAGGAAAGCTAGTAATGCCCAGTCCTCATTTCTAATATCTATTTACAGAAAGGTTGCTACCAATGAGTGGTGCACTGGTTTTTTGTTTGTTTGTTTTAATGTCTGTGATTTGGGGTTACCATTGACATGATTAATCCTAAGAATTACCTCCCCATCCCCCCCACACAAACACTAGTTGAACACAAAGGGAGGGTTCTGGCAATTGCATTCTCCCATCACTGCAGTTCAGTGGTGGCCTCGCCTTTTGTTTTCTCTTCTATCGTTCTCCCCGCACACCCCCCAGGTAACTTTGCTTATGCACAGCCATCTTTGTCTAGCTTTTTTGGTTTGAGCTTGGTGCATCCATTCAATCCAAGTGTTCTCAGAGTCCATTTTTAAGTCTCCACGCCTTGTCTTCAAATTTGTATATTTTCAAGAACATGTTATCCCTTCTCTTAGTTTCTGCATACCCAAAATAGAGACCAATGAGGCTCCAAAGCACCAACGCTAAGATTCTACACAATGTTAATTCTGGGTCCCCAAACAGTCTTCTGCATGGCAAGCATTCATTCTTTGATTCAGTACCCAGAATTCACAGTTCTCACTTTTAGAAATCCTGTGTAGTAGTGCAGTGGGTTAAGCATGGGCTTTAAGATCTCGGGAACTCCCTGGCCACTCTTAGAGTGACGGATGAAATTGTCTGTTCCTATCAAGATTTGCAATTTTTGAAACCACAAAGCAATTCTATTCTGTCCTGCAGGAGCTCATGAGTTAGAATCAACTTATTGGCAGTAGGTTTTGGTTCTGTTTAGAGATTTAAATTGATGTTATTTGTTTAGATGCTTGTTCAATAAACTGGAATTATAACTAATTTAGAAGAAAAATCATAATTTTCTAAATTTCAAAGAACATTAAAACCAAACTCACTGCCATTGAGTCAAGCCAGCTCCTTATGGGCCTCTCAGACAGGCAAGAACTGCCCCTGTAGGTTTCTGAGACTAAAACTCTGTAATTCTTTATGGTAGCAGAAAGCTCTCTCTCTCTCTCTCTAAGAGCAGCTGGTGGTTTTGAACTCCTGACCTTAAAGTTAGCAGTCCAGTGTGTAATCACTGTGTCACCAGGGCTGTACATGATACATTGCATGTGTATTAATCTGAGACTTCCTGTTTTATTCACATGGAAGTAATATATAGGAGCAGAAAAGAGGTAACTGTGGTATTGTTAGACTCTTTTATACCCTTGAATATTGTAGTATGGAAAGCCATCCTAATTTTCTTCTTACCCAGTTAGTTGTATTCCTCATTGTTAAAAGTGGATATTTTGACATTTTATTTTCTGGAGTCACTGCATGATCAAGGGTAATGTAACAAAGAGGAATTGCTGAAACCCTGGTGGGGACTGAGCATATTGGGACAGGAGCAAATTCAAGGGAAATGGGGAAGGAGCTTGGAGGCAAAGGGCATTTATAGAGGTCTAGATAAAGATTATATATATATAATGTATATATATAAAATCTATTTCCCCATCATCATGTATAAACATATTTGTACATGATGATGGGGAAATAGATCTATGTGTATATATTTATAACTTTAGTATTAAGGTAGCAGAAGGACATTGGGCCTCCACCCAAGTACTCCCTCAATGCAAGAATACTTTCTTCTATTAAATTGGTATTCTATGATGCTCACCTTCTTCACACAACCGCTGAAGACAAAGCATGTGCATAAGCAAATATGGTGAAGAAAGCTGCTGGTGCCCAGCTATCCAAAGATATAACGTCTGGGGTCTTAAAGACTTGAAGGTAAACAAACAGCCATCTAGCTTAGAAGAAACAAAGCCCACATGAAAGAAGCACACCAGCCTGTGCGATAATGAGATGTTGAAGAGATCAGGTATCAGGCATCATCAGAACAAAAAACCTTACCATAGTGAATGAGGTGGGGAGTGGGTAGTGCAGAGTGGAGACCCAAAGCCCATTTGTAGGCCACTGGAGATCACCTTGTAGAGGGGTCTTGGGGAGGAGATAAGCCAGACAAGGTGCAATGTAGCAATGATGAAAAACACAACTTTCCTCTAGTTCCTAAATGCTTCCTCTCACCCTCCCACCCCCACCTATCATGATCCCAATTCTACCTTGCAAGTCTGGCTAGAACAGAAGAACCAGAAACACAGGGAATCCAGGGCGGATGATCCCTTCAGGACCAGTGGTGTGAGTGGCAATACTGGGAATAATAGAGGGAGAGTGGGTTTGAAAGGGGGAACCAATTACAAGGATCTTCATGTAACCTCCTCCCTGGGGGATGAACAACAGAAACGTGAAGGGAAATGTCAGACAGGGAAAAATATGACAAAATAATAATTATAAATTATAAAGGGTTCATGACGGTGGAGGGAGCTTGGAGGGAGGGAAAAAAAATGAGGACCTGATGACAGGGGCTTAAGTGGAGAGCAAATGTTTTAAGAATGATGAGGGCAATGAATGTACAAATGTGCTTTACACAATTTATGTATTTATGGATTGTGATGAGTTGTATGAGTCCCTAATAAAACAATTACAAAAAAAAAAGCAGAGGCAATTTCCCCGGTCTTACCAAAGTTGAGAGGAACCACTTTGATGGGATTTTTGGATATAACATTTATGGCAATTTCTGAAAGGCTCTAGACTGCCATTTCGTAGAGAGGGAGAGAAACCATGAATATAGATTTGCAAAAGTTGGATTGTCTGTCTCCTTCACATGGTTATTAAAAGTGATATATTACCTCTTCTGATTTTTAGTATGACATTAATCAGAATTGGTCAGATATGGTATAAAATTCTTTCCCCAAAGCAGAAAAATCTTTGCTTTTTCTGACAAAATGCCAACAGTAAAGCAACTTTCTGAAAAGGTGCCAGGCCTGGCCTTCTCCATGGGCCCCGCACCTGCTGTTGGGAAGTTAGTCCAAGGCCTGTGTAATAGACTTCATTTGTAAAGTGCTTCCTTCAATTTGATCTGACAACTTAGTTGCTTTTGTTTCCCTTATCTTTTTCTTTTAGCCACACTTTCTGTCCAATGGTTTCAATATTCAGTATTAGTATCATATTTTCTTTCAGAATTATACACATATAATGTAATACATGGATATACATGGTTAAGTGAAAAGCTATTGCTACTAGGAGTCTAATTCATATGTGCATAGGTTTCTTCCAGGTGAGACATGTTTCAGCATATCCCAGCGATCACCAGATGGTTACATACAAGCTCTCTCGATATATACACTTTGCTTAGTTTCCTTAGGGTGTCTCCAAAAATATATAATCTAAACAGTGGCTTCCAAGGGGACGAGTAAATTCAAGGTTGAATAGTCAGGACAGAGGGCTATGGCAACTAATTTTAGAATCCTAAAGGGGTCATCTTGGTATATTTCTTCATAGGACAAAGGAAGATGGCAGGTACTTGTTATATATATACATTTTAAAGTATAATAGATACATAACCACCACAAACCCCACCCCCAGGCGGATGAACAACATGAACCATGGGGGAAGGGAAACAGCAGTCAGTGTAAGATGAAAATAGTAGTAATTTAAAACTTATCAAATGGTCACAAGGGTAGGGGAAAGGGAAGGGAAAATAAGGAGCTGATATTAAGGACTCAATAGAAAGGAAATGTTTCAAAAATAATGATGGGAACTATACACCAATATGCTTGATATAATTGATGTACGGTCTGTTATAAGAGCTGCAAGAGCCCTTAAAAGGTATTAAACATTGAAAGCTCAATCTGTGAGGTAGTTTATTGTGCCAACCTGGGGTTAATTGAAGGGTAGAGGGATAAATGGCTCAGTGAGCCTCACCTTTCCAGTTCTCAGGTCTCTTGCTCTCTGATGGTTGGACCAGGGTACAGCTGCCTTAGCCAGTTCCTTGCTTTAGCTAGCAAGGCTCACTTCCTGAAAGATATCCCCAAGGAGAAGCCACATGGACCTACCCCGATACAGCCCCGGGTGCTGGAGCAGCCATGTAGAGACCCCTGCCAGTGCTGAGATGCTTACACATCACTGATTCAGCTTTCCTCCTGCAGTCGGTGTCATATTCTGTGTTTTGTGAGATGGAGGAGGGCTTTGTGGATTGGTGTTGGACATATGGGTTAATGTTGGACATATGGGCCTGGGCAGCACTGGGTTGGGATGCTTTCTTAATGAGCACTTACCCTTTATATAAAACTCTCTTATGCATGAGTTTCTGTGGATTTGTTCTCTGAAGTACCCAGACTAACAACAGTCAGTAAGGGAAAGTTCAGGACAACTTCTCAGAGGAAGTTTGCCCCTCCGTCATGAAATGCTCCTGCTCCTTCTTCCAGGCTATCAAAGGCAGGCCTATGAAAACTTCATTAGGAACTCGTATCCCAACCATTCCACTGCTTTGATATTGCCCCTTCAGGCTTCATGTTGATGCCTAGATTCAAAGAATATTTAAAAGGAAACCCATTTGGGGCCTTGGAAGATGCCTAAACTGCTATTTATGAGGTGCTGTTTTGATGTGTACATGGAAGAGCATGGAATTCCTCAACAAAAATGTGATACATGGAAAATATACTGAGAAACAATAGCTTCACATTCCAATAGTTGCTTCATATAATGTTATAATTTTGTAGTAATAGTCTTTGACATACCCTTGTAGTTATTTTAATATAGTATCAGGGCTATTGAATGGCAATAGTCATTAAAGCCCCCCTCAAATATCTAGGAAGCTTTAGGGCTGAATCAGATTAAAAAACAACTTACCTTTGTTTTATAAGGAGTACGGTTGACGCA
Source organism: Tenrec ecaudatus (assembly GCF_050624435.1). Taxonomy (NCBI): domain Eukaryota; kingdom Metazoa; phylum Chordata; class Mammalia; order Afrosoricida; family Tenrecidae; genus Tenrec; species Tenrec ecaudatus. The sequence goes on from NC_134537.1 coordinate 33,391,811, forward strand.
ATGACTACATGCTTGGGGATTAACCAGAAACTTGGAAACATGACCCCACTAGCCATGCCAAATGAGAAAGATGGGCCAGTCTGCTGCTGTAAATATTTATAACCAGGGAAATCCTTGGAATGATTGATCTGAGTCCTATTGGACCATTATGGGTCACAATCAAGTAAAAAGGGGTGGGTTTTAGTCTTCTGCAGCACTTTAATTATTAACTCATGTTTGTTACTGTACTGATTGCATTTGTTCAGAACAGTACAGCAAGCCCCTCCCCACGTTTCTTCCCCTTTCCCATGCATTCCAAGCACACAGCACAAAACTGAGCTAATCTAGAGTGTCCTTAGAAATTGAATACATAACTGACTTAATTCGACAGAACTGCAAATTCCAGGAGAATAAAAACTGTTTCTATTTTCACAGCTATTGTGTGCTCGGCTCCTACCACAGTTCCTGGCACGTAAAAAACACTTTGTAGAAAACTGTAGAACTTGCTTCTCATCATTGGAATAACCAGTATACAGAATTATTGTGAGAGTTTTTGTGACAAAACTTAGGGCATTTTCTACATTATTGGCCAAATCAAAATATCAAGTATTTTGTATAAACTTAATTGTGATGTAAATATTGGATAGATATTCACAATGCTCAACCCTTATTTCTGAATTAAACACACTGTACCCAAATCCTTACTTCCCCTATCCTTCTACCACCTACTCCCTCTGTTATATTGCAGACCCATCTATTAATCATCAGAAAAATGCTCTATATGCTTTTAACACCATGTCTGTGTCCTCGCTTCTCTCATATGTGGTTTTGCTCATAGCAAGTATATTTGGTACTTACCATTTGGCATATCTTGGGGAGGTTGCCAGATATGTAGATACAGTCTTCATCCATTTCCATTCCCATAGGATTTAATCCTCCAGAGGAGGAGATAGATATGAAAACATTTCCATTTAATAAAGTGTATTAAGTGTTAGCACAGAGAAAAAATGTTTTCACAGTGCAGAGAAAATGTTCTCAATTTTTCCTGTGCCTGGAGTGTATTTCTCCCATGCTGACCCTCTTCTTCAATTGCTATTCATATTCTATTTATTCTTTACAATTTAGCCAAACTATGAATGTCTATGAATTTGCTTCTAAACATTTTCTCTTTCTTTCTCCAACCCCATTTTCCTTGCATTGCGTTTGTTGTCGTCTTTCACCAGACTGTTGTGGTTGTGCTTGTTATTAGCATCATCAAGTTGGTGACATAGGGCATTTTAGGCTATAATATTTTATGTAGCCATATCACCATGTCTTGCTCTTGTAGAGCTGGTTGGAAATAATAATAAATGCATTGAAAATACTATGGAACCTGTAGGTTAGGAAACATGTCTTTTTCATTTTCATCCCCTCACACTGTCCTCTACGCAACCATAGGTTTCCTAAATACAGTGTTTTCCTTTATTTGGTTATGAATGCTCTCATCCACATACCCACTTTGCCACAAAATGTATTTCCTCCTGTTCTGTTCTTTCTGTACACCAGTGGTAGGTTTTCTTGACAGGCAATGCATGGTTGAAAAACTTGCTCTCCTGCTTCACCTCTGTTGGGGCTACTAGAAGGATGACTGGTCTTCGCATCAGAACATGTTTGCTTGACAGTAGAAATCCACCTATGATTAACCCATTCCATTCCTTATATTTGGAAGCATGTTTCTTTTTCTTTGTCACTTCAACTATTAGTTCACATTTGCTTTCTTCTGGATTTGAAACAAATTATTTTAAAATCATTCTAAAAGTTTCATGGATTATCTTAATAAAATTATATTATATTCTTGTGTTTAAGAATATAGTTATATCTCAGGTATCTGTGCTACAGGGACTAGAAAGGAAGCTGTTTTAAGGGGGTAATAATGGAGACAAGCCACATCACACAAAGAGCTCTCTAGATCCTGGTCATTTATGGTGACATTAATGTCATCTCATACGTACAGACTTAGGATGGAAATTTATTCTTTCAAGTATTCTTTTTGGTTTTCTAGCATGCTAAAGGCCTGCTGGCTTTGAAGTGGCTAAAAAAGTTCCTTTAAGTACATTCTTTAAAAAGAAAATGTTGACTGATTAATCCTAAAATTGGTTGCTTTTTTTTTTCATTTAATAACCAAATGTAGGAATTAGTCTTAAGAGATTACTTGGTATAAACATAAGTGATCGCATAAGTATAAACACTAAGACTGAGCCCATATGTGGCATAGGTACCAGGCCACTCTATAGGACGGGCAGGCAATGTTGAGTGGTGCAGAAACCTCACAAGTAAGTTGAGGTGCAGATTCCAGCTTTGACCTTGCTTGGCTCTGTAACATTGCAGGTTAACATTTCTAAAAGCCTTTGTATTTAGATTTAAAAATAGGGATAAGGCCATTACAGATTCTCAGTTGGAATAAGGATATAAATGAATGAAGAGCATACATGTAATATACATCTATCAGTATAATTTTTCCATTTTCCAGTCCTGAGAAGTGTTCATTCTTGGTTATGAATTAGTGTAAACCATTATTCCCCAGGTAGATCTGAATTTTAACTAGCACTGTGTTCTTTAAAAGAATCGCTCTGTCTGATATTTTTCTTCTTTCTTTTCTTTTTTGTCATCTCTGAGTCTGATTGGCTACTTCCCAGGGATGCAGGAACAGCTAAGCTAACAAATGAGTGGGAATTATCTTTGATCTCTTTCAATGAAAAATGGCACGAAAATCAAATGGAGTCAAATATATATTGTAAACTCAATTTAACCCAAACCTCACTTCATTTAGGAGCACAGGCCTTTCTGTCTTTTTATTTTGGGATAAAATCAAATTATGAGAGTCCTTTGCTGACACAATGAGTGTGTGAAAGCATTGCATATCCAAACAGGGTAGAAAGTATTCATAAAATAACTTCCTTGACCGTATACCTACTTCCTTTTTATAATCTTCATAAAACAAGGCTTCTGTGCTGTTCTTTACAGAAGTAGTTCCTGTGACAAAGGATTACAAAAGCACTACCTAATTTAATCGACATATTTCAAAATGCATGCTCCAGAAATCAAAGGAAAAAAAATCCTTAATTACCCACAAATGATAGCTAAATATGTGAATACTGAACATACAAATGTGCGCATACTGGAACTTGAAATGCAACTCAGGGTTCTTAGTCTAAAGGGCCTTACAGGAAAATCCAGATTCCTTGTTTTACAGTTAATGTAAGGTAATTCAAGGATCTATAACCTGCCAAAAGTAATCAGTTCAATATGTGTCTGTTACCTTAGTGAATACTGTAACTGATTGATTTTAAAATTTTCTGTAGAAGCATACCTAAATTATTGTATTCAAATTCAACTAATTAAAAATATTTTACTATGTTTCCGGTGAAAGGTCACATGGTATATTAGATTCCATTTGACAATTGAGACGCAGATTGTTCAGTGATATCAGTTATATTTTTGACAAGGTGTCCACATTATCACTAGTTGCATTGTAGTTGCTCCACTTCCAGTTCACTGCCCTCCTAGCTGCTCGTCGTTGCTTTAAATTAGTTGAATGCCTGGTCTCTTATGGATGTTTCCTGAATGGTATCCCATAATCACAGGGGATAGCTTTTACTTTGCATACCAGTCCGTTAATTCACTAAAAGGTAACCTCGTGGGTTAGTTTCAGCTTAAGGTTTAAAGAGTATTTGAGGGTGATAGGTTCAGGGACTCCTCCGTCTCAACTGGCCTTGTAAATTTGGACTTTTTAAAAGTTTGAGTTCTGTTCAGTATGTTTTCTCCCACTCTGCACAAAGCCACCTTTTGTGGCCTTGTTGGGAATGTTTGCTGGACGCCACAGAATCCTTCTAGTCACAGCATCCATGAGGCTGTGGCTTTGTTCCAGTATTAACTCGGTAGACTCGTTTCTTCTCTGAGACCAGCTGTAGATGGACTACTCATATTTTAAAGGAAAACAAAACACTTTGAGAGTAAATGTTGAACATAAGCTTTTGTCACAGATGAAATATTGATTTGTTTTCTTCCAAAGGAAAGAATTAAATAATAAAACCAATTAGTGAGCCTGAGAGACTCAAAGCAAGTCTCTTGCTAAGTTGAATGAGAGATACTAGTATAAAACTTTTAAAGTAAATCAAGCTATGTGAAAAATATGAGTTTGGGTCAAAAATACTCATACTGCTTTTGATAGTGCACTGCTTAAGTGCTCAGCTGCTAATCTCAATTTCAGTGGTTCAAACTACTAGCTTTTCCAGGGAGCAAGGTGTGAGTCTCCTTCCACAAAGATTTACATCCTTGTGTTACTAAAATCCTAATGAAGACTGAATATGATAGTGGGACAAGAGGAAAGTAAAAGGAAATAGAGGAAAGAGCTAGGAAGTAAAAGGCATTTATAGAGGTCTAAATAAAGGCATGTACATATGTAAATACATTTATATGTGAAATAGATCTGTGTGCATATAGATATAGATAGATTAAGTATAGATAAATCTATGTACATATAGATATAGATAGATTAAGTGCATATAGATATAGATAGATTAAGTATTAAGGTAGCAGGTGGACATTGGGCCTCCACTGAAGTACTCCCTCAATGCAAGAATACTATGTTCTATTACGCTGGCATTCCATGAAACTCACTTTCCCGATACAATCGCCGAAGACAAAGAAGGTGCATAAGCAAATGTGGTGAAGAAAGCTGATGGTGACCGGCTATTAAAAGATCTAGCATCTGGGGTCTTAATGGCTTGAAGGTAAACAAGCACCTATCTAGCTCAGAAGCAACAAAGCCCACATGGAAGAAGCATACCAGCTTGTGCGATCACAAGGTGTCAAAGGGATCATGTATCAGGCATCATCAGAACAAAAAATCATATCATTGTGAATGTGGGGAGTGTGGAGTGGAGACGCAAAGCCCATCTGTAGGCAATTGGACATCCCCTTATGGAAGGGACGCAGGGAGGAGATGAGCCAGTCAGGGTGCAGTGTAGCAACAATGAAGCATACAACTTTCATCTAGTTCCTAAATGCTTCCTCCCTCCCTCCACCCCACTCCCACTATCATGACCCCAGTTCTACCTTACAAATCTGGCTAGACCAGAGGATGTACACTGGTACAGATAGGAACTGGAAACACAGGGAATCCAAGGTGGATGATCCCTTCAGGACCAGTGGTGAGAATGGCAATACTGGGAGGGTGAATAGAGGGTGGGGTAGAAAGGGGGAACCAGTTACAAGGATCTACATATAACCTACTCCCTGGGGGATGTACAACAAAAAAATGGGTGAAGGGAGACATCGGACAGTGTAAGATATGACAAAATAATTATTTATAAAATATCTAGGGTTCATGAGGGAGTGGGGAGCAGGGAGGACGGGGAAAAAGAAGACCTGATTCCAGGGGCTTAAGTGGAGAGCAAATGTTTTGAGAATGATGAGGGCAATGAATGTACAAATGTGCTTTACACAATTGATGCATGTATGGATTGTGATAAGAGTTGTATGAGCCCCTAATAAAATGATTAACATATTTTGTTTACATCCTTGGAATCTCAATTGAGCAATTCTAGTCTTCCTCATAGAGTTTCTATGAATCAAATTTATTTTCATGACTCCATGTTTGTTTGGCTGGTTTTGTTTCTAACTAATTTTTTAAAAATACACCTTATTTTCAGATTCTCAATTGCATTGTAAAAATTGCATGCATTATAAAAAAATCAAAAAACTGTTTGAAATGTCATGTGTAGTGACTCAACAAAATGACCAAGGATGCGTAAATCAGACATCTACACCAAAGCCCCATTTATTAGACAGTGTTAGTATTCCTGAATTAATATCTGTGAAGAAATGTATGAAAATAAAATTTATATTTTTCTTAAAAGTTCTAATTGTGCTGGATGCCATGGAGCTGGTTCCATTCATAGCAATTTCATGTACAACAGGATGAAATACTTGCCTGGTCTTACAGTAGCCACACAGTAATTCTTGTGCTTGAGTCCATTGTTGCAGCCATGTATCAGTCCATTGGTTTCACTGCTCTCGACTTTATTAAAAATGGTATCATCTCCAGGGACTAGTCTCTCCTGATAACATGTGCAAAGCACGTGCACTAAGGTCTTCCCATCATTGCCGCTAAGGTGCATTCTGTCTGTCCTTCTCCAAGACAAACGTGTTGTCCTTTGGCAGGCCGGGGTACTTTCAATCCTCTTCCCCACAGTTCAAATGGGTCAATTTTTCTTTGTTCTTTCTTAGTTAATGTCCAACTTTATTATGCATATGAGGCAATTGGAAATACCCACACTCAAGTCACGGGTACCTCTGTTCTCCAAGTTACATCCTTGCTTTCCAACACTTTAAAGTCCCTCCATTTCAGCAAGCAAGGTTGCCATGTGCACATCACAGATTGTTAATAAACCTTGCTCCAATCCTGATGTCAGGTCCTTCCTCATGTAGTCCAAGTTATCTAAATATTTGCTCAACATACAGATTGAATAAAAAGTAGTGCATGGAGCTGTTCAGGGTTCCTTAGTCAATATTTCAAAATCGTAATCTTGCTTCGCTCCCACAGGGGACCCTGGCAGTGTCATGGTTACGCATGGGGCGGCATTTTGCAAAGGCTGCCGTTTGAGACCACCAGCTGCTTCATGGGGGAAAATATGGCACTTTCTACTCCCGTAAACAGTTAGTGTCTTAGAACCCCACAGAGGCAGCTCTACCTTGTCCTATAGCGTCACTATGAGTCACCATCGACTTGATGGCGTTGAGTTTGGTTTTTTGGTTTGTTTCTCTTTGTTTCACTCTCACAATGGACTTCTCAGATTTTAAATACTGGATCCTGAGATGAGCAGTCTGGATTGCTGACTTCTTATCACAAATCCAAATTGTAAGATTTCCTTTAGCAGTAAAGATAATACACTTGTTCTCATAGTTATTTGCCGAGACAATATAAAATACTTGATCAAAATTAAAATGCTCACTTCCATCAAATTGATTCCAATTCATAGTGACCTCATAGGACAGAATAGCGTTGCCCTATGGGTTTCTGAGACTGTGAATCTTTAACAGATTAGAAAGCTTCATCTTTCTGCTACAGAGCAACTGGTGGTTTTGAACTAGTGACCTTTCAGTTAACAGCCCATTGTTACATCACCAGGGTTCCTTTCCTTGATTATAATAGTTTTACATAAAGTACAGCATAGATATTTGGATGTTCTGTGCAAAATTATATCTTAGTTTCCATGAACATTTATATATTTTTCATACATGTATATAAATACTAAATGTCATTTCTTTTCTTCCAGGGCTGTTCAAAGATACAAAACTTTTCCTTTTTAAAACCTGAAGACAAAAATTTGACCTTTACTTATGCCATTGTTTCAATTAATGATAATTACACGTGTGTTGTCACGTATCCCGAAAATGGCAGGATCTTCCATCTGACTAGAACTCTAACTGTAACGGTGGTAGGTAAGCATGATTTTTCCTAAATGCGCATAATAAAAATGACTTAAGAGTATTGGGCTCATCATAATTCATTACATGCAAGTTAAGAATCTCTATAAGAAAATGGGTATTTCTTTTTGTTTACAGCATAATCCATAGAGTCTTTAGCAATTCCCAGTAAGAATCTAATGACTAGTGATTGACTCAGTGGATGTGTGAGTGGATGACGAAAAGCCATTTAGGTGAACAAGCGGCCATCTAGCTCCGAAGCAAAAAAGCCCACATGGAAGAAGCACACCAGCCAGTGCGATCACGAGGTGCCAAAGGGACCAGGTATAAGGCATCATGCAAAAAAAAGAGAAGATATATGTATGGTATATATATATACCATATTGAATGAAGGGGGAAGTGCAGAGTGGAAACCCAAGGCCCAAGTGTTGGCCACTGGAGATCCCCTCATAGAGGGGTTTAGGAGAGGAGATGAGTCAGTCAGGGTGCGAGGTAGTACCGATGAAGAACACAGCTTTCCCCCCAGATCCTGGATGCTTCCTCCCCCCAACTACCATGATCCGAATTCTACCTCACAGGACTGGATAGGGCAGAGGTTGTACACTGGTGCATATGGGGGATGGAGGCACAGGAAATCCAGGGTGGATGATACCTTCAGGACCAAGGGTGTGAGGGGCAATGCTGGGAGTGCGGAGGGTGAGTGGGTTGGAAAGGGGGAACTGATTACAAGGATCCACATGTGACCTCCTCCCTGGGAGATGGATGACAGAGAATGGGGGGGAAGGGAGACTCCGGATAGGGCAAGATATGACAAAATAACAATGTATAAATTACCAAGGGCACATGAGGGAGAGGGGAGTGGGGAGGGAGGGGTAAAAAAAAGAGGACCTGATGCAAAGGGCTTGGGTGGAGAACAAATGCTTTGAGAATGATTGGGGCAGGGAATGTGCGGATGTGTTTTATACAATTGATGTATGTATATGAATGGATTGTAATAAGAGTTGTATGAGCCCCTAATAAAATGTAAAAAGAGAAAAGGTAAAAAAGAGAAAATGATTAGGGAAAAAAAGAATCTAATGACTAGTGATTGACTCAGTGGATGACGAAAGGCCATTTAGGAAGTAAAAAGAAAACCAGGTTTTACTGTGTTCACATTAGCTCACTGCCGTTATTCATTAACCTGATTTTAAGCAATGTCTCAGACTATGAGACCATGATTACCTAATTTTCAGGATAGTGGTCAAGCTTAAAAGTAGTATATCAATAGTCCTCAGTTTCATTCCGAGCAAGCACTGATGTTATTGTCAAAAGGTGTGTCCCTTGGATAGAGTAAACTGCATCTTTCTATCTACGGAGAGGGTGATGGCTAATGCTGAAAGTGTTTCTTGGCGGCGTTCAACCATTGTTTTGTGCTAAGAAAAGGTTTGGAAAGAAGAGAAGGCAATGCCTAAACAGAGGGAAAATGCTTCTGACCATCAACAGACCTGGTCTCAGGATAGGTGGCGTTTAAGGATCAGCCCCAAGTTCAGTGTCCATCCTCTTAAAATAACCCTCAGAGCAAGGGTGTCAGAGTGAGAGAATACACCTTGGAAGTTTTATCACACCCTAACTTTCAGGAATCCCACTGCCTCGGTGGGTTATGCATTTGGCTGCTAACCACAAGGTCAATAGTTCAAACCCCTAAGGGAGAAAGATGAGGCTTTCTACTCCCATAAAGAGTTTCAATCTAGAAACCCAGAGGGCAATTCCATTCAGTTCTCAAGGGTCACAGTGAGTCAGAATTGACTCAATGTTCCTGAGTTCGGTTTGGTTTTGACCTTTTATTAGATGGGAACATTGAGGCACAGAGTCAGGAAGCCATGTGTTCAGAAGCATTTTGAGTTCGTGGAAAAAGTATGGCAATGCTAAATTCTTCGTTTGGGACCCTCAATTGAAAGCTTATTTTTACTATTCTGACACCATTTTCAGCTTACATAACAAAACAGCTTTATCATACATAAAATTCAATCAAGCAATTTTGTAATCAATTATCTCTTTCTGTTTGCTTTCAGGTAGAATTGAATCATGTTGAGTTAGGGATAAATTCTAAAGGGAAAATAAGAATTTATAATGTAGCTCGAATAGAATTTTCAAGTAAAATGAATAATCAAACATCATTTGTTTTGGCAGTTGTTTTATATTCAATAATCTACGTATGTTCTAATTGCACACACACACACTCACGACCTATCAGTGTTTAGAAAATTGGAAAGAAGCTTACGTGCTTACCCCACTTAAGATATAAAAATTGACAAAGTTTGTTTTTGTTTTTGTCAATTTAAGGGACCAAAATGAATTCAGTAAAAACTGCATATTACTGAGTGCTCCGTATGTATTACTAGTGCGTGTCTATATACATTGTTTGATTTCAACTTTACAGTGACAAAAAATGGGAGTAAATGGGCTATTTAAGGATTAATCAGGAACCAGTGTCATATGGTTAGTATGTCCAAATCTGGGTTATCTATAACCCTGTGCATTAGACCGTTGAATCGCCTATTCTTAAACACTATCTTGAAAAGCCCCTTCCTGTTATTTCATTGCAGTTTAGGATGATGGGATCTTATCAAGAACCACAACCCCATATTTGAGCATCCAACTGCTAACTAAACACTAGACATGCTGACACAAACTCAAAATTGTGGTGTTTGAATTTTACATTCACTTATCCATTCATTTCACACTTACTTATGTAACCTGGTGACATACTACACTTTGAACATGTGGAAGAAGGAAGAAAAAATACACATTCACCCACACACATATCTAAATTACATCTATATGAAGCGATGGACAATGCACGAAGGCAATTGATTATTATACAGTAGGAGCAGTTTGAAGAACATGAACATAGTGAAGCATTCTATCCTGAAACATATATCTCTATATAATCTTGCCCTTTATAGGTTTTAAATGAGATAAGTGGTATAATGCAGGACAAATGAGTTCTCAAGAAAAATTGATGAACTATGAAAGGAAATTTGGGGAAAGACTTCACAGAACAGCAGATTTTTTAAAACATGTCATGGTGGGTAAAGGCTACTTAATTTATCATTCTCTCCTTTTTCACTTTCTCTCTATCGTAGGCTCCCCAACGGATGCAACACCGCCTCAGATCCGTTCACCCAATGATATTATTATCTATGAGAAAGAGCCAGGTAATTACATCTGGGTTGACACTGAATTCTATCTAGACTCCTCTTAATTATAAGGAATAAAACATGAATTAACCTAAAAGGATGGAGGATTATTGTTTTTTTTTAAAAAGCAACAACTTGAAGCTGAAAAGTTGTCAGAAACCAAGGCAAATATAAGGTTGAGCTACTTCAGCAAAATCACAGAAAGCTCAGGGATTCTGTTTCTCTCTCTACCTCTGCTCCTATCTTCCTCTGGTCATGATCCCGTGCAAGTGAATTTCTGTTTGATGCTAACTTCCACCTGCATGGCACATTAAGCTTGCTAAGGCTGCAATATGAACACAGGGCATCCGTTAAGTGAAGAGCTTTTCGGTTTGAGAGAGGGCACAGTCTGTGATTTGGTAAACACAGAAACCAGAGACTGTCAACACAGTGTTCTGCATAGCAAAGAATATAAAGACTTGTATCCAGTCATTAGGCCATATGTACTGTGCAGCTTGGAGTTGCATGTAGCTTAAGATAAAAGCCAGTTAAAATTCTACAAAGTTATCAGTTGCTCAATTCCTCAGAGTGCATTAAGCAAGAACACCTCTACTTCACTCTTGATGCTGAATAATCATCTTAAGACCCTGTGGATAAGCATTTCCCAGAAAACATATTTTCCAAACCACATTTTTCCTCTATTTAATTGTTTGTTGAGAGTGGTTAAAGTTCTGATGTTTAGTTATGTTTATACGTTCTACCTTAAGGTACTTTTCTAGCAGAGCACAATGGAAACTTTTGAACATGTCAGGTAGCAAGGAACCTTATGGTAAACATCAAAGTGGAATCTGCTTTAGGACAAGAACAAAGTTCTTTCCTAAATATCAGACACTTCTTTTACTTATTCTTATTTGTAATGCTCGAACCCCAACTTTCCTGCAGAAGGAAGAGGCGGTAATCTACTTCCACAATGATTTACAGCTTTGGAAACCCTTTGGCCAGTTCTTCTCTGACCTACGGGGTGGCTACCAGAGGGAAGCAACTTGATAAATGTTTTTTTGTGGTTGTTTTAACTGCTATCCAAAAGCAATGTTCTTTGATGAAACCTTTCATAAACCAAAAGAGTATAAAGTGAAGAAACCATTGCCATTAATTTATATGGAAAAGCCTTTTGAGGATTCCCCAAACCAAGAAGTTATCCACCAAATCATACCAAATGGCTCATGAAACTTAAAGTAACATTAACATATAATGTTCACCAACACACAGTTCCAATTATGGCAGCTTGATGATGAGATGCTGCATGTAGTTCCAGGGAAGTTGTTGGGTTAAGCATTACCTCTCTAATAACAGACTATAAAACAAATACTGAGTACCAATTTCAATTTTAGTTTTCTTAAAAGCAAAATTACACTTGGAATTCTTTTGCTTAGCAAAACAAGTACAAATATAGGGCTTTTATAATAGCAATATGGCAAAAATTAATGCCTGTCCTGTGAACACTCTTTCTACAAGCACTTACTAATCATCGAACTCTGATCTCCGTCTGTCTACTTTTGGGCTAAGAAGCCTTCTGGTGCTGTTGAGTAAGTGTCAGGCTGCTACCCTCAAGGCGATGAGTTCAAACCCACAAGCTATTCCTCAGGACAAAGATGAGCTGGTCTCTTCCCATCAAAATTTATTTACAACCTCAGAAATTCTATGTTGGGGCTCAATAAAGTCCTGGTGGTGTCCTAGGAAATGAGTTGGGCTGCTGATGTCAAGGTCACCAGTTTGTAGCAGCTGGACTCCAAGAGAAAGATGTACAGCCTCAGAAGCCCAAAAGAGCAGTTCTAGTCTGCCGTAGAGGATCATTATAACTCTGAATGGATCTAAGAGCACTGGGTGGGTTTTGGAAATCTTGGGTTGCTAATGACAAGTTTAGGAGTTCAATCCATGAGCCATACTGAGAGATAACAATGCGGCTAGCCACACTTGTAAAGATGTCCTGTATTGGAAGCACCATGCTGGGTCACTATTAGTCTTTATCAACTCATTGGCAATATTGCTCATATATTATGGTTAAAACATCCCTAAATCCATGCATACATGTTCCTCCATGGTGCCGGGCTATCAAAAGATATAGCATCTGGGATATTAAAGGCTTGAAGATAAACAAGCTGCCATCTAGCTGAGAAGCATCAAAGCCCACATGGAAGAAGCACACCTGCCTGTCTGACCATGAGGTGTAGAAGGGACCAGTTATCAGGCATCAAAGAACTAAAAATCATATCAGTAGGTGCCCACCTCCCTGATATGATCAATGAAGACAAAGGTGTGCATAAGCAAATTTGTTGAAGAAAGCTGATGGTGCCCAGCTATCAAAAGGTATAGCGTCTGGGGTCTTAAAGGCTCGAAGATAAACAAGTGGCCATCTAGTTCAAAAGCAACAAAGTCCACATGAAAGAAACACATCAGCCTGTGTGACTACAACCTGTGGAAGGGATCAGGTATCAAGCATCAAGGAACAAAAAAATCATATCATTGTAAATGTGGGTGAGTGCAGAGCAGAGACTCAAAGCCCATTGGTAGCCAACCAGACACTCCTTAACTGAAGGGTTGTGGGAAGTAGATGAGTCAGTCAGGGTGCAGAGTAGTAATGATGAAACATATAACTTTCCTCTAGTTCTTAAATGCTTCCTCCCTGCCCCCCCCCCCATCATTATCCCAATTGTATAAATCTGGCTAGACCAGAGGATGGGCATAGGTACAGATAGCAACTAGAAACACAGGGAATCCAGGCCAGATGACTCCCTCAGGACCAGTAGGGAGAGTGGCAATGCCTGGAGTAGGGAGAGAATGTGGGGTTGAAAGGGGGAGCTAATAACAAGAATGTACATATGGCCTCCTCCCTGGGGGATGGAGAGCAGAGAAGAAGGTGGAGGGAGACGCCGGACCGTGTAACATATGACAAAATAATAATAATTAATTAATGATGAAGAGTTCATGAGGAAGGGGGGAATGGGGAGGGAGGGTGAAAATGAGCAGCAGATATTAAGGGCTCAAGTGGAAGGCAAATGTTTTGAAAATGATGATGGCAACAAATGTACATATATTCTTGACACAATGGATGTATGACTGGATTGTGATAAGAATTGTATGAGCCCCCAATAAAATTTTAATTAAATAAACAAATAAATAAAAATAGTGTGATCATGTAATGTAGCTTGTAACCCTATACAATTGGAATACAAAAATCAGAAATATTAATAATTTGCAAATAAATTAGGTTTAAAACATATTGTCCTGACAAAACACTATGCAATGTCCATCTAGGTCAAATCCCATTCCATCATTCATTAACAATTTGACCTAGAAATGTCTATAGAAATTCTTTTAGAATCTATTTTCATGTCTGTCAACTATAACTTAAAAATGTCTCTATTTTTTTAAGATCATTAACTATCATAAAGACTATGAATCTGTATGGGAGCAAGAAGTCTCATGTTGTTCAAAAACAAATAAGCAAAAACAAACAACCTACTTCCATAGAATTGACTTCTACCTATAAAAATCTTACCAGACAGAATTAGGCTGCTACTTAAAGGGTTTCTGAGACCTTAAATCTTGAGGAAGCTGACAGCCTCATCTTTAACCCCCATATAAGCTGGTGGATTTGAATTGCCAACCTTGCCATTCACAGACCAGCACTTAATCTACTGCACCATATGTGCCCTGAAACAAAGTCATTAATAGATATTATTTGGTGCAATGACTTGTATAAAATTCTCAATGAATATGTTGCTGCTACTGATATTATTATGATTTGTTATTATTCATATTATTTTCTGCCTAGTAATTTTCCTAATCTATCTTAGGAGGATAGCATAGACTTTGCATTTGTAAATTGCCTTTTAATATATGGACTGTACCTCATTAGCTTTTGCACTTCACGCAAGATGTGTTTTGTCAGTCCTTTCAGTGACAGCAGTGTGACTTCATCCTTGAACCAAGAACCAAAGATCGGAGAACCTTTCCTTGTTCTCACTTTGTTAGACAGGGGAATTTCAAAGGAGAGGGGCAATCCAAGTAGGTTTAGGGGTAAAAGTGACATTGTCAGTTTAGAATTTATGAGGGGTTTCACGTTGTTTGTGAAAAATTAAATGAAAGATAATGGTTTTGACTCGTACCAACTGTGTGGGAGAGAGTCGATCCAGTAGAGCCAGCTGAAGGTAATGGACTTACACCATTGGTTCATTTGTTTTCTAGGAGAGGAGCTCATGATTCCCTGTGAAGTCTTTTTCACTTTCCTGAAGGGCTCTCGCAATGAACTTTGGTGGACCATCGATGGGAAAAAGGTTGATGACTTCAATGGAGACATAATGGTCAATGAAAGGTATCGTGGGATAGGGTACGGGGTCACTAATCCTTGTCCGTCAATGCAATGTACTTTGATATATATTTGTCAATGCATAAAAGGATTCTAATTCTTGCCTATGATTAACTAAAATCAGAAAAATATTTCAAGCCATTAGTTTGGCAGCTTGAACCCGCCAAATGCTCTATCAGGAGCAAGATGTAGCAACCATTTCTGTTAAGATTTACAGCACTGAAAACCCTATGGGACAGTTTCTATCCTGTAGGGTCTCTCTGACTTGTAATCTACCCAAGGGCAGTGAGTTTGGATTTTGATTTAGGCTGTGCATCTTTACCAAAGTCTATCTAGAGTCCCTAATGTCATAAGCCTGGCATGATTCACTCATTTATGATACCATGTTTATGCTATGATACCACATATAAATAACCCAAAATCATAGTGACATGATAAGATGGAGTGAAACTGTCCCCTTGGCTTCCAGAGAGTATAAATGTTCATGGGAGCAGGAAGTCTCATTTTTCCCCGCAGAGTGGCTGGTGGATTCAAACTGTTGACCCTTCAGATAGCAGGCCAACTAGAAAACCACTGTGCCACATATAGGAAATGAACATCCTTTTTGGGGGGGGGGGGGACTTAGAATTAAATTTATTAACTTATTGACAGCTGATTTTTGATGAACATCCTATATGAATAAAATGTTACAATTATACAGCTGTGACTATATGAACACTATTGATGAGCCTGCCTTCATTTTCTCTGTTCAAGAGTTTGGCACCCTGTGTTTGTGCCTCAGATAGTATTGGTTTCTTATTTGGGAGTGATAATATGTATCTTAATTCTTCCTTGTAATTTAGGTAGTATATATAGCATATTTTAATTAAGCTTGTTAATACTGATTAACCACATGTATGATCTTTACATTTTATTCTCGGTAGAACTGTACTTCCATAGAGTTCTCCTCAGGCCTACAGGCTCCAGAGAGATGTTTCTATTTTTTATGGTTTCTGTTGAGTTTTCCTTTTTGTGAAGCACAGGAGGAAAAGATGCACAGAGATACGAACTGATGCAAGAATTTATAGGGGAGGTGGGGGTGAGAATGGGAGACAGGGAGGGTGAGGGGCTGGGGGAAAAAAACAATATATGTGTCAGGTAGGTGGGAACCCTAGAATTGATGGTGATGTTACAACTCAGTTTAAAAGTGATTTAAATATGCAAAAAAGATAATGTAAAATAATGGTGATGATTGTACAGCTCGTCTTGATAGGATTGAACCATTGAATTATTGTGTGTATGAAGTGCCAATAAAACTGTTAAAAATTACATTTAAGAAAATAAAAGAGGAGATGAATAGTAGTATAGAGCACTCTTAAAATAATACCCCTAGCTCTCTCTAGTCCTAAATATTCCCAGGGTTGTTTGTTTGTTTAATTCTTAAGCTATGAAGGAGGTTGCCCTGGAGCAAAGTATGCAAGAGTAGTAGAAAGATTACAAAGCAGAAGAAAGTACCGTATATACTTGGGTATAAGCCGACCGAATATCAGCCAAGGCACCTAATTTTACCACAAAAACTGTAGAAAAATGTGCTGAAAAACTTGGCTTATGCAGAAGTATGTACGGTAGATTATGAAGTAAAAGAAATGGAGCACAAACTTTCCAAAGGGAAGTTTCAGCTCGTACATAACCCTTGGCTTCCCACCTCACCGTCTAGTCCATAAACAGGTAGCATTTATAGATATAAAGACACATTCATACAATGTGATAAGTGCAGTGAGAGGTTTTAAGAGCATCGTGTCTCTCAGATGATAATAATTAAGTCTATATTTGAAGGACGAGCAGCTGTTGGCTAGATAAAATGGAATGAAGATCCTTGGTATGTGCGCTCTCGTGTACCAAGGCATGGATGTCAGAGGAGCAGGGCACCTTCACAGGCACAGAGGCAATTCCCTCCTGAAATTGGAGCCATATTTGCGGTAGGAATTGCTAAAAAACACGACTGGAGGGAAGGCAGAGTTATTGATCATTTCAGGAAGTCTGAACTTTGTGCTTCCAATCCTCAACACAATTATGGAAGTCATGTTGGTCCTTCTTGAGGTTATTGAAATACAGCCTTTGTCTACACCAAATCAAAAAGCAAATGGGTACATAAAAGGGGAGAATTAATACATAGTATTCTTAGCTCAGAAAATGGCCATACTTCTTCTGGGTTATGAAAAGGCTGTAGTGTTAATCTGAGATTAAACCAATCATATTCCTGAACCAAATTCTCATAACCAACAGCAGGCCTTATCAGAAGGAGGCCTGGATGGCAGTCAGTCAACTGTTGGAGAAATATTTTAATTATTTATTTCCTCTGTTGAGCAAAGTAATACAATGTAGTTAAGATGTTCTTAAACCCAAAGCACCTCATCTTTGGCTCGCTGATCATTCGGTCTATTTATTTTCATAAAATACACTTGCTGAGCAGTTTGCTCTTTTCATATACTAAGAGATAACCGTGAGATTTCAGAATTTTGAAGGAAGTGTTTTACCCATGCTCAGAATCCAACTTTGGGAATCAATGAAATACATTAGCTATGGCTATGATTAAGAGTATAGGATAACATAATAATGATGTATAATTTATCAAGGGGTAACAAGGGTGGGAGGATGAGGAAGAGAGAGAGAAAAGAAGAGCTGATGCCAAGGGCTCAAGTAGAAAGAAAATGTTTTGAAAATGATGATAACAACATACGTACAGATGTGCTTGATAGAATTGATATATGGATTGTTAGAAGAGCTGTAAGAGCCCCCAATAAAATGATTTGTAAAGAAAAAAAGCACAAAAAGGAAAAAAGAGGACAGGATATTGATAATAACAACTTATATGATATTAGTTTTAAGTTCAATGGCTAAAAAATAAAACATCACATTGATCTGATATTTTACACAGTAGCATACATGATCACCAAATTCCTGAGCAAATCCATACCCTTAATTTAGTAGGCATCGCTACTGTCCTCTCCCTAGAGCATCGGAGGAATTAATAATTTACCCAAAGTACGTGGCCAGTGCACAGGACAATCAAGGTCCAAAACCAAGTGGGTCTCATGCCAGACACTATTCTCTAATCTGGTACTGCAGCCCATCTCAGAAGTTTTGAGGAATGGAAGTCTTGTGCTTTTGAGAAAAATCTAGATTCTGATTCAAAGGATGGGATCTAATCGAGATACTGAGATAGCGCATAATACAAGGGGCAAGGAGAAGCAATGGAATCCGGTAGTGTCTAACGTGGCACAGGCAGTACAACTGTGGTCACCTACTTTTTGGAGTCACATATCGAGCATGAGATTTCATTTTTACTAATGCTTTGATTTTCTTTCCCCTATTTCTAGTATAAGTCGTACTAAAACGGAAGATGAAACCAAAATTCACACTTTAAGAATCAAGAAAAGTACCCCGGAAGACCTCAAGCGGAGCTATGTCTGTCATGCTAGAAATGCCAAAGGGGAGGCTAACAGGACAGCTGTGGTTAAGCAGAAAGGTAACTTATTCTAGAGGAGACTGTAAGCTCCCAATGACCTTGTGGAGAACAATGAAAAGGTTGAGAATAAGAGAAAGCTCCAGCACTCAGCCTGAGATCTGAGAGCATGCTTCCATCTGTAGAAAGAACTCAGTGCAGATCTGCTTCTGATAATTTCAATGAACCTAATATTTTCAATGACCAGTGTAACTAAAGAAAACTTATGATTATGATACTGAGATATATTTATACAAGATAATTTAAAATAAAAAATAAAGAAAATATTTAAAGCGAATAAGGATATAATAAATCTCGTAGGCTCATAATATTGCTGGTGAATTGTAAAGACCCATTTAAATTAATTGATGGCAGAATTCAAGAGTCATAAAGATGATCATACCATATGATGTAATATTATTGGACTCTTTCCTGAACAAATAATTTAACAGTAAAAGAATTATATACCCATCAGCATAGAAATAACAATCTAATTATATGCAAATTATTAAAATATAAAATGTTCCCTCAAAAAATATAACTTTAAATTATCATTTTAAAAACTATATATGTATTGAAGACTATATAATATTACCAATAGCCACAATTACTAAAAATAAACTAAGCTATGGTTAGACATGATACAAAGATTATTTTGTATGGTTATAAAATGGAAGTGAACAGGGAAAAATTAAACAACTTTCTAGAGTAATGAATTTCTTGTTAAGTAAAAATGAATAGATTGATATTACCATAGTTTTCAAAAATAAATAAAAACATTAATGTTTGAGCTATTGATTGTGAAAGGTAGTGTCCGAAAATTCTCTTTGGATGATACCTAAAACAGAACTCCAAGTAATGAAATGCTTCAAAAATTGTTTTTAACACTGTAGAGACAAATAATGATGATGTCATCACACATGCAGTTGGATCACTTAGAATCATTGAGTCTGAGAGAACATTAAAACACATACATGAACAATGAGAGGAAAAAATCCAATTCTAATATCATAAGAAAACAAAGGTTTTGTTTTTGTTGTGCTAGCTCGATAATAGTATTCCCTGGTGGCATGATCGGTGAAGTATAAGGTTGCTCAACCTAACGGAGCCAGTTCAAATCCGTTAGTAGCACAAAGGGAGAACGACAATCTTGGAAACTAGAGAACAGTTCTGTTTTGTCCTATCGGGTTGTTATTACTTGGAATAAACTCAACACAATGGGAATTTTCATAATAGAAATAACCTCACATCATACCTGCAATATTTTAAAGGCATCATAAACTAGGAACATCCTCAAAGACATGGATTGGCATCATGGCTTCCAGTGTAGCAAAAGTGTGAGGATGAAAGTAAACAAGCGGCCATCTAGCTCAGAAGCAACATAGCCCACATGGAAGAAGCACACCAACATGTATGATCATGAAGGGCCGAGGGGACCAGGTTTCAAGCAACAAAGGCGCGGGGAGAAAACCACATCACCATAAATGAGGGGAGTGCGTGATGGGGACCCAATGTCCATTTGTAGACAACTGGACATCCTTTGCAGAGGGGTAGTGGGGAGGAGGTGAGTCACTCAGGGTTCAGTGTAGCAACAATGAAACTCAAAACCTTCCTCTACTTCTTAAACGATTCCTCCCCAATTATCATGATCCCCCCCAATTATCATGATCCCAATTCTACCTTGAAAACCTGGTTAGACCAGAGGATGCACAGCGGTGCAGATGGGATCTGGAAACACAGGGAATCTAGGATGGATGAACCCCTCAGGACCAACGGTGAGAGTGGCGATACCGGGAGGGAAGGGGGTGTAAAAAGGGAGAACCGATCTCGGGGATCTACATATAAACTCCTCTCTGGGGGATGGGCAATGGGAAAGTGGGTGAAGGGAGATGCCAGGCAGTGTAAGATAAGATAAAATAATAATTTATAATTATTAAGGGTTCATAAGGGAGGTGGGAGTGGGGAGGGAAGGGAAGGGAAAAAAGGAAAATGAGCTGATTCCAGGAACCCAAGTGGAAGTCGAATTTTGAGAATGATGAGGGCAACTAATGTATAAGGGTGCTTTACTCACTTGATGTATGTATGGATTGTGATAAGAATTGCATGAGCCCCAATAAAATGATTTATGAAAAAAACTACGTGTGAGGATGGTGAAGACCAGGCAGTGTCTCATTCTGTTGTATACGGGATCACTGTGAGTCAGAACCAACACTACCATGCCGAGTAGCAGCAACATTTAGATAACATGGTAAAAAATAAATTGACTCAATGACTATAGGTGCATTTCTAGATTATTTATTCTATTCCCATCAATCTATCTTTAGGATAGTACTACATGGTCTAGATTAAAATAGCTTCAAATTAAGTCATTAAATCAGGCAGTAGATGTCTTTATACATTCTTTATTTCTGAGATGGATTTGACTATATGAAGCCCATATATATTTCCATATAGACTCTATTTTCAACTATATCAATTTCTACATAAAAACCTGTTGGGATTTTGATTGGGTTTTCATTAAACGCAGAGATCTTTACAACTTTGATTTCTTTTATTGCCGATTTCCCTGCCTCTGACCTCCAGTTCAGTGATGTGTAAGAATTATGAAAGCTTTCCAAGTCTGAGAGGACAACAGTTTGGTCTTTTCGTATAAAGAATGATGTAAACTATAGATACTGTGAAGATTATTTTTGTCTCAGTGAGATATTAATCAATTGTAAGTTTTCTGGGAGATTTTTAAAAAAGGATTAGTTTGTGTTTCATTTTGTCCAATTCTTCAATTGAGAAAATCATAGGATGTTTTTCTCTTTTATTTTATTAATGTGATGGATTTGGAAATGCCAATCCAATCCTGCATTCCTGGAATAACGCTGAATATTCATGATCTACTGATGTTCAAATGTTTTGTTATGGAATTTTACATTCCCATTCATGGGAGATATTGTCTTTTTTTGTAATGCCATGCCTGCTATCAGGGCTTTGCTGGCCTCATGATATAATTTGGAAAAGGATCCTTACTTAGATGACTTGAAAGTGTATATGTAAAACAGGGATTATTTCTCAGTTATTACAAAGAACTTGCTCTTGTAACTACTTGGGTAATCTTTTAATATGTGAGCTCTGTGTCTTTAGTTTTTACTCAGATTATCTGATTCTTCTTGTGTCTCTTTTGTGAATTTGTCTTTTAAGGATAATTTTCCATTTCTAATTTGTCACATGACTGGCAGACAGTTTTAAAATATAATTGACATATTATTTTATTATCTTCAGAACTTGTGGTGATGCTGCCACTTTCATTTCTAATGGTGATAATTCTGTATCCTGTTTTGGTTATTCAAACTTGGGGGTTATTATTTTTATGAATTCAAAGTACAAATTCATTTGCATTGATTTTTCTTAATTGTTTATTCATTTTAATTTCATTTGTTTTACTGATACCTTTATTAGATCCTACTTTTTGGTTGTTTCCTATAGCCATGGGTTCCTTGACATGGAATAACTTGCAGGTTCACGCATTGAGCATATGATTTATAACAAAATGGGTAGCACCTGCTCCCATCTGTAATAATTATGCTGAAAGAAATAACTTTACCTCTCTAAGGAGAATCAAGACTATAAAACAAGAACTTGAAACAGAGAAACAGGCTGAAACTGGGATAATGGCCCACTTAAAATTAAGAGTTACCTGAAAATTTTAATCTTAAAGGCAATAATTACTTTAGGAATTGAAAAAGAGCTAGAGGAAATTCTAATTCTGAGATTAATCACAAAGCAAAGGGCTGAACCCCGATAAATCCTGAGTTAGATTATTCATGATATCAAGGAGAGAGGCAGTTTAGTAATGCAATTCTGTTGAATTATATCTCTCCTTCCCTATTGGAGGATGCCAGGACCTTTTGATCTGGGATTAAGAGCAAAATCTTTAAGCCAAAATGCAAGAGCTATGAGCATGGGTAGAAGGAAAATGCAGATTAAGAGCCTCGTCTTCCCTGCAAACCCGCATTTCTCAAGAAAGCCTTGAGAGGACCCCCTGCATGTGACTGTTCATTTAGAAAGTCAACCTCGTGCATTCTTTTTCTTTTCTGTTTTTTAAATCATTTTATTGGGGCTCGTACAGCTCTTATTACCATCCATCCATCCATCCATCCATCCATCCATCCATCCATCCATCCATCCGTTGTGTCATGCACATTTGTACATTTGTTGCCATCATCATTTGCAAACCATTTTCCTTCTACTTGAGCCCTTGGTATCATCTTCTCATTTTCCACTCCCTCCCCCACTGTTCCTCCCTCACGAACCCTTGATAATTTATAAATTATTATTATTATTTTATGTCTTACACTGACCAATGTCTCCCTTCACCCATGTTTCTGTTGTCTGTCCCCCAGGTATGGGGTTATCTGTAGATCATTGTGATTGGCTTCTCCTTTCAAACCCCCCCCCCAACTTTATTCTCCTGGTATCTCTATTCTCATTATTGATCCTGAGGGGTTTATCTGTCCTGGGTTCCCTGTGTTGTGAGCTCTTATCTGTAGCAGTATAGGTGCTCTGATCTAGCCGGATTTGTAAGGTAGAATGTGGTCCTGATAGTCGGGATGGGAGGAAGCATTAAAGAACTAGAGGAAAGTTTCATGTTTTATTGGTGCTATACTGCACCCTGACGGGCTCGTCTCTTCCTTGTGACCCTTGTAAGGGGGTGTCCAGTTGCCTACAGATGGGCTTTGGGTCTGCACTTCCCCTCATTCACAATGATATGATTTTTTGTTCTTTGATGTCTGATACGTGATCCTTTCGATACCTCGTGATCTCACCGGCTGGTGTGCTTCTTCCATGCGGGCTTTGTTGCTTCTCAGCTAGGTGGCCACTTGTTTATCTTCAAGCCTTTAAGACTCCAAGTGATATATCTTTTGATAGCGAGGCACCATGTGTTTATTCACCACATTTGCTTATGCACCCACTTTGTCTTCGGTGATCATGTCAGGAAGGTGAGTATGTGGATTATTTTTCTTAAGGGTTCAATTAGTTAAGTAACATTAGACATTTCACAATGGTTGCACAAAAAACAGTCTGTAAATATGACACATGTAACTGGGTGACAAACAAGATTAACCATCTCCATTAAAAATAAAGCTGGCAGTCATAAAATGAATATGATTGAGCGAAATATATAAGGGTAATTTAATCTACTGGTCATGAAAGAAGATCTCTCTCTGTAAGATTGGAATGCTCATACACTAGAAGTAGGATTGTAAAATGGTCTAGTTCCTATAGAAAAGAGAATGGTGCTTTCTGAAAAAGTAGAAATACAGATTCCACATTATCCAACAACCCCACTGCTAGTTACAGAGTCTAGAGAAATAGTAGTCTTAACACAGACATGTTCATGGCTCCATTATTCACAAGAACAAAAAGAGGGAAACACTAAAAAAACCAACATCGACTATGCGTAAACCGACTTTGGTACATTCATACAATGAAATACAGTTTAGAGGTAATCATGATGATTTTTTTAAAGTTTGCGTATCATGGATGTACCTGTAAGACATTATACTGAGTGAAGTAAATTAAGGCACAAAAGAACAGATATGAGAAATTTTATAAAAAGTCAAGAAAAAATTATACACACAAATGCCCTTTGATGATTACAAAGTTTGAGAGGGTATAGAAGGGAAAATCACTAACTAAAGAGTACACATGGATTAAATTGGGTGGAAAGAAAGGAATTAGACACTAAGGAAGAGGTCAGCACAACATGACCAAGGCAAAGGAGACTTTAGGAAGCATGCAAGAGTAAAATACAATTATAAATACTATTTAATATAGAATTTTGACATTAAGACTAATAATTGAGCAAATATATGACTAGATATTCAAGTTGAATAGGTGTGGGATGTTGTATGGGAGTATACTTACATGTATACATAGGTTTGGCAGAGGATATTTACACATGTATGAGAGGACTTCAAAAAATTTTATCTTTTCATTCCATTTTCCCATAATGTTTTGAAATATTGGTTTGCAACAAATATATCCCTACATACAGTAGAACACGCATGTATATAGTAAAGAATATGAAGCCGGGCAGCCTTATTAGCCATAACCAAAACGCTTAGCCACTGAGGCACTAGGCAGCTTTGGGATCTTAATTTTGTGGGATGTAAGTTAACGGGTATAACATAATGTACAGAGACAGCATTCTACAGCTTACTTTGCTGAATAGCAACTCAAAATCTTGCAACAGCCATCTAAACTGCAACTATTGGTCTCCCTCTTTCTGGAACGAAGAGTGAAGAAAATTAAAAACTCAGGGTAACAATTAATCCAAACCATGATCATGAAAACCACGATCCACTGGTCTGAGGCCAAAAGAATTAGTTGATCCCTGGCTAGCTCTATCAATCACACTGAGCAGGGTCACAATACGAGGTTCTCAAAAGAGTGAGAGAAAAATGTAGAGCACGATGCAAAATCATAATAAAGTCAATTACTTGTCTGGTAGAGACAGGTGGAACATACAAGACTACCGCCCTTAAACGTTCTTCAAAACTAGAATTTGACCTCCCCTGGGACTCACTTTTCAACCAAACAATTAACAGATCCAGAAAGTAAACTATACTTGTATACATGTGAAGAATGTGCCCCTCAGGAAAATAGACCACCAAGCCCAAAACGACAGCATTTGGTTCAAACAATTCAGAAATTGCAAGGGGCTGAAAGGGAAGACTGGTAGCAATGCAGAATATAGGGGGGGCATGGGAAGGGGCTGTCATATTGAGGGATTGCAACTGATGTCTTGCAAACAAAATGTGTATAAATTGTTCAATGGGAAGCAAATTCGCTTTATTAACTCTTAGCCGAAAGGTAATAAGATGTTAGGAAGAAAAATATCTCTCTATCATCATTAGAAAAATCCATTTCAGGGAAGTTCAGCCACTGATAGTGATTTTTTTTCTTTTCCTGATACAAAATGTGCACACAGAGGGGACCAAAAAAACTGAGCAAACAATGAACATGACCGTGAGAATCACCCAAGTGTACTGTTAACACAACGTGCTCAGAAATACCAAGGACACAGTGATTTTCATGCCAGATACCCAACGTGATGTTAATCAATTCTCAACAATGGCACTGCCTTAGCTTCGGTCTTTTTTTATGGACAAAGTACCAAGTACCGAATAATAATTCTGCATTGCTGAACCTTGGTTACCCCTGTAGTAGGGTTCATAAACTGATTTTAGGATAATAAACTTAAAACTGGACTGGTTGCCTTTCAATTCTAACTTTAGGCTTAGCTCCAGAGTGCATATCTATTTCCCATTAGAAGGAATATTGCTTTTAAAAGACATTTTTTTCTCTCTCTCTGAGTGGGGCACTGTGAATTGAAATGTACTTGACCACCTGTGATCACTAATTGAACGTTATGGTAGTGTTGTTTTAAAAATCCCTGGAATTTGTAGTCAGATTTCAGTAATAGACCCAGTTTTAGATAAAATTATTTCATTCCTGTCTCATCACAAATTTAACGCCTATAAGTCGCCAAGTACGCAAAGAAATGTGGCCACCCAACCCTACCTAATGTATCTTCCTGCCCCTGGTCTCCTCTTTTGTGCTACATTCTTTTAACAGCACTGATCACTATGTAAAAGTATCTGACTTACCGTATATACTCGAATATAAGCTGAGCCGAGTAGAAGCCAAGGTACCTAATTATTACCTGGGAAACTAGAAAAACTGATTAACTCACATATAAGCCTAGGGTGGAACATGCAGAAGCTATTGGTGAGTTTTAATAATCAAAACAAATGAAAATAAAATTATTAAAAATGGAGACATCAGTGGGGTAATGTATTTAAATATCTATTTTAAATAAAAAAACATAAATAAAGGACAAGTCATTTAACATTAGTAAACCAGCACAGTAAGTGGAAAATAGGTTCAACAAAAACAATAAGGTATCAACAATGATACCTGAAGAGTACTATTCCCTGAGCTAAATCAGCAACCAGGCTAAATTGTAAAGAGTTAACATCCTTCTAAACTGGATTCCTCATCATCATCTATATCCCAATGCAGAGCTTCAGCTGGTGTGAGGTCATCATAGACGCTGTCCTCACTGAGATGTCATCACCATCGCTGCTGTCATTTTCATACAAAGCGCAGTCTTCACTGCCATCTGTAGCATTACTAATAATGCATTTCTGGAAGGCACGTCGCACCATGTCTTCAGGAATGTCTTCCCAGGCATCTGGAACCCACTTTGATATTAACTCTATGTAGGCATCATGAGATTTCCTCCTTTTGTTAGTCAGGCTTGACCCGATGTGAGTAAACAAACATTCAAAGCCCTGGCAGTGTGGGCGGGACTTTGAATGAGCAGAGGAGAAAAGGCAATCACCCAGGAGATAACAGGCACTCATCCAATTACCTGGGGGCAGGGGCGGGGAGCAGTGAGATGTTACACCTCGCTGGGGTATCACTGACCCGTGTATAAGCTGAATACATGAGTATATACGGAATTTTGTCTACTCACTTATCTACTTATTTGAAATAGAGTGTTAACCTCAGGAGCCCAGGTACGCTTTCTGTTTTGTCCTTAATCCTCCACAAATCTTCCATATCAGATGTTCTGTAAGAAGTGATCAAGTCAGCAAATAAATGAAGTGCCCCTCCTTCCCATCCAGTAAATAGTGTGTTTCTCACGCATACTATAATGTGTCATTATCACAAGCCACCTAAATAGCCACAGGACGTTGTTGTTACGTCCACCAGATATTGCCCATGTCCAAGGATGCACGAGGGAGTTCCCTGTGAACAAGGACGAAGACTGTCAGTATAGACTCGCACTTTGGTGATTGGAGAATCTGACTTCTCGGTCAACGGCAATATAATAGAAATGCCATAGTGGGAGAGTGGGCAAGGGTAGGAGTGGAGCTACCCATGAGTTTATAATCAAGGATTTTTATTCCAGGTCAACGTAAGATAAATGATGATTTTTTTTATTGCGAGGTAGTTGGGTTGACCCTTGAAAACTAGCTTCTCCAAAGGGAAGGAAAGAGCTCTTCTGCCCCAAGTGGCAACGTGAGCAAAGGAACGAAGCCAGCTCTTTCGGGTGGTTTTTTTTCCAAGAGAAAAAGGAAATGAAACCAGGAAAATGATTTGGTGGTTTGTTTGCAACACAATTATTAATTAGTAATAACAATTAATAAGTATAGGAACAATACATTACTATTTAGTCCTTTGGTAATTAGAAATCAACTCACTCTAATTTTTATCATGTAAAAGAGAATGAAGGTTTTTATAACATGAAAAGGATTGAGGTAAGGTAGAAATCTGTCACACCCCAAATATTAAAGTTAGTCTTTGGAATGTGGATCCTAGGATAGTGTTGCGAGAGGGAAGTCAGAGTTACTCATCCTCCACATTAGTGAATGCCCTTGTTTGTGCTTAGCCAAAAGACTTTGAGGTCTATTGCTAAATATTACAGGAAAGGGATTTAACGCCTTCCATGTGGAACTAGACTAGAAAATAAAGCTAAGATGAATAGAAACTCATTAAGATTGGTGCCCAATTCATCTGTTTTGAAAATTGAAATTCTGCCGTTTCCCTGACCTACTCCCAATAGTAGTGATGATTCTCACAAAAGACCACCAAGCGCTGGAGGACGCTTTTCAAAATGGTGTTTAGGAGATTTAGTTACTACCCTGTTTCCCTGAAAATAAGACAGTGTCTTATATTATTTTTTGCTTCCAAAGATGCGCTAGGTGTTGTTTTCAGGGGATGTGTTATTTTTCCATGAAGTAAAATACAGTACTCATTTATTATTTATTGTTCTATTAAGAGACCTTGCACTTTGTGTCTGCCCCGGCTGTACTGCAGCCAACAGTGAGCTGCGCTGCGGCGCCTGCTGCTATGGTCCCGAGTCCAGAGTTAAAATAACTGGGGAGGGGGCTTATTTTCGGGTAGGTCTTATTTTCGGGGGATGCCTTATATTTCAGCAAAGGCAAAACTGTAAGTAGATCTTATTTTGGGGTGACATCTTACTTTGGGAGAAACAGGGTAAATTTTGTCTTGAATCCGATGTCCTTTTTCTAATTGCTAAGATTCTGTTTAAATTGTTCTTCATCAAAGGCTATTCACACTTACCTAATAGTCAAAAAGTCATATGCCAGATTTCTTCATGAAAAATAAGACCCATTTTAGTAATTAAAAAAGTAACCAATGTGCTGATGCCGTATCATTTCATCTCTGCTCGTTTACACATAAAAATCCAATGCTTGACTTATCCAAGTAGATACAGGATGTTGGTTTTCCCTGGTCGCCAAATAGAAATCAGCTCTGTTCCTTGCTGTCTTCCAGTGGTGCCTCCCAGGTACACAGTGGAACTGGCCTGTGGGTTTGGAGTGACCGTCCTGCTGGTCGTGATTCTCATTGTTGTTTACCACGTTTACTGGCTGGAGATGGTCCTGTTTTACAGAGCTCATTTTGGAACAGATGAAACCATTTTAGGTGAGTAATGGACATTTGATGGAGACTTGGTTTACTGTTATCTTCGAAGGCATGTTTCTATCGGACTATCTTTTACGATTATTTTTGGGGACCTTTGCAATGTGTATTAGGCGTACTGCGTGGCTGGCTCAACATGTGATCTAGTCTATGTCAGCACTTAACAAATTATGCCCAGGTAAAAAATATAATGCAAGTCGTACACAATTTAAAATACTTTCTCAGCTATGTGGAAAAGTTAAAACCTGCAGATTAATGGAAGTATAAAATCATGTCTTATTTAACATAGTATATTGACTTTGAGAACCTATTTCTCAAGATGATTAGCACCGAAAGGGAAATGAGCTATATCAGGGGGATTTGTGGGTACTAAAATTCTTTATGCAATTTGTATTGACCTCATATCCCAATTTGAGCAACCCACATAGCAAGGGGCTTAATCAACCAATGTGTCTGTTCTATTGAACAGTGAAGATCCAGATTCTTAGCATTCAAAAGGTAATCCATGAACCAGCAATATTAGTATCACATGGGAGCTAATTAGAAGGAAATTCTCTGTCCTGATTCCTCATGGGGAATCTACATTCCAACAGTATTCCCAAGGGATTTCATGCACACATTAAAAGTTTACAAAGCGTTGCTATGTGCAAATTTGCCTGGTAATAAGAATGTGACATTTGAAAATAGGTATTCTTAGGTCCATCTCATTTAAATTCTAATTCAGTAGGTTTTTGGAAAAACCACAGGTTTTGGAGTTGTTAATGAGAGGGAATTTTAAAATTCGGCAACTAAAGGAATGATCAAGTTAGTGAATGGAAGTGTATTTTAATTGTGCCTCTTTTAGGCATAAATAATTTATTTTCCAAAATGTTCACTCAGTTTATAATTATAATATATAGGTGAGTTATACTTCAAAAATGTTTTGAATGATACTCATTTCCACCAAAAAACAATTACCACCTTATTTGTGACGTGATGACATTAAACTTACATTTGAATGAGCCAAACTTTACTCTCTCTCCTCTGGAAATTGAACTCAGTGAAATGAAAGTTGAAGACACGGGAGGCGAAATTAAAATAGCCACGTTACCTGAAGAACGGTCAAGCGCAGAAATCAGTCCTGAATCAGTCAGCTCATTCCTATTTGTTAAGTCGATTACACAAAGTTTGATTTCAAAAAACAATGTAACTTCTCTTGTTCTTTTGCTAGATGGGAAGGAGTATGATATTTACGTATCGTATGCCAGGAATACTGAAGAAGAAGAATTCGTACTGCTGACTCTCCGTGGCGTTTTGGAGAATGAGTTTGGATACAAGCTGTGCATTTTCGACAGAGACAGTCTTCCTGGGGGAAGTAGGTGTTTTAGACCAATGCAAGCCTTGCCATCCTGAAAAGTGAAAGTTTCATGGGCTTTGGGTCATGTATGAATCGTGACTCAGCTCTACACTGGCACCTCTGAGCACTTAAGAATCCCATTCTTTTATGCAATAGAACTGGCTCTTATGGTTAAACTACTTTACAATAGGTGGATTACACTAGCTCAGTTTAGCATGAAAGTATTTTCCTTTATAAGTTTTAAGAATTGATGTAAGAAAAGAGTGGATGGTAGAAGATTCTCAAACTCATCGATATCAAGTTGCTTCTAACTCTTAGAATCCTTAGAGGACATAATAGAATCCCATAGGGTTTACGAGGCTATGCATCTTAAAGGAAGCAGACTGCCACATCTTTTCTTTCATGATGTGGTTGGTGGGTTTGAACCACTGGGCTTTTGGCTAGCAGTCCAGATTCTAACCACTTGGGCTACCAGGGCTCCTTCACAGTGGATTACTATTTCACTAAATGGCACACATTTAAATCTTCCTTGAAGCTTTCAGATAATCTGCACTGCTTTTTGTTGAATTTTTCCCAGGTTCCATGGTGGGCATTAATAATATTCATCATTATAAAATTTGACCTTGTTACAACAAAACATTCTTACCAAGTACTCATCAATAATAATGAGAATTTTTGCCTTTGGCATTCTCTCATTTTATTTTGTTCCCCTTATTTTCTAACAAATTAATGCTACCGAATTTCCCTTTTAGTTGCATTCATTTCTTTCTTTCTCTGTTTAGATATTGGAAATACGTACTAAAACCTTTTAAAATAGCGAAGAAAAAGGAGTTTCTGAATTAAAAAAAATTTAATGTCTCATTTTCAGATCTACCAGTAATGTATAAAATAATGGTCCATTTGAATCTATTTTAGTAAACACTTTTAAAATGCAGATAATCTCTCGGATCTGGTGGTAAATGAATTTTCTTCATCTGAAATCATGCTTACTAACATGTATGTATAGTATATGATCATTGCCGTGGACCACAATTCATGGTGGCCACAGGGTCATGAAGGCTATACATCTTTTGGGGAGCAGTTTGTTTCATCTCTCTCCTACAGAATGGCTGGTGGGTTTGAACCAATGACTTTGTGGTTAGCAGTTCAATGCTTACCTGACCTGGCCACCAGGGCACCATAATTTCAATAGATTAAAATTTCTATTCTCAGATTTAATTAAAAGGATCAAGTCTTCTCTCTTTCCAGTCATCTACTGCCCATCAAGCCTGTGTTCTCTGATGCCTTTATCTTTCAGTATCACTTTACGAGGAAATGATGGATTAGTTACACAAAGGAAAAATACCACCCACTTTAAGACTTAATTCTCTCAAACCAGTTATTAATACATACATTCACAGAGCTGTTACACAGCATTGATCTACAGTGTGCAAAAGTTGGTAACAGTGTAAGCCTCTCCAGTAGGGATTGATAGTTCTTTGATGAATTCAAGTTCTACAGCATTATTCTTGCAACTTGCTTCTGATGGCTGGCTTTTGCATCATTTTTCCTTCTCCTTGCCTGTCTGACATAACCCTCTTTGTCTCTGGGTCTCTTCCTTTGCTTACCCAAGGTCAACCTCCAGCAGTGCTGCCTGAACAATGACAAATCCCTGGCTTCTCTTCCTGACTTTACCTGCTAGATTTTAATTGCAAGGTTTTCCCCCACTGCCTTTGTCTCAGTAAAGAAATTAAGGAGCAGAATAACTGCTGAGGGAAGTTTCTTGAGCCCTGAGATAGATTTCCACAGTACAAGGACATTCCCTGATGTTTGCTCCTATGTGAACTCCAGGAAAAAGTTTAATCCAGGAGATAGATTAGTCCCAAGAATTTGGTGACAGGAAATATTCAGAGCCCTTGACAGTAGAATAAAATTCCATCACATTTCCATTTTCTTTCCTGCTTTTTCTCATTCCATCTTCTTCTTTTTGACCCAAGAAGAAAAACATTTGCCTGTTAATGAAAGCAAGCACATCGGCAAGCAGCTAGTGACGCACATGGCTCTCTAGTAGTAATAGGAGTTTAAGGAGAGGATTCAGGGACTCATTTAGACAACAACAAGGAGAGCAGAATAAGAAGCTGAGCTGAAAATATGTTTACAGTCAAAATGCTATTCAATGGACTAGATTCTTATATAAGTTGCTTTTCCAAAGACTCAATATCAGTTTTCAGATAATGGGAAGGACCATCAAAAAAAATCAAGGTTCAAAATCTTGTTTGGAATGATCAAAAAATAATATTTTAATTCTACGATGTATATCTGTTTTGACTATCCAGTGATACTGATCAGTTAGTACCTGGATATCATTGAAGAGAAAGTTGGTACAATGACACCATTGGGAGAAAGGGCGCTGAAGCTTATTTGTTTGGAACACCAGAGCCCACACTATTGGAAGATACTGATTTCCGCATAATTCCTCTCTTCCTAGTCTCTAGGATTTTAAAGATGTGCATCACAGAAATGCACCATTTTGGGGCTCCAGGCCTCTCTGGAATCCATTTTGGATTGGTATGTGTGTGTGTGTGTGTGTGTGTGTGTGTGTGTGTGTGTGTGTGTGTGTGAAATTTCCATTCTCCCTGAGGAGTGTGGCATTTAATGAACAGAGTGGCGGTTGGGTTTAAGGGTTAAATTGTTCAAAGCTGTTCAATATTGTCAGTAAAAAGTTTCATTTCCTATCCTGTTACTCTTAGGTACTTCCTCTTTCTCCTTACGCCCTGTGCTTCTGCGGGTTTCTTGACCAGCACTAACCCCCATGGTGTTTTCTTTCCCAGTTGTCACGGATGAGACCTTGAGCTTCATTAAGAAAAGCAGACGACTGCTGGTTGTCCTAAGCCCCAGCTACGTGCTCCAGGGAACCCAAGCCCTGCTGGAGCTCAAGGCTGGCCTAGAGAACATGGCCTCTCAGGGCAGCATCAACGTCATTTTAGTGCAGTACAAAGCCGTGAAGGAGATGAAGGTGAAGGAGCTGAAGAGAGCTAAGACGGTGCTCACGGTCATTAAATGGAAAGGGGAGAAATCCAAGTATCCTCGGGGCAGGTTCTGGAAGCAACTGCAGGTGGCCATGCCAGTGAAGAGAAGTCACAGGTGGTCTAGGAGTGATGAGCAAGGCCTCTCCTATTCATCCTTAAAAAACGTATGAGATCGACAATAAAAATGGGTAGAGGGAGCCAAGACTACTCCAGGAAGAAAGCATTCCCCTTTCTTTTCATACAGGTTTACGGTTTCTTGGCAGCAAAATGGTCTGTCCAAGGTTCCCTATGGGGATGAATTCAGGGTGACCACATAATTGGCTGGTCTGCTTCCTCCGGCATCACGAAATTGTAGAGTTGTCTTATCGCTAGTGTGTAATGTCACTATGTTCTTTTCAGGCAAGGACTTTGCTGATGTGAATCTATTCTTTTGACTCCTTCGTCCCTTTTCCCATGTGTCTCTGTCCCTTCAATTTCATCTTAACATTATGGGGCAGACTTTTCCAGTAGATTTCATGACCCTTAAAAATAAATCACCTGTGAGCAGGGTCATTATGAATTTCCAAGTGTAGTTTTTCTTTTCTTTTTAGGCATCCATTAAAAAATATCATCAGGGTCTAGATTTATTTAGTTCCAGATAATGGGATATTTTGTTCATTCTGCTGTAGTTAGTGTGCTACGACAGCCAGACTGGTACCCACTGAGGATGCTACAACAGCATACTATCTGAAAATGCTCCTTGACATTGATATTCAAAGGCTTACCTACATTTTTTGTACTATACCAACCTTCCCTATGTTTCAGGCACTTAATTAATGTCATTTTTTTAATCATAAATTTTATTTTTTCTGTACAATGATCATGTGGAGTTGAGACCATATTTATCATTGCCATCTCCCTACCTCTTGTACCTTTTATAATTCACGATGACTTGCTTCTGTCGGAAAGGAAACGTCTTCTAATGGAGCTAGTAGAGGGTAAGATAGCTGCAAGATGCTTTCAGAGTATTTTCCGGCTTGTGAGGAATCTGTCAGACCAGGCACATGGCAGTTTGTCTTTTCCTCCCAGCCTAGCTAATGTTCAATGCTAGGAACGTTATTTTGCCTCATTTATTTTTGTCCTTACTTTGTAAAACGTGGGGATTTAGCCCGGTTGCTTGAATTGAAAGGCCTTTTTAGCAATATGATTCTGCTGGTATTATTGGGACTCAATATTCACTATATTTTTCCACTGGTACAGTTAATAAATTCACTCCAAATCATTTCACTGTCAAAGAACATTTGTTTGTTTTAAACAGTCCAAAAGACTAAAAACAGCAGAAGCAAAGTCCAGAGTTTACCGAGTGGTGAATATCTATATTACGCGTAGATATATATATATATATCTGCATATTCCCTGAAGTATGTATATTTGTCTGTCTGTGTATGTGTGTATATATATTACATGTGATTGTGTGTATATGTGCTTGCATATAGATAGATAGATACAGAGAAAGAGAGAGAGAGACTTCAAGAAGTTTGTGGAAAAATGGAATTAAAAGATAATGGAATTTTTCCACAAATTTTTTGCCACCCTGTCATATACATGCATGGAACTTTAAATGGTTCATGGCATGATGCCATAATCCACTGGGATGCTTGTCGAGTTTTAATGATGCTTCTACTATAATGCTTTTGCCACAGTATTTTCTGTACACTAATATTTTTTGTGAATTCTCAGCTCACAGAGTGGTGGTAGTCTTTAGTGCTGGCCTCCTGCTTCAGTTAGAAGGAGTGTCATGGCATCCGTTACACACAGAGTCATTGGCATTAACTAATCACTTACTATGGTCGCAGAAGACAGGCGTACAATGTAGCTTGTGCCAATCTTAGTGCTCAAGAGCTGGAGATGTAAATCTCCGTTTGGTCTGGTGAGTAATAGAAGAAAGGAGAATAAAACACCTACACATGGGCCCAGGTATGGTTTATGATTTACGGAGGCCCATATCCTAATAGTATGAATGCTGTTAAGTGATTCGGAAACTTTTCCCACATCGATACGTCCTTCCTTAGCACTGAAGTACACCCAGAGTAAATTATTTCTCTATGTAGGAGTTATTGATTATTTTACATTGAATCTGACTAAAAAAACTAAGATATGGTGTCACTTTCAGGTTTGATTGTTTTAATCTGGAGACAGCTTTTTGTTATTACAAGTCACCATTACTCCCTGTTTACTGCTCCTTCACAAGCCAGAGAGCAGTCTCCAGGTAAACCGCATGCCAATCCATGTAGATGCTCTAAGCACTCTCAACTCCAAGAGGCTTTACTTGGCCAGCGTTTCGGCATTTTTTGATCCCATATTTTCAAAATGTTGTTGGGTGACCCTAGAAACTCCTTGATATATATTTATTTTTTCCTGTTTATATAGCTACCTTTAGTACTGGACTTTTCCAAAGGACAAAATGTAAAGCGTCTCTCAATTCTAAGTGATACAACTTAACCTGAGAACATTAGTTTCAGGAGTTTGGGTTTGTTTTATATCCCAGAAGATGCCTAGTACAAGAATACTTTGAGAGGAGAAGGAAACATACCGGTAATTAAATGAATGAGGAGAAATCCTGTATCCACTGTTATAAAAAAAATCTTTCACACATATAATCAAAAGTTGTTCGGCACCCAAGTTAACAAAGAGCAACGAGAGAGATATAGTACGTCTAATATGCATTCATATAAAGTTTATTTAATTTACCTCTGTATTACAACACACATGATTTTGTAGGGTTCTCGTTGTATTGGAAAGCAAACGTATCACTCCACTTGTAAAATGTCATTTTGTTTTCATATTTTAAGATATCTTTTTTATTTTATTCATGTACTTTTGTATATTCCATATTTCATTTTATTTGTAAATTTACTTATTTTTTAAATAAACCATTTATTTTCAGCTGTGAATTTTATTTTGTGCATGTGTTTTATGTCTTTCCTATCATCTATAGTCATAAGAAGAGCGGCTACAAAAATCACTGAGAGCTTTTAAAATAATAAAATTGATAAACCACATTAGTTAAGTTTCTCTTTCTGAGATTCATCTCAGAAAAACTAGGACCTTATTGATCTCAACACATTTTCCTTTTATGGAGGGGCTTCAAAGAATTTTAGAAAATAGAATTGAAATATCATAGAATTTTTCCACAAACTTTTTAACGGCCCCTCATATGTGATCAAAAGCAAGTGAAAGGATCAAACTAATACATATAGACTATGTGTGTGTGTGTGTGTGTGTGTGTGTGTGTGTGTGTGTGTGTGTGTGTGAAGGCTGTCGTCATTTTATATATTTATATAAAGTCAAAAGAGAAAGAAAATAGTTTTAAACTGTGATAAAAGTCTATTCCTTTCTGCTCTATTTGACCAACTTATGAATATCATTTACCTTTTATAGGTTTTAATGCAAGGCAGTGATGCTTTATGATAGCATCAAGGAATTAATGCTTACTTTCAGTTAATGATCTTTTAGATAACAATTACATTAGATCTCAGACTTCACACCAACATTTCTTTTGAGTTAATAATATATTAAATCATGATGACACGGAGATCATCTTGCTTTTAAAAATCCCTATTTGTTTATTTACTGCAAGAGTACTTATTGAGTCCCTATAATGTCCTCTAAAATAGCATAGTAAACATTTGTCTAATGAAGAGTTTTCCTCTTACGAATAAGTCACAAAATTTATACTTATAGGATCAATAGATGAAAGATAAAAAGAAACAGATAATAATCAACTAGGAAAAAACATACACAGTTGAACAATGGTGAAATTAAGTAATAAGAGATACGAGGTTTCCCATTAATAGACCTATACAAGCAGAGATCTGACACATTTATATTGAGTTTTTATATGTGTGCATTTTGCTTTGGATAAGTGGTGATCGGTCTGAAATTGACTTCAACTCAATTTAACTGAACTAAAACATACTTTTAGAAGTTTGAAAATCGCACTATAAACCATCTACCAAACTATCCCAGGTCTTCTTAAATCTCCCAGGAGTCTTTCGTCATTCATTTCTTGATATCACTAGATCTTCAATACTGAGGTAAATTTGAAATATGGTCTGAGAGACACATTCAATAACTGACTTCACTTTTCAACCTGATGGATGTAAGGTAACTTAACAAGGGACTAGGAGATGAAGTGTTTCAGTATTTTTTTACCCAAAATTATTTTAAGCTGTATAGATCTAAAAAAAAAATCTGATTTTTAATATATCTTGTGCATAATCTAAAGTTAATATGAAGAATTGAGCCAGAGCCCATAAACATTAGACTTTATATTATTTTAATCTTGTGTCCATTAGACATTAAATTGTATTAATTTAATGAAAGCTAGTTATTTATAGTTCAATATGCTATTGCCATTGTTTCTGTGAAGTCTACCCCCATTTCATGGCAAGCCAATGTGTTGCAGAGTAGAGTGATTCCGTAGGAGTTTCTTTGCTGTGATCGTTAAGGAAGGAGAGTTCTTCAGGCCGCCCTTTCATGTCGTCTCTGGGTTGGTTCAAACTGCCAAACTTTAACATCGATAGCAAATTGCAAGTGCATACATTTACATATTAAAAACAAGAAAACTCACTGCCATTGTGTAGATTCCAACTCACAGCGATGCCATAGGATGGGGTAGAACTGACCCCATGGGTTTCTGAGGTGGTAATCCTACAGACTTAGAAAACCTCTGCTTTTTCATATAAAGTGACTGGTAGTTTCAAACTGCTGGCGTTGTGGTTGGCAGCCCAAATACATAACCACTGTGCCGCTCTGCCTGCATTTCCATATAAGCATCTTTATTTTTTTAACAGCCCAACACGCTTACTCCCCCTATGTGCATTTTATTGTTTGTGCGAACTACCATTGAGTCAGCCCTGACTCACCGTGGCACCACCCGAAACAGAACAAAATGCTGTTCAGTCCTGCCCCATCACCGGTATCAGCGGCGGATTAAACCATTGTGCTCCATCGGTTTTTCAGTGGCCAATTTCTGGAAATAGTGTACTAAGCCCCTCTTGATAGTCTGTTTTAATCGGGAAACTACACTGAAGTTTTCTCAGCATTATCGCACCCTGGAAACATCCATGGACAAGTGGGTGGGACTCTGTGTGATGTAGATTGGCAAAAAAGTGAGCGTAGTTCTCTGATAATGAAGGAAACAAATCTACCAAGGAGCCCCTGTGCTTCACATAAGTAAAGATGGAAACATTAGGCTAATAATACTCAAATGAACTCAGAGTTAAATGGGAAGCCAAGATTTTAATTCTTGTCTGATTCTAAATTAGGTGCCCCCTCCCTTTTTAGCTTTTGCTACACATCTAGGGAAGACAGGTATACTGATTTTTCACCTACCAGCCACCTAGCTAACAACAACAACAAAAGCATTCCTTGTTTATCCTCATGATTAACTGAGGGAGATGATCACTTCTAAAATAAGGAGTATATGTACTATCAAATTTAATACCAGAAAACATAACTTCAGAACCAAAATGCTATGCAAAGAGCTTCACCTCATTTTTCAGTCCTACCAGAATAAACCATCGAATTTATGGTTCTATTTCCAAATAATTCTTTTTTAAAAGAAGCAGTAACTGCCATCTTCAAATATGAAGATTTATCGATGGAAAAAGAAGGTATTAAAATAATATGACAAAGAATCAGCCTCCTTTGAAGTACCGAGTAAGGGCCATTAGTGAGCTCTACATACCTGAGAAGCACATCTCTCTTTCCAATGTAAATACACAACTTAAAGGGTGGAGTACTGGCTTAAAAAAAAAGTCACAAACTTTTAGATCCATGACAATACTATTATCAACAGTGGTATCCCCATTGGCACACACCTACATTCTCTTTAAGTAATTTTTTCTAAGTAAAACACACACACACACACAAACTAAGTGCACATTTAGATTTCTGTTTCTAAAATTGAAATTTAAACTATTGGTAATACTTGAAACTCTTGTAAAAACCAGCCTAGTGTGCTTAAAATTTGATTCCATGTGTCTTCTGGGTTCTCTCCAAATTTATGTCAAGTTCACAAATTAAAAAGAATTATTTTGGTACGAAGCAGTTTCTTCATTCCCAGTCAAGTTCATTATCAAATATACGCAAACTTTCAGCTTGTCTAGAAGACTGAAAAGTCCCTCTGTCAATTTTGCCTCTGGCCCCAAATACATTAGCATTCAACCTTATGGATTGACTCCAGTTCTTGTTTCAAAATCGTCAGTGGCTGATTTATACATTAGGAGTTCCTTTTCTTCAGGAAATCACACTGTCTGCATTCAGTGCTAACAGATCTCAAAGTGAGGTATTCACTACTTCTATTTAACGGACTTTCCATTGGGATCTGTCCAAACCCAACTCAGTCACGATTAGTAATGCACAGTTGGCCAGAGACCTTAACGAATTGATAGATTCTTACACATTGTCATCATGCCCCTCTCATTAAATTTTTAAACCACTTTATACACACACACACAAACAAAAACATTTTTAAAAATTTAAGTAAGAAGAGATAGAATAATATGAATTTTTTTTTAATTTCCAACAAGCCATGGTGAGTCCACATGTTTAAGAGTAAGTGCCTAATAGGAATTTCCGTGGCTGGTGTTTCAGAAAATTATCAGACCTTTCTTCTAAGGTACCTCTGGGTGGAATGGAACCTACAACCTTTAAGTTATCAGCAAATACCTTAATCATGTACACTGCTCAGGGAACCCATAAGCATCATGCAAAAGACCAAAGCTGTTGATCTCGAGTCAATTCCGACTATAGCGATCCAATAGCTAGATTGCACTCTATAGAAATGGGTTTCCAAGGCTGCAAGTCTTTATAGGAGCAGACTGCAGCAACTTTTTTCTACAGAGAGACTGGTAAGATAGAACCGCTGACTCAGCAACTCAACACTGGCCACTGAAAATGTCCCCATTGCTCTTGTTACTCTTCTCTGATCAGATCAGATCCAGATCAGAATGTATTTCAGTCCATACACATAGAAATTCAAGATCGTTCAGGAGAGAACAAGTGTACAAAGAGATATGAAGCCATGCGGTAAGGAGAAAAACATTAAAATGTTAAGTGATGTATAGAGATGAAAAGAAAATACAGAGCAGTCACAATACATAAATGTTGTCAAATACTTGAATGATTGAAGGTGTCAGAAGTAAGATTACTAGATTAAAGTGGAAGGAAAGAAAACTTCTAATGTAAGAAGTCATTTACAAATAGCCCTGAAATGAGCTGCTCTGCAAGCAGTTGATGCCCATCCTCAAAAGTAGCAGGTGGTTCACAACCTTTGGTAAGTACGGTACAGCTGGGGTTCCTTCTCAGAGTAACTTATTTATGTATCAGAGTCTTTATGACCCTAAAAATCTATATGTTAAGGTGCTTGTTTATGACCTCTCCTTTGATGTAAGGACAATAATGAATTGGGATTTATGTAACTTTTCAATAGCCATTATCATATTTTTTTCATTTTGCTGTAGACACGGTGGAAGCGGTTTTTGACTTCATTCAGAGAAGCCGGAGGATGATTGTGGTGCTGAGTCCAGACTATGTGACAGAAAAAAGCATCAGCATGCTGGAGTTTAAATTGGGGGTCATGTGTCAAAACTCCATTGCCACCAAGCTCATTGTAGTTGAGTACCGTCCCCTTGAGCATCCACACCCAGGCATCCTGCAGCTGAAGGAGTCTGTGTCTTTTGTGAGCTGGAAGGGAGAGAAGTCCAAACATTCTGGCTCCAAATTCTGGAAGGCCTTGAGGCTGGCTCTTCCCTTGAGAAGTCTGAGTGCCAGCTCTGGCTGGAACGAGAGCTGCTCTTCCCAGTCAGACACAAGTCTGGACCACGTTCAAAAGAGGAAAAGTCATTTGAAAGCGCCTCCAGGACTGCACAGTTCAGCGAGGGCTGAAGGGCCCTCTCCATCTCCAGGCGTGATATCAAAGCACAGAGGGAAGCCTTCTGCTGCCTGTCGTTGCTGTGTCACCTACTGTGAAGGGGAGAGTCACCTTAGGAGCAAGAGCCGGGCCGAGATTCATACCCAGCCCCAATGGGAGACACACCTCTGTAAGCCTGTGCCCCAAGACTCACAAACTCAATGGATACGAAATGGCTCCAGACTGGAACCCCCTGCTCCCCAGATCTCAGCCCTTGCTCTGCACCATTTCACGGATTTTTCTAATAACAATGACTTTTATATCCTCTAACTACTGTGTGGTGGGTGGTGGCTGCTATCTCAACCAACCCTCTTTGTATCGTGAGCCTGTGGGAATAACTGACATTTTTATCATCTAATGGACTCTCAGATTGTGTCCTCATTATTGATTTTTAAAAACTATTTATTTCTAGGAGAAAAAAGACCCGAAGGATCTGAATGCAGCATGCTTGCCTCTAAAGGCCTCAGGAGAGCACACTCTTCTTTGGCCCTCGAAGGTCAGTATGTGAAAGATGCCCACAATGTTATCCTCTTCTCTGCCTAATTGTTTAAAACAAAGAAAACAATTTAAATGTGTATCCTTTGAACCTGTTGGTCAACCTCATAGTATGAATCATTCAGGTGTACTTATCCCAAGGTCAAAGTCACAGAAAAAGCAGCTGGTTCTAGTACAGGCTATAGGTCTAAACTCAACAGAAAACCTGCTGCACATTTTCTTCTCAATGAGCCAAGCATTCCATTGACGGAATATATGGTGTTCTCCTCCTCAGTGTACACACACCATGGTTCTCTAAACTGCCTACAGTTGTTAGCATCAATAAAGCTATATTTTTGTGTCATTTCTCTTGTACTAACACATTTTAACTCCTGCTCTCCCCACTTTAATGACTTTTGAATTCATATCTAACAAAATTTCTATTTTAGGAAATCCTCATTTGACTTAGGTACCTGGAACATGGAGGGACGGACCTCTTTCTAAGCTGTATTAGGATAAGTCTAGGGCTTGGTCAAAAAATTAAGAAAGTATTGAAAATTAAATGGAAGTAAACACAAAGTCATCAATATACTTGTAGGAGTGATAGTTGAAATTTGATATTGTGAGGGATTTAGAGTAGAGTTTGGCGTCTAAAACCCATCTTTCCATTTAAGCATTTGAGAAAGGGCATGAATTGAAATAACTACAAGGATCAGAAGATAAGGAAACAAAGAAAGGAGGGCAAATATAAACATAATGCCCATGTTCTCAGGTGAGTAATTCGTCTATTGGGACATATGTACAGAAAGATATTTCTCTATCGCAAAATGTTGAAACACAAGCATAAAAGGCGCATGGCATTTGATTTCACAGTCAAAGAGATAATGAGATCATTGAGTTTAGGATTAATTGACTAGTACATATTTTCATCTTTCTTGAAAATGGGGTGACTTAGTTCTAGTTGATTGTTACCTGGAAATTTAGGTCCTGTGTTGTGAGATTGCTCAGTATTTCAGGAGTCAAACAATTCACTTTTTTGCGAACACTTTCCATCATTGGAAGGTTTGAACATATTTTTAAAAGAGATAAGTAGAACACTTTTCTGAGCCATATCCACCCTAAGGGATAGCAGTTTACAAATTCTGTACCATAGGATTCCCAGAAGAGCATAACTATAAGAGGCTTCTAATATCGCTGACAATCTAGGACTAGAAAACATGGCTGGACCTAAAAGCCATAATTGGGAGTTGTCCCTCACTAAGATGGAGATAGCTAGAACCTCAGAATAGGGCTAATTATACCTAACCCTCCATCAGAAAAAGAGAACCTAGAAAAATCATGTCCTTTACATCTCCTCTATGAATTAACTTCAGGAATATTCTACTATTCTCCAGGAATATTAGAAACACACAGTTTGCTGATTCTGGTGGACGCCATAGAATGCCAAAAATGCGAGAGGTTATCCTTTAATGCATTGGTTCTGGTGGCTAATAAGCTGTGGTTCGCTGTCCCATTCGCCCAGTCTTAGTAAGTGCTGGATGGAGAAAGCAGTTAGAAGTTTTATTCCACTCCTATTCTTGGAGAGAAGATCGTGGAAATGGGGCTCTCCAAGGTAAGTGAATGCACAAATGGAATACCCCTTAAACCTGAGGATGACAAGACTTCAACTCACTTACGCCGGCTATGGCATCGTCGGGAAGAAAGCCAATGACAGTGCAAACAAGGGAAACCCTCCAGGAGATCGCTTTGCGCAGTAACCACAGCAATGTACTCAGGCACACTAACAATCAGGACCATGTCACAGAACCCGGCTGCTTGTGTTTCCTTCTATTACATGCAATGTTACCTACCAGGAGTTGGTGCAACTTGATGACAGCTAGCAACAGTACAATTGAGTAAATATGACTCACCATAAAAGTTGTAATGAGAGAGTGAGACAATCCTACCTGTCCTGAAGGACCCAAGCAGAATAATACCCACCACAGAGCAAAGAACTTGTTCTAGATTGGATTCCTTCCTGAATAAATGAAGCCATCTTTGATGTATGTCCAAGGGTGTTGACTTGGGAGATAGAAGTTTGTTTGTTCTTTCTCAAATCTGTTGAGAGTGAGCAGTGCAAATGGATCCAACCCCTGAGAAGGCAGTCTTATTCATGATTATGACAATGCTTCAAGCCATGACATGTTTGGAAAACTGAGAAATTACTCTGTAATTGATGGTTTTCTTTCTTAGTGAAGAAAAATAAATGAAACCGCTAATGGCAGACACATAGAAACTCGAGTCCTTATTGTGAAGAAGTAGATAATTTGGGGGCTCTCAGAAGCTCAATTATGTTAAGTATCAATTTCTATTGATGATGTAAGTACAGTGTAAGAAATATAAAGTCATAGGTTTCATCATTAGCTATATAGGGATCAAAAAGATAATGGGTCATAATTTTACTCTAGAGAAATAGCTCAGAGATTACTGTTATTCCTTGACCCAACATATTACAGTTGGATGTCTTCTCTAAC
The DNA here is from genome assembly GCF_050624435.1 of Tenrec ecaudatus. NCBI lineage: Eukaryota > Metazoa > Chordata > Mammalia > Afrosoricida > Tenrecidae > Tenrec > Tenrec ecaudatus. The sequence continues at coordinate 33,436,065 of NC_134537.1, forward strand.
TCTATGCATTCAATGAGGCAAATGATAATAAGGACAAAAATGTCTTTATGGGCCATGTGTATCCCTAATTGAGATGAGAGTCTTGTGGGTTGCTACACGGAAATCACTGCCCAAGGAAAGGATCTACTTAGGAACATGGATGTTAAGTCAAACAGAGATGAATATACGTCATGCTTCTTTCTTTAAGCTAGAGAAAAAAATCCAAATCCATTGTCCTCGAATGGAGTCTAATGAATATTGATCTTTTAGCACAAGGTCAAACTGTTCCCTCTTGAGAGATGCAATCTCATCTTACCCTCATAGATTGGCTGATAAATTTCAAATGCCAATTTGCTATCCCTCCATCACCAGGACTCCTGACTTTTCCTCTTAGTGTTTCCTTCTCCATGGTCTCTTTAAGCCCCACCTCCTGGTAGCTGTGAAGAAATAATAATAATATTATTAGGTATTAAGTGATATGATGCATGGAACATACAATATCTGAGACTTTTAAGTGTTTAATAAGAGTTGCTCAATTTTATAACCATAGTGAAATCATCATGTGGTAGAGACTTACATTTCCATAATTATATATGGCTTATAAATTAATTGCATATAAATCACTTTTTCAAAACTCCCATAAAAATAAAAAAGCAGTTCAGTACAGGAAGATATTGTCCAGGTTACGTGACTTTCTTAATGACACTCAAATAATTAGCAATTGGGTGGAGACTTTAGGCCAATCTCTGACACTTGATCCTGTGCCAATACTAGACAGTAAGATTCAAGTGGCAGTGTTTCTATTACAATACCACTTCTATGGAATTTTAATCTAACCCATAATAGTTTCAAATAAAGTAAATGGTTAACTTAAGCCTAATAAAATGTTTTATTAAGCATGTGATGTGCCATCTGGCCTTGCTATATTATGATTTTATATAATTTAATTTTAAATATTACATCATTTTTAAGTATTAAAGGAAAATTATTTTGTGTCTTCTAGATTGTACTAGCATGCTATAATATTTAATTTGTCTCCCCAATGGAAAATTAAGGTATATTTGCTATTTATCTTGAAATAAAAATTAAATATGTCAATATCTATGGTACATAGCTATCTTACATTCACATTTTATTATACTCAAAATGGCACTAAAATAATTAATTCAAGAAAAAAAAGATGAATTCACTTCCAGTTTGAGGATTAGCAGTAAATGGTAAAATTAATATTCCTGTTCAGAAGAATGCATGAATAATAAATTGAACGCATTATAATAGTTGCACAGAAGGACAATAAATTCTTATGGCTAAGCCAAAGTTAAAATTTGCCATCAAGTTGATTCAAAAATCATAGCAACTCGAGGAGAATTGTCACATAGTGTTTCCAAAACTATCAATCTTGCCAAATTTTGTTTTGAGCAGCTGGTGGTTTCAAACTGTCCATCTTTTCAGGTAGAAGCCCAGTGCTTGTCTGGGAAAAAGATTAAAATGTAGATCCCAGGATAGACCCTCCAGCAGGGATGGATTTTGTTAGAATTAAGACATTGTCCAGGATGCTGCCTTTTAAAGTGGTGTCCTTGTAATTCAGCTGAGGTATTCCACGGGGTACCTTTAGAAAATTAACCTATCGGATTGTGTCTCATAGTTGCCATGTAGAGTTTCAGTTTGTAAGAGACTACCGTCTGTTAAGTCTGGACTAAGTCAGGACTAAGTCTTCTCAAAGCACATTCCTTGATGTTATGTCCTGACTCAAGTGCAGATAAACTAGCTGTCTCTCTGAGCAGAACCCCTGCTGCTGCCACCTCAAGGTAAGCCCTCTGAACGTGTCAAGCACAGGAGAGTGGCAGTCTGCGCCCGTAGAAATTACACTCGCAGCAGCTTGTCCTAAACACTTAATACAAGTTGGACTTGAGCGCAATATCTATTTTTTGTTTTATTTGCGTGTTTGTTTTATTTTTTTAGGATAAGACATACCTGCATTTTGACTAAGCTTTCCAGGTAATTTCGATACTCACAAACCATCAATGGTTTTCCCTCCTGAACTCCTAATTTGCTGTCGTAGGTTCTGATTGTCTCCTGTCAGAGAGGTCAACAAGCCTTACTTTCAACAAGGTGTCTGTAGACAATAGGTAAAAATCTAGGTCATGTTCAGCCCTCAGAACTGCCTCAATACAAGCACACAATTAAAGACAATAGAAAAGAAAATTTAGCAGGTACTTCACTATTCTCATAGTGGATGCCAAGTTTAAACCCACGAATGCATGCACTATGCAATCCCCATTATTGATGTTCTTCCTCTTCATTGTTGACCCTCTGCTTCAGCAAACATGATATAATTCCCCAGGAAGCTGTCCTTCCTTAAAGCATGGACAAAATATATGAAACCAAGCAGTGCTGTCCTTGCTTAGAAATAGTATCTGGCTGTACTTCTTCCAGGTCCGTCATTCTCCTGGAAATTCAGGAGATACTCAATATTCTTCACCAAGACCATAATTCAAAGGTACAAATGATTCAATATTTCTTATTTATTGTCCATTTTTCTCATTCATATGAGATTATTGAAAATATCATGTCTTGGGCCAGACAAACCTTAGTCCTTAAAAGTGGCATCTTACTCTTTAACGTTTTAAATGTATCTTGTACACCAGATTTGCCTAGTCTAATACTTTTTCCTGACTGCTGCCTGCATGAGCATTGATTCTTAACACAAGAACAATGGAATCCTTGACAAATATAATCTTTTCTGCATTATCATGATGGTTCAGTTGTGTGAATTAATGTTTTCTTTATGTTAAGGTATAATCTACACAAATGGTTGTAGTGTTTGATTTTCATTAGTAAGTGCTGCAAATCCTTTTTACTTTCAACAAGCAAAGTGATTTCATCAGCATATTCTTAATGATTCTTCCTCTGATGCTGATGCTGTGTACTTCTTTATATAATCCATCTTGTCATATTATCGCTTAAAATATAGGCTGAATAAGTATGGTCGTGAAAGGATATGTATGCTTGCTGAAGCATCTCACTTGCTATTGTATCCATTCTAAAGTCTCTTTTTTAACACACGTAGCTCACACCTTTCCCCCTAATTCCATCAGTCCTCAATTATTCACTATCTGATGAAAAGTTCTTAAATTATCCAATTCTTTTTAATAGAGTGACACTGTCAATTTCTTCTATCTTCAAATAATCACAAAATTTCCATTGCATCATATAAAGACTTCATTTTTAAAGTTTATACTACAAGGCCTGCAAGGAGGTTAACTTTCTTTTATCCACGTGACATGAAATGTCAGATCCCCTCCTATTTTATACTTCTGTCTAAATATGACACTTTATCACTGTCACTTACAATGACGTGGTCAGAATGTGGTACTTGCGTGCTATCTACTTATAGAGAAGTCTGGGAAAAGCAGACATTCTTTGTTCTTAGAAAGCAAAAATTAAATGAACCTTGTGAATTTAAAGCATTGTGTTTGCTTAATAATTACTTATTGAGATATCCTGAAGAGTCAGGGGGCCTGTATATTAAGCTGTATCACACAATTTCATAATTAAGAACTGGAAAGAATTCATTGCTGCTACCCCACCTCAGCTTGCAAAGTTATGAAGCCAAGTGGCTATGAGAAAAATCAGTGAAAAATAACATCGGTGTATAGGAGAGTGACTTTCTCCATCTATATCTACAGGGAAATGAATTGCCTTTATGTGGCCCTTCTCACTGTGAGCTTAACACTCACCAAATGACTGAGAGGGACAATGAAAATGAGATCATTGGTTTCCACCCAAAGGATTGTATATCTTGCTAATAATGTAACTAAATTGTCTAGCACCCTTGTGGGGAGAGCATACAAATAAGGTGAATGGAACTCTAAGGAGGTGATTTGTCAGTTTTACCATCTTCCTAGGCTTAAAATGAGCCTTCTCAGAAGTGTGCAGTGAATACATGTGTGTAGGTGTATAGCAACAAGAAGAAGACACTGCAGTAGAGTGATTCTTTTTGACTTGAGGTCTCTGTGCTGAGAACTTCCGAGACTAAGGAAACAAAGAAATGGGATAGAATCCAGACAGACCCAGGAGACAGAGAAAGAGTATAGAATGGTGACACAGGATTCTGATCAAAAGAGCTGTAACACTGGAGATGACAAAAATCACGAGAAGTTGTCTCAGAGAAGCAGTGGCATCGGGATGGGAGAACAGCATTGAGCGAGTGAAGTAAACTTCCCAGCTCATTGAGCTAGGGGGTTACAGTTCATGTCCCAACTCATGGAGAGAGTTGGCTAAGCATCTTTCTCACGAGTATGGTGCCTCTGGGAACTTTTAGCAGAGCTAGGCTTGGGAAACCCTGTGAGCAGAAGGCTGAGCAACCTCAGACCAAAGAGCCGGGTGCCTCAGGACACTATTGGTTGAGTTAAATAGGTTTTGTTTTAACATTTGTTCAAGCATGGTAAGAGTTCGGCCATGCCAGGAGTCCCAAGGATCCAATAGACCAAGGGACTGTGTGGTTGAAGGTCAAGAGCTGGAATCAGGGAGAGGTCTAGTTTGGGATATGGCTGATAAACTGTCCTGAACAAAGAACTGTGTCTTGAGTCATGGCTGTTCCTGAATTGTAGTTTGTTGCCTCCCTAATAAACCTCGTAATTCTAACTATGGGCTGTGAGTTCTGTGTAGCCATTGCAGCACATTAATAAATGCAGTGGAGGGGTAGACAGATCTGAGGGAGGGATGATAAAAAAAAGTTACGTGAAAGGAGATATGTCTGACTTCTGCTTCTTAAGAAAATTCCTCCCACTGTTGAGGTTAGATGAGGAAGTCAAATGCTACCGCATACTATTTTTATAATATTCCCAGAGAAAGGTTGTTGAAGGGATACATTGTGACAATGAGCTCTTTGTTTAAAAGAAGCATTCCTAAAAAAATGAAAGTTGTTGTATTTGGTTAATTTCCATGATATGCTTTCAGTCAGTTTTCTAAAAAATCTGATGCTAAAACTATCTGCCAATGAGCCATTTAATTTTTTAATATCCAGGGAGCCTCGGATGAATTGGAGACATTTAGAACACAGCAGAGCATGAAACATGGTCATTAGAAAGCGTTCTCGATCCATTCATCTGAACAACTAAATAGGGAATTGGAGCTGAGCTGCTGAAACTCAGATAAAGAAGAGACACGTGTTAGCCTGGGGATTCTGAAGTCTTGTGACATTCACACATTCTGTTCTCTTTCTGGTGTTGATTCTTTGTTTGCATGAAAGAATTGCTTTGTATGTAACCTTTCCGATGTTGTGCAGTATCATTTGATCAAGAGAAAGAAAGCAAACAGGAAAAGCTTTCTGGTGTGTTAGTGAAGATAAGCGCTTACAGAGTACGGAACTATATCAAATGAATACATGCTAATAAATTATGTTAACAAATAACATGTTTTATTTCCCAGTGGAATTAGGAGATTACTCATGTAAACAAATTTCTTTGGATAATAATCCATAATGTGTTTCCTTTGGGCAGTTCAAAACATTTCAAAATATTAAATAATAATAATCTGAAATGGGTTCATGCAAAGAAAATTTTAAAATCCAGATAAACTCTAAAGATAAATCTGAAAGTATCTCTATTTTACATAGAATGACTGGTACTGAATACATTATTTTTCTACTGTGGAACAAACCAAAAAATATAATTATATAAAGCAAATACATACTCATTTTTATTTACTAAACAAAAGTGTAAATTGTATTTTATAATTGCCTTGTGGTTGTCAAAAACTATGTTGAATGCTTAAAACCAATGTAATCGGTACTATATTTTAAAATACTTTGGGCAAGTGCTTTTAATCAGAATCCAATATCACCTTTTAAAAAATTGCACATACTTGAGTACCACCACAAACTACTAAATCTCCCCAAATGATTTATATTCAAGTTCTTGAAAAAGATAAAAATCTTAAATACCTGTGAAATATTTGAAAATATTTCATTGAAAAGTTTGTGATGATTTGTTATAAATTTACATTGAAAAGATAAAAACAAATCCTAATTTTCTCAACAATATTATTTCTTAAAGAGCAAAACTTGAAAATAATTAACAAGTGCTGGTATGTAGAGAGCCGTATCTTTAACACATTGTTTGAAATGAGACTGAATATGAGAAAATTAAAGTAAAATAAATTATACATACAATAAATATAGTTATTAAATTAGTGATTCAAGGAGGGATAGAGGACTGGTATATATTACATTCTATAAAATCAACCAAGGCGACCTGGTATAATAGTGAGATATGCATTGCTAACCTCAAGGTCTCTATTTCAAACTCACCCACTGCTCCAGGTGATAAAGATGATGCTCTCTGCTTTGGTGAGGCTCTACAGTCGCAGAAACCCACAGGGGTAATTCTGCTCTGACCTTTGTTTGTCAGAATCAACTCGATGGCAGGGAGTGAAATGAAGTAATCTCCTCAGTCCTCTAAGGCAGAGCGAAGGGTTTAAGGTATGCTGTAGACCATAGGCAAAGACAATGATATATTTCTAAGAAAACCTTCCACATGGAAAGCAGTGAAATAATACTCATTTACAACCGTCGGGAATTTTAAACAGGAGTATTCCAATTATCAAGCTAAAAGGCTAGAATGTGGGGTATGGGTCAATATTTAAGACATAAAAGTTGGAAATTTTAACTGAGTTAAATAACCTGGATGGAAGTACCAGTTCTAACTGTATGACTTTCAATAAGAAACTCTTGCTTTCAAAAAAAAAAAGAAAGAAAGAAATTTTGCTCTCAAGTTTTTAGTTTCTATATATTTTAAACTCTATCTCACTGCCATTAGGTTGATTTCAAGTCACAGGGACCCTGAAGGAGAGATTCAACCCGCTGAGTTTCCAAGGTGGTAAACCTTTACGGGAGCGGACAGCCTCGTCTTTCTCCTGCAGAGCAGCTGAGTAACCACTGTTTGTGGTGAGCAGCCCAAGGCATAACCCACTAGAGCCCAGTGACTGGGCTGTCAGGGCTCCTAATTCAATAGTAGGCGAACTCAGTTCCATCTCCCAAAGAGAAGCGTATCAAATAATTTGTGGATATAAAGTTGCCAAGTGATTGATTCTCCATCTTTGTAACTTTCACCCTTCCTGGTGAAGTAATGAGCTACAGTGATGTCACAAATCAAATGAAAGCTGTCTTATCCCGGTTTGGATATATTCATATTAGAGGTGAAAGGCACATGATTATCCTTGCACTATAGTTATTAGCCCGTCAAGAGCCCACACCAAAGAAACTATCATTTAGCCTAGAACTCAGATCTCTTAACTCCTGACCAATTGTGGTTGCTAAATTACACAATTTCAAAGTTGGGTTTCATCTATTTCTTTAGTGGCACCATGAGTCATATGAACATATATCATACAGTGAATGTTGCTTGCGTTTTTAGGTGCAAGATATAAATTCAGGAAATAGATTCCTTATAAACCGAATGTCTCTTTTCAGATCTATTGCCCAGTACATTGGCAGAGAACAGACATGGGAAGACAACAGACGTTAGTTGTTTAGGTATCCAGGTGAGAAAGCATGTTAAAGGAACTAGATCTAAGTAGGTAGAAGTATTTTTTTTATGATTGCTTTAAGAAGTAGTCTTTAAGCAGTCTTCTAGCTTTTTAGTCTTCCACATATAAATATGTTGGACAATTTAAGTTTTGTTTAATAAATCAGAGAAAAATAGAATTGGCCTTTAAAATATGTTTAATATAAGCCTATCCATTTTGGGAAGTCAGAAGCCTAAGATCCAGAAAGAAGAAATGATTTGATTATAATTGTACAAGCATTTTACTGCAGGCCCAAGACCGAAATCCCACAGAGGCACTGGCTGCCATTCTTCTCCTTCTTGTGCCTGAATTGGAACTAATCACTTCCAATAATTCTAGAGGCGAGGTCTCAGTAAAAGTTCTATTTCAATGTTCAGGATTCGGATTGTTTTGGGGGGCAGGGTGTGTGTGTAGCTAACCAGTACCCACCACCTCCTTCATCTCTGGTTTCTAAATCATTCTTGCCTCTCTGTTAACTAGAAGAAAGGACGGGAAAACAGGGCTGAAAAGAATGTTTCCTTAGGCTCCAGTCTCTCACCAGAAAGACATGGATCTTCTTTCTTGCATACTTGTATTATTCATAACACTTTTGAGAGAAAATTATAGATCACCATGCATCTGTTTGAAACCCTCCACGTTCACATGGATGTTCTCTTTATTGAACGGATACATTTAAGCATTTGTATTGTACTTTGAACATCATTTTTCCTTTAATGTTTCTTCAAGTAAATTTATTAGGATAATCATTTCTTTTGAGGATGAAGTCATACAGTATTGCCTCTACCTTTTTCCCTTCTCCCCTCCATCACGGATATTATGTTTTATCCAATGCACAATTATTTCAGGATTTTGCTTATTGCTATATAATATTTTAATTCTGTGGTTCTCAACACCACAATCTAACATCACAAAATTTGGCCCTTGATATTACTTAGAGACAGATGATCCATGTGTAAGTAGGAAGTGAGAGAGCCCCATCTACTCCATGGCTGTCCTGATTGCCTCCTGCGCTCACATTAAAGACTCCCATCCCTGCTTCATTATCTCAGCAACAAATACCTGATACTAAGAATCAGCCTCACAGTCTCAACAGATGTTCTGTTTGTGTGCTCCCTATTACATAGTCTCAAACTGACAGGAAATGAAGCTGTGATAAACACCTTCTACTGACATTGCGCCATTTAATGTCTCTGCCTAATGAATTCAGACAGAAAGAAGTCAAGCCAGTGTATTGTTTCAAAATCCAAATAATATTTAGGAAAATTAAATAAAGTACTTGTTGATTCAGGGTCAATTCATAATTAAGAGATCAATTCTTTCAAACACCCTGCATAATGTACATATTTTTATTTAGGGGTCTTTGATGAAGATGAAAGACCACAGTTTTAATTATGGATTATACTTCAACACAAAACAAAAAAAATCCCAGGAAATCAAACATGATATTGCACAGGGCAAGTCTGATGTCAATGGGATCAGGTATCAGGGATTTAGACCCAGAATAAACCATACTCAAGGTGAATGGGGGGTGGGTGGGGACATAGAATAGAGACCTAATGCCCATCTGTAGACAATTGGACATCCCCTCACAGGGGGGTCACAGGGAAGAGATGAGCTAGTCAGACTACAGTATAGCACCAATGAAACATTCAATTTTCCTCTAGTTCTTTGGTGCTTCCTTCCCCCCACTATCATGAACTCAATTCTACCTTACAAATCGGATTAGAGCAGAGCATGCACACTGCTACAGATGAAAGCCTGTGACAAAGGGAATCCAGGACAGATAAACCCCTCAGGGCCAACAAGGAGAGTGGAGATACCAGGAGGATTAGGGGAGGATGGGGGAGAAAGGGGGCTTATCACAATGATCAAACTAGAACCCCCTCCCAGGGGGACAAATAATAGAAAAGTGGGTGAGGGGCAACTGACAATGATGTAAAATATGGAAAAAATAATATAACTTATCAAGGGTTTGTGAGGGAGGGAGAAGAAATGGGGAGCTGATATGAGGGGCTCGGGTGGGAAGAGAATGCTTTGAAAATGATGATGGCGGCATATGTGCAAATGTGTTTGACACATTGGAGGAATGTATGGATTGTGATAAAAGATGTTAGAGCCCCCAATAAAAGTATTATTAAAAACTAGACAGATATAGGTAGATAGGTTTGTCTACCTAGTTTCCATCCCCTTGTATCAATGATATCATTCTTTATAGGATCTTGTGCAGAAGATTTACCCAATGCAACGTATCCTTTGATCTCTTGACCATTGCTTCTATGAACACCGATTGTGGATTCAAACAAGATGGATCTTTCTTGACAATTTGAATCTTTTCTCCATTTATCGTGATGTTACCCATTCGTCTAGTTGTGAGGATTTGAATTTGCTTCACATGTACTGGAAATATGTATAGAAGGCTATAATCCTTGATCTTCATCAGCAAGTGATTTATGTCCTCACTTTCAACAAGGTTGTGACTGTCATCTGCTTATTGCAGGCTATCAATTAGACTTTTTTCCAGTTCTGATGCTGGATTCTTCATATAATTCAGGTTTTCTGATTATTTGCTGAGCATACAGATTGCATATACATGATAGCAGTCCATATTTCCTGATTTAAACCATGCAGTATTGGTCTACCTACACAACTATCTCTTGATCGTATGTACATGCTCTGCATGAGTATGAAAAATGTTTTGGAATTTGCATTCTTTGCAAGGATACCCCTAGTTGTTTTTGTTTTATGATTGACACATACAAATACCTTTGCATAGTAAATGAAACACAACTGAAAGTCTTTCGGGTATGCTCTACTTTTAGTCAAGATCCACCTGATATCAACAATAATATCCCTTGATCCATTACCTCTTCTGGCTCTGGCTTACTCTCTGGCCTCACCCTGTTAATGGACTGCTGCAACCATTGTTGGATGATCTTCGGCAAAATTTTACTGGCATGTGATATTAATAAAAATTTTCTATGACTTGAGCATTCTATTCATCATGTTTCCTTGGATTGGGTACAAATATAGATCACATCCAGCCAGTTGGCCAGGTGACTGTCTTCTAAATTTCCTCACAGAGCTCCATGACTGTTTCTAGACCTTTATTAATTTGTTGAAACATTTCGATTGGTACACCATGAATCTCTGAGGCTTGTTTTTAAGCGATGCTTTCATTACAGCTTGGACTTTTTCTTTCAGCACCAATGTTTGTTCATATGCTACATCTTGACTTGGTTGAAATGTCGACTAGATTTTTGGTACAGTCACTTTGTGTATAGTTTCTTCTTCTTGCGATAATTCCTGCATCACTCAATATTTTGCCCATCAAATCTTTCAATATTGCAACTCGAGGCTTGACTGTTCTCCGTAGCTCTTTTTGTTTAACGTGTGCTGAGTACCTTCTTCCTTCTTTCCTTTCTTAACTGTCCGTCTTTATACATTTCATTATAATGTAATGCTTTATTTTTTTTCTTTTACTTTTACTCCTCAAGCTTCTATTTGAATATTGTTTTGTTCCACCCTTTTACTTCATCATTTCTTCCATTTGCCTTTTATGATTAAAAGCAAGTGTAGAAGTCCCTTACAATATTGACTTTGATCTTTTGTTTATTGTCTTTTTATTGACTTTTGGCTTTCTTTACTTATGATCATTTTTGATGTAATTCCACAGCTCATTAGGTCTTCTGTAATTAATGTTCAGCGTGTCAAATTTGTTCCTGAGATGTTCTCAAAATTCAAGTGGTCGATACTCGAGTTTGCATTTTGGCTATCATGACTTTGTTTTTATATTCTTTCAACTTTGTTCTGAACTTTTATATGTATGATAAATTGATGATCTGTTCCACAGTCTTCCCATCCTGGTTTTAGCTGCTGATATTGATCTTCTCCATTGTCTCTTCCCACAGATGTAGTCAATATGATTTCTGTACATTTCTTCTATGGAATTTACAGGTGTATAGTCACCATTTGTGTTGTTGATAGTGCTATCTATGATGATGAAGTCATTGGTCTTGCAAAACTCCATAATAGGATGCTCTGCTTTGTTGCTCTCTCCAAGGTCATATCACTACTGTTCCTTCCTCTTTGCTTCCAACGTTTGCATTCCGAGAATTACTAATACATCTTTATTGCATGTGTCATCAGTTTCTGACAGAAGATGTTGGTAAATTATTCAATTTATGCATCGCTAACTTTAGTGGTTTGTGCGTAAAATAGAATTACAGTACCACCTGGAGTTCCTTGTATGGGGATAGCTATTATACTATATCACACAACACTGTGCTTCAAGATTAATCTTGAAATCTCATTTTTGACAATAAATGTAATGCCATACCTCTTGAATCTGTCATTCTGGGCAAAGTAAACCACATAATTTTATTATTCAAAATGGTCAAAATCCACTCAATTTTAGAACATCAATCTCTTTGTGTTCCATTTCATTTTTAGAATTTCCAATTATTCTAGATTCATACTTAATTCATTCCTATTACTGGTAATATGGACAGCTGTTTCTGTTCACTGTGAGCCATACCCCATCAGTGGATGAAGGTCCCTGTAAACTTTACTCCATCTCAGTCAGTAGGATGGGCTCTACCTGAAGACGCTAGCTCTTCCTCTGTCGTGTAATTGAATGCCTTCCAACCTGTGGGATGCATATTCTAGCACCATCTCTCACAATATTCTGCTTCTTTTGATCAGGTTTGAAGTATCTTACAACATATTGATACAGTCTGTTAGGTTTTCTGTGGCTAATTCCTCTGAAATCAGCAGAGGGTAATAATGGGTTTCTGTTCTTAGTCTGGAAGCTCTGTTGAAACTGATTTGATTTGGGTGTCTCAGCTGGCATTTGAAATATCAATGACATAGCTTCCAGAGTCACAACAATACACAAGCCACCACCATATGCCAAACTGACAGATAATGGTAGTTAAACATTTTAGAAAGAAAGTTATCCTTTTTGGGGTTATTACGAGAATAAAAACTGCTAAGAACTTTCCTTCACCATCCGTGGGAGAAAGAAAAGCCAAAAGATGAAGAGAGACTGAATCTGACAAGAGTAATTAATTAAGGAACTCTCCTCAGTGGCCCCCTGGGTTAAATGTGGGACTGCTAACAACAAGGTTGGTGGTTCAAACCCACCAGCTACTCCAAGGGAGATTGATGAAGTGTCTACTCCTGTAAAAAGTTGAAATCTTGGAAACTTTGTAGAAAGTCACTATGTGTCTGAATAGAGTAAGTCATAATGGGGTTTGGTGGCTTTAATTTGGGGCATGAAGGAACTAGCGATGTCTAAAGGAGTTACTACTCCTGGACTTGTCCTTCATATGGACTAATAAATTTCTTACGTTTCATGAAGACACTTCGAGTGGCTGTCTTCTATTAATTATACATATTTTATAGAATCTTAACAAGTGCATGCATTCTATATAATAGAGAGTTAGGAGGTTGGTATTCAGTCATCAAAGCTCAAGTTCTTGAGCATTATTTAGTCCGTAGGCACAATAAGCCTCTAAGGGTGTGGGGAGGGAAGAGCTTGTCCAGGACTGTTCTTAGTTCTAACTCCCTATTTATGCTTCCTGTGTGATGAATAACTGCAGAGAAGACATTAGTGCAGAAATAATTAGCTAAAGATAATTAAGAAGAAATTCTTTTTCATATTTAAAGCCACCCAAAGTCTTCAATTAAAGAGATTCATTCAATTATGACAGTGTCTATATTCAACACAAGTCACATAATCTGTAGACAAAACCTGCCCTTGGAAGAAACCAAGAGTGTTAAAAAAAAATCAATCTGTTTCCTATTACCCTTTATCAAATCTCTTATCATTGGAAATAACTTTCAAAGTACTTTATAACTTCAAGATTGTGTTCAGAACTATAAATCAATTAATTAACCACATAGCATTAATTCAGCAACAACTCAGTGTAGGTGACACACAAAAGGCACAGAGAGAACTTCTCCAGAAACACTGCATATTTCCTTTTAATTTTAAAAAGCATCATGACTACATATCCTGTTAATTAATTTTGTGAATCATTGTGTTTTGAAGAATTCAGAAAGGAGAACGAAAGCTAGCATGACCTTTTCTTCTGGAGCAGAGCAGGATGATAGTAAGCAGCATGGCTAAAGTATAATAACACGCCACATTGTTTTATTGTGCACACCTTCATTTAGCAATTCTTAGATTAGCTGTCTGTATGCAAACCTGCTCACGGGATTACATTAATTTCATGCAGCAAGCCGTGGTGATTGGCTATCAAGTTCAATTAACCACAGACAGCGACTGTTAGCTAGAAGCACATTTCTGATGACTTACATCGATCAAACTGTATGGGAAGGCCACAGCTGTGTACTTTATAAATAGTTATGTTTATGGACAGCATTTGCCATTAAAAGAGTAGAATATTATTTTCACCTTTACGTTTTTTTGCATCTCTTTGGCCTTGAAGTTTTTTGTAAAGGATTTTTTTTCTGGGATTGAGCCTAGGACTTGTAATAAAAAGAGAGTTAGAAAAAGAATCATTAATCTAACTACCTCCATTCATATCATTGAATCATTTGAGGAATAATGACAAGCATTTCACAGATGAGAACATCAGAGTTTAGATTGACGTGCTCAAAAACAAAAAGCTAGCAAGTGGCAAAACTAGGACTTAGGAACCAGATAAATCTCAGTCCAAACTCTGTGTTTTACACACACACACAAATCAGATTGCCTCATAACACTTCAAATCAATATAATTTTAAAATGGTTGTTTATATTTTTGGCACTATTGATGTATTGTAGTAATGAAATACAATCATGAATGGTTGGCAGATTAATGTTTTATTACTTTGCCATTTCATATCACAGACTATAATGAGACCACATAAATGATCTTGTGAATTAAAATGTAGCTTTTTATATTTTATAGTACTGTTACATTGTAGCAATAGAATTAACAATAAATTGCTTTGATAGCATATTAAAATTTCAAATTCGGCACATTTCCACATAGTATCTATGTGATTTTGTTCTCACTATTTTACATTTGAGGGTACTGAGGGAAAAAGAAGAAATATATACAAATATATGGATTGTGATAAGGGCTGTATGAGCCCCCAATAAAATGATTTTTTAAAGAAATAATAGCAAATCAAATGAGTGGCTAAATTTATAGCAGTGCAAAAGTGATTCATGCATGGATAGGCTCCCACCTTTACTAATTTTGCAAAACAATTTATTGTATGTTCCACCTTTCTTAAGTGATAGGCAATTTGTGCTCATTTCATAAGCTTGAGCCTTATATTCTTATTGCTGGGCTGTGTGGTTTGGTGCCTCTGAGTTGAATTTTGACTCATGTGACAGAGGAGACCTGCCGGAGAGCGTAGGAGCTACTTTTACCATAGCTGCCTTTTAGGAGCCGTCTTTCTTCCAGAGAGCTGCTAAATTGTTTCAAACTGATGAAATTATATCCAACAATTTTACTTGGCTAGGACTCCAGGAAGATGATATTACAGAAGCATGTTATTAGGACTGCCTGCCATGTCCAGCCTTCCTTCAAGGTATCTAGTTCTCTCCTACCCAGAGAGTCAGCCTTGGGGAAGTAGCTATTCTTTGATAGAATTCATTATCCTGTCCTGGGCCAAGAGTGACATATCTATTCACAGGGACAAAGGCTATTAGACTGGTCAATCACACACTCATGGTCTAAAGTGTAGCTAGGAAAACAGAGAGAATAAAACAACAAGAGGGGGGGGGAAATATATGAAATCCAAGAAGAGTCAGACTAAGGAACTCTTCAAGCCACACTTCTGGGCTAGATGACCAGTGGTCATTTTAATAACAATCATAATTTTATTTTATTTTTTGTAAATTATTATTTTGACACATCTTACACTGTCCCCATAATCATAATTTTGAAAAAGCGAATCCAAACCCCAAACCAAATCCACTGCTACTGAGTTGATTCTAACGCATAGAAAACTTACTCAGGTTTTCTGAAGTGCAAATCTTTATAGGAGCAGACAGCTTCATATTTCTCCCAAGTCTCAGCTGGTGGGTTTGAACCACTGACCTTCCAGAGTCACTAGCCCAATTCTAACACACAAAAATAGAAAGCCTATATACAAGAAAAGGAACATCTGAATGTTACAAGTGAAAAGCAATCCCAAATCCATAGCAATATGCAAGAGTTGAAACCATGTGGTCTCTGGGAGACATGGCTCTTTATTAGGGCTTGAGACAATTTTTACAGGTGGCACTTTAATCTCAAACCCTAATGCTCATACATAATCTCTGTTCTTGTCAGTGACATGAATAGATTTTTCCCATAGGTCATTCAGATTCACTGCCATCGAGTTCATTTCACCTCATAGTGAGCTTAGTAGACGGAGGAGAATTGCACCTGTGAGCTTCTGAGGCTGGATATGGGAGCAGACAGGCCTGTGTTTCTTTCCACAAGATAGGCTGGTGGGTTCAAAATGCTGACCTTATGGTTGTTAGTAGCCTAACTTGTAATGTCCTGTGTCAGTGAGTACTGTAGATGGAATTCTACTGAAAAGCTAAGGAGGATTTCATGTGTAGACTTCTAACATTTCTGAAATCCCTGTCCACTGGCCAAAGACACCTCATGTTACAGATATGAACAATGATACCAATAAAAGATTAGGGGGGCATTTATTTGTGTGGAATCCAAATCTACAATACCTGCAGTATTTGAAAGAATTCTTCCTATAAATAATAATATAAAAATGGAACCTACAAAATGCATCAGACTTCAGTGAGGCAAATATCTGAAGCAAGATTTTAAAATTATGTAACTTACTAGAAATAGATCTATAAATATTATCAATGATTTTTTAGGGGTCATTGAGTCGGTTCTGACCCAGAGCAGCCATGTACTCAACAGAATGAAACAGTGAGACCTGTGCCATCCTCACAATTGTCCCTCTGCCTGAGCCCAGTGTTGCAGTCACAGTGTCGATCTATCTTGTTGAAGGCCTTCCTCTTTTCTCTGCCATACACTTTCCCAAGTATGATGTCCATCTCTCCTAACAAAATGTCCTAACTATGTCAGACAAAGTCTCACTCTCCTTGCTTCTAAGAAACATTCTGGCCATACTTCTTCCACAACAGAGTGATTTGTCCTTGAAGCAGTTTATGGTACTTTCAATATTCTTCTCCAGCACCACAATTGAAATGCATCGTTTCTTTTTTGGGATTCCTTATTCAATGTCCAACTTTTACATTCATCTGAGGCAATTGAAAGTGCCATGCCTTGATCTGGGTGCACCTTTTTCCTCAAAGTAACATACTTGATTTTTAATACGTTAGAGAGGTCTTGAGCAGCAAATTTATCTAATGCAACATGTCATTTGAACTCTTAAGCATTGCTTGTAAATCCAAGCAAGTCAAAATCCTTGACAACTTCAAACTTTTCTCTCTTCATCATGATATTATCTATCAGCCAAGTGGCGAGATTCTGTTCTTCCTTACATTGAGATTTAATTCACGCTGAAAACTGCAATCGTTGATCTTCATCAAATATCATTATTGTTGTCATCAGTGATATAGAGTCACTTTTTTATTTCTTTAGATTTCAATCTCACTGCCATTGAGTCAATCTCAACTCACAGCTAAGATACAAGATGGAATAGAGCCACCCACTGGGTTTCTGTGGCTGTAGACCTTTACCAGAGCAGAAAGCTTCATCGTTCACCCGAGAGAGAAACTGGTGAGCTTGAATCGCTTAGGAGATTAGGAGACCAACGTGTAACCAACTATGTCAGCAGGAATCTGAGAGAATTTCAAAGTAGAACAAAAGAGATACCCTACATGGCTATTAAAGTGGCTATAGGCCAAAACATGGCATCAAGTTCTGACAAGGAGCCACCTGTGTTGGTCGAAATGCGAAATGGTACAGCCATATTTTCTTACAAAGCTAAACAGTCGCTTATTTTATGAATCAGTTGTGCAAGATGAATTAAAAAGCAATGTCTACATAAAACCTGCACATAAATGTATATTTCAGATTTATCCATAACTTCCCCCAGTCAGGAGCACCAAGATATCTTTCAATAGCAAATGGAAAAAAAAACTGTGATACATTCATTTTTGTTTTAAAAAAATAGACCAGTTTTGCCTTTCCTAAAACTTTATATGAATGGAAACACATAGTTTATTCTTCTTGATATTTGGCTTCTTTCACTCAGCAAAATATCCATGAAATTTATTCATATTCTGTGACAGTATACTCCCTCTTAAAATGTTGATTAGAAATATATTATCATAATATATCATAATATTTAAAAATAATTGTAGTCTTTATTAATTTCTTAGTTGTTTCCAATCTTTGTTTTTAAGGTAAATAATACTCTAAGGCTATAATTGCTTTGTTATATGCTACGAGTCCTGGTGGTGTACTGGTTACCCATTGGGTTGCATTTTGAATGGTCAGCAGTTTGAAACCACCAGCCACTCCTGGAAGAAAGATTGAACTTTCTATTCTCATAAGCAGTTACAGTCTCACAGTCCCACAGTGGGGACCACTGGGAGGCAGCCTTGACTCAATGGCAGTGAGATTTTTTTTAACCAGTTGTCAGATTCATATGATAGGTCTATTTTGATACTATAAGAAACTGTGTACACTTTTCCCACAGTGGTAGTTTACACTACCATAGGTATTGTGTAAGAGTTCTTATAACTTCACTCTTTTGCCAACATTTAGTATTGTCAAGCACCAAAATTTTATTTGTTCAAGTATATAGGTTGTGTTATGGGATTATGGTTTAATTTATGATTCCTTAATAATTAATGATACTAAAAATGATTGTATACATGTATTAATCTTTTTCATACATATATTAAAGTATTTTCCATCCCTTTTCCCATTGTATTTTTATTTTTTATTATTGAGTTGTAATATTTCTCACTGTATTTTGGACACACGTTGAAAGGTTATGGAATCATTTTGCAGTAGAAGATTTGGGTGTGTGTTAATCTGGGTACTTTAGAGAAACAAATCCACAGAAACTCATGTGTAAGAGAGAGTTTTTTATAAAGGGTAATTGTGCATCAAGGAAACATCCCAACCCAGTGCTGCCCAAGTCCACTAGTTCAACATTAACCCATTTATCCATATGTCCAACACCAATCCACAAAGCCCTCCTCCATCTCACAAAACAGATGTAATGATGCCGACTGCAGGAGGAAAGCTGAGTCAGTCAATGTGTAAGCATCTCAGTGCTGGCAGGGGTCTCCACACAGGTGCTCCAGAACCCAGGGCTGCATCGAGGTAGGTCCATGTGGCTTCTCCTTGAGGGTGTCTTGCAGGAAGTGAGCCTTGCAAGCTAAAGCAGGGAACTGCTGAGGCAGCTGCACTCTGGTCCGACCATCACAGGCAAGAGATCTGAGAATTAGAAAGGTGAGGCTCACTGAGCCATTTATCCCTCTGCCCTTCAATTAACCCCACATGTGTTTATCGGCCAGGTTGGCACAATCAACTACCTTGAGGTGTTTGATCTTAGTTCTGAGAATAGTATCACACTTAAGGCCAACCAAGAGGAATCACCTGAGGCCAGATGCCAATTAATCCTCAGGATGCCTGCGGTGAGGTGAGGTCGATCAAAGCCTGGGAAGGTGGAGGCACACCGGTGTTTTCCTTGTGGAGGGTGACAACAGCAGAACCCTTGGGCTAAGTGAGAAAGCAGAGTCTTAAGAAACTGAAGAAAGTCAAAAACCAGAGCCTTCTAATAGAGAAGTGGTGCTAGCATGATGTGAGACAAGGAGGCTGAGAACTGTTACATTCGGGAGCAATGGAGATTGATAGCAGGCTCCAAGCAAGCAGAAATCAGGGTGAGAACAAGAGGCCATCAGGAGAGCAAGAGTCAAGTGGGACCGGCCTGCCCTGGACTCAAGGGACTCCAGTGCCAAGTGCAGAGAGGCCTGCTGTACCCAAAGTAGGGATTGCTCTCACAGCAAATCTGCTTCCAGAGATGCAATGAGTCGGATCCAGGGCTGTCAGCCAAGCGGAGCCTCAGAGGGTGAGTCCTTGGGAAAAAATGAATAAACATTGGTTTTTCATCATGAAACTGCTATTTAGATCCAACACTGATTTCTCTCAATTGCTTACTATCTACTTTTTGTGTGCTGATGCTCTGGGATAGTCGTGTGTTCTGGCTCTGATGAACAAACATATTATTTATCAAGGGATTATTATTAGTGAACAGGCTGTGTGCCCTGAAATAAAAAAATATGTGTTATTGAAGTCAGAAACACTCCTGAATTAAAAAAAAGGATGACATTTTAGTTTGCTTTTGGACTTAGATGTTGCTAACTGTTAAACGCACTGCTTGTGTATGATTCAATCTCTAGGCAGAGATTGAGGGTTATTTGAGCCCCTCTGGGTATCTGGTTGTTCCAGCACGCTTTGTTGTAAAGAAATTACTTTCTCCATAGAATTGTTTTGGTGACTGAACTGAAAATCAATTGACTGTATAAATATGGATCTGTTACAGTGCTTACTGTGCTGCTCCTCTGATCTATTTATCTATCTTTTAGCCAATGGAGACTTAAGTACTGTAATTTATAGTAAATCTTGATTTCAGGGTATAAAAGTTCCCTAATTTTATTAGTTTGTTTCTTTTTTCATAGATATCTAAGAAGTTTAAGTCATTTCCATCTCATATGTCTTTTAGAATCATGTATCCATATCTGTAAAAGAGCTCATTGCTATCATAATTGACACGGCATTGAATCTATAAACTAATTTGAAGAGGATCACAGCTTAAGATATTGTCTTCCAATCCATGGTTATGCTGTCTGTTTCCTTTTATTGAGGCTTTTAAGAACTTCAGTTTATTCTGGCATATTTTATGCTTAATTTATTCTGATGTATTTATATGATTTAAAACTACTGATAGAAATCTTTGTAGATTTTATTTCTCAGTTGCTTATGACTGTTAATGAAAAGGAGTCGTTGAGTAGTAAAAATGGTAAATGTACTGGGGTGCTGCCTGAGAAGTTGGAAGATGTGATTCACCCAGAGGTACCTCACAAGAAAGACCTGGCACACTGTTTCTAAAATAATCAGCGATTGAAAGTCCTATAAAGCATAGTTCTATTTTGACACCCATAGAGCTTTCATGGATTGAAGTAGAATTGATTTACTATTTAGGAATATAAATGATTATGGCACATTGTTCTTATATTAATAACCTTGTTAAATTAATTTCCACTTCAGTAGTTGCATTCGAAATGCCTTAGCATTTTTAAAAATAGAAAACCTGTTATCTGTGAAGAGAATCTGTTTTACTCCTTCATTTTCAATCTTGCCTCAGTGTAATGACTGGGACCACTGTTGAATAATGTTATGGATGGAATTATGCTCCTGTGTGAAGTCCTGTCATCTGTACGGTGAATGTGATTGTTTGTAATGATATGTAATGATATATTTATATTTTTTTCCTTGTTCTGTTAATGAGGTCATACTACAATAGAGTAGATGCTAAGCCTAGTCTTTTCAGAGTTATAAAAATATCAATGTACACAGACACACACAGGAAATAAAAGCCAGGCAATGCATGGAATGCCAAGGAGCATCTCAGCTACCAACAACACAGAATCTTCTCCCAGAGGTCATGTCCTGCTTGGAACCACTAGCATCCAGAACCGTGAGACAATACAATCCATTATGTCAAACACATTTTTACATTTGTTGTCATCATCATTCTCAAAACATTTGCTTTCTACTTGACCAGTTGGTATTAGCTCCTCATTCCCACCCCTCTCCCTCCCTGCTCCCCCTCCCTCCCCGCTCCCCCCTCATGTTTCATATTTTTAATTCCTTTTGCTTTCCCAACCCTTCTGAAATTTGTCCTCTGTTAAGTTCTATCCATTTAATCTCAAATAATTGATTAGTTTAAGGTGTAAATATCTCCTTAGTGGTATTGTTCTTTTTTTAGTCATTTTATTAGGGCTCATACAACTCTTATCATAATCCATATATACATCAATTGTGTAAAGCACATTTGGATATTCATTGCCCTCATCATTCTCAAAACATTTGCTATCCACCTTAGCCCCTGGCAATAGCTCCTCATTTTCGCTTCCCTCCCCACTCCCCCCTCCTTCATTCACCCTTGATAATTTATAAATTATTATTTTGTCATGTCTTGCACTGTCCGATGTATCCCTTCACCCACTTTTCTGTTGTCTGTCCCCAGGGAGGAGGTTATATGTAAATCCTTGTAATCAGTTCCCCCTTTCCAACCCACCCTCTCTCCACCCTCCCGGTATCACCACTCACACCAATGGTCCTGAAGGGATCATCTGCCCTAGATTCCCTGTGTTTCCAGTTCCTATCTGTACCAGTGTACATCCTCTGGCCTAGTCATATTTGTAAGGTAGAATTGGGATCCTGATAGTGGGCGGAGGGGCGGGGGCAGGAAGCATTTAGGACCTAGAGGAAAGTTGTATGTTTCATCATTGCTACTTCACACCCTGACTGGCTGTCTCCTCCCCAAGACCCTTCCATAATGGGATTTCCAGAGGCCTAAAAAGGGGCTTTGGGTCTCCACTCTGCACTCCCCCACTTATTCAAAATGATATGATTTTTTGTTCTGATGATGCCTGATACCTGACACCTCGTCGTCACACATGCTGGTGTGCTTCTTCCATGTGAGCTTTGTTGCTTCTGAGCTAGATGGTCACTTCTTTACCTTCAAGCCTTTAAGACCCCAGAAGCTGTATCTTTTGATAGCAGGGCACCATCAGCTTTCTTCGCCACATTTGCTTATGCACCCATTTGCCTTCAGCGATCATATCAGGGAGGTGAGCACACAATGATACGATTTTTTGTTCTTTGATGCCTGATAACTTTTTGAGTAAAAGTTGAGCGCCAAGGCTGAGATAATTTCCAAACATGAAGGGTTAATAAGGGCCGTTGTCTTGGAGGTTACATCAGTCTCTATCTGACCAAAAGCCTGATCGTTTATAAATTTTAGTTTTTGTTCCACATTCTTCTGCCACTCTATCTAGACCATTCTAATATGATTCTTTTCTTAGCAGTTGGTAGTGGTAGCTAGAAATCATGAGATGTGTTGTTTCTAATTTTTTTCATCAGTTTTATTTCTAATGGAAAAAGAGGCCAATATTTGTACCTTAGATGACTGCTCAGGAATTTATAAGACCTATTGCCCAGAGAGACGTGAACACTAGGCTACAAGTACTGGAAGATTTCCTCAACAATGATCAGAATGGCCAAGCAGAACGGAAGAGCTAAATACCTTGGAAGCTAGAAATATAACTAAAAAGCTAAGTGCACAAAAAATTCTTAAAGTTGGACATCAGCAGGGTCTACTGAGTTTTACTGACTGCCTTTCACCATTGGCCAGTAACTCAAGTCACTTCTGTGTACACCACCTTTCCTGCATAAGCTGATCCTTCCCTGCCCATATTTCATCTAATCCAGCTGAATGTTTTCCCTCATAGATCTCTGGGGGCCCTGACAGCAGACTGAGTTGGCAGTTTAATACAGAAATAACACTCAAGGATGCCTTTCTCCATTTAAATTTTGTTTCTTATTTCCTCCTTCCCCAGCACTCCAGCTTCCACACACATCACCCTCCCCTCTGCACATACCAAACCTACAAAGGGATCAAGACTCTCTACCCAAACAGTGGTTTCAATTTTTTTACTTTTTTACTTTTGTATTTGTGTTTTAGTGTACTTTCTTTTCCTTTTTGACCCTCACTTCCATATTTCAGGTGGTCCCAACTCCTATGGATATGAGTACTATCCAGACAAATGCAATTAAGCCACTGTGTAGTCCGGGTAGACTAGAGAAAAAATTCATAGACATACATATATGTATAAGAAAGAGCTTTATATACAAGAGCAGTCAAATATTGAGAAAGCATCCCAGGTCAGTCCAGGTTAAGTCCATAAGTCTGATATTAACCCATATGTCCCATACCAATCTATAAAGTCCTCTTCAGACTCACAAAACACACGCAATGATGCCAAATGCAGGAAAATCACAGGCCAGTGGATGCAAAGTCTTATGGATCCATTGGCAATGGTAGGGGTCTCCATGTGGCTCCTCCAGTTCCCAGGGTATGGAGTCTATCAGCATAGTCCCATATGTCTTGTCAGTAGAGCATGTCTCATGGAGTGAGCAGAGAGAGACAAAGGTCTCCCACCTCCAAGGCAGAAAAGCAGGAGTTCCCAGAATTCTCAGGGAAAGAGCATGCTCACACAGAGGCCTCATTGGATATTATCCAATTGACTGACTAGACTCCACCCCTTCACTTTTAATCCTCTCAAGTCCCAAATTGACACCAGATTAACTACCACAGCCACAAGCACAATTTGTTTGTTTCTTGGGTTGTTTTTTTTTAAAGCCTGATATTTTTCTCATTCCCCCGAGGGACTAAATATACTCACATTCATTCTGCCACAGTATTCCCTATAAATACCCAAGGGACATCTTTGCCTTTTTCTCCCCAGCTGCTATTTTCTGCATACACCCTTTTCTCCTGTGTTTTTCTTTATTCTTTTATTTTCTCCTTTTCTATTTTTCTTCCCTCTATTTTAAATTTCTTTTTATCTTTTCTTTTTAAATTCTAAAACTTCTTTAAATACATGGATATTCAAACCCTCTTCCTTTGGTTTGATGCTAGACTTACACTTTTCTCCTGTCTCACCCACTTTGGTTCCTACCCTCTATCTCTTTTTCTACTGAAATTTATTTCCTCCACATTTATTAAAACTTATTACCTATCTTAAAATATGTTTCCCATTATATTAACAAATTTTTGGCCGATATAAATGGACACTTATTATTACTATTATTACTTTTATTTTATTCTTTCTCTACTTAGCCCCATTCTCTCCACTTGATAACCTGTCATTTTTACTTTCTATTCCCCCAATGTATGCTGTAGTTCTTGTGATAAATTCCTCCCACAACTCAACAGAGTCAACACACCCCATAGCCCGAAAATCACTAATAGCTGCACCACAATATTGCGGAAACAACAGTCATCTGCAAAGGAAAACAAATAAGGATACTTTTGGATTTCTCATCAGAAATCATGCAGGAAAGCAGACAATGGAGTACCATATATAAAATCCTGGGGTGGGGGCCGGGGTGGAGACTGTCAACCAAGAATTTTAATATCCAGCAAAATCAAACCCAGATATAAGGGAGAGATAAAAGTATTTGCAGAGAAAGAAAAATTAAATGAGTTGATAAAAGAAGAACACCATTCCAAAAATATTAACAAGATCTTTATTGTCAGAGAGTCAACTAAAACAGCAGATAAACTTGAGCGACGCATATAGGATAATGCCTCCCAGAAACCAATATAATAAAATCAGTACTCAAAATAACACAGAAAGAGAGTAGAGACAAATACACCAACAAAACCACAAGAAATAAAGGAGAAGGAACCAAGCACAAAGACAGCAAAACAACAAAATAATCCCAATTATAAAAATAATGACAGTGAATATTAATGGATTAAATGTACCAATTAGTAGACAGAGAGTAGTTGACTGAATTAGAACAAAGATAAAAATAGTCTTAAAAAAAGAACGGAGAAAAGTCTACCAACTCAATGGAAACCATGAAAAGCCAGAGTGGAAATATTAATCTCTCATAAAATAGATTTCAAAGCAAATAACATAGTGAGAGACAAGAATAGACACAACATCATGATTTAAGGAATAATAGACCAAGAACATATAATCATAATAACCATATATATGCCTCCAATGAAAGAGCCTTGAAATATATCAATCAAATCTAACACAGTAATAGAGAGAAATAGACACCTTGACAATAATAATAGACTTCATTACAACACACTCAAGGAAAGACAAATTAACAAGAAACTAAAGAACCCAAACAGCTAAACAACGCAATTGAACAGCTCTCAGAAATATACATAACACTCCACCAAGCACAAGACATTATACATTCTTCTCCAGAGCCCCCTATACATACTATAGAATAGATCACTTTTTAGGCCACAAAGTGGGCCTTAATAAATTCAAAAATATTGAGTTCCTATAATCCATTTTCTGAGACCACAATGTCACAAAATTGGAGAGCAACAATAGAACAAACATGAATATAAAGACAAATATTGTTTGTGTGTATTCCAATTCATTTATTCTTGCTGGAAGTCTTAAAATTATTAGACAACACAAAGAAATCAAGGTAATACAAATAGGCAAAGAAGCAATTGAACTCTCGGTATTTTCAGATAATAAGATTTTATATGTAGAAAAGCACACGGACTCCACAAAATGATCGTTGTAAACAATTGACGGATGTGGTAAAGTAGCAGGATATGATTAATAAATGAAATCAATTAGACTCCTGTATACCCATGAAGCAGGAAAAAGATGATGCTTTCTACTCCCTTAAAGAATTACAGCCTCAGAAAACCACAGGACAGTTCTAGCCTATCTTACAGGGTTACTCTCAGTGGGAATTGACTCAATGGCACTAAGGGAGATAACAATGAAGAGATCTTCTAGAAAGACATCAAGGACATTATATCATTTAAAAGAGCTACACAAAAGATGAAATGCTTAGGAATAAACCCAACCAATGAAATAAAGGACCTAACCAAAGTAAAACAAAAAAAGCACCTACAATATGGAAAAATATATTATGTTCCTGAATAGGGAGACTTATTGGGGAACTATCAAAGCTATCTGAAATAATTTATAAATGTAATGCAATTCCAATCCAAATCTCAATTTCATCCTTTAGAAAATTAAAATGAATTACTAACTTCATATGGAGTGGCAAGAGCCCTAAGATATGAAAAAGAACTTTTAAAAATAAGAACAAAATAAGAACCAAATTGATCTCACACTGACACCAACTAACATTAAAACCTTTCAGAACGGCACCATAGTCAAAACAGTTTATTTCTGGTACAATGAGAGATGTATAAACCAATGAAACAGAAATAAATGCATTCACCTCTAGGCAACTGATTTTTTACAATGTTAAAAAAGCCTTAAATGGGAAAGGACAGCCTCTTCAACAAATTATGCTGGTAAAATTGGATCTCCATCTACAAAAGAATAAAACAGGTCTCATACATCACCCCATGCACAGAAACAAACTCAAGATAAATTAAGGACTTAAATGTAAATCCCAGAACTATAAGCATCATCAACGAGAAAAATGGGACAAGTTTAACGGTCCTGTTGCATGGTGCACACACTATCGTATATAATAAAGGAAGTAAGAGAAGATAAATTAAATGACTGGGGTCTACTGAAAATAAAACACTTATTCACAGCAAAATATTTCATCAATAAAGTAAAATGAGAGTCAATTGGCTGAGAAAAAAAATCATAATCATTAGCCATTTGGGAGATGCAATTCAAATCAACAAACATATGTTACCGTACTCCTACAGTGACAGTCTGGTTTTTAAAAAAAGAAATGAGAAAGAGCACACAAATACCAGAGAGGGTGTGGAGCAATAGGAATTCTTAAAGACTGCTGATGGCCTTTTACACATGTGCAACCATTATAGAAAGCAATATGGCACCACCTTAAAAAATTGGGAATAGTAATACCATATGACCCAGCAATACCTCTTCTGGGTATATTTCCATTGCAGCGCAGTGCACAATAGCAAGAAGCTGGGAACAGCCCATGTTCCCCACAGGATGGATAAAGAAAGTGTTACATAAGCACAATGGAATACCATGCATCCCTAAAAAACAATGACAAATCCATGAAATGCCTGATGATGTGGTGGACCTGGAAACCATTATGCTGAGTGAAGTTAAGGATAAACACCAAGACAAAGGCAGGCTTCTGCTCTCAGGTCATGTAATCTCACCTGGTCTCCCAAGCAGCAAGGTAGTGTGCCTCCTCTATTCACAAGCCATACACCGTCTCCTTATTTGTGCACCTTAAAAACCACATCAATAGGGAGACACCACCTCAGCTGGGATCATTTTCTATGTGGGGAGAGGTAGACCAATCATTTCTGACCAGATATTGTTCTGTGGCCACCCCAAATCAACACTTCTACAAGGGTGCGATTGCATTTGTGATTCTCTTCTTGGAAACATATTTAAAACTCATCCATTTGGATGGCTGACAGCATATCCCTCATTTTTTCCTTCACCTCTTCTACATGATCAAACCGCTGTCCTTTCATGTCTCTGTGCATTCGTGGACACTAAAAGAAGTCACATGGAGTGAGGTCAGATGAGTAAGGGACATGGGGCAAGAGAGGCATGCTGTTATTTGCCCCAAAAAAGGCATACTGAGTTGGCTGCATAAGCAGGTGTATTGTTGTGGTAGCAAAACGATTCCCTGTCTGCCATAAATCAGGGCTTTTTTGTCACATACTGTTGCTCAATCTTTTCAGAACCTCTAAATAGAAAGCTTGATTAATAGTCTAACTGGGTGTAATGAACTCCAAATTAGTTGACATTTTCATATTTGGGAAGTTGATGGATGTTTAGAATGAGGTTTGTCATCAGTTGATATTTCACGTTGTTTTGAAATGAGAAAACTGCTCATACACTTGAGTTTTTTTCCATAGTGCTGTTCTTATAGGCTTTGTTCAATATCACAACCATTTCTGTGGCATTTTTCCTCAGCAGGTAAGAAAGTTTCACAGCTGCAGACTATTCTCTTGTGTCAGCTATCACAAAAAGTGAGGTTGCAGAGAAACTGCTTTTACAAAAAAAGCCACTGTGACCAAAGAGAGCCTTCCCAGGAGATGCCACTGTGTGCCCTAACGCAGAGTGAGTTGCTTGATGCTCCTCTAATGGGAAAAGAGTGTACTACAAAATCTCTACTCTCTCCAGTGTAATTCCAATTTTGTGGGGTTCCCCCTTGTATACACCAAAGGAGAGAGTAGTATTTCTAATTGGGTGCTTTTGACCTAGTTTCTCTCCAGCCATTGGTAACCCAGGCTGTGTGCTACAGGAAACTTGACCTTCAGACTCCCTTTTGAGAAGCACAACATCCTTCATAGGCTTCCATTTTGAAAATTCACTAAATAAACTGGAAAACACTCCTAAAGACCAACAAACAGACCTTGAACTATTCATAGGTCTTTCCATGTTTGTCAGTGACTTTCTTTTTGCTGTTGTTATTTTTTGTTGGTCTTGACTTCCTTTGTTGTTTTATTTGGCTTTTCTGGGTTTTTGTGCTTATTAATGTATCTGCATGTCTATCTAGATAAAAGAGGGGGGGTAAGTAATTCGGAGATGAAAAGAATGGTACCAATGGTTCCAGGGGGGTATGGGAGAAGGAAAGGTGGGAGAAAGGAAGGGGTGTGAGGAACAACTCGGGGACAAGGGAACAACAAGTGAACTAAAATCAATGAAGAGAAAAGCATAGGATACTTAGTGGGGTTGAACAATGGCAATGTAGCAGCAAGAAATTACTAAAACTAAATGAATGCTAAATATGATGGTGGGGCAAGAGGAAAGTAAAAGGAAATAGAGGAAAGAACCAGGAGGCATGGGATAGGGGGAGGTGGGGGGTAAGGAAGTGGTGTTAACAAACCCAGGGACAAGAGAACAACAAGGAATTCAAATTGGTGGTGAGGTGGGAGTGGCAGATCTGGTAGGGAATGATCAAGGGTAAGGAAACGAAGAGGTATAGCTGTAACCCAGGTTGAGATGGAGCATGATAGTGGGACAGGAGGAAAGAGCTAGGAGGCAAAGGGCATTTATAGAGGTCTAGACAAAGACATGTACATATGCAAATATATATATATGAGTATGGGGAAATAGATCTATGTGCCTATATTTATAGGTATAGTATTAAGGTGACAGAAGGACCTTGGGTCTCTACTAAAGCACTCCCTCAATGCATGAATACTTCCTTCTATTAAATTGTCATTCTATGATGCTCACCCTTCCAACATAACTGCTGAAGATAAAGCGGGTGAACAAGCAAATGTGGGGAAGAAAGCTGATGGTACCCAGCTATCAAAATAGATAGCATCTGGGGTCTTAAATGCTTGAAGATAAACAAGCGGTCATATACCTCAGAAGCAACAAAGCCCATGTGGAAGAACACACCAACCTGTGTGATCACGTGCTACTGAAGGGATCAGTTATCAGGCATCAAAGAACAAAAATCATATCATTGGGTGTACACATCCATGACACGATCACAGAGGACAAACAGGTGCATAAGCAAATGTAGTGAAGAAAGCTGATGGTGCCCAGCTATCTAAAGATATAGCATCTGGGGTCTTAAAGGCTTGAAGGTGAAAAAGTGGCCAACCAGCTTTTGTGATCACGAGGTATTGAAGGGATCAGGTATAAGGCATCATCAGAAAGAAAAAAAAATCTTAACATAGTGAATGAAGCAGGCAGTGCAGAGTGGAGACCCAAAGCCCATTTGTTGACCACTGGAGATCCCCTCACAGAGGGTTCTAGGGGAGGAGATGACTCAGTCAGTGTGCGATGTAGCACCAATGAAGAATACAGCTTTCCTCCAGTTCCTAAAGGCTTCCTCCTCACCCCCGCCCACCTCCCCCCCACAACTACCATGATCCGAATTCTGCCTTGCAAGTCTGGATAGAGCAGAGGATGTACACTGGTGCAGATAGGAGCTGGAGGCACAGGGATTCCAGGGCGGATGATACCTTCAGATCCAGGGGTGTGAGGGGAGATACTGGGAGGATACAGGGTGAGTGGGTTGGAAAGAGGGAACCGATTACAAGGATCTACATGTGACTTCCTCTCTGGGGGATGGACAACAGAAAAGGGGCTGAAGGGAGATGTCGAAAAGGGCAAGATATGACAAATAATAATTTATAAATTATCAAGGGCTCATGAGAGAGGTGGGAGCAGGGAGGGAGGGGGAAAGAAGAGGACTTGATGCAAAGGGCTTAAGTAGAGAGCAAATGCTTTGAAAATGATGAGGGCAAAGAATGTACAGATGTGTTTTATACAATTGATGTATGTATGGATTGTGATAAGAGCTGTATGAGCTCCTAATAAAATGTTTAAAAAAAAAAGAACCAGGAGATAAAGGATATTTATAGAGGTCCAAATACAGACATATACATATGTGTGTGTGTGTGTGTAATATGAGGGGACTAGAACTATGTACTCATATCTATGTTAAGAATTAAGTTTGCAGATGGACATTAGGCCTTGGCTCAAGTACTTCCTCCACACAAGAACACTTTGTTCTAACAATTCGGCATTCTGCGATGCTCACCTAACCGACACAATTGCTGAAGACAAATGTGTGCACAAGCAAATGTGGTGAAGAAAGCTGATGGTACCCAGCTATCGAATGATATAGCATAGCATCTGTGGTCTTAAAGGATTGAAGATAAGCAAGCAGCCATCTAGCTGAGAAGCAACAAAGCCCACATGGAAGAAACACACCAGGCTGTGTGATTATGAAGTGTCGGTGGGATCAGGTACCAGGCATCTTAAGACCCAGAACAAAATCATACCCAAGGTGAATGCGGGGGGAGGTGCACAATGGAGTGGAGAGCCAGTGCCCATCTGTAGACAATTGGACATCTCCTCACAGAGGGGTCACAGGGAAGAGATGAGTCAGTCAGGGTGCAGTATAGCACCAATGAGACACACAACTTTCCTCCAGTTTTTTGGTGCTTCCTTCCCCCCTCTATCATGACCTCAATTCCATTTTACAAATCAAATTAGACCAGAACATCCACACTGCTACAGATAAGAGCCTTCAACACAGGGAATCCACAATTAGAGTAGAGATATGCAGAGGATTAGGGGAGGGTGGGATGGAAGATGATGTAAGATATGAAAATAATAATCTATAACTTATCAAGGGTTTGTGAGGGAGAGCAGGTGGGGAGGGAGGGATAAGAAATGGAGAGCTGTTATCAGGGACTCAGATGTGAAGAGAATGCTTTGAAAATGATGATGGCAGCACATGTGCAAATGTGTTTGACACACTGGATGAATGTATGGATTGTGATAAGAGATGTAAGAACACCATAAAAAGTATTTAATAAAAAATTAATTTAACTTAAACTCACCTGTAGCAGATTTAAGAAACTTAAATAACCACTTGAATTTAAGGATGGATTGCCATAGGATGAGAATAAGCAGATGATTACTCCAAATGGAATTGGTGGTCACTGGACTATGGTTGGATTTCTTACTTTGAGGCGTCTAAAGAATGGTTGCCTGGGATAGCCATGCATTTACTATTTCATGCTCTCTTTGCTTTTTTATTGACATGTATTTGTCTTACAGGCAAGATTCCACCTCTGTGAATGAGTGTTATTGAAAGTTTTGCCTTATCCCCACTACCATCGTTCATGTAACTATATCTACTCACTTAAGCTTTTACCCATACAAGTTAACAATTTTAGTGAGGTTTCAGCTAAGCTCACATGGAGGCAATACATGAGCCTGTGTGATTCAAGGATTATAAATAATAAAAGCTAAGGCCAGAGGCAGGGATGGTATTAGAGCTTAAATTCTGAGTATTTGGTTTGCAGATGGCTCTGGATACAGTGAAAGCCCAACATCTTTTTTCCAGGATTCCCATGTGGATTAAGATTTCTGTGGATCCATTCTAATCATAGACCAAGGATGTGAATAGCCTTGTTGTCACACATAGTTCATTAGAAAGTGGATTATTGCAGATGCAGGTAGATCAAAATTTAACACATAATCATGGATAACATTGTTCACTCTTTTAACCAATATTAAATTTACTTTGGTTTTAACCTTTTGCTTTCTCATTAATTGAGGATTTTTGTTTTGTTTTGTCACTGTTACTGGTATTTTTGTGTGGAATGTTCTCCTTATATGAAACCCAGTATAAAGACAGTAGCTGGACTAAGAGTCTCTTAACAGTCTGCAGGGGAGATTGGAGGGAAATGGGGGAGCTAATAACAATGAGTGAGGGAGACATTGGACGGTGTAAGATATGACAAAATAATAATTTATAGATTATCAAGGGTACATGAGGGAGAGGGGAGCAGGGAAAAGGGGGTAAAATGAGGAGCTTATACCAAGGGCTCAAGTAGAAAGCAAATGTTTTGAGAATGATGAGGGCAACAAATGTACACATGTCCTTGACATACAATGGATGGATTTATGGATTGTGATGAGTTGTACGAGCCCCCAATAAAATGATTATTAAAAAAAGAAAGAATAAAATATTCTAAAATTAACTGTGCTGATGATTGCACAACTTTTAAAATATGATTGAAATAATAACATATGCCAGTTAAACTGGAATTTTTTAAAGGTCTTATAAGACCCAGTTGCTACTCATCCAAGTAGAATGTAGAATACTGTCTTTGCAAACTATGTTATATCATTTGACCTAGGTGTCCTCTGATACTATGATACGTAAGTGCTGCGGCCTTAAACCCAGCAAGTCATTCCCTTAATGTTTTTTGTTAAAGATGTTTTCACAAATTTTCCTTTTATGGGTTCTACCACATTCATTAATATATTTTCAGTGAAAATAAATGCACATATTCCCTGTCAAATCAATATATACATTATGTGTATAATTTTATGATTCTTCTTAAGCCTGTTCAGTTTGCTTATCCATGTGTTATTGATATATCACTGCTATTGTAAGATTGTATATATAAGAGTATTTACCTCTATTGCCTTTAACTTACACTCCACTCCAGTATCTTTCACTGCCTCCATCATTTTTTTGCCAACTTCCTTTTTATTGTAATTTGTATTACCCTTTGCTGAAGTTAACACCTCACAAATAATAGTGCACTTCTATTATCATTGAACTCAAGTTATTTTTAATTTCCCATGTGCCATATTACTTTAATTATCGGTAATTCAGAAGTGAGTTATCAAATTTTCCAATATTTGAGAACTTTACAAATAACTTGATATTGCTTTCTAATACTTATACTCAAAGAACAAACCCCCAAAAATCTCAATTAAAAATAATATATTAAATATTAATTTTTAGCCCAACACACAGGTCATGTTGATTCTGAGGATGCATTTGAAAATTATTTTTAGGTTCATCTATGAATGTCAATTGAGTCAGTGTAGACAATGTTGGTTCAATGTTTTTTAGAACTTCTATATTCTGATTTTTTTTCTATGTTTTCCATTGTTTGTTGAGAGGGAGTTGTTAAAATTACCCACAAGGATTGTAGATTAGTCTATTTCTCTCTTTATTTATGTCAGTTTTTTCATCATACATTTTGAAAGTCTATTATTAGTAGCTTAGCCATTCAGGATTTTTAAGTCTCCTTGATATGCTTAATTTTGTGTTCATGAAACTTTCCTTTCTCTCTTTGAAGCTATTTCTTCTCTTTGAATTGATTTTGACTGCTTTTAACATGTATTCCAGTTTATTATTATTATTAGTTAGGATTTAATCCATATATCATATCATTCAGTATTTCAACACATCAAGTAGAATTGTACAGTTGCTACCACAATCAGCTTCTAAACATTATTTCTCTACATGGTCTCCTTGGAAATTGTCTCCGTTTTCCTCCGCCACCACCATTGCATTACCCCTACCCCAACACATACACCCCAACACATACACCCCAACACATACACCCTGGGCCCCTTATTATACTTGTTGTTCCGTTTTCTTGTGATTAATACTTGCAAGGATAATTGTTATTCATTGATTTTGCTTTCAATGCAAATTCCCAATTGTTGTTGATTCTCTTCAGCTGCCAGCATATATGAACTATAGTAGATTGAAGAGAGAGAAGCCCTACAGTCAACATAGCACTCCCCTCTGCTCCCCTGAATTAAACATGCCCGAGGTAATGTCAGAGTATCAAGGTAAAGCAGTACCTGGATGAGAATTCTCTCAAATTTTTGTTTATCTAAAAAAACATTCTTACTCATGTTTGAAACATATATTTTGCTCTATCTAGGATTTTAGGTTAATAGATTTATTAAGTGACAATCAGATCACACTCTGATATTTGATATTTATGATAAAAGGTATGTTATATTTGTATTGTTGTTCTCAATTTAATGTCTACTTCCAGAGATTTCCCACATTTTTCTGTCTCATTTCAAGTTATTCTCTTTGGGGTGCAGTAGTTTGACTTTGATACACCTATGTATACTTCTTGTGTCTATCATGATTAAGCTTTGTTGTCTTACTTTTGTTAAGTTGCTCTTTTTGTATTGAATCTGTAAATTTTATTTCTCAGCAAATTTGAGGAGAAGCCATTCTTAGTCTCTTATCTTTTGCTGAGACTCTACTTGCACATATGCTATATGTCTTTGGCATTTTCTTATGGTCCTACCGCATTTCTCTATTGCTATTTGCTCTGCATTAGATTTGGTATTTTTAATTGATCTATCATCATATCGTCATGTTTGCTTGCATATTATGCTAGAACTTCACATTTGCTAAGTCCATGTAGCACATTTTTCACTTACAAGACGGCAAACTATTAACGCTAGAATTCTCATTCAGTTTATGTAAAAATTGCTTACCTTTCTACTAAGATTTCTTTTGTTTTTGTTTATATGATTGTATACTCCTTTAAATGCCAGGGCATGTTTATAATAGCAATTTAAAGTTGCTAGCTTAAAGGTTCTGTTGGCTAATTTCAGTATTTTGATCATATTGGGGTTAGTTTACAGTTATTTCTTTTTAGCCATTGGTCTAATTTTCATACCATGTTGTGCTCAGTTTTTTAGTTTGTTGGATATTTTTCTGATACATTGAAACATATAAGATTCTGTTATCTTCATAGTGCAAGTGCTGATTATAGTTTAGTAGGCAATTATTTTCATGCACATACAAACAAATTCCTTTACACCAGCAAATTCCTTTCCACTCTATTTGGCAGCAGATGGAATCTCTGCTCAGTCATTTCATGTTTTCATATGAGTTCTGTGGATTCTACCGTATACATGTCCCATCTTATGTAAATTTTGTGTATTGGAAATGAACCGTAGAAACAAACATGGTCAGAAGCTGCTAGCTTAATCTCATATAGTTTATCATCTAATAGGAGAGTCATTCATATAAATAATATGAGAAGAATGTAGATAAAGTACTTGCATGTGGTACTGGATAAGGGAATCTATACAAACAGGTTTCAAAGATTGTGGAAAAATAGAATTAAAAGATGGTAGAATTAATCCATGAACTTTTGAAATCTCCTTGTATTGCTTTATGAACTTTAAATTATTAATGCAGGGACTTACAAACCAATTTCCTAAAATCATCATCATATGCTAGATGTTAAATTAACTTGTTGAACAGGTACTTGACCAATTTTGAGTATATTCCTGAAAGAAGAAATAACATGTGCAAATAGTATACAGGGAGGGATTGTTATAGTTTTCAGAAATTACAAAACACAGTGTGACTACAGCACATAGAGGGAAGAAAGCAAGATGTAAACTTAGACTAGAGATATACAAACTAGTCAAACCAAGCAGAATGCTATAGACTTCACTAAGTATTCGGATATTTCATTTAAGGGAAATGATGAGCCATCAAAAATTCCAATTAGAATATGACATCATGGGATTACTATTTTGGAATGATAATTTGAAAATAATATGAAAAGTCATATGGAAGCAGACAAGAATTGATGCAGGAAAACCAACAGGAAGCTTATTTTAATAATGGTATAAATAAGAATTTATGGCAACTTAGACTTCTAGTCAGTTCTCATGTTGTAAAATAATGTATAGATTTAATGGACAGATGGTAAAAGAGTAAGGACTTTTGATAGTTAAGAACATGGGAAAGAGAATAAAATTGTTATCCTTCAGATGAGTGGGGGTCTGTCTGCTTTACTGATGAGTTATTCTCACCTTTTAAAACAGCATCTGATTCAAATGAAGTCAAATTAATGAATAAGACTATCAATCTAGCTTATGCCTCACAATTAAATAAGAGTTGCCTTTCTTCAAGGTAAAGAACATCAAGAGAACCAATTTATATTGATTCTGTTTATTAATTTTTGAGTTTTTAAAATTTTATTTGGGAGTATCATGAATTACATATTGCGGTTTAGTGGCTCCAAGACACCTATGTAGAGATGCCAAGTTGACATCTAGTTTTAGAATACTGTTTTCCAGAGGACAGATTTGAATTTATTTACTGGGAGTAATCAAAATTGGTGAAAATAAGATAATTTTAAAAGTAAGTGAAAATGGAAGAAAATAAAATGGTGCTTCTTACTGTCATGAATTTTTCCATTTTCTAGATATTGACTAAAGAAAGAAGTAGGGATATTAGAAGACGTGTCATAGAGATTGGAAAATAAACTAATAATTTTGTATCCCAAAGGCCAAAGAAAGGTATTTATTTAAGAATAAAATGCTGCTTATAAGTATATTGAAGTAATATCAGAAGTTTAGTTAAAGGAAAGTTATTGTTAGCCTAAGTGAAATTTGTTCCTATCTTCTGTTGAAGTAAGATTTCTCTGTACCTCAGAATATTTTTTTCTAAAACCATAAACAAAGGTGAAATTTTTATTGTTGTTAAAAAATTATCTAAGCATAATTAGGAAAAGTACTTTGGAGGTAATTAATAAAAATGTTACAAAGGGGAGCATCTTTTAATGTGTGGTTTCATCCTTTTACAAAATACCTCTGTATGGTATTCTCCCTCTAACCTTTATAAATCTGACATATTTTCAAGCTATGTCTTTTAGACATATTTTCAAGCTAATAAAATCTTAAATACAGAGAAATTCAGATTATTAGTCCCAAAGATAATTTTATAATATACTCAGCTCAAAATCTGCTATATTTGTCTCTGGGCTGAAGATTTACATTGATGTGTTTATCAATAGCAAAGGATGTAGTATTTGAAAACATCACACATTATTAACTGAATTTATCTGTTCTCAAGGGATTCGAGATGCTCAGCAAGGTTTAGTGATCTGAAGTTTCTATGGGACTAATGTAGAAAGACAGTTACATCTGATAATCTGCATCAGATGATTTTTAAAAATGTTATTTCTATTATTAGCAGTTTAAGGAAGTGTTGTTGTAGAGTGACTGGGTTTTACTGCCCTCTTCACTTGATGATTTCTGTTTCATTCAATATTTTCTCCATAGTCCTTTTCAATATTATACCTTGATTTTGGGATTTTTTTCTTCAGTTCTCTCCTCTTCAGAAGTGCTGCGTATGTTCTTCCTTCTTGTCTTCCTAGCTCCATGTCTTTGCACATTTCATTATAAAACATTGTTACTTGTCATGCTCCATCTGCAATGTTCAGTTTAGTACTTTTACTCCATTGTTTCTTCAATCACTTTAGAGAGTACCTTTCTGAGTCCTTTCTGAATCTACTTTGATCTTTTTCGTCTTCCCTTTCTTTTGAATGACCTTCTGCGTTCTTCTTGTATGATGCTTCTGATGTGAAATTCGTAGACCCATTAGGGTGCTTTTCAAAAACAGAACCAAAATCCAACACAGTAGTTTCAGAGGGACTCGGCTGTTCCGGTTAGATTAAAAGTAGTAAGGTCAACTCAGAAGATTTGGGCGCCTACTTTTTTGGATTTTTATGGTGCAACCTTGATAAATTTTCTCCAATGAAACAAAATGATCATGGCAACTTATTATAAAGAAGTTACCAAAAATTAAAAGCTGCTTTGCTGAGATGTAGCCAAAAAAGTCGTGTCAAGAAATTCCTTTTCCCTTCACTGCAATGCCTTTTTCAGGGTAACAGGTTACCTATAAAATTTTTTTTCACCAGGAAACTATTCATTAGAGGAAGCCCCAAGTCAGTTCAGAAACCCCACCCCATCCCATGCTAGGTCAAAACGCGGTCCAAAGACTTGGGGACAGGTATACCTTGCTGGGCACATCAACAAGCCAGGGCCCGATGCTCCAACCAGACCTCAGATGCAGGCTCCTAGGAGGCCCGTGCGGCCTGTTTTGCACACGTGTGTGCATGGCGAGGTTGAGACCGCCCTAAGGCAGTTGCTTATAACGGAGGGGGTCTAACCTGCAACAGCTTCAGAGTTGCAAGGGGGAGCAATCCAATTAGCAGTGCCCCTGAAGAAAGGCAGTGCCACTGGACATTGTCCCCCAGCACACAGGACATAGAGCGAGCACAGAAAGCACGCGTGCAGCCATCTCCTGGGGACCTGGAGCCGCAGCATGGCCGGGAAGAAGTCACCAGCTCTCCATATGGTCAGCGTCCAGTGTCTTCAACGACTCAACCCTGCCCCAGCCAGCGAATTAAAGTGCTTCTGGGATCGCCTCCAGTTCTCCGACCCTGGCCAAGGCTGGGGCTGGTCAGGGCGCCCTAGGTTTCTTCTGCAGGGAGGGTTTGCCCAGGACATAAACGAAGCTCACCTGCTCCAGAGGGCGGCCCCTCCCAGGGCTCCCATCTCCAGAAACCAGGACCATTAGAGAGGCAAGTGGCTTGGCCTTGGGGACATGGGTGTTGCTGCTCCACTGGTGTGTCGTGGAAGACTCGCAAGGTGCCATCCACCAGGATGGGCCAGCAGACGGGGCGGCCTGCCAATGAGGGACCATCCCAGGGAGGGAAGCAACCAACACTCAGGGCCCCTAGGTAACCTCGGGCCGCTCTCAGCTGCCGAGCTCGGAGCCCTGGCACGGGCCTCGGGCAGCACATGGAACCAATTACCAGGAGCAGCTGTGTCAGGACCTCCTGCAGGGCCATCAAGGCCGGGCAGGCAGTATTCCAAGCACAGTGAGGGCCAAGTTCACTGTCATCCCATACTCTCTCCTCTCCCCAGCTCCCTGCCCAGACTACCTCAGCCTGTCTTCTCCCGGAGGCACAAGTCTTCAGTTTTAGCTTCCTTTTTGGAGATAGGTGAATTTTCGTGTTCCACCAAGTAATCAAGAGAATCAGGCCTGCTGGGGTGGCGAGGGAAACCCAGCCACAGCCCTCTCGGTGCCCCGAAGTGGCGCTTATTGGCGGGGGGCCGGGTGAGGAGGCAGGATGCTGGTGACGTTGTGCAGCAGCAGGGCCTCGATCTGCTCCACGATCAGCTGAATCTCAACAGCAGTCATAGGCCCGTGGTTCAGCAGCTGCGGCTTTTCAGCTTTCGTCAAGTTGTGGCTTTTCATCGCTGTGAGAAATTCTCTGACAATCTCGGGACTCTGATGGCTGCACGGTGTTTTCGATATATACTTCAATGTTTCATAGGTGATGGTATTCAGGTTCTGCTGCCCGGAGCTATGCTTATTCTTCCCGCTTTCTTTACACTGCTCTTTCAGATCGGCAGTAACTGGAACACAATTCCATGTCATCCCCGTCTCGCGACTCGTCACCTCTGGCCGCCTGCAGAGCAGGAGCCACACTGCGTCCTGCTTCTCGCCTACCTATAAAATTTTGTTGGGAAAATTCACCCTACTGTCTTGATCCTGCCCTGTCAGCATACTTTCAATTTTTCCCTCAAAATGCAAAGGACATCTAAAGGAATGTAACTTGAGTCCCCGGAGGTGCCAGGCTGTCATTTTAATGTCATTAAATCTTAGAGCACAGAATTCTTCAGCAGAGGCTTAGAGATAGAAGCACCCCTTCAAAAGTATAGGCCTCAATTGTGGATTTTTCAAGAAATAATAGTTTTAGTTTGGGTATTTTTATTTAAGAAAAGTTTCTATGTTTTTGTAAGAATATTTTCTGACTTGCCTCCCATATTGATAATGAGTAGTGTTTATCCTGTCCTTTACAGTTGATAAAGCTATTTTACAAATGCATTCTTGCTGATCTCTGAGAAAGTATTTAAGAACTGATTATTCTTATCCTTATTTGATACACGAAGAACATGGGGCTTAAGGAAATGAAATGATATGTTATAGATAAAGTAGAAATTAGCAGTAATAGGATGAGACACAAGTCTGCAGAAATTCCATGTCTCTTCTACAAACTCACATCCCCTCCTTGGACATTCCAGGGAGACACCAAGAATAGTTGAACAGCAGTCATCTACAAAATGATTTACATTTTATTATATGAGATTGTACCCTTCATATTATTCTAACACGTGAAGTTGTTGTTAACTAGTCTGAAGATTGCTTCAGGTGGTTCAAGTACTCATGTAACTAGCTGACTCACAATGGAAGGGATGATCCTGTTTCATACACTAGTTGAACCTGAACATTTATTTTGTGCCACTTAGTAAAAAATGATCTCCCTGTCTTGACTCTGCATCTGTTTTATCTGTCTTATTTTTACTCTAAAACAGGAGAAATAAATAACTTTTTAACACCAGGTTGAATAAGAAGTCAAATGAGAGATTCTTTGTGGTGCCATACTAGATATAATTTTGGTGTAGAGTTTTGGTTTGGGTTAAGGTCTTTGTGTTACATGGTTTTAGATTTCACCAAAAGTTAAAATAGCTTTTAAATAGGAAAGGCTCTTGAAAGATTAAAAAGGTTTCTGACTTCCAATGCGAAGGCGACATCTTCCAACTGCTGTCTAGAATTTTGTAAAGGTTTAAACATTCCAATTTTTTGACTGCTTTACCTGTCCATGTGTCTTAGCCTGGACTCATAAAATGGAACCAGATATAAACATTTGTAATTTATTTCATTATGGGGCAGGAGAACCGGAAACACTTAAGAGTGAAAGACAAAGGCAGAGATGACCACAAGGAAAGAGCACCAAGATATGGAGTGGTCACTGAGTGGTTGCCACTGAATGGCCCTGATTGGTCAATCCCAAGGATTGTCCTCTGAGAAGTCATATAAGCTATATTACATACCAACTTTTTCAGGGAGAGGAAAAGGGCTTCGTTTATATTTTAGTTGTTTCTTCTATTGGTCAAATGTTTCCATCATATTTTTTCTTCATATACAATTCAATAGCTCAGTCACATCAAGAAGAGTTGTATAATCATCACCACGGTCAGTTTGGTAATTTTTTTTCATTCCTGTTTTAAATTCCCCATATTCTGGTTTATACATATACACCCACCATGTGAGATCACACAGCTTGTTATTCCCATTTGTACAGTAGTTCCAACATGTATGTCAAGAAGGATATAGTATGGGAAGAAAAGGAAGCATCGTCAATTTCACTTTCTTTGAAGATGACCGAGTCACAAGAAGCTGGATTCTATAAAAGGAGCAAGAGACAGATTGAGATTGAGAGGTACTGGAGTGGAGCTTGAAAATATCCAATCAAGACCCCCCTTTACAGCCCTGATATCTGCTATTACATTTGGCTGCCATGGCACAGTATGGGCTCTCCATTTTGATGAAAACTATGCCTTCTCTTTTGTCTTGAGAAGTCTTTAAGGTCAATCTCTCACCCAGTCTATTTTCCAAAACAACCCTCACGACCATGAAGTCAAGTCTGCCTCCTAGCATCCCTACGGGAGAGGGTAGACGTCCCTCGTTTTTCTCCTGTGCAGTGTCTGGTGGTTTTTAAATGCTGACCGTGTGGCTAGCAGCCAATGAGTAACCGCTGGGCCCTATGCCTCCTCTAGATTTTGATTACTCCATTGGCTGAAGACATAAGACAAGATGGCTAGTGAAAAACCTCAGTCCCTGATGCCTCCACCAGTAGTCAGGATGGCAGTCACCATCATATTCCTGCTACTATTTATTCATTCCGTAGATACCTCATCTCAGCCAGTATATGGGCTTGTGTGGGTGTTGCCTGGTGAATTCTGAGCCCGTCCTTATCACATTCTTCCTGGGATATTGTTGCTGGCATTGTTCCCTAACTTCTATGGCTGGGATACGGAACTAGCCTGCTAGTTCCAGGCATTTTATTTCTTGTCTTCACTGAGTAGCTGAAAGCATCTTTCTCATGATGATCACAGTCGACACCAATATTGTATCGATTCCTTATCTTGCCTACTGATCCACTGACTGAAGAATATCAAGAAAGAAGTTTGGTGCAGCGTTATGTCCACTGGAGCCTCTGCTGTGACTCCTAGTAGCAGACTCCCTAGGAGTCACAAACTCCAAAATGCATGTCAGTGCAGATGACAGGGGGTAAGTCTACCCTAAGGGTTTTCCATGTTAAAATTCCTGTCCCCAGAAAGCAAACAACATCCTTGAACCTAGAAATCCCTGAGGTTATAGTCACAAGCAGTACGAATAATCCATTTGGACAGCAGAGAATAATAGGACAGGGAAAATCGTATTTCCTCAAATACGTTGGTTTCAAGATAGAGTGCTATATACTCATCTATCGCTTAAAAGGATAAAAAACAACAACAGTAACAGAGGAAGATATTATTTCATTGTTTTAATTCCAATCATGTATGCTTTCACAGGTATTTAAAAGGATTTCTTCTTGAAATGAGAAATCCAAATAAATTAAACTATTTTTTCAATCCAATGATAAGGAAAGTCCCAGAGGGAATTTAAGCTTCGTGGTGTGTGCGTGTAATATGTAATATCCAAATGGAATATCAAGAGAAATAGGATATTCTATAAATGCTGCCTATGTAGGTCCCCCTTCTATCATGATTCCAACTGAAAATACCCTGCAGTCCTCATTTAGCTATTTTCCCCTATCCACACCCCATAGCTCTCTGTTGAGATATCACAGTCTAAATGTATCATCCACCCCTGCTATTTAAGGAATTACCCACAAAAAGCTGTGCATTTGGTTGAAGACTACCTGCGGGGGGTTGGTGGTGTGTGCTGTGTGGGTTTCCCAACGAATCCTGCATTGCAACACCTACGGCTTTCTCGGCTCACTTTGATATTAGGGTGGTTTCTTTCTGTGACTAAATGTCAGTGAGGGGCTCCCGGCAGAGCCATTGCCCTCACAGATCCTCTGAATTCAGTTTGTTCCAGGAATAGATTCCTTATTCCTACATGCAAAGGGAACATTTGGAGCAGGCATATTAGCTAAACCTACTTTAGAAGAATCAAAGAAATGACTCACACTGCTGCAGGAAAAGGGATATGCTTGGCTGTCTGTCTGTCATAATGCTTCAGTTAAACAAATTACATACAAACATTTTTGGAGCACCTATTACATGTTAAGGCGCGGAACATTCTGTATTATCTAAATATTCCGGAGGCCGACTGTGAGCCAGGGGCTGTGTTATTTGTAGTAAGCAGATAATATAAAACTTTTTAAAAGCTGATTTTTAATGTTATAGTAGGATACACCTCAATTATTATGACAACCAAAATAGGATAAGGTGAATAGATACGTATAAACAAAGAGCTATGGTTTCAGACAAGGTGTTGTTATTAGGTTCGATCTCTCTAAGAGTACTGGGTGGATTCAAACCACTAACTTTTAGTTTATCAGCCCATT
The DNA here is from genome assembly GCF_050624435.1 of Tenrec ecaudatus. Classification (NCBI taxonomy): domain Eukaryota; kingdom Metazoa; phylum Chordata; class Mammalia; order Afrosoricida; family Tenrecidae; genus Tenrec; species Tenrec ecaudatus. Next base: position 33,479,823 of record NC_134537.1, read on the forward strand.
GCTTAAACTGTTGCACCAGCAAAGCTCCTTTCAGGTAAGACATGGATGTGAGATCCTCTAAATCTCTAAAGTGTCTTACATACATAAATTAACTTTGCTGGCTATTTTTCTTAAAGGAAGAAAACATGGCTTCTGCTAAGCGGAGAAGAAATGACTCCCTGAAGATGATATCTGTACTGAGACTTGAAGGATATAGTGTTGTCAGGTAGAAATAAAAGCAGGTGGGTGTAGGATGAGGGAGTCCCCACACTCGAGTGGTGCTCAGGAGCAACTTTGCTATTGTGGAAAATATTAAAGACCCACAGACAATGGGGCATAGGGGGTCCTTCTCCCTTGTCAGGCCTAAGAGAGTGAATGTATTTTACAATCAGTATATACAATGGAACTTACAGATTGTTCAAAAGGCATACAAGTCATGCAGTGAACATACTACATACGCAGTGGGTAATATCATAAGCGGGTAACATAATACGCAAGCAATGAGGTGAAGCATCATCTTGACCTAGTGCCAGTTACCCTTTGGGTGTCCCTGTGTTAATTGTATTGGATAAAGAACCGGAGGGTCATTTATTTAGTCCTTTCTGCCCAACTCTGCCCTACCTCTTTACCCCTTTGAACAAACTCACGGGACAGTTTGAAACCACTGTTCTTGTTTTGTTTGCATTAATTATAGGATGGTTAGAAGTTTGCAGATCAATTTCCCACTCAATAATCAGGACATGGTTAATCCATAACGCTGGCTGCCCTCTCCTCGCTGTCACAGTCGTCTGTCCACTCCCGTCCTGGATTTGCCCTTTCCAGTTCCCCAGTTTCTAAAATGTCCTCCTTTTGCTTGGGGGCAATGCTGCAGTTTGGCTTTATCTGGTTGACTGAATAGAGAAGTGCTTCTCTCCCTGAGGTTATGACTCACTGTATATGTTTATTGTTAGGCGGAAATTTACTCTGGGGGGTGGTGGGTTTGATTCCAGTATTTAAGGATGTCTAGGGACCACAGTCTCAAGTTTTCCACCAGGCTCTCTAAGACTGGTACATCTGTTATTTCTAATGATTTTAAATGTTTTATGTGTTATTTTGAATATTGTCCTACACTGATTATTATTTTTTCCTCATCCTTTCTGCCCAGGATTGTCCAGTCTGATCCTCATCAGGATGGTCAGTAAGAGAAACCATCGAGTGTTTTGGTCTTAGGGTGGTGCAGGCTGTGATTCTCACGGCCCATTATTCCTTTGAACTAATTGTTTCCATGAGGTTGGGGCTTTCTTCACTCTTCTTTGTTTCAGAAGAGAATAGATCAATAGTTTCATTTCAGATAATTGCTTGTAAACTTTTAAGATCCCAGTCATTACTTACTAAAGTTGGATGTCAAAATTTAGGGGCTTTGGGCATACTGTGCCAATGAACCTACATGTTCTTTGAGAAGATGGTTGTAAACCTGTAATATCAGAGACTCATTTATTCAAGGAATATGGTTTTGGCTAATAAGTGTATAAAACGTCGCCCATTGTATGTTCAATAATATCCTTGGGCATAGTTGCTTACATACAAACACATATGTAGAGATATTCCATGTCAAACCTACATGTTCTCCAAAGTATACTGCCAATCAACTCCTTCTGTCCTATCAGCTTGCCTGTGTTTCTACTACTAGTTATCTCTAGTTGTTGCTATCATTGCAGGATTGTGTATGTAGTACATGCATTTGTTCAGCTTGTGCTTCTTAACCACTGTGTAGGTCCTGCTTCAGCTTTCTGATGTGGCAATTCTGTGAGGAATCCTGAACTTTAAGTCCCAGTGTTCTTCCAGAATTTCATCCTTGGCTTCTGTGGTCCTGGTTCGTAGGATGGGCTTGAAAACTACCGCATTCTCAGTCGTAAACTTGCACGATCACTGTGTGAGCTTAGCCTGTCCTAGCTCCCTGGCAGAGAAAATTTCTGTTACAATATTGGAAAAGTAGCACCTCCTCTAGGAATATTTCCATCATAGCAATTAAAGAGACAGCAAAGTTTCTGACAATCACTAACTCAATTTTAAAACTTCCAATTTTTAGGAGCATTTAGGGAAAACTGGGAAATTCGAATGAATACCTGCATTCTGTGTTGACAAGATACCATTGTTGAAAGTTAAACATGTTGGAATAACTGAGGAACAGACAAAATCAAGGATTCAGGGCAGGAAAAAACACTGTCACATTTATTATCCTATTTCTTTCTGACAGGGGCTATAAGTAGTGGGGAAGATTTATCTAGCTCTCCCTCATGTTTGTTGCCTGGTATATGAGACCAACGGATACCTCCTAAGCAGCTTCCTTATATTATTGTGGACTTTCTTGCAGACCTTATTAACTTGGAAATAGAATTGTGGTTACATTCCAACTGGGTCACAAAATACATATTTCTAGCAAAAGGAAGGGGACCTCATAAGTATAAACAAACATGTATTTCAAACAATTTTAGAGTGATGTTACTGCGAATTCCTGGGAAATCAGAAGCAGACATCACTATGGAGACAATCTGAAACAATGCAGTTTATCTATTAATGTTTAAATATTTTTGCTGAAGACAATTTTGAAATGTCTCATAGGAGATGAGAAAGGCACTTCTTGTGACACATGTTTATAAAATGCAATAACTTGATATCTTTATTTAAATGGACAGATGGCTGTAAAGTAGGAGGTGACACAGAATGAGAAGCAGGTGGGGGTTGGATGACAGAAGGAACACCAGTCCAAGGTCATAGAAATAAAGTATTTTAAGAAAAGTGCATTAGCCAGGGCAGCAGCAGTGGAGGTGGAGTGCTAAATGAGGTTCTAGAGGCATTTCTGAAATCGATTTTATAAGGTTTGCTCATAGAGAGTGTGAGTGGTGAAGAGTGGGAGGCGTTGAGGATGCCAGCCTCTGGTCCCTGGGTCTAGGAATTACTTTCCCCTGGCAAACTGAACTTCAGTCCAGGCCTCCTCCTGCAGTTCCATATTTAGTATCTTTCTTCCAAGAAACCATCTTGGGAAACATATAACCAAAAATGATCCCAGGAAAGACAGACAGAGAGAGAGAGAGAGAGAGAGAGAGAGAGAGAGAGAGAGAGAGAGACCAACAAGACCCCAGGAGCCCACAGTGACTGACACCACCACTCAGATTTCTAGTAAAAATCCAGTTAAACTAAACATTCTGTTTAAGTCACTGATCTCAGGTTAATGCCTAGAAAAAAGGGTGGCAGCACATGACTTTAATGGAACTTTGAAAACAGCCTATAAAACCAAGGCAGATTCCAGAGCGGGGTAAATCGGATAACCATGTCACCTGTGTTGTTGGTAGGTGCCATCCTGGCAGTTCTGACTCATAGAAACCTTACCATGGCAGAATGAAGCATTGTGTCATCTTCAAAATTGTTAGGTTTGAATTTATCTTTGCATCCATTCCGTCATTCCATCACTTTGAAGGTTTTCTTCTTTTTTACTCGCCCTCTACAAAGTATCATATCCATTTCCTAGGACACGAGACCAAATCTCACCTTCCTTGCTGCGGAGGAGCATTCTGTCTGTACTTCTTCCAAGACAGATTTGTTTGTTCTCCTGGCATTCTCTGGTATTTTCAATATTCTTCACCAAAACCATACTTCAAATGCAGTGATCATTCTGCTGTCTTTCTTATTTTCCAGTTTTCAGACGCATATCAGGTAGTTGAAAATAACATGGCTTAGGTCAAGTACACCTCTGTCCTAAAAGTGACATCCTGATTCTTCAACACTTTAAAGAGATATTATGCTCTACATTGTTTGCTTTCTTAATTGCTGCTTCCCTGGGTGTATATTGTGGATCCAAGTAAAATTACATAGTTTACAATTTCAATTTTCTCCATTTATTCAGATGTCGTTTATTGGTTTTATTGCGCAGATTTTTTGTTTTCTTTCCATAGAACTTTAATCCATACTGAAGGCAGCAGTTTTTGATTTTCAACAGCAAGTACTTCAAGCCTCCTTGCTTTCAGAAAACAGGAGTTTTCCTATGCATATTACATTGTTAATTATTCTTCCTCCAAACTTGATGCCATGTTCCTCTTCATTTAGTTCAGCTTTTCAAAATATTTGCTCAGCATATAGATTGACTAAGTATGGTGAAAGGATACAACCCCGATGAACACCTTTCCTGACTTTACAATCAGAGTTTATTCACAGGAAACCAAGATCCATCTGACCTCTTCAATGATATTCCTTATGACATATCCTCTTCTGAATCTGCCTTGATTTCCTGATAGCTGTCTGTCAATGTACTGTTGCAACCATTTTTAAATAACCTTCAGCAAGTTTTACTTAAGTATAATATTATAAAATAATTTCCATAATCGGTTGGGTCTCCTTCTTTGGAGGGGGCACATATATGGATCTCTTCCAATTGGTTATCCTGCTAGCAATCTTCCAAGTATCTTGGCATAAACCAGTGAATTATTCCAACTCTGAATCACTTTGTTGAAACATTTCAACTGAAATTTCATCAATTCTTGGATCATTGTTTTTAGCTAATGCATTCAGTGCAACTAGACTTTTTTCCTTCAATACTGTTACTTCTTTATCATACTTCATCTCTTGAGATAGTTGAATATCTGCCTTTGTTGGGGGGGAGGTGAGGTGACTGTGTATTCCTTCCATTTTCTGTAATGTTTTTTGTTACATTCACTACATTGCCAATAGAATGCTTCAATATTGAAGCTTGAAGCTAGATTCTTTTGTTCTTTTGCTGAGTGTGTTCTCACTCCTAATCTTTGCACATTTCTTTATAACGTGTTGCCCTTTTAATTTTTTGTTCATATCTTTTACATAATCGTTTCTTCCATCTGCTTGAGCTATTCTATGTTCAAAGGTAGCTTCCAGTGTCTCCCCTTACAGTCACTTTGATCTTTTATTTCCTGTCTGTCTTTTCAATGACCTTTGCTTTATTCATGTGTGATGGTCTTGATTTTACCTCAAAGCTTGTCAGGCCTTCAGCAGTGTTCGATCGGTCAACTCTGTTCTTGTGATGCTCTCTAAATTCAGGCGGAGCCTATTCAAGGCTGTGCTTTGTTCTTGGGGACTTGTTTTAATTTTCATCACCTTCAATCTAAAATTCCAGATGAGCAATTGAAGATCTCTTTCAAGATCAGACCTGACTTTGTTTTGACTGATGATAATAGATGTCTCCTTCTTCCCTTCCCACAGAATCAGTTTTAACTGTTTATTCCATATTTTCTTGAAAAAGGATATTTGCATGAAGCAGCTTTGGTCCTTACAAAATTCAGTCATGTGATCTCCAATTTTATTTCTATAACCAAAGTCATCTTTTTTTAACTACTGATCCTTCCTCTGGGTTTCCCACCTTCACATGCCAGTCACCAGTAATTATCAATGCTCCTTGCTTGCTTAGTTGATTAATTTGACTCAGTAAGTAAATATGATTCTTCAATTTCTTTACTATTAGTTTTAGTGGTTGGTGTGAATATTTAAATAATAGTTGTATTAACTGGATTTCCTTATAGACATATAGATATTATTCTATCACAGTCAACATTGTACTTCAAGAATGATCTTGAAATATTCTTTTTAACAATGAAAGAAAACCCATTTCTCATGAATATTTGATTCCTAGAATTAAATAACAACCATACATGATTGGCTGACTTGAAATGGCTAATACCAATCCATTTCAGCTTACCAATGCATAGAATATTCATCTTTATGCATTCTGTTTCATGTTTGACCACTTCTAATGCTCCTTTATTCATATTTGTACATTCTATATTAAATTGTTAACATATGTTTGAAACTGTCCTCATTTTGAGTCGTACCCAGTTAGTAAATGAAGGTTTTAAAATTTTGTTTTATCCAACTTCATTGTGATGAGTACTACATTTAGGAGGCAACACTTTCCTGGTCATATTTTGAGTGGCCTCCAACCTGAAGGGCTCATCTTCCTGCATGATATCTGACAGTGTTCCACTGGTATTCATAAGGTTTTCGGTGGCTAGCCGCTCAGAATGTCTGTTGTTACTATGGAAGCTCCACAGTTAATCTCGAGGGACTTTGCTGGTATTTGAAAACCAGTGGCCTAACTTCCCAGCATCATGCATGCCACCACACTGTGACAAACTAATGGGTGCTTGGTGCCTAAAGGAGGAGGCAAAGCCCGGAAATAAAGACTTCAAACACCTTCCCTAAGGTGGTGATATCTAAAGTACAACCCGAAGACACTGGAAGTAGAAAATAAAATTCTCTAAGCTGTTCAAGAAAAATCTAAAGAATCTTCAAGAACTATGAGTATCTTTGATGGCTGGAATGTCAACTTTTAAAAAGGGCTAATGGGCATTTATTCTGTTTGGATGAAAAGAAAAAGTATTCCTGTTTCTCAGTTCTGAACTGATTTCCTTCTCTCTTTAACACATGAGTCAACTTTCTCTTATTGATACTTCATGCAACCAACAAGTCAAATGTTCAATATTTGAATAGGGGATTTTTTTTACAACATGATTGTGCTATGATTCTGCCATGTTTAATGTCCCCACTCTCTCTGCCTTACAGTAGATAAGACAGGTCCAGCCAAATTATGAGAATCTGATACTGGTATTTTGCTTTTGTAGTGTGATTGACTGTCTAAATTCTTTGTGAAATTTCATTTAAAATTTTGGTCACACTAGGGACGTCTCAAAATGTAATCTCTGACATCATCTTGACTAGATGGTTCAGCAGAAACGACTCTCAGTTCTAGAAGAAGAAGATTATTTTGTTCTGGAGTCCAAGCAACAGAGGAAGGATGGAACTTGTTACCACCATCAATAGACACAGTGACAGTACAGAAATCTATTGAGGTGTGAGGGTGCCTTCTACTTATATCACTCAAGGAATAGATTGTATAGGGAATTGCTACTCCCTTTCCTGTAGATAATTACCCTGAAAGATAGGTGATAAAGATCTACTATATAGTGTTAAGAGCGTATTTACCCACAACAAAGAATCCTCAGAAAAATGTCAGGTGTATATCAGGTCAGCACATGTTTGGTGCACATGCAGCTGTGGATCCGTGGGCTATAGGTATATGAAATTAACCTTCGTGATATGCTGAGAAATCCAACAATGTTGAAAAGTTTAGACTTTTTCCAGATGGCATTGAGGTAACATCATAGTGTTTTAAGTGGGTGAAAATGCATGGCCAAATTTGTATTTTATATTAATCAAGCTTCTCCTGGAAACAAGCATGCTGAAGGAAGAAGTCACTTTTTTTATGTGTTGGGGGAGGCAGATAAAACTATTTGCTTGAGGGTTATAATTTTATTAGTATTATTTTATGGCTAAAGAAATATATTAGATCTATACGCCAGGACACCTGGAACTGCTAGAGTGAGCCTGGGAGTATTACTCAATGACATAGAGGGAACAGACAGATCAATGCTCCAGATTACTGTTCCTCATCTGAGCAGTGTAAAGTATGTTCTCCCTAACTCTTAGAGGTCCCTAGGGGATTTAACTTCAGTTGACAATAAAAGTAGCTGGCTTGCGAATGTACCCTTTGCTGGTATTCTTCTGTTTGCTATTTTTCCCAGTGGCTATTCCTGAAGTTGGGGGTTTGAGCCCATGCGATGAGTCCGGAATAGAAAAGACCTGGCAAACTGCTTCTGTAAAGATTACTGCCAAGAAAATCTTATCGTTCTACGCTGAAACACATAGGGTCACAATGAACTGGGAGTCAACTTAAGGGCTGATCACTTTCTACCCCCATAAAAGGGTACAATCTTGGAAATTCATAGGGAACCTCTACCTTGCCCTTTAGAGTCACTGTGATCTGGTATCAACTCAATGACAGTGAATTTGGGGAGTGTTTTTTAACAGTAAAGCCAACTATTGCTGTTTCCCGAGTTCACTGGACTTTTTGTGTCTATATCACCATGGGGATTGGTAGCCTAGAAAACAGTGTCTTTTACTAGAAAGTAACTTTCTATTGGGATGAATGTGATCTGTTAAGATTGAGTTCCAGCCAGTCTAATCTAATTCTTAAAATAATTTTTTTCTAATCTAATTTTTAAGAACCTGTCTTGTCAAAAACCCATTTCCAGATGTTATTTTTCTAACCTAATTCTTAAGAACCTGTCTTGTCAAACACCTGTTTCCAGATGTTATTTTTCTAAACCTTCGCTCTAACTCCTAGTCATCTTTATTTACTAACAGAACCCTAGTGGTACAGTAAGTGTGCACTGCAAAGGCAGAGGCCAGAAGTTCAAGCATACTCAACTACTTCTTGGTAAAAATGTCTGGCAAGCGACTCTCATAAGAGAATGTAACCCACAAAACTCTATGGAGCAGTTCTGTTCTGTCACACGGAGTTTTTGTGAGTCGAAACCAACTGGAAATCCAACTTGCTCTCCTTGAATGCTGGATTCCTTCTGGATTATATCATCGCTGTTGGTTCAAATCTAATCACATTGATATTTTCAGGTCTTATTTTTTTGGTATCTCCATAAGCTTATTTTCATAAGGTAAACCATAGATGCTTTTAATAATGATTCTTAAAAATCTACTTGCAAATGACTTACACATTATTATATTTTCCTTTTTATGTTCTTTCTTTGATAAGACAATGGCTTCTAGGATTATATTGTTTTGATACATTTCTCTTCTTGAATTTTATCAAATTTAAAAGGACAATGCCAATACTTTTCTCCTCATACGGTTGTTTAGAGAGTGGAAAATATTAATAAAAACATTGGGGAAAATAAAAGTGTTCTCTCATTATGGTTACATAGTGGTATCATTACTCCTTCTTGTTTTTTTTTTTTACTAAAAATCATGTTTTTTCAGTTTGCTAATTCAGACCCTTCTATTCCTCCGGCAGTCTTTACCATAGCACTCTCCTTTCCTCGGCCCCTCTTCCAGCTCTACTCTTCGCTTGCTGCTGAGCCCTTTCCCCTGGAGAAGGCTTCACAAGCTCAATCACTGTTCTTCCTCACCAGCAGTTAAACAGCCCAGCTATTGAGAGTCCGCCAGATCAATGGACAATTGATTCAAATGGGTTACTAGGCAACATACTTTGGGAAAGGCATGTGAGATGAATGATATTTTTGATTTGTTTTCCTGCAATAAATATTCCTCCAAATAATCTTTTACTTTGTTCTAGGATCCAAGTCAGCTTAAAATAGCCTTCAAACTGTCTGTCTTTGCTTGTCCATTAAGCATATGATTTTTTTCTTCTAAATATAGAACTCTATACCAAATGGCATTGCTATTTGGTACAGATTTATGTTTCAAGAATATGTCAGGAAAAAAGATTATTTGGAAAAAATATCAAGTGATTATCAGACACAAGGATGGACTACAAGTGTGAAACAAATATTGCTTACCAGTTTCTTAACATCCCTTAGACCCTTATCTCCCCAGAGTCTATTCTAGAATTAGACCTTAGTCTCTTTTTGCTCACAATGACCACTGGAGGGCATTGCCAGTCAGCAATGAGGGAGGTGGACAGCAGAGTTACAAAGGTATTACAAAGGTGACAGGTGGCAATGGAGTCAGACCAATCCAGGCCTACCTGGAAAAACAAAAACACAAACCTGAGATACAACTGAATGTTCCAAAGCAAGATTTCCCAGAACCCAGAAAATAGGTAGAAAAGAAGTTGTTGAAAAATGGTGGGTGTTTACTCTAGACTTTATTATCTACATGCTTGAGGTTAGCATTTATGTTATAATTGACATGTGGCTTTATGGTTGCATAGAGATTCACATGTTATCTGAGAGTTGGGTATAGATTAAGTTTTTCGTGATAAGACACATTTTAATAATAATGGGCATCTTACCATTAAAAACAAAAAACTTCAGCAGTTAATTTTCAAATAAGAAAAGGTTCAATGTTGCTTTAACATTTGAACATGCCTGTACATTCTCTTATTAAATTGGCTTAAATTGTGCCACATCACTAGAAACTTCAGGCTTGAGCCATTAGGCTGAGAAACTTCCCCAATTAGACCCAATGGAAAAGTGTGAAGTAGACTTCCAAGTCTCTAAATGTCATTTAGCTTATCCACTAGCCCTGCTCATTAGCCATTGGTGCTTCCCCGATTCCCTTGAATCTGTGCCTGTATGAAAACCTTCGTTATTTTCAGTTTTTCAACTCCACCTCATTGATATATCTGGAGAGGCTAATATTTCAAGTTTGAGAGGATATTTTTGAAATGGTGCATATGTGAAGGGAGTAGTTAGAGAAGCAGATTCACGTTGTTTTTTTTTAATGCATGCATATATTCCTGGCAATGGAGTGGCATGTGATTGCTCTTGTATTTGGTGTAACTGAATGGGTATTGGAGCTCAGCCGTCTCCGTTTTAAATAGTACTAAGGAAACGTTCTAATCGTATGCTTCTGCATTAATTGTGTATCACTTAATTCTCCAAATCTACTCTCTTGGATTGCCTCTGACGCCATTGGCTGCTCCTTAGCAGTTTCCTTTATATGGACAGTTTTGCTCTTCCCTGGTTGGACAGTAGCATGGCTGGGGATCCCTCATTGGACCTATTTTTGTCTGTGTCTGCATTTATTACTTTGGTAATCACTGAGATGTAGTCCATTAATACACCCCCTCTGGCCATACTTCCTTACGTGATGTATAATAAATCTGGACTCTGTGCTTCTATCAATGATCCCATGTTTGAGGGTGTTCTCTGTTGCAGGGGTAAAGTGGGGTTAGGCCTGGCTTTCGTAGAGGGTGTGAACCGAGTCAACCCCTTTATTTCCTTGGTAGCTTCTTTAAGACTCCTTTGCTAGAGGGTGTGATTTACGACACCAGCCCTCGTTTTCCCTGGGTATGGTCAGTTAAAAGACAAAACACACCTTCCTCAAAGTCATTTCTCAGGAGGAAAGTGCCTGATTCATAAAAATAGCAACATTACAGTGATGAAGTAGCAACAAAAATAATGTTACGATTGGGGGTCACCACACATGAGGAGCTGTATTACAGGGTCGCAGCATTTGGGAGGGTGAGAACCACGGCACTAGAGACCGTGGTATGGGACTCAGAGGATTGGCACTGATACACTGGAGGACCTACTCATCTGCCCTAAGGCGATGAGATAGTGAGACAGAGTGGAAAGCAGGCTGCCTTCACGGCCCACAAAGGCAAAAAACAAGGGATCACATGCTGGCTGAGGAGAGGTGCTGCTTTAGACCAGTGACTGTATCCTTATTATTTACTGGTCCAGACTTATGGTAGCCTATTAAAGTCTCTAATAAACCCCCTTAATCCTAAATATTATCTGTGAGTTCTGTTTAGCCAGTGAAGCAAATGCTCAAACCCAGCATAGATATAAAATGGTATGGGAGGGACAATTGGCATCAGAATAGATAAAGAAGCTTGGAGCATGTAGGCATGTCTGCCTCTCCCTAGTGGCCATAGAGAAGCCAAAGGAGGGCAGACATGGTCACCCTCCTACAATTCATTGCAATCACATCCAATCCCAAGACATTAAACTCTATGGCTAGGCCAGCAATTCCCAAATTTGCATCTCCAAACTACTTTTCTCTAATACACTCCAAATTCTTGTATTTTACTCTCTACGTGACTTTTTCACAAGTGTGTCAATCGATCCCTCACACCTAATAGGCCTAAAACAAAACTGCTGAGCCTATAGTCTTCCCCGCCTCAGACTGTAGCATCCTTGAGTACCTCGGGTGGAAAACACTGAAGTCATGTGGAGCCCTCTCTTTTTCTCATAGCTTGTCTGCAGCCTGGAGCGCGAGAGGAGCTTCCCTCTCATAAACAATTACAGTCTGCGAAACTCACTGGGCACCTCTCTCCTGTCCGTCTATAGGGCTGCTATGAGTCAGCATTGATCCAATGGCAGTGAGGTTTGGCTTGTCTGGTTTTCTGTGTGTTTGTATATGCAATCTAGGGTCTATCCAGAATCAAACCCAGAATGAGACGCTGCTTGTCCTCCGTATGCATATTTCTTTTGGATATAACTCTCGCTCTCTCATTATTGAAATAATAACTTTCCTCCTCCTTCTTTCTCTTTCATTCTTCTCTTCTGAATATACCAACCAGAATTACCTTTTCCATTATGAAGGGTATGCGTACACAGTCAAGGCAGGTGAGGGTTTTATTTGGGTATACTCACATACTAAAAAGACAGTAAGATGGATACAGGTGAAATAAAAATGAAGATAAGGATGTAGTATATTTGGAATTCAATAGGAACCCAGTTGGTCGCAGAGAAATGGGTACCACTGATATGATCTAGCAGAATGTGAATGTGGTGAAGGTAATGCTTCATGTAATTGTCCACAGATTTATAGTTTACACAGTCTTTTTACATATTCTTATTCAGTTGGTATTCAGCCTTCCCTACTTGGATAGGTAGAAAGATAAGATAGTTCTTCTCCATTTTAAAGTATACAAAAGCAGTGTCTCTTGAAAGCTAAATAATTAATTGTAGGTCATACAATTATGGAGTTATTAAACTCACACGGTCTGGTGTTAAATCCCAGGGACTCTTTTTATTCATCCTAAAAGCATTTCTACATCTGAAAAGTTTTCCACTATGGTTGTTGGTAGGTGCCCTCTGTTCAGCTCTGACTCGTGGTGACCTTATTTATGTACAGCAATAGGAAACACTCCCAGACTGCCATTCTCATAACTGTTCTTAGGTTTCAGCCCAGTGTTGTAGCCAATTTATCGATCCATCTTGCCTTCCTCTTTTCTGCTGCTGCCACACTATTTTACAAAGCAGTAGGCCTTTTTCCAGGGACTGGTCTTTTCTGACAACATGCCCATAGTATGTGAGATCCAAAGGAACGAGTCACCCAATAGATTTTCTTTTGATCTACTCTTAATTACAAGGTAATATAGATTCCTATTAGACTGAGGAAAAAATCATTTTTAATATAAGTATTTGCCAAAAAAATCTTCAATTTAAGTATTCAAGCTTCAATTTCAAAAAACCAAGAGATTTATGTTTCAAACAGTCCAATTACTAAACTCCAAAGTCTTAATTTGGAAACAAGAAACAAGCTATGTGTAAATCCTAGCTTCAAAGAACCTTTGAAGAGATTGTGTTTATAAAAATGAACAGGTTATTGAAAAACATTTAATATAAAAATAAAGGCTGATTACAAAACATAGATGGTGTAAAATCGAAGAATAAGTATAATTGAAGGCCAAATATCTAGGTTAAAAGAAGTTAAAATAAATTACATTTTTTCAATTCCTGAAATATTTATAAAAGTTCAATAAAATTTAAAATTCACAAATAAAGATATCAGATTTGTGTATCATTATTTGATGATACTATAAGTTAATGGTTTAAAATAGTCAAAGATAATTTATTTTCTGGGAAATTATTAAATTATAAATTATTTAATTCAGTTAAATATTAAAAGGCAAAGGTTGACTTAAAGAAGAATTGCAAACTAAATTTAAAAGGAATTACTACAATATTTTGTAGTATTTAATATAAGGAATATTTAGGGTAGCACCTAAACTTTCTTAGACCTGCTGAATATTTACTGAACTTGATAATAGTACATGTGAAAATATGTAAGATAAGGCCAAAGTAGTATATAAAGGAAATTATTTGCCCACAAATACAATGATTAGAAATCAGAAAAATTTAAGATTAACAATCTCTGATTTCAGCTGCAGAAGATAAACAAACTTATGAGACTAATTTGAATAAAGAGAAACAGATATTTTATCCACAAATGAATTTTTAAATTTATTTTCTATTTTTTCCCCAAATGAATTTTATTATCTTTAAACGCTCATGCATCCATGGATCTGTAGTGAAGACCCTCTTCTTTTATGTTCCATATTAGTAATGTGTGTCTTTTTGCTTTTGATCTTACCTGATCTGGTTAAATTTTATCAAATTTATTGATTTTATCAATGAACTGGATTTTGGATATCCTGGTTTTTGCTTCTAGACTTCTATTTTCATTTTTTAAAATGTATGCTCCAATCTCTATGTTTCTTTTCTTGTTGTGCTAGACTTACTTGGCTGTTTTTACCTGGTTTCCTGTTATTGAAGCTGTGGTTTCCAAGTGCTGTTGAGGTGGTCCCAACTCACAGGTGCCCTATGTACAACATGGAACATTACCCAGGCTTGTGTCATCCCCACAACCATATCTATATTGAAGTCTGTATTTATAGTCACTGCATCAATCTATCTGCTCATTGCCTTTCTCCTTTTCCCTAATTCTCTATGCAACCACTTAACAAATTGTCATTCTGTTGTGGTGTGTCTCTGTGACGCTAAAAGCCACATCGCTTTTATATGAAATACCAGCAAGGCCACTCATCATAGTGGGACAGGTGTCAGTAGAGCTTCAAGACTAAGAGACAGGTTCAGAAGAGCATAACTGAAAGAGGCTGAGGCAAACCACTCTGAAAACTTAGCCATTGAAAACCTTCTGATATGTAGTGAAACGTCATCTGACATAATGTCAGAAGATAAGCCATTTAGATTGGAAGGCATTCAAAATACACTGAAGAAGAATTCCAAAGTAGACTTGGTTTTAATGAGTTTGATCCTTTCAAGATCTTCATTTGTGTAATGACTGTAGATGACAAAATAGCTGTAAAAATACTTTAATAACCCGAACATGGAATGATGAAATATGAATCTAGGAAAATTTAAGTCATCAAAATAAAATGGAACATAGAAATATTGTGCTAACCATCTCAAAAATAGTGCACTCATGACAGAGGATCAGACAAGTCGTGGATTAGCATTCAGATGCTAATACATGAAGAAAGCTCAGTGTCATTTTAAAAAGAAAGAAACAAAGAAAGAAAAGATAAAACGAATGGCAGAAGAGATTCTGGGTCTTACTTTTAGACAAAGGGAAACTAAAGTGACTGGAGGAAATTATGAAGTATGTGAGAGGAACAGAAAATTTCAAAGGGCAACTCAAGAAGTCAAGATAAAATATCCTAATAAAAAATTGTAAAATCTTGGACTCAGAAAACCAAAAGGGAAAATATGTTCATATTTTCTCAAGCTGAAAAATTTTAATAAATTATTCAAGACTCAAATTTCAATATTGAAGCATCCTTTGTGCAAAATATTGATGATTCAGGAACCATCAAAAAAGATTGAGGAATTGATCTCAATGATTGACACATAACCACCACCACCACCACCCTCAGGGGGATGAACAACTGAAACCATAGGGGAAAGGGGACAGCAGTTGGTATAAAATAAGAAAATAATAATTTACAATTTATCAAAGCGTCACAAGGGGGAGCTGGGGAGGGAGGGGAAAGAGGAGTTGATCCCAAGGGCTCCAACAGAAAGCGAAAGTTTAGAAAAGGATGAGGGCAACAGATGTACAAACATGCTTGATCCCATTGATGTATGGATTGTTCTAAGAGCTGTTAAGAGCCCCCAATAAAGTGATCTTTCAATAAAAAGAAAAAGAAAGAAAGAAAGAAAACAAAGAGTAAATCATTTTTTAAAAAGCTTGAAGACCTACAGACTACTGTACAAAAACTGGCAGGATCTCTGGTTGCACAGTGGTTATGCATTGGCTTGCTCATGTCAAAGTGCAGTTTAAACATCACCAGCTCAACTGGAGAAAGCTGGGGCTCTTCACGTTAAATTCACAGTCTTGGAAACTCACAGAGGCAGTGCCACCCTGCCCTGTAGACCCAGCATAGACTCAATTAGTTTGGTACCAAAATGAATGGGTCCACTGTCCAATCCTTTAAGAAGGTAGAATATACCACAGTCAAGAACCAATGGGGTGGAAGGGAGAAGACTGAGCTGCTTTGAAGGTATTGCTGAAAAACAAGGTTCAAGCAACTGCTGGAATACCTATGAAGTGCTTCACCTACCTGATGAGGTTCACTCACCTATGCCAAGGAATTTGGAAGACTCCAACCTGTGGAATAAACTAGAAACTACTCATATTTGTACCCATTCAAAAAATAAATAACCCAACAGAATGTGGAAATTGTTGTATAGTATCATTAACTCACACACAATTTTGCTATACTTAAAAATAGTTGCAGCGGTACCTAGATAGGGAGTTGCCAGAAATTCAATCAAGAGCGGCTTTCAAGAGCTGGTGATGCAAGATGGCAGTCACACAGGCTCGGTAGTAGAAATCTCCTGCAATGTCCACCTGTTGGAAAGCTCAAAGATAGTCAGAAAGGAGTAGGACATGGCAGAGTTACCTAGGGTCTGACATAGACGTGACAATGGGGATGAAAATTGGGCCTCCAAGAACAATTTATGAAAACAGGATATACAGTTTGACATAGAATGTAGACTTAAATAGCCAGAAGCATCCTCCTTTGTAAGATTTGTAACAAAAATTAATATGAGTGGAATTAATAGTTCTAATGGAAGAGTGGACCCAATGACTAGATCAGTGTTAGCATAAAGCAGAATTCTTACAGCATCAGAGTTGTCGTGCAAGAGTTCAGGCACCTCATGATGTCTGAAGAAAATATAAGGGAGCTTGTCTAATTCCCCTCCCTTGGGGAATGGCAAGGCAGAGCCCTGATACAGGACACCTTACAAGCCCCTTTAAACAATAAAAACATGTTCATTCCAAGGCTGTGTTCCTTTTAGTAACATTGAAAGGAAGCCATAGCTAGAGTCCTTGCCCCAGCCCAAACCAGGTTTTACCAGTTTTCATCTTGACAAAGGGGCTTTGAAAGTCTGTTAAGAAACCACACAATTGTAAATTAGCAAAACCAGCCTTCAACATAAGCAACTGGCCTGCTGAATAGACATTGCTATACTCCACCGCACTAGGCTACTTAGGTAGGGGACAAGAATAGACCCAACCCCCCACCCCCACCATCCCCTCTGACATGTTCTACCAGAGATACATCCTCTCAGGACAACTAACCCAGGAGCAATACAGCTCTCCCAGCCATACCAGACACCAAAACATAGCCATAGCCTGTCTCACCCCCTCTCTGACACCCTACAAGATTGTCACAAGGTAGTAAATCCTCATACCACCAAACACAGCTCCTATATAAGACACAGGACCGACAAGAAACCCTGCAGGATTCACTCCTCCTCCTTTGCCACCACCACGATAACCTCTGGAACCTGTTCCCTTCATGTCAGCAACACACAATCTCATTTAAACTTAGCAAGCATAATTGTAGCTTTCTAGGGAGAGAACCAGCCTCCTGGGAGACAGAGACGGGAACTTGTGGCAGAGCTAGCTCCAGGGAGATGTAGTCCTATTCCCATGACCTTCTGGGAAAGGAAACACAGCGTTTGTTTCTCCACCACAGGAAATGGGACATTTCACATCTGGTTACGTGGCCACCTTCCCCACCCCTGGCAAGGTAGCCAGCAAAGACAGGGTCCCACTGACACTCACCTGAACACCTTCTGAGCAGAAGCTCCATCTCACCAGGACACCCACAATGAGAAGCTGTATCTATTGGGGATTATACATAAGGGGAGAAGAATGTGGAGGTGAGTAGCAACCTATTTTAAAGGGGCCTTCTGTTAGAAACATAAATAATTAAACATTTGCCCCCTCCCTTTAGCATTATAAAGGGTCAGTAAGTGGCCCTGGTAGATTTCACACACCCTCAACCACCACAACATCTAGAACCTACTCCCCACACCTTAATAATGCTTATTCTCCTTCAACCTACCAATTAAATACCCCTTTTAAGTCTCTGCCGTACCCAGGTCATCATGAATGCCTGTCCCCATGCAGATGTTTAGCGTGCCCAGTGTCACCCCTGCAGCTCACGACAGACCTGGCACGGCTACTAGCTATTGAAGCCTTCTACTGGTCTGTGCACAAGTCCCTTGAGTAGTTCCCTTCCCCACTATGGCCCATGAGCACTGACCCATGCAGTGAGTGGTCAGCCTGCACACCATTACCCTTGCTGCCTGCAATCACACCTCTCCCCTCCATGTCACCCTCCAAATAGATAACGCCAGTTGTCAAGGGAGAGAGTCAACCCAAGTGAGAGAGAGATGCAGTTTGAACCTGAAGTACAGCTGGCTCCAGGTTGTCCTTAGAATCATTCCTAATAGCCTCTAAGAAAGAAATCACAAGGCTCCTGAAAAATGACACCAAGCTCCTCCAAAACACCAGAGCCAACAACTCACATCAGCAGCCACTACAAGAAAGCAAGAGAAACAAAACACAGTATCTGAGAAGGACCTGAACTTGGTGATGTACACAGAAGAAGCAAACTTTGAACCACCACAGAGAGAAATCTTCAGTCTGCATGCTTAGAACCATGCAGAATATGATGGAATCAACACAGATAAAGCATGAAAAAATAGAAAAGAGTCTGCTTGCTGAAAGGAAATAAAAGAGTTAAAGGAAACCATGTAGAATATGATGGAATCAACACAGAAAAAGCATGAAAAAAATAGAAAAGAGAGAGTCTGCTCGCTGAAAGGAAATATAAGCGCTAAAAGAAAACACAGCACAAGTAAAGAATTGGTAAGAGACCTAACCAGCAGGCTGAAAAAGCAATCCTATCAGCAAGCTCGAAGATAGCCAAGTAGAATTCACAAGATGTGAAACACTATCAAACAAGATAAATAAGATGAAGAAAACCTGAGGACTATGGTGCTATGAGCAAGACACAATGGGAAAAAATCAACCACTAATACAGCAAGGGAATTCCTAGAAGAAAATCTGCCCAATTTAATGAAAGAGAATCAGACAATTATCCAGGAAGCAGAGAGGACACCAAGTAGACTGAACCAAGAACACACCAAGGGATATTGTAGTCAATGTATCCAACTTTGAGGAAAAGGAGAAAATCCTAAGAGCAGCTAGAGAAAAAAATGCAGTCACCTATAGGGGTAACCAGATAAGAGTATGGTGAGACTTCTCAGCACAAACCATGCAGAAGAGGGTAGAATGGAATAACATCTTCCAAACGTGGAAGGAGCGTAACGGTCACCCAGGAATCTTCCGACCCACCAAGCTGTCCGTCAAATTCAGCAGGGTTGTAATGGTTTTCCCAGATCAGGAAAAATTTAGGGAATACTACTAAAATCTACAGAACCCTCCACCTTGCAATAAGAAAAAATGAATAGCCCACTGAGGAGGTGGGCAGAAGACTCGAACAGAATATGCACAAGGAAAGAAACCCGAGTGGCCTATAAACTTTTGAGAAAATGCTCCTGATCAATACCCAGAGGAAATGCAAATCAAAACAACCATGAAATACCACCAAACACCCACAAGGATAGCCCAATTTCAAAAAATAGAAAGTAGCAAATGTCTGAGGGGGTGGGGTAAGGTAGGAACTATCATTCACTGCCGGTGGTCTTCTAGCTATGTACAGCCACTGTGGAATGAGATTTGGTGATACCTAAAACAGACGGAAATCAAATTACCTTACGGACTACTGGGAATACACCCAGAAGAAATAAGAAATGGGCCACGACCAGATATCTGTGCTCCGAAGTTCATCACTGCACTGTTCCCAATCACAAAGAATTGGAAACAGACTAAATTTGAAGCAGTAGACAAATGGATTTTAAAACTCTGGTGTATATATATTCAGTATAATGGAGTACCATGCATCCCTAAAAAACAGTGCTAAGACAATGAAGCACGTCATCTCATGGAAAGAGTTCAAGGATATTATGCTAGTCAAGCACAAAAGGACAAGTACAACATGAGTCCTCTGAGGTAAGTTCAAACAACAAAATGGGAACCGGGGAAAATGTACATATTGCACAGTTCCAGGGCTGAGGACCAGATACTCTGGCAAGAGCCAGATCAAACACAATGATGCATATATCATCCAAAACTAAAAAAAATTAAAAAGGTTAAAAAGAGGCAGATAGGGCCTGTGCGGAAAGACACCCACACCCCCATACCTCTATGGCCCACAGAGGGCTGGTCACAGAGAAAGGTTGACAATGGGAGAACAGGGCACTAATCCACCCAAAGGGAGGATATTGGTTATGTCTCCACAGAAAGGGGAGAAAGAATAGATCTCATTGCAGTGTGCCATTCTTTGAAAACAACGCTCCTACTCAGAGCAGCTCAATCACAAAGAGGACTACAGGTCTGGCCTTAACTCAAGACATGATGTCCTTCCAGTGCTAGAGCACTACTGAGAATGCACTGGACACAGTTAGGGGAGTGTGGTCAGCTTGGCCCGCCCACATGGGGCAAACCAAGAGGGGAGTGCAGCAGACCAGCAACAAGAAATCCCTGAGGAAGCACCATCTGGACTCAGGGGAAGCACTTGGCACCTCATCTGAGGTGGTTGTAGGAGATTCACAAGGGGGCCACATGGAAAGTCTAAAGGTGTAATGGGCTGGGGGTTGGGGCACTGGACCCCTCCATCTTTGACTGCAAGAAGATCAACGGGGTCTTGTAGAAGGTGCATCCCTTGGACAAGAATGCTGAGGACAATGGGTATAAGGGATGTTAGGTAAATGGGTCTTGGGAAAGCGACCCCTGAAAGAAATAGGGATTGGACCAATGAATTATACCAGGGTCTGCCCACTATTTAACAGGGGGAAACTGAAACTCTGGATCAGGAAAACAGCCACACTTGGAACTACTTATATGGTCTCTCTCATTTCTTTTTCCCTTTCTCTTTTGGTGTCTGTCCTTATAAGTTAGGCAGGAAAAGCCATCCCAAGGACACAGCAGCAGAACCAGAAGTTTCGGAGGTGGGGGGCATGGGAGAGGAGAAGGTGTGGGGAGGGAGACATTTTGCTTTTGGGTCTTTGGGCCTCAACTAAAATCTTTCCTCAGTACAATAATGGTTTGTTCTAATAATGTGGCAATATATGATACTGATCACTGATCACTGCAGACAAAATGGGTGCATAAGTAAATGTCATGAAGAAAGTTGATGGTACCCAGATATCAAAAGATACAGCATCTGTTGTCTTGAAGGCTTATAGTTATACAAGCAGCCATCTAACGAGGAAGCAACAAAGTTTACATGGAAGAAGCACATCAACTTGTGTGATCATGCATTGTCAATGGGAATAAGTATCCGAAGTTCAAACACAAGTAATCAAGTTGACATGAAGCATAGACAAAGTGGAGACCCACAACCCACTTGTCAGATGATTGGACGCTCCCTTGTAGAAGGGCCATACGGGAGGGAAAATATATCCAGGGTGGAGTATAGCACTGATGAAATACACAACTATCCTCTAGTTCTTTAATGTATCCTCCTCTTACAATTATGGCCCCAGTTTTACCTCATTAAACTTGTGAATATTCATTTGTATAATGAAGATCGTTTGATGCATGAAATCCAAGAAAGATAAACCTGTCAGAAATAGTAATGGTGGTAATGATTCCCTGGGGGTATGGACAGGAAGAGACCAGCAGAGGGAGAGGAAGGGGAACTGATAGCAAAGATGACTGCATAACCCCACTTGAGGGGAACTAATACCAGAATTATAGAGGAATGGATACAGTGGATGGTGGAAAATATGGCAAGAATCATAATACCTATTTATAATATAATAAATATAATATGTATAAATATCATAATAATATTATAATAACACCTATATATAATATAATACCTGTTTGTAATATAATAAATATAATATTATAAAATGTGAATATTACAAAATATTATAATACCTATTTATAATATAATAAATATTATAATTAGGCAGGGTGGTGGAGGGAGGGTATAAAAGAAGGTAATATCAAAGAGTTCAAGAAAGAAAATGATTTGACAATGGTGGTAGCAGTAATTGTACAATTATGCCTGTTCTAACTGAATTATGTATTGTTATAATATTTGGAAGAGCTCCCAATAAAATGATTTTTTTAAAAGAACTATAGTACAGAAACAAATAAAAGAAAATATGAAACTCCCTCAACCACCTGTAGGACAGTGCTTAATTAATTACCGAGAAAAAAACCAGGCCCTCCCCAGCATGCTTTCGATTTTCTTTATTTTCTACAGTGGTACATTTGTTAGATAGATCTTGTAGACCTTAAAGGAAAGGAAGCTCTTCTTCAAGGGTAAGTTATCTTAAGATACTGTGCATGATACTAATTTTTGTCCATTTGAAATATACCAGATGTGCTATAACAATAACAACAACAAAAGAAATTCAAGCAAGAGACTGAAGAGGATGGGGAGTGAGTGATGATTGCGGAGTTAGATGGATCCTAGTTGAAAGCGGAGAATATAAGAAAGATTTTTACTTTTCAAACAGAGAACGGTGTGTCCCGTATTTATTTCATGATATTTTAATTCAACTTGATGACCAAAGAATATGAAAAGCTGGACTAAATGAAGAAGAGGGGGCACCAGAATTGGATGAAGACATATCGACAACCTTCCGAACACACTGCCATTGAGTCACTTCCCACGTATAGTGACACTATGTAGTTTCCAAGGGACTTTAACACTTTGTGAGAGTGGACAGCCTCCTCTTTCTCTCAGCCCACACCTGGTGGATTGGAGGCTGCAACGTTGTGGTTAGCAATGGTTATCTGACAGCACCATCAGAAGGACTTGAAACAAATATTGATGGATGTCAAATAGTAGCGCAGTCAGTATTGATTTCACCTCAGTACAAAAACAGCAAAAACAATCGCCCTTAAAACTAGAACAACAATGAACATCAGGATACATGGAGAAAAGCATAAATTCGTCAAGGATTTCCTTTTATTTCGATTTATAATCAACACCCAAGGAAGGAGTAGTCAAAAATCAAGTGACATATTTCTCTGGACAGATCTCTGCAAACAAAATGAAACAAACTCACTGCCATCAGGTTGATGCAGACTCACAGTGACCCTATAGAACTAGGTAAAACTGCTTCTATGAGTTTCTGAGATGCTAATTATTAACAGGAGTAGAAAGCCTTGTCTTTCTCTGAAAATCAGCTGGTGGTTTCGGCTAACCTGGAGGATGGCAGCCCAACATGTAACCAGTATGTCACCAGGGTTCCATCTCTACAAATTCCTCTTTAAAGTATTAATGAGCAAAGCCATCACTTTGAAGACTAAAGAGTACTTGACTTAGGTCATAGTATTTTCAATCCCTTCAGATTCAAAGCTGGACCTTGAATAAGAAGAATTGGTATATTTGAGTTACGGTGTTGATGAAGAATATTGAATATACCCTGGTTTTCAAAAAGGAGGAACAAACCTCTCCTGGAAGAAATGCAGCCACGATGCTCCTTAGAAAGGCGTATGACTAGACGTCGTCTAATGTACTTTAGATGTGTTATAAAGAAGGACTGGTTTCGAAAGAAGAACAGCGTGCTTAGTAAAGCAAGGGGGTCAGCAAAAAATATATATATACCCTCAACAAGGCAGAGTGACACAGTCGCTGCAACAATGAGCTCAGATTTCACAAAGATCGTGAGGGTGATGCAGCGCAGGATGGTGGTTGTTTTTCCCCCTGAATATCATCTCTATGAGTTGAAACCTCTCCACAGCACCTAACACCCATTTTACTGGTTGTTTTAGTGTAGGAACTCTAGGTTAAGATATTTCTGGTGTGCTTATCTCTCCACATCTGCCCTATGTCTTTATAAATCATTAGAAACTTATTCTTAAGCAGAGTCTAAGCCTATTCATTTTTTATTTTGAAATCTCCTATTACACAGGAGTCCTACAGATTTGGTGGTGTGGTGTGGGTATAGGAGAAAAATCCTATAATCATGATTCCTACTCAACTTCCCTCATCCTAAAATGAGATTTTCATAGGTGGATTGAGTAAGGTGATTTTCCTTCCCCACATTACAGGCTAGTGGGGGCTGGAGTTGGATATTTCAGCATGATCTGCAGTTCAAAACCACCAAATGCTCCTTGAGAGAAAGATGGACTTTCTACTCCCACAGAGGTACAACCTCAGAAAGCCGTGGTGGCCTGGAGGGGTCACTGTGAGCTGGCATCCATTGGACAGCGTGAGTTTTGTTTTGGTTTTATGGTCTAGTAAAATCCAGTGGTTTCACTTAAGGGCAGAACTATGTTAAGAAAAAATAGAATGTTAGGGACATATTTTTTGTGATATTTTCCCTCACCAGAAATATAAGAGTAGATTTGTCGGATCTTTATAGTTTGAACCTGGTGGGATCCTGGTGGCAAAATTCAAGAAAATGTCAGGGACACTAGAATTTTTCTCTCTCCAGAGTATCCAGACCGAGTCTCCAACATTGTATCAGCGATAGCTTTGGTGTTTCTGTCAGCATTTCCTCTAGAGATGGCCTTCTGCTTCAGGTACACTGTCATTGCTTTTCCTGCAAATTTTGGGACAGCCGCTCTCCCCGTGACCTCAATTTTTGACAGATCTCAAATGAAATGTTTTCATTAGTTTTCTGATAGGTATTTGTTTTGTGTTTATTTCTTGTGAAAACAGAAACAACAGCTTCCAAGCTCTTTATAGGATGGGGTGGAAACATACAAATCCTAGCAGAAAGTATACTGTGTTCAAAGATGGAATATTAGACCATATTCCTGAGAATAGGAATGGGTCACGTATAGTGTGAACAATGTAATTACAAGAAGATTATGTCCAATTGTAAATGTCAGCCCCATATAATGGAACCTAAATACAGCTTATTATACAATGCTAGCTAATGACAGTTTAGTAAGGAGGAAGCCCTGGTAGTGCAGTAGGTTACAAGCTGGTTCACAGTTTGAAACCACCAGCTAATCCATGGGAGAGAAATGAGGCTTTCTACTCCCATAAATCGTTACAGCCTTAGAAACCCACAGGGCTAGGGCTACTCTGTCCTATGGAGTCACTCTGAGTTAGAATCAACCTGATAGCAGTGAGTTATTTCACTCTTATCAAATGGTCCTTATGTTTTTAATAAAAATACTGCAATTGTCCTTAGGCCAATTTTAGAGGATGGCTAATGCATTTTGGTAGATGAAGCTTACTAAGAAAGATACTTATGCTCACAATAAGAAAATATGTTCTTTTCTTGTTGTTGTCATTGTTGTGTTTTTTGTCGCTTTGTCTCGCTATGCCTTATTTTTGTGTGCATTTTATTATCTCTACAGATCTATCTAGATAAGATGGGCTGGATGAACAGTCTGGAGGAGAAAACAATGGGACTGATGATTCTGGGGGACATGGGAGAGGGAGAGGCGGGGGAAAGGAGGTGGTATTGACCAACCCAGGGACCAGGGAACAACAAATCAGTGATCCAAAATCAGTGGCAAGGAGGGTGTGAAAGGGCTGGTAGGGATTCAGCAAGGGCAATGTAACCAAGAAAAATTACTGAAACTCAAATAAAGCCTGAGCATGATAGTAGGATAAGAGGAAAGTAAAAGGAAATAGAGGAAAGAATGAGGAGGCAAAGGGCATTTATAGAGGTCTAAATACAATTATGTATTTAGGCATGTATATATGTAAATATATTTATATAGGATGGTGGGGAATACATCTACATGCAGATATTTATAGGTTTAGTATTAAGGCAGCAGATGGTCATTGGACCTCCACTCAAATACTTGCTCAATGCAAGAACACTTTGTTCTATTAAATTGGCATTCCATGATGCACACCTTCCCGACACGATCGCTGAAGACAAATGTGTGCATAAGAAAATGTGAAGAAAGCTGATGGTGGCCGGCTATCAAAAGATATAGCATCTGGGATCTTAAAGGCTTTCAAGTAAACAAGCAGACATCTAGCTCAGAAGCAACAAAGTCCACATGGAAGAAGCACACCAGCCTGTGTAACCACAAAGTGTCGAAGGGACCAAGTATCTGACATCAAAGAACAAAAAATCATATCAGTGTAAATGAGGGGGGGTACAGAGTGGAGACCCAAAGTCCATCTGTAGGCAACTGGACACCCCCTTTCAGAAGGGTCTAATGGAGGAGATGAGCCAGTTAGGGTGCAGTGTAGCAACGATGAAACATACAACTTTCCTCTACTTCTTAAATGCTTCCTCCCACCACCTCCATCATGACTAGAGGATGTACACTGGTACAAATAGGAACTGGAAACACAGGGAGTCCAGGACAGATGATCCCTTAAGGACCAATGGTGACAGTGGTGATACCAGGAGGGTGGAGGGAAGGAGGGGTGGAAAGGGAGAACTAATTACTAGGATCTACATATCACCTCCTCTCTTGGGGATGGACAAGAGAGAAGAGGGTGAAGGGACACATCAGACAGTGTAAGATATGGCAAAATAATAATGTATAAATTAGCAAGGGTTTATGAGGGAGGGGGCGCATGGAGGGAGGGGGAAAAATTAAGAGCTGATATCAAGGCCTCAAGTAGAAAGCAAATGTTTTGAGAATGATGATGGCAACAAATGGCCAAATGTGCTTGACACAATGGATGTTTGTATGGATTGGGATAAGAGTTGTATGAGCCCCAATAAAATGATTTTTTTAAAAAAGAAAATACGTTCTAAGAATCTAAACTTTCAGATAATTAAAGGACTGTTTTTTGGAAGTAAAATTCTCCTATTCCTCAAAACTAAATGGTGAATTAAAAAGTACTTAGATGGGTTGCTTGCTTAGTGAATTTAACAGACATAGGGAATCAGAAAAAAGTTAAGCATTTGTTCCCATCTTAAAATTCTAGACTTGGGTTTTTTTTCCCCCTCAGTGTGTAACACTTACTATAGATAACAAATCAAAAACAAACTCCAACTCACTGCCACGAGTCAATTCTGACTCCTGGTGACCTTACAGGGCAGGGTAGAACTGCCCCAGTGCATTTCCAAGAGTGTATATCTTTCCAGGAATCGAAGACCTGTCTTCCTTCCTGGTTTGCAATTGCGTACCTTGAAATTTGTAACCCAATGTATAACCTCTACACCGCCAGAGCAATTAATGTTTCGAAAACTCTTCTAGTACTTGTGCTTACTTACAAATAACGCTGGCAAAAATAGGACAAAAATTAATCTAATATGTTTTTAAAGTATGGCCAACATGTGTCAAGCATCTTGTTGATTCAGTAGCAAAGAAATAAGCAACGCTTGGATTTATTCAAGTATAGCTGCTGTTCCATGTGTTATGTATTTTCCAGCAGTAAAATAGGAGCTTCTACTAATGAGTTTTCACTCAACCTCTGCCTATAATTCTGTAGTACTCTTAATATTTCTAAGGTTATTAATATCAAGCCCAATATGGAAGATTGACTTATTATAGTGAACAGTGGTGGCACTATTGAGTAAACAACAGATTCCGAATCTCAAGGTCTGGGGTTCAAACCACCAGCACCGCCACTGGAGAAAGATGAGGCTCTCATAAAGATCTAAAAAGCTTTGGAAACACTATATAGTTGGAATTGACTCAATGATGGTCAGGTTTATAAGACAGTGGTGATTGACGTGTGCTGCCCAGATCTAGATAGAAAGGAGTAGTATGATGTAGATGCTAGTTTTATCCTGACTTTAAGAATGATGAAGTTTCATCCCAGGGAAGTCAATCAAGATAGCCATGGTCACAAAATCAATGACAGGAAGACCTTGAATTTAAACTCAGATCATCTGGACTCTAGTACTCTGCTTAACTTTTGAAATATGAGCATATGGCTTCTTTTTCTTTCTACATAAATTGATAAAGCCTTGACTAAAATAAATCGACGAAGATCGTCAAAGGCAATTAGGTACAGGGGTTGCCATATTGTCTTTGGAATCACAATTTGGATTTCTCACCCTGGCTTTAGATTTTTCACTCCTTAACTCTGAGTGAACCATTTAATGACTATTATGTCTCTTTAAAATGGAAATTGATGTAATTCTTTTTATTAGTTTAATTGTACAACTTTCATCTTCAAATATATTATCTCTCTGTAAATAACACAAGATTCAGAGTGGTGGTGATTTTTCCTTACTTCATTCTTCCATAGATGTTAAGGGCCTTTGGATTCTAAATTTAGTGCCTTTTGCTATAATAATTTGCTTCCTTGTATGCTGCATGCAAAAGCATTCTCTAAATGGTAAAATAACATATCAATATTAACTTTATAATTAATGTGGTGAGCAGAGATGGAATCAAAATGCTTTCAACAGAAGAAGACTGCAGAGAAAGGAGGATAATTTTAGAATTGATTGGAAGGAACCGAACTAGTTTGTTATGTGAAAACCACATGGGCTCTTAATTTATTTTGTCTAAATCCCGGAACAAATGCTACCCTGATGGAAGATAATGCCATTTGTTTGTGCCTCAGTAAATTCCTTATTTTGTAACATGAAGTGATGAATGTTTGAACAGCTGCAGTTATCAAGTTAAGGACCCATACAACACCACACACACACACACACACACATACAGACACACACACACACACCACATGCGCGCGCGTGCACACCAGCACACACACACACACACTCCCCCCACCCCCTTCAGGACTGATGACTGGAACCGTGCCACTGAAAAGGAATCCATGGGTAACCTAAATACATTTCCATTCATTTTGTGAACCCCTTCTGTGATATAACTTTCTCTGTGGGAGGTTTACCTCAAGGGTGAAATGAAAAGAGAAAAATGTGAACAAACCAGCTTTCTTGATGTATTGTCCTGAAATAGTTTCTGACATATTGTTCTCTTTAGGTACAAACTAAATACTTGTGCAACCATTGAGGACTGCTGGGAAGGAGTGTGATTGGGGACTCAGTTGTGGCCTTGACCACTGAACAAATCTTTAGTGTGCACTTCATCTTTGTATACTTAAGCACGAATAGGAGGATTTGTTATTTCTTACTTAATTCATTTTTAAGCGCATGGGTCTAAATATATAATATTATGCAGCTGAACCTGTGTGTCTACTTAATCCATATACAGCCATTGTAAATCCTTCAATTGGTTAGATATTTGAAATCTGAGAAATAAATTCCTTGGTGGTATTCTGGGAAGTCACATTAAAGCTTCCAATATTGTCTAACTTCCTTGTTTCTTTTGGAAAGAAATGAATGGGCTTGAATCTTCTTTTGGCGATTTACTGTATATGGAAAGATCATGCAATAAATATGATACATACGGCAACTAGGAGACTCTAAAATGTCAACTATGGAAAGAGCAAACGGGGATTCAGACACTAGAATTCATATATAAATAGTGGTTTGCTATCAGAATTATACCTAATTTGAATGCAGGAGCAATTGAGGAAATGAAAATCTAGAGGGGAGTCGGAGAGTTTGAAAACCAGGGTCCCTGATCATTGAGCTTTAGGCCCTGGTGTGAGCGTATAAACCAACACTTTAATGGAAATTCAACAAGTTAAACATGTCTAATTTTTAGGTAGGATCATAAAAGTAGATCCCATAGGAATATATTGTGCCAATCTTCACTGCGAGCGAAGCTATTGCCTTTGTGAGGCTGCAAGTTCTGTGGGGCTGCAGTGAGTGCCTGCTGGTGAGTCTGGGAAGCAGTGTTTGCAGCTTGAAAGGCAAGACTAGAATTCAGAGAAAGTGCATGCAAACCAAGGCTCACCAGCACCTTTACATCTCCTTGACACCACTTCTGACAGCCAGCCTCTCAAAAATAGTGGCTTCTGGTTTATTTTGGCCTTCCAGATGTCAGGCAGTATCCTATCTTGGCAGCTGTAGCCCATACCCCAAGGATTCTGGCATTCAAAGATCCCAGCCTTAGTTTAGTTGATATGCTATCACCGCTGCAGCAGCTTATGTTCCCATTAGACAAACACCAAACTGCTGCTTTGAGCAGTCATTCTCCTAAGCTTAATGAGATAGAGACATAGCCACACCTAGATTGAACATTTTCCAGAATGCTAAAGCTGAGTTAATTTTTTTCTCCCATTCCGTCTTTTCCTGGTTTACATCTTTCAATGGATTATACAAAGATAATCCCTTGATTAGCACAAACTTTTATGTAGGTCATTCATCAAAGCTTTTCATTGGAGTGAGTATGTAATTCATGCATGAGAATTAATGCTCATTAACTTGTGGAACATTTCTTTTTTTTTTTTTAAGAGAGAGTTTTATTTATTTATTTATTTTTAATAATTTATTGGGGCTCATACAATTCTTATCACAGTTCATACTAATACATACATCAATTGTATAAAGCACATCTGTACAGTCTTTGCCCTAATCATTTTTTCTCCTTTCTTTTTTTACATTTTATTAGGGACTCATACAACTCTTATCACCATCCATACATATACACACATCAATTGTATAAAGCACATCCATACATTCCCTGCCCCAATCATTCTCAAGGCATTTGCTCTCCACTTAAGCCCCTTGCATCAGGTCCTCTTTTTTTTCCCCCTCCCTCTCCTTTCCCCCCTCCCTCATGTGCCCTGGGTAATTTATACATCGTTATTTTGTCATATCTTGCCCTACCCGGAGTCTCCCTTCCCCCCTTCTCTGCTGTCCCTCTCCCAGGGAAGAAGTCACATGTGGATCCCTGTAATCAGTTCCCCCTTTCCAACCCACTCACCCTCCACTCTCCCAGCATCGTCCCTCACACCCTTGGTCCTAAAGGTATCATCCACCCTGGATTCCCTGTACCTCCAGCCCTCATATGCACCAGTGTACAGCCTCTGTCCTATCCAGCCCTTGTGGAACATTTCAAGGAAGATCCCCAGTTTGAATTTTTCTAGTTTCTCCAGTGATAGGGAAAGGGCAATTTGGGTTCATATGCTAGCTAAACCTTTGCTACATAATCAAATTATCTGATACTATTTAAAAGGTTTTGCACCCAAATGGTGTTTCTAAAAAATAACTTATATCTTGGAGGGGAAGTACAGCCTTGATTTATACTAGTTGTAATTGTAATAGATTTATAAATTTATACTCAACTCTCTAAGATAGTAAGTAAAAAAATTCCTGCTACAAAATCATATCACTTTTATCCCACAAAAATATTAAATGTGAACCTCCTGTTTCTCCACATATCATCCAACATTTCTGAAGGTGGCTTTCCCATCTAGTTATCACTTCCCCAAGGAATTCAGTGATCTTAGATTTATACCACATCAGAACAGCAGTTGGATCACCATTGGGTGACTCAAATGTGTTCCTTTAAAATGGAGTTTTGAGTTTGGAGAATAAAAAGAAATATGAAGGTCCAAGAATTGGTCTGAAGGGTAGATAAGTAAAGGGTTGTTAAGGAAATTCTCAGAGGACAACACTCTGCCTTTTAAGGATGAGCAGGTGCATTGTGGTGATGGGGGAAAATATCCTTAGCACAATATTCATGTATTTTCCCTCACCAATGAAGTTTTTAAAATCATTTTATTGGGGCTCGTACAACTCTTATCACAATCCATACATACATCCATTGTGTCAAGCACATTTGTACATATGTTGCCATCATCGTTCTCAAAACATTGTCTTTCTACTTGTGCCCTTGGAATCAGCTCCTCATTTCCCCCCTCCCTCCCCGCTTCCCACTCCCTCATGAATCCTTGGTAGTTACATAATCTGGTGTCAATTTATGGAAGGGTGAAGTCAAGCCTGGCAATCAACTTGATGACCCCATTTGGAGGTGCCATGGAGATAAATAGGTGGCTGCAGGTGGCACATATATACACTTCCTGAGAGACAGATCTGTTGAGAAGACACATGGAGATATGCTAGAGCTCTGGAACTCAAGGAACCATGTGGAGAGCCTTGCCAGCACTGAGATGCTTACAACACCACTTGATCCACAAGATTTCCCATCCACTGGCCTGTGATCTTCTTGCATTTGGCATTATTGCATGTGGTGTGTGCGTCTGAAAAGGACGTTATAGATAGGTATCAAACATATGGGCTAATATTGAACTTATGGACTTGATCTGGGCTGGGATGGGATATTTTCTAAATATTCTGTTGATTTTATATATAAAGCCCTTTCTTATACACATATGAGTGTCAATGAATTTGTTTCTCTAGTCTCCTCAGACTAACACTCCCTTTGAGATCTCTAAAGGTT
The DNA here is from genome assembly GCF_050624435.1 of Tenrec ecaudatus. Lineage (NCBI taxonomy): Eukaryota > Metazoa > Chordata > Mammalia > Afrosoricida > Tenrecidae > Tenrec > Tenrec ecaudatus. Next base: position 33,511,647 of record NC_134537.1, read on the forward strand.
ATACCTTTAAAATGGAAAAAAAAAAAAACAAACATCAAAAACAACCTGAGCCTTCTACCTTTTTCTGCTGACCTCTCTGCCTTACACTGAAGTGGTCCAAAGCCCTTTTTTTTTACTAGATCTGGATTTTTCTCTTGTCATATTAATGAAGATAAGTATGTTAATAAGATAACTTATCAACAGCTATCTACTGATCACAGAGACACGACTGAACACAATTTGTTTGGAAAAAACTCATGCATGCATGAACAAGAATCCTAGTAACAATATTTTCTTTTTCTGTTTTACTTACCTTTGTATTAGACATTAGGCATGGAATTTCATATCTCATAATGTTCCTCAAGTATGATTTTGTTTCAAAACAATTTACAGATAATATAAAATCATATATGTATAGAAACAGTAGAAAGCATAAACAACTTTGTAAGAAAGGAGCCACATTCAGAATATAATTTAAAAGAACTCTTTGAATTATAGTCTAGTTTTCTGATTCCCTTTGAAGTTTCAAGACCTACTTTTGAAAAAGTCAGTGTGGAAGACAGTACATGAGCATAGGTAGATATGTATAGATCTATAAAACAAGTCAGATACTGGATATTTGGCACAGATATGGTTGGGGAACAGAATAATATGATTTTTGTTATTTGTTTGGTTGATTGTAAGGCCACTGTGATCGGTCTTCTGCCTTCAGGAGTAGAGCAGATACAAATTTCTGTGGTGTTGGATTCGTGGTTTTATTCGTGGTTTTGAATTCGTGGTTGTATTTGTGGTTTGGGATTCGTGGTTTTGTACAACTGACCATAGCGCAGAGAAGAGAGAGTCATGCCTTTATTCGCACGTGATCAGGTAAACAAGAATTGACCTGAGTTTTTCTTAATTTTTTTCTCTACAGTTTCTCTACTGGGATTTCCCTTCACCACGATTCTGGAAACACCCCTTCCCTGTAACCGGTACTCATACTTACGTGAAGGACAATTCCTAAAAGTTTTCAGAAAATAGTCAATTGGAAATTTTCAGAGGAGTAAATTTTTTTTCTTCATATTTGTCATTTTTACTGGGTTAAAATTCCAAAACATTCAAGTTCTCACTAGTCATTTTAAAGATATTAATCAAGTTTTATCTTTTATTCCCAGAATTGCTTGTTGAAAAGTTCAAAGTCATTCTAAATCCCAATAATATATATTATCTAGTTTTATTCTGCCTTCTCTGAAAGCCAATAGGGTTTTCTCCTTATACCCCGAGTTCTTATATTTCCTTTATTTGGGCATTTTTTGCATCCATTTTGAATTTGTAATTTAATTTTTGTCAAAGTTTCGAAAGCAAACTACAAATAAATTTGTCCTTTTTTCTCTTCTAGATCTCTTCTAGAACTTTTTCCCTTTTATGTTGGATCTCTTGAACTCATTTACTAATTTCAAAATCTTTCCCTTTCTTCTGGTTGTTTTCTCCATTCTTTGTCACTCCTGAATTTGTTTCTTTACCCATTCTACTGAACTTTCTCATTTCTGCAATTACATGTTGAAATGTAACACTCTTTTTGTTTTCTAAATGTTACTTTATATAGATCCTGCTTCTCATTTCATGACTGAAGTATTTTTTATATCCTTGAAGTTTTCCATTACAGATAATGTGGTAGTTACATAATCTGTTGTCAATTTAAAAGGATTAATAGTGAGGGGATGGAGCTGTCAATCAAGTAACAGCTCAGTGACCTTATTTGAAGGCGGTAAGGAGATAAATAGCTCTTTACACGCTCACCCCCTGGGATACATTGCAGTTTACAAGCCACATGGAGACAAGCTGATGGAAGCCAGAGCCTTGGAGCTAGAAAAACCTGTGCTGAGATGCTTACAACACCACTTGATCCACAAGATTTCCCACCCACTAGCCTATGATTTTCCTGCCTTTAGAGTCATTGCATGTGTTGTGTTGAGTCTGAAGAGGACTTTATAGATTGGTATCAGACATATGGGCTAATATTGGACTTATGGGCTTGATCTGGACTGGGCAGGGATGCTCTCTCAATAGTCAATTGCTCTTGTATATAAAGCTCTTTCCTATACGCACATGAGTGTCTATGAATTTGTTTCTCCAGTCAACCGGGACTAACACAGATATCATGAAAGTTTTCTTTTCTTCCAATAGGGTCTCTCTAGACCCTATTTTTCATTTCCCTCTCTCTAATGTTAGAGTTTCCCTTCAGGCACTTTCCTGTACCTTGCAGTTACTTGCTCATGCTTCACAGTTGTTAATTGCATCAATTTTGCCTCATGACAACCCCACGCATGCAAAATAGAAAACTGTCCCATTGAGTTTTCAAAGCTATGGTGTTTCAGAAGCATATTGAGAGGGTAGATTGGTCTGGAAATCTGAGACCCCTGTAAGGCTGTAATTTCCCCACCCACCCAAATTACTATGTCCCTTTGACTTGATTAGGTCTCAGAGCAAACTATAATTTGGGAAGTTCTACTTTTATCCCATGGTAATTCAGTTTGAGAAGTTTTCTAACTTCATCAAGATTTCTGTGTGGTACTGAATTTATTTCATAAGGTTCTTCTGGCCATATTTTGTTTGTTGCATTTACCAAGTGCATGGGTAGGACTGTAAAGGTGTTTGTGGATATTTAAGGGGATTGGATAGCTTGCTAATAATGTGAATAAGATATATGGAAACCATATGGTGTGAAACCATACAAACATATAAAGCCCTAACGAAGGGAATTAGTCAATTTGCCATCTCTCTACATTTAAAATGAGCCATCTCAGAAGTAAAATGATAGAACATATTAATATCTAGGGAAAAGAACTAGGATTCGAGTGAAAACTTTGAACTCTATAATTACTGCACTCAACCTCCTCTATCTGTGACACCAGAGAAAGAGTCGGAAAGTAAAAGAGAAGCAGCAGCAGACACTGAACCAAGCACACAAGAGAGTACTGGGCTTCCCAGCCCACAAAGTGAGAAAACTGAATGCCAAACAGTGACCAACTTTAAGAACATTGTGTATTGTGATAGTTAAGTTTTGTCAACCAGGGCAGCCAGGATTCTCCCATGATAAGATCTAACCTAGCGTGGTCAATGGTAGGTAGCTGGCTTACGGACAGGGGGTTACTCCTTCAATTCATGCAAAGGCTCCCATGAAAGGAGTTAGAAAAAAAAATCAGACAACCATTGAACACTGATGAAGACCCCAAATCAAGCATGCTCACACTCAATCCCCTGAGCCAGGTGGGAGGTTCACCTGGGCACCCAAACTAGGCCTAGGCTCATGACATCACCCAGGTGGGCTTAACTTAGCCAAGGAGGGCAACCAATATCATCTACTACGCCTTCCCCCAGCCATGGGTGGGCTAGAATAAAGGCAGGGAGCACATTGTATTTGTACAATGGCTTGAACCATTTCTTGATACAAATCTCTTTCCATATCCATACAAGCATTACTTATTTTGCTTCTGTAGAGAATCCAGCCTAATCTACATAAAATTCTCTTCCCATATTCCCACTTATACTGTTATGACTACTTCATACTCTTCTTTCAGAAGGCTTCTTAAATACCACTTCCTCAGGAGGTGTGCTGTGACATACACACTATCTGAATAACTTAATTTTTTAATGTTTCATATTTTCTACAACTAGTGTGAGCTATCTAGGTTATCAGGAAATTAATCTCAAGTATCTGAAAAGTCATGTTTTTTAATGGTGTGTGTTTGTACCTTTTTATTACAACCACAATTGCCAAAGTAAATTTATAAAGTGAGGATTTTGAAAACCTAGTAGTTTATATGAGACTGTGAGTTGAAGTGAGAAATCATCAGGAGACTTAGTCTCTGCAACCTGGCTTAATCAAATCAAATTGTTTCTATGAACTTTATTTCCGTCATCGCTGAAGTTCAGAATTGGACTGAAACAATTCCTATGAGTCTCTCTACTTTCATATCCTATAGTCCTCTGTCTTAAAATTTACATTTAGAATGGTATTCAATTATGGCCAAAAGCACAAAATCCTACAAAGATACAAGATAATACATATAACTTTATTTCTATTTTTTGATCAAATGAACTTCTAAGAGCAGACACAGACTTCCTTTCATAACATTTTTGTTTTGATTTTAATCCAATATTAAAATGAGACTGTGTTTCATGACTACTTGACAGCTGCTATGAGCTAAGTAATAGTCTAAACAAACAACAGGAAGCAAGAAGGAAAAAACAGAAAGAAAACATGTTAACTAGATGTGTGCTGAATGGGCAAAGTGAAAGCTTGCAAAAACATTCTGCAAAACCCTGAGAAGAAAAAATACCATCTGTATCTACAGTTGTCAGTATGTGTGGAGGCAGACTCCAACTTGATAAAGAACCAATATTAAAATAGTGGTTGACTCCTGACACAATCGCTGAAGATAAAATGGGCGCATCAGCAAGTGTGGTGAGGAAGGCAGATGGTGCCTGACTATAAAAAGATATAGCATCTGGGGTCTTAAAGGCGTGAAGTTAAGCAAGCATTCATTCAGCAGAAGGCAACAAGCCCACATGGAAGAAGCACACCACCAGTGCGATCATGAGAAGTCATCAGGACTGGGTACTAGACATCAGAAGATACATTACAAACAAAAACATGTTGTTGAGAATGAGGGTTGGGGAGAGTAGAGACCCAAAGACCAACTGTAGACAATGGAACAATCTCCCAACAGAGGGGAAGGGATGTGTGAACCAGGGCGCAGTAAAGCACTGATGAAACACACAACATTCCTCTGGTTCCTTGAGGCTTTCTCACCCCCCACTAGCATGACCTCAGTGCTGCTTCTCAAGTCACACTAGACCAGAGCATATACACAGGGGGTTCACGACACATGGAACCCAGGAACAGGAGTAGGAATAGCAATACCAGAAGGGTTGGGAGAACAGGGGGAGATGAAGGGGAAAAGGGGGAACTGATCACAATGATCAACACATAACCATACACCCCTCTACAGGGGGAAGAACAACAGGAAACATGGGGGAAGGAGACAGCGGTCTGTGTAAGATATGAAAATAATGCTAACCTATGATCTATCAAGGGGGTATGAGGGTGGGAGAGAAGGGAGGGGAAAAATAGGAGATGGTATCAATGGCTTAATAGAAAGTAAATGTCTAGAAAATAATGAAGGCAACATATGTACAAACATACCTGATTCAATCGATGTATGGATTGTAACAAGAATTATGTAAGAGTCCCCAATAAAATGATATTTTAATTTTAAAAAATTGGGGGTTGAGAAGAGCACTATTTTCTCCACTACAATGCTGAAACAAAAACCTAAATAAAGACACTAGAGAATGGTTTAAATTTTATTCAGTGATTGACAGCTTTTGGGCAGCCACCTTCCATTTCCCCTCCCCCACCCAATTAGTACCGTGGGCAACCATATCAAGGAGAATCATGAAAGGATCTAGATTTTTGCATTTTAAATAAGACTTTAGAGAGCAATTAAGGAAAATGTAAAAAAGAAACAAACAAACAAAAACCCCATCAATTTAAAAACTTTACACCAACTAGATGTTGACTGCCTCTGATATACTAATTAAACCTTTCTAGAAAATATCATTAATAAAACAAAACTAAGCAAAGAAGTCCTTTTAATAATTTAAGAAAAACAGCACAAACTGGACTCTTGTTTTTATAGGGACTTTTTAAAAGATCCACTCACTGGAAAGCACAAAGATTATGACATTAACCACAAAGGTTAGTGGCTCTATAGTAGGTATTCCTTGTGCACCCTTATAAATGAAGATTCTTTATAAATGTGAAACATTTTAGCAGTTGGAAAGGGCTTTCGTGTCTACTGTTATAAATGATGTACAAAATATCTCAACTTTTTTTCACATGAAAACGCTTCACATGTACACATATGCTATGAAAGTATGTTTGATAAGTTAATGAAATTGAGTCCATCAGTAAACCATGTGAAGCACATAGGTAAATATTAGTATATAGGTGGATATATCTAGAAATGGTTTCAGTGATTTGTCAGTGATTTTAACAAACTGAATCAAGATAAAAATAAGATCTCTGTTTCTAATATTTTAACATTTAATAAAGCATAAATAAAATCCTGCAGATAACAATAAACATTTGCATAGATGGAACTTATTAAGAAACATATATCTTTATTTGAATATCTATAAGAAGTGATTTACAAATACATTTCTTACATGGTTAAAGAGTAGTGTCAACTGAGGTTTATTTTTTTCAATTCTTAGGTTTTGTTCTCTGAATGTTGTAACATAATTTAGGGGTTGTTTTGTTCTGTTTTGTTTTTCTACAGGGACTTAAACTGTCAGCTCAAATTTTTTTCTTTATCTCTGAAGATTTGAAAAATATATTTGGATCTTGCTTCAGTCTTGTGATGTCTTAAGTTAGATAACATTTGAATTGAGTCTTGACAGATAAATGCACTGGAATGTTAGATATAAAACTGGGAGAAGAGTATTCTGAATTTAAGCAAGGTGAACAGACCTGAGGTTAGGAACTTCCAAGGATTAACTGAGGTTGAGAGGCCTGGTTATGGGCATCTAACCTGAAAAGGAAAGAACTTAGATTGAGGCTATATTAGGAAGAGTTTAAATGTCAACTGGAGGCTGTCTCCCAAGAGCCACCAGTAACTGCTGAGCTGCATAGAATTGTCATCGTCTGATTTCCCATTGACTTTAGCTCACTGGGAATGTCTCTGGATAGACTTAAACCTCCAATCTTTTGGTTAGCAGCCAAGCAACGATTGACTGTTTGCACCATCCAGAGACCCCTTTCTCAAGAGCTATTGATTTTTTAAAATAGGATAGAGAAATGCGGGTCACTAAACATATTTTCAAAACAATAATTAGGGGATAGCCATATCAGACTTAATGTGATCATTCTGGTGACAATGAAAGGAGAACAGTTCTGGTCTGAGTGTGTTGAAGGGAAAGACAAGAATAAAAAAAAATTGGACACAATGGTCAACTGAGAATTGTAAAATAATATTGTTGAAAAGGGAAGTATTTGCAATACTTACTCAGTAGTTATATAACCTAGGACAAGTCACTTATCTCCAATTCTTATTTTCCTCATAACTGTCTTAGAGAATCGTTATTAGAATTAAGCCAGGGAATCTATATAAAATCTAACACATGCCATGTGCAGAGTAGATGTTCAGTAAATGTTTATAATTTTAAATAGGATTATTAAGTTAGGACGACAGTAAGGTATATCATTTTATGATGTTATCTCAGTAACACATTTTGTTTTTCTGATGAAACATCCTATTGAACAAATATATAAATGCAAACGAACAATGTCTTTCCCAATACCATCATCTTAGTTAGCCTTTTTCAGCTAAGGAGGAATAGAGACAGGAAGTCACATTGCTACTGGAGCTTCGGTTCTTTTGTACTGTGCAGCCAGAAAGACAACAAACCCATGAAAGAATAATCTGTCATGCTTGAGAAGTCAACCATGACCTCTGGTGTTTGCTCTCCTCCTCTCACGGTGGATCAAGCATGATGTTTCACTTATCTTGAAGTGTTTGCTGGACTCTTGGCCCACCTGTCACAATAATATTATTTGTCATCGTCCACTGCTTTGACCCAACCTATGTATAAGTTGGAGTGGCATGATTGCTCTCATTATTGCTCTCCAATTTCCCCACCTTACAGGTTGGAAGTGCAGTAATGACGGAGTAACTAGAGATTCTGTCATATTCAGTGACTGGAAAGGGTAGACTAGATCAGCTGTGCTTTAGGATTTAGACTATAAAGCAGGTTTTGTTTAAAATGGGGTTATACTAAGTTTTGGAGTGATTTTCTACTGCTGGGACCCAACGGCTAGCATAATACTGGGCACATAATACTTAACAGGTGTACTTGAAATTACAAAGCCCTTGGGATTTATGGAAGTGGCGTCCCAGTGGCATCGTGATAATGCATTGCGCTATGATTTGCAAGATCAGCTGTTCATTCCAGGGGAGAAAAATGAGGCTTTCTACTCCAGTAAAGCATTACATTCTCAGAAACTCACAGGGCAGTTTTCTACCCTGTCCTATAGGGTCACTAGGCGTGACACAGACTCGATAGTGTGAGCGAGTGAAAGAACTGAGTGAGTGGTTAGTGGTGTTTTAACTTTTCCACACAAGGAAAGTAAGTAACGAAATACCTAAGATGGTCAAATACCAATATCAAAGCATAGAACACCAAAATAAGCTATTTTAATGCAAGAGATTTACTCTCCAAACTCACTTCTGTCAAGTCTATTCTGACTCACAGTGAGGCTGTGAAATAGACTTGAACTGCCCTGTGGGTTTCTGAGATAGCAACTCTTGGGGGAATAGCAGACTTCATCTTTCTCCCTGGGAGTATCTGGTGGTTTTGTCCGTGTGGTTTAAAGTCCAACACATAACCCACTATACCACCTAGCCTCCTGGCTACTGGGTTCTCAACTCAAAATCACTACCCTCAAGTTGATTCTGATCCATAGAACCCCCAAAGGATGAGGTAGAACGATCCATTTAATGTACAATATATAATTTTAATAGTAAAATCAAACTTCTTATCTTCTTTAAAATGTATCTACAAATAGTAAGTCATTTGAAATATCAGCTGCTAACAAGGTTTATAGGTTCAAATTCACAAAATAGGCGCCTTAGTGGAAAGGCCTGGTAATTTGAGAACTAGCCATTGAAGTCCTATGGAGCATAGTTCTGCTCTGATACACGTGAGGATTCATGAGTCAGAATCGACATGATGGTCCCCTGTGGTTTCACCTTTGATATTGCTCAAAAGTTATAACAACTATGTTTTCCTCTGCGAAGGTATTTTAATGAGTTTATGTTAGTCCTATTCAGACGAATAAATAACCTAATATTTAGTTGAGGTGGAAGAATTAAAGGGGCACAAGCAAGATTCATATTAAGGAACTCATGCTATATAGATTGATGATAATTTTTGCCTGAATTCATAAATAATTACAAAAATGTAATTTATTTGATATTACATTTATTTATTTCCCTTTTATGAGGTAAATCCAGTTTTGTGATGATGTTATTTGGGAGAGCTAATGTACTTTTTATTTATTTATTTTTAATAAATTTGTTCATCCAAATCCCTTTGCTATAAAATGCAATAAACATTCCTGAATTAATTATATCAAAATTTTATCAAACAAGTGAAAATTATGGGCTAAGAAGGGGATAAAAATATCTCTACAGGCCAAAACGCAATATTTCAGCCCTTCACTATTAGTCATAGTACTAAGAGCTGCTAATTAAAAGGAGTGACCAGTTCCTGTTTTAATGTATCCTTTTGGGATATATGTGAGACTTCTGTGCCTGAATAAAGTCAAGTGACTCATTCCTTTCAAAAATCTTTCTCCTTCTCATTTCTGCCATAGGATGAAGGGAGATTTCAGTTTACATATGACTAAGTAACCATCTGAATTCATGTTGCTATAAGTTGCCATCAAGTCAGCTCCAAATCATCCAGACTTTACATTTAACAGCATGAAACTTGCCAGTTTTGCATAACTTTCATGTTTTAATCTCTTATTGCAGCTATACATAATCCTGGTTAAATTAATCCAGAATGTTAATTTTTTATTTAATCCATGAGAGCATGTTAAATAAAACTCAACAGCTCAGTCAAGCTCAATCTGCTGTCAAACTATGTTGACAAAATCTCCAACTGCTAAACTATTACTGGCAAATGAACTGGTTGGAAAATGGCTATCCTATCTGGAAAAGCTTTACTTGATTTTTCCATACATATAAGCATCTAATTAATCCAAATGTTTCATTGGAAATAGCACAACTCCCTAAATTGGAAACGATAGTATTTCTCCAGGTCAGTAGTTAGTTGGTAAGTGCTGATGAAACATGGAACAGACATGAGGAGGTCTTTATATGAAAAGAGTTGGTGTCTAATCTGCCAGTAAATCACATTAAAACAATCAATCCATTTGCACAGGCTTAAAAAGCAGAGACTGTGATTTTTTAATTGTGACTTTAAGAATCTCTGAATGAATTAGACTCAAGTTTAGACCATAAAACAAAAAGGAAATCCATTAGAACACTATAAATTCATGGTTTATTTTCTTTTGTCTGACCTCAGCTGTCAGATGGTTATCTGGTTTCAGCACATCTACTTTAGTGACATGGCAAACATCCTTTCAGAACAAACAGACTGCTTCCTTCTTGTTCGGCCTTCTCTTGCACATACCACAGCTATCTCTTTAGATGAGGTGACCATATTTGTGATATCGATTTCCTTTTTTGTTAGAGCTGAATTTGAGTACATTCTAAGGGAGGATGTGGGTTTTTCCAATATTATTTTCCAATATATATTTTTTAAAAGACTTTTTTGTTTTTTACTAGAAAGGTGCCTGTGGGGCTGCACGTTGTCTTTCCCTACCTCTACTTTTTTTCCCTACAGACTCTGACATTTTCTTTCCCTACCTCTACTTTTTCCCCTACAGACTCTGACGTTGTCTTTCCCTACCTCTACTTTTTCCCTACAGACTCTGATGTTGTCTTTCCCTACCTCTACTTTTTTCCCTACAGACTGTGACGACCACAACCTAGATTCAGTTCTAGGAAGAATCTGAGGAACTTCAGAGAACCATTAGCTATGCATATTGTTGAATGGGGCCTTCTATTTTTTTTTCCCATTGGCCGACAGAATGGGACCTTCTATTACAGTAAACATCTACTCATTTTAACTGACTCAACCTCTCATATGATAATGATAGTTCATCATAAAGTTCCCTAAATATTTTCTGCAAATAATATGTGGCATAGCAAATGACACATTCTGCACAGGTAAAATTACATTGACCAAAATTAGAAAGGGAGACTTTTGAAACAATATATATGAATATTTTGTTAAATTTATGAATAATAGGGCCATGTCTTAGTCATTCAGTGCTTCCATGAAAAATACCACAGATGCATAACTTAAACAAACAAAAAAATATTTTCTCACACTTTAGAAAGCTAACAGTCGGAAATCAGGATGTTGGTTCTAAGAAAAAGTGTTCTCTCTCTGTTGCTGGGGAGAGCCCTTGTCCTTTTGAGTTTCAGTTTCTGAGTGATCGTCATATGACTTGACATTTTTCTTCTTCCATTTCTGTGTCTTTGGCTTGTTTCCTTAGTTACTTTTAAAGCTACAAAGAGAATGACTTAAACATACCCCATTCCCTATGGGATTTTAACCAAAGACATAGAGGTTAGAATTTTCAACACATTTGCAAAACACTCACCCCATCACATCACACAGAAATCCTGAATCAAATCCAACTCAGTTTCACCTTCTGAATCATCTAAAACAAAAATGAGTGAGTTTTTAGTCATGTTCTATCTTGGGACAAAATTTCTTTCTTTCTGTAAAAACTAGACTTATAAATTCTCTTTTCCCAAAATACAGTGGTGAACAAGGCCAAGGTAGATATTTCCAATACAAATGAGAGAAATGGAAGGAAACGAAGGAATAAAAGGCACCAACCAATTTCAAAATTATACAGAACAAATTAAATCGGGTCTCAAAGATTGAAAATAATTCTTCATTTTCTGAGACCATCCTAGTCAATGACACTGCCTTCCAGACTCTGAGGCCTGTGCATGTCCTTGGAATATGACTGGATGTCCATGTCTCTGGACATCAGCTTCATATTTCAGATCCAGTACAACAGCAACTCTGTTCCTAATTTGGGTAGACCCAAATTCCTGGTCCATCTGAATATCAACCACACTTCCAATACCTCTATCAGGGCTTATTCTTCTGCCCCTCTCCATGGCAGCCTGCCTGTAAATTTGGGGCAATGTCTTATCCTCTTGACCAAATGACAGCTTCATACTATGTAACCAAGTTGATGAAGATCTGAATCTTGGAAACCTAGACCATGGTCCTACCCTTTGATACCAGAGATCATGGCCATACCCCTTAAGACAGAGGCAACTCAGCTTCCTTTGTTACTTTCAACAAATCTACTGAACAGGGGATTGTTTTTTCATTTCCTTTTTTTTTTGGAGGACACCAAACACAACTTCTTTTACCAGTTTCTGCTTCCAGGATTTCAAAGGCTTATTATATCTATCATATTTTTCTTTCTCTATTCTCTTTGATCAGCATTTTTTACTATGGTAGTTGCTTAGATTCATTAGTCACAAGCATAATTCCTTTAAAGAGATTGCATTGCTGGGATGTAAAAAGTTCTAGGACATACATCCTTAATATGTATAACAGAATTTTCCAAATCTTTAAGCTTGTCTTCATTTTGTTGTTTTCTGTTAACTACATCTCTTTCTATTTTACTATAAGCAGCAAGAACAAATTACACCCCCCTTTAAGATCTTGCTTAGAAATCCCTCCGTCAAATATCCAACTTCTTCATAAGTTTTATCCTCCAACAAATCTTTTCATATTATTCAGACAAGTTCTTTCTGACTGTATGGAAACCATTGATTTACTCTATTTTCTTTATAAATCATTTTATTTGGGGTCCATAAAATTCATCACAATCCACACATCCATCCATGGTGTCAAGCACATCTGCACATCTGTTGCCATCAACATTCTCAAGATACTTTCTTTCTACTTGAGCCCTTGGTATCAGCTCCTCATTTTCCCCCTCCTTCCCCCACCCTCCCTCCCTCACAAAGCCTTGATAATTTATAAATTGTTATTATTTTTCAATATCGTACACTGTCTAATGTCTCCCTTCACACACTTTTCTGTTGCCTATCCCGCAGGGGGTGGGTTATATGGTGGTCATTGTGATCAGTTCCCCCTTTTCCCCCCACCTTCCCCTTACCCTCCTGGTATTGCTATTCTCATTATTGGTCCTAAGTAGTTTATCTGTCCTGGATTCCCTGTGTTTCTAGCTTTGATCTGTACCAGTGTACATCCTCTGATTTAGTTGGATTTGTAAGGTAGAATTAGGATCATGATAGTGTGTGTGTGGTGGGGAGCATTAGAGAACTAGAGGAAAGTTGTATGATTCATTGGTGCTATACTGCATCCTGACTGGCTCATCTCCTCCCGAGACCCTTCTGTAAGGGGATGTCCAGTTGCCTACAGATGGGCTTTGGGTCTTCGCTCCACATACCCCCCTCATTCACTACGATATGATATTTTGTTCTTTGATGTTTGATGCCTGATCCTATCGACACCTGGTGAACTTGTTGAAGAGCCTTTTCTTGTTCTGGTCCCCACTCAAAAATGGAGGCTTTTCATGTCACTTGATAAATAGGTCGAAGTAGAACACCCAAGTGAGGAATATGTTGCCTCCAAAATCTGAAGAGGACCATTAGACGTTGTGCCTCTTTTTTAGTTGTTGGGGGAGGTAAATGTAATAGCTTATCCTTCACTTTAGTAGGAATATCTCGACATGCTCCACACCACTGGACCCCTGAAATATTGCTGATGTTGATTGAGGCTACCTGAATCTTTGTTGGGTTAATTTCCCAACCCCTTGTATGCAGATATTGTACCAATGTAACTAGAGTCTTTGATACATCCTCCTTAGTGGGTCCAATCAGCATAATGACATCAATATAATGGACCAATGTGACATTTTATGGAATAGACAGGTGGTCAAGGTCCCTTCTGACTAAATTATGGCACAGGGCAGAAGAGTTGATGTACGCCTGGGGGAGGGTTGTGAAAGTATATTGTTGCCCCTGCCAGGTGAAGGCAAACTGCTTCTGGTGGTCCTTTGAGATTGGTATTGAGAAGAAAGCATTAGCCAGATCAATAGCTGCATACCATGTACCAGGAGAAGTATTAATTTGCTCAAGCTATGAAATCATATCTGGGACAGCAGCTGCCATTGGAGTCACAATCTGGTTAAGTTTACGATAATCCACTGTCATTCTCCAGGATCTATCTGTCTTCTTTACAGGCCAAATTAGTGAATTAAATGGAATGTAGTAGGAATCACCTCCCCTGCATCTTTCATATCTTTGATGGTGGCACTGATCTCTGCAATCCCTCCAGGAATGCGGTACTGCTTTTGGTTTGCTATTTTCCTAGGTAATGGCAATTCTAATGGTGTCCACATGGCCTTTCCTACCATGATAACCCTTATTCCACATTTTAGGGATCCGATATGGGGGTTCTGCCAGTTACTAAGTATGTCTATTACAATGATGCATTCTGGAACTGGGGAAATAACCACAGGATGAGTTCGGGGGCCCACTGGACCCACAGTGAGGCATACTTGAGCTAAAACACCATTGATAACTTGACCTTCATAAGCCCCCACTCTGATTGGTGGGCCTAGTTCTGAGCTGGTGTCTAGTAATCCCCGAAAAGTTTGATTATTTCCTTTCCCTCAATGAACAGTCACTCTTGTGAAAGGTCGCAGGTCCCTTTGGGGAAGGCTAGAAGGAAGACTAACAGTATAAACCTTCAGTGATGTAGCAGGGTCCTCCTTCCAAGGGACCCGGCCTCCCCTTCATTCAAGGGTTTGTGGGTCTGTAAACTGGCTCAGGTCTGGGAATTGATTGAGCGATCGTGACTGTCTATTCTGCTGTTCACCTGATCTACCATTCTTTCGCCTGTACAGATCATGTAAATATTTAGTAGGCTTCCCATCTATTTCATTCCTAGGGACACCGTGGCTAAGTAGCCAATGCCATAATTCCACATGAGACAGGTTGCTTTATTATTGAAAACTTGTTGTCTATTATAACCACGCCCACCCTGTCTCTGTTGATTCAGTGCTGACACCTCTCCTCTACCTTCACGGGGACCAATCAACCCCATTGTGGGTAAATGTCAGAGTTCGCTCAGGGCAGTGCCCACTGTTAATCCTGGTGCACATAAAATAGCAATTACAGGAGTCTTAAGAGATGCTGGGGCCCACTTCACAAACTTGTTCCTTATGGTTGTGGTAAAGGGTATGTCCTCAGGACCCCCTCTTTTTGGGTCTATGGGAATATCTTGATAGATCCATTCTAACATACCATTTCCCTAAGCTTTTGGATGCCTTCCTCTACAGTGTACCAAGGGAGGTCAGGTACTTCAAGTTGGTCTAATCTAGGCCATCTGGCAGTCCATGCTTCATTGAACCAACCAAATAAAGATTTAGATCCTTTTTTAGCCTGTCTCGCAGAGACATTGAAAGAAGAGTCTGTGCTTAGGGGTCCCGTATCCAGAAACTCAGACCGATCTAATATTACATTTCGTGCACCAGTATCCCACACCCTGAGTAACCATTCCCAGGGATATTCTCCAGACTTTTGCTTGTACGTATTTGAGAACTCGAGCAGGTCTTTATGTGTGTAGTGTGCTTCTTCTTGGATAATCATCTCAACCTCAACTTTAGGAGGTTTCTGAGACTTAATTTTAGTGACAGGTCTAGCGGAAATAATGGGTGGTGAGGGTGTTTCCTGAGTGCTCTCAGCAATATCTTGTGAGGCATCTTCCACAGGTAATGCTACTGATGCAGCCCCACCTGGCATATCAATTTGAATAGTTTGGCTAATCTGCTCAGGTGTTTCTAAGGGCTCAATATCCTCTTCTTCTGTAGCATCAGCCCATATGTTCCCATCCCATGTTTCAGGGTCCCAACTCTTCCCAAATAATGCCCTTACTTTGGTTTCAGACACTACTCTAGATCTGCAATTCAGCTGCCGTTATAATTCAGCCACTCGTATAATGAGACTCTGGACCTGGTTCTCAGTAATGTCAGCTCTTTTACTAGAGGAGAGAAGGCTCTCCTTTGTAGCACAGATGGAAGTTTTCAAATCTGTTAGTCTGCACCTGAGGCGTGCTTTTGAGGCTCTGAGATCATCTCTCTCCTTAATCACACTTTTCCATTGTATGAAGGACCAGTCAACCAGCTTCCCTATACTTGTCATTATCACAAAACTCCTGGAAAATATCAAACATACGATCTCCTAGAGCATCTCCTTTATCCAGCACGTCATCTACCAGTGGTGCTACTTTAGGTATTATCTTTGCTATTTCACACCATGGATTAGTAAGGGTAGCAGATGTATCCACGTCAAGACTAATTAGGTTGGAAAGTCAATTCAAGAAACCCATATTTATGGTTTATTTCTCTAGAAGCACTCCTTGTACCAAAATGTGTTGGACAGGATTCTCTAGAGAGACAAGACCAGATTGCTAGTAATTATATATAAATATATTTATAAAGATAGATATATAATACAAGAAATGAACTGTTAAATTATATACAGATAGAAAATACAAGAAATTAACAGTTAAATTATAAAGCAGTGAGACACTAGCAGCCTTTAAGGCTTGAGTGCCGCCAGTTGCCAGTCCCGTTCTGTAGAGAGACCTGGGCTATATATACCCAGGCAGCAAAACAGCAAGGCAGGTCACCAACTGTCGGTCCCCTGCTCCAGAGACGAACATTCCAATCCTGTGGGATTAAAGGGACCTCAATTTACAGCAACAAAATCCACAGGCTAGGCATCCCACAGGTAGTGTACCCCTTTAAATTGAGGCACAGAACAAGCAAGGTGAGACTCACCAAGCCATTTATCCCTCCGCCCTTCAATTAATCCTACTTGTCTTTATTGGCCAGGCTGGTGGAATGAACTCCAAATTCACTGTTCCCCATCAAAAAAAAAAAAAAGCATCATCTTGACCTTTAATGAGCTTATTTTGGATGAGGCGATGATGGTATCTTCCACTGGCTTGATTGATATTTGCTTTCATGGTCATATGAATAACACCATCTCTCCTCATTTTAGAAAAAAAGTCTGGGTAATTTTGGAGTTGTTCATTCAAAGCACAGCATGTTTCCACCCAATGCTCTTTTTCCTGTTTAGTCAGAACTGGAGGCACAAATTCACAGTGACCCTTCTCATTCCCAAATCTTCTGTTAAAATTCACTGAACCAAGCTCCAAGATAGTCCTTATATCTTCCCATCTCTTCAATGATTCATCGTCAGTTTTTGAGCACAAATGTAAAATTTTGGTTGACATTTTCTTCCTTTTGGAAAGCAGATGGACGTCCAGAATGAAGTTTCCCATCAATTGACATTTCACCTTTTTTGAAATGAGAAAAAACACCTGTACACTTGAGTTTTTCCCATAGTGCTGTCCTTGTAATATCACAACAGTTTCTGCGGTATTTTTCCTGAACAGGAAACAACCTGTCACAGCTGCATGCTGGTCTCTTAAATCAGCCATCACAAAAATATGAGGTTTGATAGAAACGGCTTTTATGAAAAAATACACTGAGACCAGAGAGAACCTATCCAGACAAAACCATTGGGTACACTAACTCAGAGAGAAATGCATACTATGAAATCTCCACCTAGAAGAACCTTTTCTGTTTGTTTTGTTTGTTTGCTTGTTTGTTTTCTTGGAGGGTACACCCTCGTACATATGCCATAGCATTCCAAAGTTCAATCATTTCCAACAGACTTGTACAATTGCATCCATAATCAGTCTCCAAACATACTTTTTCTTCCTGGACTTCTTGACATCTTCTCCCTCTTCTCTCTCGCACCGCTCATTAGCCCCCTGCCCCCAAACCCTTGATCTCTTTGCTGTTTTAAAAGAACATCCCTCATAGGCTTCCAGGAATAATATAGCATCATATAGCATATAGGGTATTGTGTAGCAAGACCTTGTTTGTCGGCCAACCAGCAGCACACCACGCTTAGTACAGTTGTCTTCTGCTTCTTCAGACACCAGACACTTGTTAAGTAATTTCTGACTAAGTCCTCACATTACAAGTGTATCTGGGGTACAGACAAGCTCACCCAGTGGAGTTTCCATGTGGGGGTCTCACCTGTGCAGCCTCTGGAACATGACGTCACCGTGAAGGTCCAGGAGTCGGTGTCCCAGCATTCTACAGAACCGGCCTGGGTTCCCAGGATAGCCCCAGACATCCTAGGTCAATTCTGCCTTCCCACTGAATGCCACTAAAGACCCTCCCCACCCAATGTTCCCAAGAGCATTCTTAGTCTCTCCTCCGTCCACCTGGAGGTTAGCTACTCCCTCCCCTTAACAGACATGCTCCTATATTCCCCCAAACTTAACTGTGCTCTTTCCCCTCTCCTACTCCGTCCCTCCAATGAATGAGTCTCATCCCTCTGACAGAGCTGCCTCCCTCTCCTGCGGACCTTACCCCAGTCCCACAGGCCTACCGCTCAGCAGACAGCATCCCCATCCCCGCCCCTGCTGTTATGAGGTACCCTCCGTTCAAGTGATCTACACTAAACTACCTGGATTGGATGATGTGTGGGCCTTTGGCACTTAATCCAGCTCCACATGACTCTGATTCCCAGGCGGAAGACTGGAGGGCCTGCAAGCTTGAACTTGTGCCAGTTCTGCTGTTTATTCTACAGCAGTGGATTCATACAGTATTTGCCCGTTTGTGATGGACTAACTTCACTCAGCATAATGTCTTACAGACCCCTACACAGCTTCAGGTGTTTCATGGTTTCGCAGTTGTTTTTCGGGATACGTAGTATTCCATTGTGTGTTTATATCAGAGTTGCTTTTTTTCTGTTTCTTCTTCTTTTTAAAAATCATTATCTTGGAAGTTCTTACAGATATCATAATATCCCTTAGTTCAATCGCATCAAGCAGTGCTACCAAAATCAGTTTCCAAACATTTGCTTCTTGAACTCCTTGATACCAGCTCTCCTTTATCCCCTCACTCCCCCAACCTACCCTCCATGGACCCTTATTTTTTTCCAAAATAATTTATTTTTTATCTTTGCGATACCTTACATGATCCAATATATCCATTCACATAGAATTCTGTTGTTTGATCCCATCAGGTGGGGTTATACAATCGTCAATGCTATCAAGTCCCTATTACTCCCATTCCACCACCCCACTTCCCATACCCAAGAGAACCATTACTCCTGTTATTGTTTCTGAAGGATTATCTATCTTGGCTTTCGTGTATTGAATGGTCTTAAGTATACAAATGATCATAGGCAAAGCTAACATGATTAATGAGGTAAAACAAACAAAAACCCTAATAGTAAGGAGAGTAAATATTAAATAACTAGAGAATAATTATGTAGTTTATCAGTGCTATACTGCAAACTGGATTTTTTATCCCTTCTGGGTAGTCCTTCTGGGAGGGACTGTACAATTATCTTAGAGGGGGGTGGGAGGTTGGTCTCCACCTCATGCATGCTCCTCCACATTGATTTGGCTGCTTTTATTTAAACTTCTGATATCTCTTCCTGTCGACGTCTCATGGTCAAACAGACTGTATACCAGAATTTTTGTTTGTTTGTTTTCACCCACTGTTCTATTAATGGGAATTTAGGCTGTTTCCAGTTTCTTGCTATTGTGAACTGTGCTTTGATGAACATGGGGATCAAACATCTGTTCATAGTCTGTTATTATTTCTTTTGGGTATATGCCCATTAATGGTATTGCTGTATCATATGGTAGTTCAATTGCCATCTGTTTTAGGTATTGCCATATTGTCTTGCACAGTGACTGTATGTATTTACAAGTATACCAGCAATGGATAAGAGTTCCTATCTCACCACACCCTTTCCAACATTTGTTGTGCTCAGTTTTTAAAAATTGGGCTAGAGTAATGGGTGTTTGGTGGTATCTCATGGCTGTTTTGACTTGCATTTCCCAGATAGCTAATGACAAGGAGCATTGCCTCATGTGTTTATTAGACATTCAAGTATCATCCGTTCTGAATCATCTGTGTAGGTCTTCTGCCCACCTTCTCAGAGGGCTATTTCCCCCCCTTGTTGTAAACTTGTATATTTTGGTAGATCTTAGTAATTGGCCCTTTGTCTACCATGTTGTCACTACCTTTTTTTTTTCAGTCTGTTGGCTCTCCTTTTACTCTTTTAATCAAGTCTTTTGATGTACACAAGTGTTCTATTTTTAGTAGGTCCCATTTATCTATTTTATCTTCCATGAAGAGTTTCCTTTGTTATTTATTTATTTTTATATATTGTGTATCTCTTTTATTGTGCCAATTTAAGTGTTAACTCTATGAAATGATAAACTACTCTTAATATATCTTTTTCTTATACATAAAATGGTCATTAGGGAAGCAAATTGGTTTTTAAATTATTTTAATCCCACCACTACATATAATTTAGCCTTCAGAGCTTTCTCATATACCAATCCTATCTCAATAGTTAACTAAACTTCCATACCAGGATCTAGTTAAACAACACTATATTTAGAATTACTAAGGGCCCCATGAAGGTCACTTATAGTAATCCTCAAAAAAAATGGATAATATGGTCACTACCCTTTGTTATTTCTGATAGCCTGTGCGTTATTCCCCGCACCAAGGCACCTAGTTTTGTTCCCAATTTCTCACTAAAGATCCTGAAAGCTTTAAGTTTTATATACAAGTTTTTGATCCAACTTAAGTTTGTTTTGGTGAATGGAGTAATAAATGGGCTTTTTTTTCTCATTCTTCTGCACATGGGTGTTCAGCATTTTCGACACCATTTGCTAAAGAGGACATTTGTGTCCCAATTAGTGCTTTTGGGGTCTTTGTCAAAAGCCATTTATCTGTATGTCGATGTTTTCATTTCTGAGTTTTCTCTCCCGATTCATTGGTCCATGTATCCATCAGTATTCCAGTACCAGGCTGTTTTGGCAACTGTGGTGTTTCGAGGTCAGTCAGTGCGAGAGCACCTACTGTGCTTCCTTCTTGAGGTATTCCTTGCCTCTCCCGAGTTTGAGATGTAGCTCTTGAAAGCAGCAGATTGATGGATCTTCTTGACTAGACTGCTCTGCTACTTTTTGTCTTTAGATTGGGTGCATTTAGTCCAGAGATATTCAGTGTCATTAAATCTAAATGTAGATTAGTCACTGACATCTTGTATTATTTGTATTTGATATTTTCTATTTTCCCTTTTATAAGGTGGTGTATGTATGAGGAGTTTATGCTTGTCTTCGTTTCTCCCCTACATCTATCATGTTTGGGGTATTGTTTTCAGTGTTGGTCCCTAAGTGACATTACACCACTGTTGTGGGCCCATGTTTGCGTGCTGCAGTTGTTGGTTTTCTGCTGATAAAGACCTGGAAATGATTTTTTATAATGCTTATTGTGTTTTTACAAATACTCTGAACGTTTCCTTATTAGTGAAAATTCTTTAAATTTGATCCAAAGCTTTGCTGGATAAAGAATTCTTGGATTGCCATTGTTTTTCAACTTTCGGAGCACATTGCTCCAGTTTCTTCTTTTCTGCATTGTCTCTGCAAAGAGGTCTGAGTTTATTCTGATCTGTTAACTTGTATATGTGACTGATTCTTTTTCTATCTACTTGCCCTTATGGCTCTCTCCTTTTCCTTGAAATTGGATAATTTAACTACTATATGTCTTGATGGATTTTGGGGGGGTTAATTTAACTGGTGTTCTCTCTGCTTCCTAAATGGTTATCAACTGCTCCTTTGTGATATTGCGGAAATTTTCTTCCAAAAATTCCCTTACTTTTTAAATGTAGCTTTATTCATTTCTTCCTGTTCAGGGATCCCAATAATTCGACTCTCCTTTCGCTTCATGGAATACCACATCATCCTCTGGCTTTCTTCAGATTCTTTTGCTTTTTTGTTTGACTGTTTCTCTCCTTTGCTGAATTCTGCTTGGTTATTTTTGAGATTGCTAAATCTCAGGATTGCTGAATCTTTAAGATTGTTCAATTTGATTTTTCATTTTTCCATTCTACTGTTGAGGTCACTCATCTTTTTATCTATTTCTGCTATGGTATCACTTAGCCTCTGGACTTCCTTTCAATGTGAAGATTTTAGTATATCTATTTTTTCATTAGTTTTCAGGGTTGATCCCCTAATTTACTGTATGGCACTAAATAATTTTCTCAAGCATTCTTTCACTGGCAGTTCAAGGGCTGTTGCTTCTGTATAAACTGTTGGCTTTGGGTCATTTTCAGTAATTGACCTTCATTTTTCTAGAATTTTTTATGATAGCTGTTGGTATTGACTATTGCTTGCATGGTATCTTGGGTGAGCTGATGATAAAGTGCAATCTTCTGGGATTTTTAAGGGGGAGGGGCTGGCTCTTTAGATGAGGAAATGTATATGTGTAGCTGAGGAGGGATTGTTATTGGGTGTTTAAGATGTTCAGGGTTTATGTGCTCTGGAGTAGGTTTTAAGTGCTGGTATTAACCATAGGAAGCCTTCCCTAAAGAATAGTACTTTTCAATGAGTTGGAGAAGGTTTTGGGATATGGAATTTTACTTGGTAAGTTAAAGGAGAGTGGGTGTTGCTCTGTTGGAAGGAACAGGTTCCAGAGGTCACCTGTGTTTGGGGTAAGGGAGTGGCATAATGAATCTACCTGAGTTCCTTATCAACCCTGTGCATTTTGTAGGGAGAATGCAGTCCATTGGTTATTTTGCTTATAACAACAGTTTTGTGCACATCTCAGAACTATCAACTCCTTACACTTGGCAATAGGGTATAAATGGGCTATAGAGTTGATGCCACAAGGAAGAGGGGCTTCTGATCAGAGGGTGATCTAGTCTGGGGAAGGAAAGCCTCTGAAAACCCAGAAATTCTGGGTTCCATTTCCTCTGGTGGAGTGAGGAGTTTGTGTTTCCTTTCTCAAAGCTAAATAGGAACAATTTATACCAACCTCCTGGAATTCTCTGTGCTGCAGATTCCAGCAGCTCCCCTGCATCCCCCACCCCCCAGTGTTGGATCTCCTGCCAAATATCTGGGGCTGTTTATCTGCAAAGCCATGAGTTAGGGGGTGCTGGACTTTGGCTAGGGATTATCACCTTCTAAACTCTACTCATCAGGCTGCAATGGCTTTCAGCATCCAGGGTACCCAAGAGTCTGCATAGGGGTCTGTTGGATGTCCCATGTATATACTGTCTACTTCTCCATACTGCCGAGCCACCAAAAGACAGAGCACAGCTGTGCTCTCAGTGGTAAAACTGACAGAAGAACTGGATGCTGAGAGATATGGTCTCACGGCCTAATCCCTGACCACAGCTACCTCACCTGCAAATCTGGTAATGAAACTGAGCTCTTCACTCGGGGGATCCTGCATCAGCCCCAACTTCCCAGACCCTAAATTTGTAAATTCTAAGTTTTTTAATGTGTATAATTTAAATTTATAACATCTAAATTCTAGTATATAAAATAGTTATATACTGCTAAATGAATGTTTTCAAATTCGAAGCGGAATGATAATAGTGATAATGATACTATTCAGGGAATAAACAAAAGACTTCAGAAAGATACAGTAACTACTTGAAGGGCTTATCTTTAAATAGGTGATTGTCCAGTGTGCTATAACAGCACTTTCAATAATCATACAGATCCAAAATTATACTAATTTACTGTATACCTTTGACTTTTATTCAAGATTTGCCTTCTTAAGATGAATATTCACTTTGTGAAAAAAAATTGTACTTTGGCTAAAGCTACTATAATTGTCACTACAATAATAATGACAGTATTTTTATAATGTGAATACCATATTTCAACAATGATCACTACTTCCAAATTTATTATACAATAAGAAATAATTTTATATTCAAAGAACAGCTCTTGTATAGTGACAAGTGTTTACTCTCTGGATATTGTGAAGTTGACAGGACCATTTATTCTCTCCCTTCAGTAGAAATTGAGAGGGACTCAAAATAAATGTATACCTGGTGAGAAGGGCAGAAATATAAATGTATAACTCTTAACAGGTACTTAGCTACCAATCAACACCCACTAATTCAAACTCCTAATGATCCTGTAAACAAAAGAGAGCTGCCCTTTGTATATGTGAGATTGTGAATCCTTATGGGAGCTAATAGACTTATCTTCCTCTCAAGGAATGGCTGATGGGTTCCAACTACTGATCTTGATGTTAACAGACACATGATTAACTCACAGTGCCATAGGGCTCTATAATTTATCCACAGAAGCCTCAGGTGTTTTATTAGACTTTTCAACACATCATAAGAAATCTCACTTTCAAACAATTAAGTTTGGCCCAAGAAGTCCATGATTAGTATTTTCACAGCCTAACATTTCAAATCTCAATGTTTCTGAGCCAAAGCAACACATAAAGCATGGGTCCATAGCTTGCCTGGATACTGCAATTGGGCCATCAAAATCCATGGCCTTGGGATGGTCATCATGAGTTTCCTTCACAGCTGAAATGCATGACTTCAATTTCATTATCTTTGAGGAGTAAATGATGAAAAAGGTGAAAGATAGTAAAGACCTAACTTAATTGAGTGGACTGCTGCTGAATTTCTTCAGGGACTCCAGGGAAGGTAAGAGCTGATAGTGAGCTACACTGGAGTTAATGCTTAGATTCAGGGAAAGTACATTGACTAGGGTAAGTAATACTAGCATGCCTATACAACTGAGCCCTGTAGTGTGTGCTTATGAGTTTTGATTCCGATAATAAATTAAAATATAAATTAAAGTGACAGAGGAAAATCTATAGATAACTTAAAAGTCAAAAATGTCTTCAAATAAAAATTGCAATGTATCTAGGAGTACCCTGGGTTTTTTAATTAATTATTTTAGTTTCAATGTTTTTGAAACCATTTTTCACTTGAGATATAACTCAAACTTCTAAAAATTACATATACCATGATGAGGTGTTGTTGTTTTTGTTGTTGTTTTACAGTAATAACTCTAGGTATGTGATGACCTACCTAAAATTGATGTGGAAGAGAACCACTAAAAGTTAAAGAGATAGATCAGTGAGAGACCTGTCCAGGTAGGTACTCCTATGGCACTATCACAGAAACTTCGTTTTTCCTCATTTTTTTTTTTAATGAGAAAGTGATGCTGACTTAGCAAATTACATATTTGGATTTGATTTTCTACTACGTAGAGCATATCAGAAACACATGTGAAACAAAACAAGAAACAAAATTTTAAAGAAGGGAGGGCTAAAAGGCCCGGTTTCCCAAAACTCTAATTCAAACATTTTTAGGTACAAATAAAAAGACATGCCTTGTGTGGTGTGATAGGTACATTTATTGTGTCAACCTGGCTAATGAACACATGTGGCATTGATTGAAGGGAGGAGAGAGAAATGGCTCGATGAGCCTTGCCTTTCTGATCTCTTGCTCTTTGATGATGGGACCAGTGTGTGACTACTTTGGTTGGTTCTCTGCCTCAACTTGCGAGCTACACTACTTGTAGGACACCCAACCTGTGGACTGTGTCACTGTAGTCTGAGTTTCCTTCAAGATCTGCTTTACCACGCTCCTGGATTATACATCACTTGAGCTGGGGACTATTGGACCCTGTCATCTGGCTGACTGCTGGTGACCTACTTTACTGTTTGCTGCCTGTGGTGGATTGCCTGAATTGCCTATAGAAGACTCAGCTGTCTACTTCCTTGACTTGCACCTGGCAACCCTCAAGACTTGAAAGAATGCCAGTGTATTAGCTGTCTCATGGAAGTGAGTTGCACTGAGCCATTTGTACTGATCTATAGACTAATTAGCTATTTATTTCTTATGTTGTATATATCTATATAATTTTATACATATATATATAAATGTTCTGGTTTTATTTCTCAAGAGAACCCTGTCTAACATACATGTTTAAACAAATTACTTACTTCACAGAAAGTAAACCAAAAACAAAATCCACCCTTGAAGGATGAGCCCATACATTGTCAGGATATAAACAAAATTCCTTGGTGCAATTTTCCTGGCCTTTTTTCTCATTTATGAAGTTATTAATTTTCTTAAAATTTTCTTTATATTAAGCCTCCCTGATCATTCTCTTTGTATTAAGGCTCCCTGGTGTGCGTAGAGAAAATCTATCAGTATTATCTCTTCAGAAGATTGAAAACAGTTACCATACTCTTCTGACTTCACCTCTCAGGCTTGAAATAAGTAGGTCCACATCCGATTCCCTTGAAAGCCACAATTTGATTGGATTGTGTTGGCAAATCCAATTGACCATTATTACTATTAATTCCATAAATCCACCCTCATTATGTTATTCTTGCTTAAAACATTGATTGAAAGATTGGTTGTTTGAGCTACCTGGTCTTTTTTCTTTTAATACATAATTTTATTGGGGTCTCTTACAGTTCTTATGACAACCCATACATCAATTGTATCAAACACATTTGTACTTATATTGCCATCATCATTTTAAAAACATTTTATTTCTTCTTGAACCCTTGGGATCAGCTCTTCTTTTTCTTTCCCCCTTCCTCCCCCAAACTCCCACCCTTGGGAATCCCTCATAAATTATAATTATTTTCATATCTTATACTGTTCACTGTCTCCTTTCATGCAGATTTCTGTTGTGCATCCCTGAGGGGGGCTGTATTATGTATCGTTGATCATTGCAATTGGTTCCCATTTCTCCCCCTTCTCGCTGCACCTTCCACCTACATTCATGGTATTGCTACTCCCAATAATGTCCCTGGAGGGCTTATCTGTCCTGGATTCCATGTGTCGAGAGCTCTTATCTGTACCAGTACACATTCTGTAGTCTAGTTAGGTTTGTAAGGTAGAATTGGGGTATTGCTAGTGGAAGCGGGGGACACTAGAGAACAAGAGGAGTGTTGCGTGTTTCATCAGTGTTATGATGTACCCTGACTAACTTGTTCCTTCCTTGTGACCCTTCTGTGAGCGGATGGTCAATTGTCTACAGATGACCTTTGGGTTTCCACTCCTATACTCATCATTTTCATAGATATAATTGTTTGTTTTGCGTCTTATGATGCCTGATACCTGATCCCATTGACACCTCATGATCACACAGGCTGGTGTGCTTCTTCCATGTGGGCTTTGTTGCTTCTCTGCTAGATGGCTGATTGCTTAACTTCAATCCTCTAAGGCCCTGAATGTTATATCTTTTAATAGCTGGGCACCATCAAATTTCTTCACTACATTCACTTATGTACCCATTTTGTCTTCAGCAATGTGTCATGAAGGTGAGCATCCCAGCATGCCAGGTTATCAGAACATTAATGTTCTTGCATTAAGGGAGTATGTGAGTAGAGACTCAATGTCTGTCTGCAAACTTAATACTTAACAGTAAAATATATGTACATAGACCTATATTGCCATCATATATTAATACATTTACATATGTACATGCCTATATTTCTACCTCTATAATTGTCTATTACCTCCTAGTTCTTTCCTCTATTTCCTTTTACTACCTCTTGTCCCACTATCATGTTTGACCATCACTTGGCTCTCAATAATTCCTCTCAGCTACATTGCACTTGATCAAACCCCACCAGACATTCTACACCCTCTTTGCCGTTGATTTTCAATCTCTTGTTGCTTCCTTGCCCCTGGGTTTGTTTGCTATCCCCTCCCTTTCCACAACCTCCTCCTTTCCCATGTCCCCTCTGCAGCCCTCAGCCCCGTTATTTTCTCCTCAGGATTGTTGAGCCTGTTTATCTTATATGGACAGATCTGAGGGGAGAGGGGGTGGGGGAAGAAACCTATAAACAGTTCCAGGTCTGTCTGATGACCTTTGTGAATGTGTTCCAGTTGGGTCTGGTAAAGTGCCAATCCCTGCCCACTGATTCCAAAGTCGACTTTGGGGATTCCTTAGAACTTCGTTGCTTTGCTCCCCTCACTGCTCTGTTGCACGCCCTTTGTGTTTCTTCACCCAGTGTCGGGGGTCAGACTGGACTCAATTCCCACACTGTGTCTCCAGTGCTGTCCCCTGTAACACTGTGGGTCAGTGAGGAGGATCATATCTCATTGTGGGGCCAGCCCTGTGGTCCTCTCTGCATATTGGCTGCATCAAGCAGGAATGTCATCCTTGAGGCTTAGTGGGCCAGGATGAGGTTCTCTCTCTTTCTCTCTCTCTCTCTCTCTCTTA
The DNA here is from genome assembly GCF_050624435.1 of Tenrec ecaudatus. Lineage (NCBI taxonomy): Eukaryota > Metazoa > Chordata > Mammalia > Afrosoricida > Tenrecidae > Tenrec > Tenrec ecaudatus. Next base: position 33,539,436 of record NC_134537.1, read on the forward strand.
GTTTGCTCCCATGTGGTCCTGGCAGACTTGGCACTCTCCCTGGGCTATATCTTCAGTGCTGTCCTCTGTAGTCCATTCTTTGTGGGGTTCAATATAGCTGGGCTGGGGGCCAACCTTGCAGATCTTTCTGGTAGTTCACTGCTTCATGCCAGTATGCTCATGTCTCCACAGGAAAGGGAGAGAGGGACCAGACCTCGACCTGGGGCACTAAGCCTGAGCTACCTGATCTTTGCACAACACTTTTGACATTTATTGAGCAGAAAGTTTGCTGAAGTCCAGGTGTTTACATAACATTGAGAATGTGGAAAAATATGAGAATTCAACTCTTGTATTTATGGCACACAGAAATGATGTAGGATTATATAGGACCTCGCTTGGCTGCACAGAGGGAAAGGATGATTCCAATAAATCAGAGGTCAGCTTCCAGCTTCCAACTCCGTTTGCCCTATCCTGATAACAGTGGTCCCTTCTACAGCAAGTGCTCTGCTAGACTTATTGCAACAGCAACAATTTGTTGCTGGCTTATAAAGAACACACAATACTTATGATCATGAGGTTGATTAGGGAAGCTAAGAGCTAATATAAGGTCAGGATACAGTTCTTTTTGTCTGCAGCACTTCTAATCTATGCTGACTGACATGTCTCTCTTTGGTCCTCAGCCTCTTTGTCATGTGGTCCCTTAGCCTTTGCCTCCACTCACAATGTTTCATGGTCTCTGTGTTGTGGCCTCTGGTGCCTCCATCACTTCAGGCAGGGATCTTACATGTTTTGCTCTTCTTTCTTGGTAATTGTATGTTTCAGTGAAATTAATTGTTTATGGATTTTATTGACAAAGATGGTGTTTGTTACCTCTGCCAAGTGACATTTCCATGATAGATCTTGATAAGGGGGGTTGGGGTGGAGCTGGGGAGGTATTGAATGAATTATATGATTCAGCTGTTAGTAAATGTTAGGTTACATTGTTAATTGTGATTACAATCTTACAGGAATGAGTCATCTCCGAAAGAGGAAAGAGAGAAGAGTTAGGATTGGGGTTTGTCTTTCGGACCATGTGATCCCTCCACATTGACTTTTCTTTATCGCGGACACAGCCTTGACTGGAGCAGAGTGGCCAAGATGTATAACAGTAGAACCAGGGACCCAAGCATGAGACAAGGTGGTGGTGGACAGAGCCAACAGAGCAAGAAAAGCTGAGTACTTTGTGACAGGGGGGTGGCTGGTGGACAGGGGTGCCTCTGGTAACCTAAATGGGGAGGTGGGATTGCTGACCTCCAGTACTGAAGCTTAGGACTTTGGGGTTGAGGCTTATAATGGGGTGGCATGCCCTTGGGGCAATATTAGCTGTCCTGAAAGAGTTTTTTAACACTGCCTAAGCAGAGTGGAAGCCAAATCAAGTGGCTGAGAGCCAGAGAGTGACTTGATTGTAGGTATGGCATAGAAGAAACTGATTTAAAAAAACCCCTGTATCCTAAGCAATTCTGATCTTGAATTGTAACCTGTTAAATTCCTTAATAATTCCATAATTATGAACATTGTGGATTTGTGGGGTGATTTTAAGGCATTTTTGAACCCAGACACAGAAGTAGAGGAACTTGAGTTGGATGGTTGGTGTCAGAATAGTGTTAAAAGGGATAGAAGATGCACGTTTGCATTCAACCTCTTAAAAATAAGTTTTGTGCAGCTGATGCTGATGATAGTGATTTGCCCTCACTCTTGTGTATCTTGAGCATATAATCAACTTACATATTTTTAATCATTTTATTAGGGGCTCATACAACTCTTATCACAATCCATATATACATCAGTTGTGTAAAGCACATCTGTACATTCATTGTCCTCATCATTCTCAAAACATTGCTCTCCACTTAAGTCCTTAGCATCAGCTTCTCATTTTTCCCCTCCTTCCCTGCTCCCCCTCCCTCTTGAATCCTTGATAACTTATAAATGATTATTTTGTCATACCTTGCCCTGTCCGACGTCTCCCTTCACCCACGTTTCTGTTGTCCGTCCCCCAGGGAGGAGGTCACATGTAGATCCTTGTAATCAGTGCTCCTTCTCTTTTATCATTAGAATGGAGACTGTTATTATTTCATTCTTTTTAAACTACTCTGTTTGGCTCAACTAATTTTCCTATAATTCTTTCTATACTTATGATTTTGAAAATATAGCTTCTCTTTCAAGATTCTCAAGCAAAGTTTAAAATGGACTGCAAAACATAAAAGTACCCTACTTACTTATGTATTCTTTTTCACTCACCTCTATCTTCTTGGACACTGATTTCTGACCCAGTGATTTTTTTTCTGATATTCTTAGCTCCATCTCTTATGTGGGTTTTTTGTTGTTTTTCAATTTCACACTAGAGTAGCCTCCACATTTTCAAGCATGCCAAGTCAAAGCGGTCCTGCATCTACATCTCCATGGCTAAATATATGAGACGGTCAAGTGATGAGGTATGACAGCATTGCAAGAGCCAGAATAAACTTAAAATTGACCTCGCCCAACCCTTTTATTGCTTGGAGAAGGAGGACACTGAGGACTCTGGGAAGAAACTGCTGCTTAAGTCAAGCAGGAAGTGTGTATCAAAGCCAGAACTAATCTAGATCCCTCATTCTTAACCCAGTGCCTTTTTCTACAGTAGCACATTGCCTTTTTATGATGGTTTGTACAAGCATCTCTTCCAGCTAGTCCCCAGAATGTTTCTTTTATTTAGAGTGCTCAGCAATTGTGCTACTTCTTTCCATCTTTCTGACCTTTAGATTTTATGCTAATTGATTTCCTGGAAGTGCATCTTACCCCAAGATACTTTTTTTTTTCTATCTGAAAGTCATTAACTTTTTCTACCTTCTAAATTCATCATGGCTCACAGGTGTAACAGCCCCTTGAGGACTAGCTAAATGTCTTAGACATTTCAGAGATGTTCTGGGTCAAATTACCATTTAGAAAGAGGACACTTAAATTAGAGGTGAATAAAAGAGTTGAAAATCAACTGATTTACTCCCTGAAGGAAGGTGGAATGTCTCAATTATGTGCAGTATTAGGTCAGGATTCTCTGGAGATTTTACAGTGATATAATCTTCCAGTGTCCCTGAAAAGCCAAACCTTTATGGTTGACCTAATTTAGTTATAAAAATAATTGTTGTAAAGGATGCTATCACTTTACACCAATGAAAGCATCGTCCCTTTAAAATTCACAAGTGCATTTGCTTCATTTAGAAGTAGACTACTTATGTATTAGGTTTTGAGTTTTGATTCAACTTGTTTTTTTATGCTCCTGGTTCAAACCTTATTCACCTTCTGAACTCACAAAATTTCCCCTAAAGTTTCTTGTCCCCTCTTGTGAAACCTTGTGATACCCTTTTCCTTCTCTTGCGGCATTTTATTTTGTTTTGAGTGATAATGAATAAGCATACCCATTTTCCCGTCCAGAACTTTGTTGGAAATGTTATTTAAGAAATTTTGTTCATCCTGTGTTCTCATAAGACACTATAGGTCCTTGAACATAATAGGTTTTTGAAAGATTTCTGAATTTTACTATATATTTTTTAAGCTGCCTACTGTACCAATAGGGAAAATGCTTGAAAACATGTGAGCAAGAAGTAACTATAAAAATGTTTTCTTAGGCTCAGGGCCAAGAGATTCAAATTGCTCTATATGTGTTCTGAGGAATAGAAGTTATCCGTTTGGAGTTAGAGGCTAATAAAGAGAATCAGCTGATTCTGAATGTGACGAAAACAATATTCATAAACCGTTTAAGCAACCCAACCGAAACACAAACAGGGCCTTGGGTGTTTACATTAGACTTAACATTCTTTTGTAAAAATGAGGAACTAGTGTTAGCTCAGTTTCCAAAAAGTCATAATTTACCAGCAAATGATCGTGTTGGTCTGCATGGCAACCGCTTGGCAGCACCTAGGTGAGGGACAAAACAAAGAAGAATGAACAATTTACAGAAGTTTCAACCCCACCTATTTATTTGATTTAATCAATCTCGTGGCACTTTCAACTTCCTCAACAAACAGCGACACAGAAGCTGAGTTAGGTCAGTCATCATTCTTGGGTTTTATCTTGAGGGATTTATTCTCCTCACAACAAAAGAATGTCAAGTTGGCATTTCCAACTTGAATTAAAGCATTAACAAAGTGAGCCAAATCAATAAGGCATCAGCTGAAGCCATTGGCTTTAAAGTAAATCATGAGGGAATTTAAATAAATGCTATCTTTATAAAGTATTCCCTATATTTCCGGTGCAATCTTATATCTGTGGACCATATACCTATTAAACAAAGACTTGAAGCAATACAGTCATGGGAAGGATGATCTCCCATAATTTTAGATTATAATTCTTGCATGTGGGTTTAACAGACCATCAAAATGAAGAATGAATGAACAATGTAAGCCACACATTGTCGATGAAAACCACAGGACCCACATTATCAAGGACATATCACTGGAAGAAATTTGAAATATCACTGTCTAACACCTTATTTGTTTAACAGAGAGTCTTCCAACTGATTTCAGCCTTCCTGTGCATAACTGCAAGTGCAGGGAAATAACTCATTATGTTTTAGAATAATTTATGTTGTCTTTAAGTGAATTTGTAACAATATTTTGTTACTATATATAGCCTTGAAATTTATATCCTACTTTCATTTATATTTCATAATCACAAAAATATCTATTTTTACCACATGAAATACTTCTCAAAAGAAGAAACCATTTGCTAATCTATCTTATTTTCTTCAATCCCTTCTCTTCTGTGATTTCAGTACACTGTCCAAGTATATGTATAAAGATATTCCTAAAGTAGATCTATGTTTGAAAAGTTTATACAACACATTTTTACAGGTTTTATGTTCTGGTCTTCCTTATTTGATATTTCTTAATAAAATAATATTATTAATTAATACACATGGTTTTCACAAAGACAATAACATATTAAGTGATAAGCCGATGAAAATAAACATATATTCAAATGTATAATTAACCTAAAATAATAAAAATATATTGATTGAAATTATAAAATAAGTACAGAGACATTTTATAGACAAAAATACAAATAATTATAAAGGTTTCATTTCCCCCCAAATTTATACTAAATGCAATGTCACTAAATCCACTGTACTTTTTAAAACTACATAATGTGGTAAGAGACTTCATCTGGAAATATAAACAGAAAAGATAAGTAAAGGACATTTAAGCAGGAATAATAGACATATATTTAAGTATACAAATGGAAAATTATAGAAGGTAAAAATGTGTATAAAAAGGAAAACAGACAATAGAACACATATGAGTTTAATATATTTGAGAAGGCATTTTCAAATCAGTAGATGCTGTGGAATTAATAATAGATATGGGATAAATTCTTAGAAATTTAGTAAAACATTTTAACTTCACAAGATAAACCAAAATTTTATTTGATTACTGTTTTAGGCTGGGTTCTCTAGAGAACCTGATAACATTTATGGATGTATAGATAGAAATAGGTTAATATATTTAAAAAATAGCTTTCACAGTCATAGAGGAAAGCAAGTTCCAAATTGATGGGTCAAATATCAGGCCAGTGGTTCCTCTTGACTCCCATAGCCACAGGAACTGCTGAACCCAAGATCGGCAGTTAATACATCTTCTGGCTGAAGAGGTGAATGAATCTAAGTTTGGCGTGTGAAGTGGAAGGCTGCTGAGGAGTCCAAGTTTGGGCAGGGAAGACAGCAGACTGGCTCAATTCCAAAGAACCATTGTTCAGAGGAAGAGGCAGATCTAGGAGCCAAACTCAGCAAAAAAAAAAAAAAAAAAGCTTTTTCACAGAATCAATTTATGTGGCACACAGGCTACATCTCTGATGAAACTTCCTTTCAGTTGATTCATTGCTCATAGTAGATCTCATCAGGAAGTGAATATATATTTTTAATTTAATCATTTTCTTAGGAGCTTGTACAACGCTTATCACAATCCATATATACATCCGTTGCATCAAGCACATTTGTACAATTGTTGCACCCATCATTCTCAAAACATTTGCTTTTCAATTGGGCTCTTGGAATCGGCTCCTCATTTTTTTCCCCCTGAAGTGAATATATTATATTAGATTTCCTTATGGAGATTACTATGTCTTAATTGCTAATACTGAGAATCCTGGCCCAGCTAAGCTGTCAAAAAAACAATTATCACAGGGACATAAAAGGATTATATATATAGAAAGAAAATGGAATACATTTTTGAAGTCATAGTATTTTAAAATTTTGATGTGATAATAATATTCCAAAAGTACTTTCATCTTCTACATCGTTCACTGCCATTGTATCAATGCCAACTCAGCAACCCTATAAGGCAATGGTAGAATTGCCCGAGTGATTTCTGAGGTTGTTTACAGGAGTAGAAAGCCCTGTCTTTCTCTCTCAGAAGTGACTGGTGGTTTGGAACTGTGGACCTTTCAATAAGCGGCTCAAAGCACAGCCATCATCCCACCAGAGTACCTTCACTTCCACATTAGCAGGTCCAATTACCAATGAATTAATATTGGCTGAACTAGCAAAATCTTATGTAGAATTTTAACCTAATTAGTGTTTCTGCCAACTATTGTGTTAAAAAAAAGTAGGAAGAAAAATAAAGTGCAGATTAAAATAACTAATCTGTTCCATGGAAAACAACTTTGTTACTGTTGATGAGGATTAAGAGCACAGTGTTCTAATCCACAGCTACACGATTATTGTCAGAAGCTGTCTTAGCCTAGTCCATTGGACCCACTAGCAACTGTTCATATCATTTGGGTACAGTGACTATACATTTGACCATAGTTCTCTGTCAACACTTGTCTTCTTATTTTGTTTTGTTTTGGCAATCCAAGTGAGGGTATTTTTTTCCAAGTGAGATTTTATGAAGGAACGGACAAGTTTTAGGTTTTACAGTTTCAAAAGGGTACATGCTATGTATGGAAAAAAGGACAGGTCACATGGAAGTTGAATGGGGGTTCACAACTGGACACGATAAAACACGCTGACAGAACACCGGAACAGGAGCTTGAAAGCCACACATATGGAATTTGGGAATCCCCAGAGACCAAGAGGCCAAGAGCCCTAGAAGTGCAGGCCCCAAGCAGGCCCTGAGGGGACACGAGGATATTGGGCATAATCCAACCACTTACAGCACATACCTGAGCAAGACAAGCATAAAAAGAGCCCAACTGCTGTCTTAATTATTTCATGCTACTATAAAAGATACTTGTATAAGTGACAGACTTTACCAAACATAAGTTTATTCTTTCAGAGTCTGGAAGGCTACAAGTCCAAATTCAAGGTGCCAGCTATAAGAGAAGGTTTTCTCTCTTTGTTCTAGATGACACTCCTTATCTCCTTTCAACAACTGTGGCCTTGGCCTCGCTTGGATCTCTACGTGTCCCTTGGAATCAATCCTCCCCAAGGACCTAGGAGGTTTCTAGCACAGGGACTCCAGACACATACTTTGCACATGTTGTCAGGAGAGACCAGTGCCTGGAAAAGGACACGACGCTTGCTAAAGTAGAAAATCAGAGAACAAGATGAAACTCCTCCCTGAAAGAGATGGATAGAGAGACTGCAACAATGGGCTCAACCAGCAATCATTATGAGTAAGGCACAAAACCAGTTAGTGTTTTGTTCTGTTATACACAGGGTCAGTATGAGTCAGACTGAGTCAATGGCATGTAATAATAATAATAATAAGTCCTATAGATTAAGCTTAAATTTCACCACCTTTTCTAACCAGTTCCTGTCCACTAGATTCTTACTACTAGACCCATGCATTGTAGAATAGAATTACACTCCATTGGCTTTCAAGGATATGACCTTTTGGAAACAGGTTACCAGAACTTTGTAAGGTGCCTCTGAGTAAATTTGAACCACCATTTGTCTAGTAGTCAAATACTTAAACCAGGGACTCTATCTTTCCTATAGAGAATAAACTTAAAATTCCTTGGTATAGCACCCCAAACCTAGTATGGTAGTTTATTGTGCCAACCTGGCTGATAAACACATATGGTTAAGTGAAAGGTGAAGGGATAAATGGCTCTATGAGCCTAGCCTTTTGAATTCTCGGGTCTCTTGCTTTCTGATGGTTGGACCTGGGTGCAACTGCCTTAGCCAGTTCCCTCTTCAGCTGGAAAGGCTCAAGTCCTGCAAGATATCCCTGAGGAGAAGCCACATGGACCTACCCCGATGCAGCCCCAGGTGCTAAAGAAGCTGCGTGGAGACCCCTGCCAATGCTGAGATCCTTACATATTCACAGATTCAACTTTCCTCCTATAGTCATCATCTTAGTGTGTGTTTTGAGAGATAGAGAAGGATTTTGTGGATTGGTATTAGACATACGGGTTAATGTTGGACTTGTGGGCTTTGGCAGCACTGGGTTTGGGATGTTTACTTGATGTGCACTTAACCTTTATATAAAACTCTCTCTTATATGCTTGAATTTCTATGGATTTGTTTCTCGGAAGTACCCAGACTAACACACCTGGTATCTACCCTTTTCCAAAATGACATTACTATGAATATAGAAGATTCCTATTTTAAAAAATATTTCAGTACAGTGATCATATCCATTATGGAGCATTCTAAGATTATACAATTCAAATTTCACCAGATTGAGTGAATTACTCTAATCTCATTTTGACATTGATGATTCTATATACTACTATTAAGGCACTTAATGAACTACATTGTGATCATCTGTCACTTCCATTAAAAGTGAGCTACTAGAATTATGACACATTGTATTATTTGCTTCTTTGCATCTCCAATACTTCAAAAACAAAAACAACTTCTATGCTATCTAGTTGATACTGACTTATTATGAACATATAGGACAGGCTAGAACTGCTCCTGTGAGCTTCAGTGTTACCTTGCAGTTAACAACCCATCATTTAACCACTACACCACCAAGACTCCTATCTCTGTGTCTAGAGCTCTTATCTATACCCCCGTGTACCTGGTCTGGTCTAGCTGGATTTGTAAGGTAGAATTGGGGTCATGATAGTGGGGGTAAGGAAGCATTAAAGAAATAGAGGAAAGTTGTTCCATTAGTGCTATACTTCACCCTGACTGGCTTGTTTCTTCCTTGTGACCCTACTGTAAGGGAATGTCCAATTGTCTAGAGATGGGTTTTGGGTCTCCATTCTGCCCTCCCCCTCATTCACATCGATATAATTTTTTGTTCTGAGTCATTGATGCCTAGTACCTGATCCCATCAATATCTCATGATCACCCAGGCTTGTGTGCTTCTTCCATGTAGGATTTGTTGTTTCTCAGCTAGATGGCTGCTTGTTTACCTTCAAGCCTTTAAGACCCCAGATGCTTTTTCTCTTGATAGCTGGGCACCATCAGCTTTCTTCACCACATTTGCTTATATACCCAGTTTGTCTTCAGTGATCGTGTTGGGAAGTTGAGCATCACAGAATGCCAAGTTATTAGAACAGTGTTCTTGCATTGAGGGATTACTTGAGTAGAGGCCCAATGTCCATCTTCTGTTTTAATATGTAACATATAAGAATTATGTACATAAATCTATTTCTCCATCCTTATATGTAAACATATGCCTCTTAGATCTTTTCTCCATTTCCTTTTAGTTTCCGCATGTCCCACTATCATGTTCAACCTTCATAGGACAGATAAACCCCTCAGGCCCAACAATGAAAGTATTCATATCCGGAGGGTAGGGGAAAGGTGGGGGAACCAATCCCAATGGTCAATATATAATCCCCTCCCAGGGGAATGAACAGCAGAAAAGCTGGTGACAGGAGACAGTGGTGTAAGGCATGAAAAAAAAAGATAAATTATCAAGTGTTCATGAGTGAAGAAGTGTTGTGGGTTGGGGACTGAGCTGATATCAAGAGCTCAAGTAGAAAGCAAGTGTTTTCAAAATGATGGTGGCAACATATGTACAAATGTGCTTGACCTAATGGATGGGTGCATGGACTGTGATAAGAGCTGTAAGAGCCCCCAATAAAATGATTTTTTTAAAAGACCCCTATCTCCAAAACTAGTTGTTTATAAACTGAGTTTCAAAGGAGTGAATATTGGATTTTTGTATCTTTTTATATAATCTAAAAATCAAACATTTCTATGGCAGGTTGTTCTGTTGATTCAGAAAAGTTAAACCTAAATGCATTTATTATAATGCATAATTTTATAATTATGTTATATTAAACTTGTGTTACATAATATTAAATGTATAATTAAATATATGTTAATTATATATAAATTTAATAAAATTTATTGAAAATGTTAGATTATATTAAAATTAATGAAGATATTAGACTATATTTTTATTCATTTTAGTGAAAATAGAATTAAATTCAAGTAGGCATACAGGCATACATCATTGCATTGTATAAATATTAGAAAGAACGAAATTTCCCAAATTAATTAATTCAAGGTATTTGGTTAATAAAATCAATACATAGAAATTTATGACTACTTTGAGTAATGAATTGGATTCCATCCAAACTCAGATAAAATGTTAGGAACAACATAATCATACTATCAATAGGGATCTTTAATCTGTAGTATTTTGAAAAAATTTATATCTGGAATGTATGATTTTGCTGTTTTTGAAGGTTGGATTTAGTTGTTTTACACAAAAGATTTATTCTCCAGAATGCTAACTCTTTGAGAGCTAAATTAAATATATAACATGATACTCTTTCTGGCCTTTTGTAAATGAGATTAGATTACTTAAACTAAAGCTATGATTAAATAGATTAAGAAGTTTATTAATGTATTTGCTACTATCACCACTTTTCAAATCATTGCTCCCCCTCCCGCAAAGAGAGCCACCACACATAAATCCTATACAATTTTTCTATCGTTATTCCTCAAACTGTGGTCCATAAAGAGTTCAAAATAAACTGAGGTGCAGATACACTATAGGGTAACTGAGTATAAATCTGACTCAATGCTTTGCAAACTTTGCTTTCACGTGACAGTATTTGTATTTAGTTGACGGAATAACTGACATTTCTTATTGAGAATATGCTTTTATATGAGAGCACTTCAGAAAACTAGGGAGATATAGAATGAAAATTAATGGATTTTTTCCTATAAAGAGTTTGAAGGTGCATGTATATATTTAGATATGCATGTATGTATCTAGATAATGTATCTATATGCATAGATTGAGATGTGCATTATATACATATGCATATGAATGCATACACACATTTATAAATAGTTTAGATATTTCTACACACACAAACATAAAGGTACATTGCAAAATATTGCTCTAACTATTCATAATATTTATTAACTAAATATATCAAAATGTAAAATTATTGTTTCTCAGTATATCCTCCATCTGTATGCACTTCTAACTAAAGGCAATGTTGCATTCTCTAATCTTCTTCCAAAAATTCTGCCGGTTTCAACTTATGCCATGTCAAAACAGCAATTTGGACATCCTCAATAGACTCAAATTAGGTTTTTTTCTAAATATCATTTGAGTTTGTAGGAGCAAAGAAGAAGCCCGGAAGGATTAGGGGAAGACAGTGGGGTGGATGAGGAAGGTTTCCCAACAAAATTCTATTCAGATGAATTTTGCTATCTTAAAAGAATGATTTACTGCCTTGTCATGATGGAATGCCCTCCACCCCCATCCCCCTTTGGACAAATTTCCTGTACTTTATCTCATCAAAAAAATTTTCAATTTTCTTAAAACTTCTCAAATTTAGTGGCCATGATTAGCCTATGTCTTTTGAGAAAATCTATCAAGATTACCTTCGGAGCTGACTTCTCTACCGTGAATTCACCAGGCATTGAAAATCCCCTAAGGAGTCACTGTTTCATTATACCTGTTCATGTGTCAACTGCAGTCCCAGATGCAACGCTTTTTGGCTTACGTGTGTGTGTGTGATCTTTTAATGTTCTAGTGTATTTCTTATTGTCTTAAACTATTTTTAAACATAATTTTGAATTTCTAACTTAGAATCTATAACTGTCTCTTGTTTTGGATTAAATTCAAAGCAGGAAACTGCACAAATGGGAAAGAATAAAACTTTCAAGTCCTAAGGAATCTCGGTGGTGTAGTGGTTACATGTTGCGCAGGAATCTGCATGGTTGGCAGTCTGAAAGCACTAGCAGCCTGGCAGGCGAAAGACTAAGCTTTCTACTCCCACAAAGAGTTATGGTCTTAAAGACTTGAAGATAAACAAGCGGCCATCTAGCTCAGAAGCAACAAAGTCCACATGGAAGAGCACAGAAGCCTGTGTGATCACGTGGTCCCGAAGGGATCAGTTATCAGGCATCAAAGAACAAAAAATCATATCATTGGCTGCACACATCCATGATACGATCGCCGAAGACAAATGGGTGTATAAGCAAATGTGGCGAAGAAAGCTGATGGTGCCTGGTTATCAAAAGAGATAGTGTCTGGGGTCTTAAAGGCATAAAGGTGAACAAGCGGCCATCTAGCTCAGAAGCAATAAAGCCCACATGGAAGAAGCATACCAGCCTGTGTGATCACGAGGTGCCAAAGGGACCAGGTATAAGGCATCATGCAATATATATACACACTATATATATATACACACATGTAATATATATACACACACACCATGGTGAATGAAGGGGGAAGTGCAGAGTGGAGACCCAAAGCCCATTTGTCAGCCACTGGAGATCCCCTCACAGAGGGGTTTAGGAGAGGAGATGGGTCAGTCAGGGTACGATGTAGTACCGATGAAGAACACAGCTTTCCCCAAGATCCTGGATGCTTCCTCCCCCCAACTACCATGATCCAAATTCTACCTTGCAGGACTGGATAGGGCAGAGATTGTACACTGGTGCATATGGGAGCTGGAGGCATGGGGAATCCAGGGTGGATGATACCTTCAGGACCAGTGGTGTGAGGGGCAATACTGGGAGAGTAGAGCGTGAGTAGGCTGGAAAGGGGGAACTGATTGCAAGGATCCCCATGTGACCTCCTCCCTGGGAGACGGACGGCAGAGAAGGGAGGGGAAGGGAGACTCCGGATAGGGCAAGGGAGACTCCGGATAGGGCAAGATATGACAAAATAACAATCTATAAGTTATCAAGGGCTCATGAGGGAAGGGTGAGTGGGGAAGGAGGGGAAAAAAAAAAGAGGACCTGATGCAAAGGGCTTAAGTGGAGAGCAAATGCTTTGAAAATGATTAGGGCAGAGAATGTACAGATGTGCTTTATACAATTGATGTATGTATATGTATGGATTGTAATAAGAGTTGTATGAGCCCCTAATAAAATGTAAAAAAAAAAAAAAAACGAGTTACAGTCTAGGAGACTCACAAGGGTTCTCTCTGAGTCAGTGTTGACTTGATGGAAGTGAAAAGTGATTGAGTGAAGGCATACTGCCAACAGAGTTCTGTCATTGTGTCATACTGCCGTGGCTTGGTTTGTGTGTTGCAATGATGCTAGAAAGTGTGTCACTGGTATTTTAAGTCTCAGCAGGACCACTCAAGCTGAACAGATTTCAGCAAAGCTTTCAAATTACGAACAAATTAATTCCACTTCTTTGGAATTAACCACCAAAAGCCTTATGAGTAGAATTGAAATATTGTCAAATGATTAAAACCTCATAGAAGCTCAACATTATCAGAAGCAGTGTCAACCATTTCAATAAGCAGCATATGAGCAAGAAATAATGGTATTGAAGGAAGCATGTCAAGTTGTACTTAAAGCATTAGTAAGACAGCCACTTGGCCAATTGACAGGAAGATATCTATATTTGTACCCATTCCAAAGAAAGGTAATCTAACATCATTCAAAATTATCAAACAATGTTTTTCTATCATATGTAAGTAAAATGTAAGTTTTGTTGAAAATCATCCAAGAACAATTGCAGCAGTCAAATGATTCTTGGCTCCAAGCATAGGATACCAGAAAGGTATCTACTTGTGTTTCATTGACTATGCAAAGACCTTCTACAGTGGGGATCACAACAAATTATAGATAGTCTTGAGAAGAATGGGAATTCCACACTTCATTAGGCTCATGTGACCTGTTAACGAATCAAAAGGCAATTGTAAAAAACAAACAAGGGATTACTGCATGGTTTAAAATCAGGAAAGGTATGTGTCACAGTTGTAACCTCACAATATTTATTCAACTTCTAAGTGAAACAAATAATAAGAGAAGTTGGATTATATAAAGAGTGTGGCATCAGGATTGGAGGAAGACTTGTTAACAACCTGCAATATAAAGGAAACGCACCCTTATTTGCTGGCAGTGAGAAAGACTTGAGTACTTTCTGATGAAGATTAAGGATTGTAGCCTTCAGTACAGATTGCAAATCAAAGTAAGGAAAACTCATATCCTCACAACCAGACCAGTAGGTAACAGCAGGATAAACTGAGGAAAGTTTGACATTGTCAAGAATTTCATTTTCCTTGGATCCGCAATCAGGGTTCATGGAATCAGCAGTCGAGCGATAAATGGATGCATTGCATTGGGTAAATCTACTGAACAAGACTTGTTGAAAGTGCTGTAAATTAAAGAGGTTCTTTTGAGGAGTGAGGTGCACCTTGAACCAAACCATGGTGTTTTAAATGGCCTCAAGTGCAGGTGAAAGTTGGACATTGAATAAGGAAGACTGAAGAATTAATGCATTTGCATTATGGTGCTGATGAAGAACATTGAAAGTACCATGGACTGCCAATGGATCAAACCAATGGATCTTGGGAGAAGTATAGCCAGAATGTTCCTCAATGTCAAGGATGATGAGACTTCATTTCACATTATTTTGGAGATGTTGTCAGGAGAGACCAGTCCTTGGAGAAGGACATCATGATTGTTAAAACAGAGGTACAACAGGAAAAGGTTAAGGCTTTCAAGGACGGATTGACAGCGTGCCTGCAATAATGTGCTCAAAGAGAAGAGCACTTGTGAGGGATGCACACCTCCTGGCAGTGTTTCATCCTGTTGTGTGCAGGGTCACTGTGAATCAGAACCGATGGGAAGGCACTACCAACAATAACAAAGGCTACTAAGGATTGAAATACATTTTTAAAAGGTAGGCATCATCTTTGAACTATATGTGCATGCAGAAAACAAACACATGGAATGAAGAAAATATATTTAATAGTTGGAGCCAAAGTCAAGGATCAGCCAATCAAAAAGTTACAAGAAATGTAAGGTCTGCAGAAACAACCAGATTTCACCAGGAAACATCCTTATTTCACATTAAAACTGACACAGACAATCATCCTTGTGAAATTCTCAACCTACCTCTGTGAATTCAAGGAACCATGGTAGTAGCTTCATGGGGTATGCATTGAGATGCTTACCTCAAGGTCAGCATTTCACACCTACCAGCTACTCCTTTGGAGAGCAAATGAGCCTTCCTTCTCTCTTAGAGTTACAGTCTTGGCAACCGACAGAATAGTTCTATTCTGTCCTATAGGTTTTCGGTGAGTCAGAATTGACTCATGGGAATGGGTTCTGAACATCGCCACTGAAGTGGCCAGTCCAGCAAGGTAACCCAGGGTAAACAAAAGGAATTTTCCAGTGCTGTGCCAAAAACCCTGGATTGTGAGAGAGCAAAATACCTTCAAAGTATAACTCTGCTTTGGGCAATCTTTTACCCTGTTCTTTGTTATTATGGGATTAAAACAAATTGTAGATTTGAACTCATGAGCACTTAATGTTCCATGGACCAAAGCATCTTCTGGTCCTCCATCATCTTCACAGCTACTGCCATTGTGTTCATGTCTATTCTTCTAGCAATTGTGTCAATCATGTCACTGAGGATTTTCTTTGGTCTCAAGTGACCATCTACTCCACCAAACATGATGCCATTTTTTTGAAATTGATCCTTCCTGATAATGTATATGTAGCAACTTAGTTGGACAATGTTCGGTTGTGATGTTTTAGTATTTTCCGCCCCATTGGCTAATTTACAGAAGTTGTGGTAGTTACATAATCTTGTGTCAACTTGAGGATATTAAGAGTGAAGAGGTGGAGTCTGGACTGTCAATTAAGTCACAGCCTGATGATGCTTCCTTGTGGATGTGGCCTTCTCATAAGAATTCTGGGAACTGGAGAAGCCACGTGGAGACCCGCACCAGTGCATAGAAACTTCCACAAGTCTGTATCCACAAGACCTTTCACCCACCAGCCTGTGATCTTCCTGCATTTGGCATCTTTGCAAGTAGCTACATGAGTCTGAAGAGGAATTTATGGACTAGTGTGTAAGACAGGGTTTGCTAGAGAAACAAAACCAGAACACTAATAATTTTGTATATATTTAGATAGATAGATAGATAGCTAGATAGATAGATAGATAGATGATAGAAAACACAAGAAATAAACAGTTCATTAATCTATAGAGAAGTACACATGGCTCAGTGCAACTCACTTCCGTGAGACAGCTAGTACTCTGGCAGTCTTTCAAGTATTGAGGGCCGAGGGGTAGTCCTCCATGGAGCAATTCAGGGTGTCCGGCCACAGGCAGCAAACAGCAAGCAGGTCACCAACAGTCAGCCAGATGACAGGTTCCGACAGTCCTCAGCTCAAGAGATGTACCTTCCAGGAGTGTGGCGAAGCAGGTTTTGAAGGAACCTCAAGTTACAGCGACACAGTCCACAGGTCGGTTCAAAGGTCTCGTTTGAATATTTGCTACTACCACCAAGATCTGCACCCGCAGTGGCCCACCCAGGCCTGCTGCCTAGGCTTCAAAGACTCACCGCAGTGGCGCTCCTACTCCTCGCATAGCATCTGCAGCTGTTCACATGAAACCCTTCTCCACTTTGGCCTGACCCACAGGTAGTGTAGCTTGTAAATGGAGGCACGGAACAAGCCAGGCAGCCGCACACTTGTCTGATGATCAAACAGCAAGGGGTGGGGGTGAGGGGGGGAGGCAAGGCTCGCCTAGCCATTTATCTCTCCACCCATCGACTAATCTCACATGTGTTCATTGGCCATGTGGGCACAACAAACCTACCTATCACAACTCATATTGGACTTATGGGAAAATTTGTGGACTTGATGACTTAATCTGGATTAGACTGAGCTGTTTTGACATGCAATTACTCTTTTCTATATAGCACTCTCATATATATATGTGTGTGTCCCTGGATTTTTTTTCTCTAATGAACCTGGCCTAACACAAAAGTGTAGGATCCCTGGGAGCTGTAGTGATTACATAAGGCCCTGCGATCCAAAAGGTTGAAAGCACCAGCCACTCTGAGGGATCAATATGGGGCTTTCTACTTGTGGTAGTTACAAAATCTGGTGTCAGCTTCTGAAGGGGTGGAATCTAACCTGTCAATCTTCCCATAGCCAATGAGGCCTCCATGTGGGCATACCCTTCCCCTGAGGATTCTGTGAACTCCTGTATTCCTCCTGGCAGGCAGGAGGCACACTCTGCTTATCTTCCTGCTGATAAGCCACATGGAGAACCCTGATAAAGCCAGATTCCTGGAGCTGGAGAAGCTATGTGGAGACCCACACAAGCATTCAGATGCTCCCACTGCCACTGCAGCCACAAGACATTCCACCCACTGGCCCGTGATCTCCCTGAACTCAATATCATTGCATGCGTTGGGTAATTCTGAAGAGGAAATTATAGACTTGTATCAGACATGGGCTAATATTGGAGTTATGGACTTGATCTGGACTGGGCTGGGATTTTTTGTTTGTTTTCTTTTCCAGTTCACGTCTAAGTTTATTACAAAGAAAACATATTTAAACATGGCTCTGTGATGAGTGCAGGACTGCAGACACATTTTTCCAGGAATGCACCTGTCTTAATCTCATAGAGTGTCTTTTTTTTATAAAAATTATTTTATTGGGGGCTCATAAAACTCTTATCACAATCTATGCATGCATCAATTGTGTAAAGCACATTTGTACATTCATTTGCCCTCATCATTCTCAAAACATTTTCTCTCCGCTTAAGCCTCTGGCATCAATGCCTCATTTTTCCCCTCCCTCTCAGCACTCTCTCCCTCATGAAACTTTGATACTTTAAAAATTATTATTTTGTCGTATCTGAAACTGTCTGACATCTCCCTTCACCCACTTTTCTATTGTCCGTCCCCCAGGGAGGATGTTACATGTAATTCCCTTTAATTGGTTCCCCTTTTCCAACCCACCCTCCTGGTATCACCACTCTTGCCACTGGTCCTGAAGGGATCATCCATCCTGAATTCCTGTGTTTCCAGTTCACATCTGTTACCAGTATACATACTCTGGACTAGCCAGATTTGTAAGGTAGAATTGGGATCATGATATTGGGGGTGGGTGGGTAAGGAAGCATTTAGGAACTAGAGGAAAATTGTATGTTTGATTGTTACTACACTGCACCCTGACTGGCTCATCTCCTCCCCATGACTCTTCCATAAGGGAATGTCCATTTGCCTACAGATGGGCTTTGTGTCCCCACTGCACACACTCCCTCATTCAAAATGATATGATTTTTGTTCTTTGATGCCTGACACCTGATCCCTTCGGCACCTGGTGAGCACACAGGCTGGTGTGCTTCTTCCATATGGGTTTTGTTGCTTCTGAGCTAGATGGCCACTTGTTTACCTTCAAGTCTTTAAGACCCTAGACGCTATATCTTTTAATAGCTGGGCAACATCAGATTTCTTCACCACATTTGCTTATGCACCCACTTTGTCTTCAGTGATTATGTTGGGAAGGTGAGCATCATGGAATGCCAGTTTAATAGAAGGAAGTATTCTTGCATTGAGGGAGCACTTGAGTGGAGGCCCAATGTCCATCGGCTACCTCAGTATTAAACCTATAAATATATGCACATAGATATATCACCCTGACTTCATATATAGTTATATTTACATATGTACATGCCTTTATTTAGACCTCCATAAATGCCCTTCGCCGCCTCCTAGATCTTTCCTCTATTTCCTTTTACTTTCCTCTTGCCCCACTATCATGCTCAACCTTCATTTGGGTTTCAGTAATTCCTCTCGTGACACTACTCTTGGTCACATCCTACCAGAGTAGGAGTACACCCTCCTCACCACTGATTTGGATCACTTGTTGTTCCCTTGTCTCTGGGTTTGTTAACAACACTTCCTTTCCCCCAACCTCCCCCTTTTGCATGTCCCCCCTGAACTGTCAATCCGGTTGTTTTCGCCTTCAGATTTTTCATCCAGCCTATCTTATTTAGACAGGCCTGCGGAGATAATAACATGCACAAAATAAGACAGAGCAAACCAAGCAACAAAACAAAACAAAACAACAACATCAAAAAGTCAATGACAAAAAAAAAACAAAACCCTCAAACACCACAACAAAGAAAAGCTTGTAGTGACATCAAAGACTGTTTGCTGGCCTTTAGGGGTGTTTTACGGTCAAGCCTGATGGGGTGCTAAGCCTTGGCCCCAAAGTCTATTATTGGTATTTCCTTGGGACTTTGTTGCTCTGTCCCCCTTGCTGTTTTGTTGCACACCCTTAGTGTTTTGTCTTGGTGTGGTGGATCAGATTAGGCGCAATTCCCACATTGGGTCTCCACTGTTGTCCTCTGTGGGTAGGGCTGTGGGTCAGTGAGGGATGTGGTGTCTCATAGTGGGGCCTCCCATATATTCTTCTCTGTGGATTGCTTGCTCTGAGCGGGAATATCATCATCAAGGCTTGGTGGGCCATGTTGTGCTCCACTCTCTCTTTCTCCCTCTTCATTTGCTCCCATGTGCTTAGACTATGTCCCTCTCCCTGAGCTGCAACTTCAGTGCTGTCCTCTGAAATATTCTTCTGGGGGGAGGGGCAGGTGTCCATGTAGCTGGAATTGGGGGTGGCCCCTTTGACCTCTCCACCAGTTCCCTACTTCATTCTGGAATGTTGCATTCACATCTTGGAGCACTGGGTTGAAGTCTGGTCCCTCTTTACCTGTGGAGATATAAGCAATACCCTCCCCTTGGGTGGGTTAGTGCCCTGTTCCCCCACTACCGATTTCTTGTTTTTTTCTCCCACCCCCCTCCTTTTTAGTTGGCTACTGTGGGAAACAGAAAGATTTCTCCAAAGTCGCCTTCCCCAAATACATATTAGGCTTAGGACACTGCTTGTAGCTAATGGTAAATGATTGTCAAGTTATCTTCCTGAAGGCAGTCAGTTGCCAAACTACTGTCTGGTTCCATCACAGGTAGGGCTCACTCCCTGCTGTTAAGGACAATGGGCTACTTCTCCCTAAGGGTTTGTGACCAATAGTCTGGTCCCTGTAGGTGGGGTTTACACAGTACAGATAATGGTTTCTATGGAGATCCAGAGAACAGTTCAAACCTGCTCAGTACCATCCAAAGTTAGGCTGCCATCCTTAATCTGGGATCCGCTCATCTTGTCACATGTATACCCCAAATCCCTCCTCTTCCTATTGTGTGTATATCCCTACATTAGCCCCCTCTCATTGCTGTATTACCTATAGTACTACCCCTTCCTGTGATGTATGTCTTTACCCGTAATTAGTGGGCTTGCACTCCCCCAAAGATATATAAGCCTGGGTTAGCAATAAAGATTCCCCTTGGCATCTTGTTGGCTCCCTCTCCTCTCTGGTCCTCTCGCCCCTGTTCGCTTTCCCTTGTCCTCTTTCCTCTCCCCCTCTCTCCTGCCCTCCGGTCTCCCATCTCCAAGTGGACCACCAAGTGGGTCTGAAGTGAGCATGCTACTATGAAATGTGTCTGACTCCATTATGTCAATCTCTTCTAACTCTCATGCTGTCTATTACGATATTATAATCTCTATATATATTTCAACCATACAATTGTGCCTATCAAACCCGCAATTAGTTGAGGGGGCTGACTTTTCCCTGACAGGCTACCATATGTATCCCTAGATTTGGTCTGGCCCCTGCCATTCTACCTGGTCTTCACCCAGGAATGTTTGTATATAGTAACTTTTTCCCTATGCCCCTTTTGCCTTTTGTTAAGCTTACCTCAGTGGATTCATGTTGTACTTGTCCTTTTGTGCATGGCTTACTTCACTTAGCATGATTTCCTCCAGTTCTTCCTATGCGGCAATGTGCTTCATACATTCATCTCTGCTTTTTAGCCATGTGTAGTGCTCCATTGTATGTATGTACCACGGCTTTTTAATCCACTTGTCTGTTGATGGAAATTTGGGTTGTTTCCAACTACTTGCAATTTTGAACTGTGCCATGATGAACACTGGAGCACAGATGTCTAGCCGTGGTTTGTTTCTTGCCTCTTCTGGTTATATGTCCAGTAAGGGGATTGCTGGGTCCTATGGTAGCTCGATTTCCATCTGTTTTAGGTATTGCCAGATCGATTTCCATAGTGGCTGTACATACCTATAGCTCCACCAGCAGTGGGGATTTTTTAAAAATATACAATTACTCTTTGATATAAAGCTCTCATTTATACACATATGAGTGTATTTTGAATTTGTTTCTCTAGTCAAGCCAGACTAACACCCTACTCCTGTAAATGGTCACAGTCTCAGAAATTCAGAGGCAGTTCTACCCTATCCTAAAGGATCAATATGAGTCAACAGGGACTTGATGGTGGTGAGAGAATTTACAGAAGTAGAACACCAGGCTTCGTGCTGAAGTTTATAATCTTCTTCTGAGTTTTTAATAGCTACTGAAACCTGTCTGAGCTAAATGATCTTTCGGGTATTTGAAATCTTCGTGGCATAGCTCCCAGAACACACAGTAAAACACACGCTATTATGATATAATATGTATGTAGTTCAAATAAAGTTTAGTCCCTGAAAACATGACCTGAAGGACACATATGATAAATCTACATCAGATAGGTAATTCTAGAAAAATTTAAGAGTCTTAATTTTCAAGGAGAGCTCAGATAATATGGTGGCCTTGCATGATTAAACCCCAAAATTCTATGCTGCAGCTTCTGGAAAGTGGAGGAAAGGGGCATGAAATTTAAAGCTTAAGCAATTTCTCAAGAATTGTACATTTCTGTACAGAGAACAGGTTTCCCTATCTGCATGGTAAGCCAGATGAGACACAAAGAAGTTTTACGTGTCTCTTCAAAAATTCACTCTTATCAAGTCGATTCCAACTAATAACAACCCCATAAGACAGAGTTGAACTGTGAAAATGGATTCCTGAGCTTGGTGGTTACACACCGGGCACTAAAACTAAGTCAGCAAAAAAAAACAATCAGCCGCTCCACGGGAAAAAGACAAGGCTTTCTGCCCAACTAAAGAGTTACGGAAACTATCTCTTTAGTGCTACAATACAAATAGAATGCTTATTTTCCCTGGGGATGCAGAAAGTGATCAGATCACAGAAATAAATAGTAATCCCAAAGGATTACAATAGAGTAACACTACACATTAATTAAAGGATTTTTATCATTTTAACCTGGGCATGAAATTACAGAGGTGTGTAGAAAATAATGAATCAGGTGGCATAATAAAACCACCTCAGACAGACTTTTAAAATAATTTTTTGCTATCATATAAATGAAAATAATCTAAAGCGTTTTACCTACCATTTTTAGCTAAAGCTAGGAGAGTAGATTCACACTGAATATTTCTGTCAAGTCCTATAGAGTAAAGGTTTTAAAAATTGGGCTTCAAGAATATAATATATTTTGCATCTTTCTTTCACTGAAGGCATTGGTTACAGACTCTTTCGCCTTCTAGTCCAGCTATTCCTTAAAGTCAAATAACTTAAAAACTTGAAAGAAGAATTTGCTCTTTGTGCTTACTTTTTAAATCTTACTTCTTTATAATGCAAGCCAGGATTCGGATTACTTTTGAACCAGTTCCTACTAATTTCACAATCCCCTGCTCTGGCATGTCTAAGGAAAGTGGCTTCACTTGTAATAAAGAATGACTCATTCAACTAATCATCTAAGACTTATTCCTAAAATGAGTTTGAAGATATTGTATGTGGATGTCCATCCAAAGATTTTAAATCCCTTTAAAATTAATCAAAGGAAACTTATCTGACTCTTCTTAGAAATTCAGCATTTAGGAATCTCAAGAGGAAAATCTTTCATTTCATGATTTGTTTCAAGTAAAATTTGCAAAGTACTTAATTTTTATTTGAAAAAAATAAGCTTAAACAGCAAACATGAAAATAGTAAAAAAGAATATCCATATCATTTTTACCTGGGATAAGCTATTGTTAAATTTTAATGCATTTGTTTTCTTGTTTCCCTCTGTTTCACCCTCTTTTCTCTTGAAATGGTATAATTTTCGCATGGACTGCATTTATTAGTATTGAACCAATGGAGGGAGGCAGGGACATTTATTAATGATAACAAACATCATCTTGTTGGGCACTTGGATCAAGTGCCTTTGCAAGAACTCCAGGTTAGAAGAGGCTCATTCTTCTTAGAAGAGGGAGGAAGCTGTTTTTAGGGGGCTAGAGAGTGCAGGAAACCTACAGCTTTGAGATTCTAAGGCACGAAGACAAGCAAATATCTCTCTTGCAGGCCTCAAACCTAATTCTTTTACTATCAGCTCCTTTGTGGGATAACATCCATCACAAAGAAAGGAAAAGGTCATTAAAAAGACAATAAAGAAGGGAAAAAAACAAATAAATATCCGAAGAGACAAATTTCCTCTGAAACATAGCATAATCAAATTAACCAGAAGAAATGATGAAGAGCTACACAAGTGATCTCAAAAGGTGACATGAGAAGAAACATATAGTATATGATAAGGAATTGGGAACAACGTATAGTTAGAAAATCAGAAGTGACGTTGACTGTCCTATTATCTTGCTGGCGGACACTGGGTCACCACTCCATCCATTCCACTTCATATTGATTTGGTTGCATGTTTTTTGAACTGCTGATACTTCTTCCCATCACCACATGATCACACAGGCTGCCATGCTTCTTCCATGTGGGCTTTGTCACTTCCCTGCTAGATTGCCACTTGTTTAACTACAAGCCTTGGAGATTACAGACACTCTGTCTTTTGATAGCCAGGCACCATCAGATTTCTTCACCACATTTGCTTATGTACCCATTTTGTCTTCTGCGATCATTTCACGAAGGTGGGTGTACTACAAAGCCACAATATTAGAACAAACCCTTCTTCTGCTGAGTTAAGATTCAAGTAGAGGCCCAAAGTCCATCTGCTTCCTTGTTGCATTTTCATATAAATGCATATATAAACAAATACACATATATTCATACAAATATGTGTGTATTTGTGTTTTCTTCCTACCCCACTATTATGTTTGTCTGTTGTTCACCTCTCTTAAAACAGCCTCATGAAGCAGAGGATAAATCCAAGGTATGACAATGATGAACCACATAACTATCCTATTCTCCATTTTTTAAAAATTTCCTCCCTTCTTATTAAGGCCCGTATGTGATCTACCTCATTAGTCATGTTAGATTTGCATATGTTCACTTGTACCTTCAAGATAACTTGGTACATGGTAGTCAAGTGAGAGTACCCATCAGAGACAGAGTAAGGGTTCCCTGAAGGTACGGGAAGTGAGGGAGGAGGAGAGAGGAGTTGACAGCATTGATGATTGTATCGCCCACCCCATGGGATTAAGCAATAGAACTGAATGGCAAGGGAAGGGATGTATTGGAATGAGTAAGATATGTCATTAAAATATTATTTAAATTTTATAGTGCAGTTGAAAGAGCTGAAGAAAAATTCAAACACCTTGTTTCATTATTGAGAATTCTATGGGTAAATACTTAATGACACTGGAATTTTTTTAAAACAAAACTAAAACAATGGAAGGAATGCATAGAGTCACAACAAAAATGATTGGTCAGAAAGTGGCATATAATCAAGAACCTATAGTATTGAAAGAAAAAGTCCAAGCTTTATGGAAGACCTTGGCAAAAAACAGGAGGGAGATCCCACCCACATCAAGTGGGGTGAGGCTGGTGCCGAGTGTGTCGTGGAGTCCACTGGGTCTTCACCACCATGGAGAAGGCTGGGGCTCACCTGAAGGGCGGTGCCAACAGGGTGATCATCTCTGCCCCTCTGCCGATGCCCCCATGTCTGTGATGGGCGTGAACCACGAGAAGTACGACAACTCCCTCAAGATGGTCAGCAATGCCTCCAGCACCACCACCTGCTTAGACCCCTGGGCCAAGATCATCCACGACAATTTTGGTATCGTGGACGGACTCATGACCACAGTCCATGCCATCACTGCCACCCAGAAGACCGTGGACGGCCCCTCTGGGAAACTCTGGCGTGATGGTCATGGGGCTGCCCAGAACATTATCCCACATCTACTGGTGCTGCCAAGGCTGTGGGCAAGGTTATACTGGAGCTGAATGGGAAACTGACTGGCATGGCCTTCCGTGGCCCCATCCCCAATGTGTCTGTCGTGGACCTCACCTGCCATCTGGAGATTGCTGCCAAGTACAATGACATCAAGAAGGTGATGGATTAGGTGTCAGGTGGTCCCCTAAAGGGCATCCTGGGCTACACTGAGGACCGGGTTGTCTCCTGTGACTTCAACAGTGACCCCCACTCTTCCACCTATGATGCTGGGGCTGGCATTGCCCTCAACGACCACTTTGTCAAGCTCATCTCCTGGTATGACAATGAATTTGGCTACAGCAACAGGGTGGTGGACCTCATGGTCCACAAGGCCTCCAAGGAGTGAGAGCCCCCCTGGACCACCATCCCCAGCAACAGCACTAGAGGAAGAGAGACCCTCAGCTGCTGAGGAGTCTTTGCCCCCAATTCAATCCCCCAACACACTGAGAATATTCCATCCAGACCCCTGAAGGAAGGAGAGGGGCTTAGAGATCCCAACCTTGTCATGCACCATCAATAAAGTACACTGTACCCAGAAAAAAAAGAGAGAAAAGTGTCCGGTGTACAACTTCATTTGAATCCTGAGATCCCTGCACATTGAACCTCCTCAACCAATGAGACAGCTGCGACAATCAACAGTGACAAAGGAGTGGTAGCAGCAGACCAGAGAGCATAAGACACAGAGGTGAATTCCCTAGTGAAGGCAAGTAAGTGCCTTTGGGCAGGAGGCGAATATTTCTAAACCTTAATCATGGGAACCAAGGTTTCCCAATCCAGGGATAGATCTGAGCATTTTCAAGCAGAGGTGTTCAAGGCTCAGTAAAGAACCTTTAGGAGGTTCGTTCGCAGCGCTAAAAGAACTCGGTAACAATTCCCAAGCAAGGCGGAGATGAGGCCCGAGAGAGACAGGCCTTGGACAGACCATGGCTGAGAAGAGGCTGTCCTTCCTAAAGAACTATATCCTGAGCATTTATGACTTTCCATTTTAATCTGTTAACTTCCCTAATAAATATCATACCCAGTATTGGCTGTGATTTCTGAGTGGCCATTGCAATGAAATACCAAACCTGGCAAAGAAGTAGAGCGTGTGATGGGAGAGTTGAAGGAAGAAGACAGGTCTGACTGTGGTTACTTCATAGCAATCTGCCTTAGATGGATGTTGAGTTTGATTGTGCTTCCCTCGTATGAATTCACAGGAGGCAGGACGGGGACTACGCATCATTTTTTATAGTTGGCGTTAGAAGCAATGTTTGTTACAATGGCCCCAGACTGGTGGAAGCTTGGGGCTTTTTTTTTTTTTTGTAAGAGAAAGAATAAACAGACCTGAGAAGTGAAACCTATGATTCTCACGCTATTACTTTGGTTGTGGTTGTTTGTGATGACTGAAAGGATGATGAAAGATATTATAATAATTAATTATTTACCTCGCTCATTTTTTGGACATTGAGTGTCAAGGAAACTTCTTGCAAAAGCAGCGAGCACTTTTTAAGAAAAGCATACTTTTAAAAAACTAAAACTTCATATAAAAAGGCCCACATCAAAATATGGTACTCATATATTGTTAATAAAAGCCATCTTTTAAAAAATATTAATATTCCTAATACAAGGTAATACATACACGTAGCATGTTAAAAAATAAGGATAAATTCAAAATATACTTTATATTATAGTGACACTGAATAATTTGATGAAAAACA
Organism: Tenrec ecaudatus; assembly: GCF_050624435.1. Lineage (NCBI taxonomy): Eukaryota > Metazoa > Chordata > Mammalia > Afrosoricida > Tenrecidae > Tenrec > Tenrec ecaudatus. The sequence continues at coordinate 33,566,325 of NC_134537.1, forward strand.
TGACCAAAAAATTGATTGGAAGTTTTGAGTTCCACAGAGGTGAAGGATCATCACACAAGTGCATTTTTGGAAGTCTAATACTAAAGAGTAGAAGTGAACAGGTTAAGTAAGTGAAAGAAGACAAAAAGCCAGTATAGGTACATGATATTGATTTGGCAGCTGCTGGATGAACCTGATTGCTGATATCCCAGCCATCAATAAGACATCTCAAGAGAGATTATATGAGAGAATGGTGGGAAAAGAATTATAGGTTTCCAATTCCCTCTTATCAAGATTTACCCCAAAATGAATACTTCTCAGTTGCTTTTTATGCATGTTTAGCTGGATTGCATTGCTTTCCACATCTTTTAATCAACAGGAAAATCTGGGAGTAGAAAACAAGAAGAGCGTGACCCAGGGAAGAGACCACCTGCTAGGAGAACATAGCAGAAGCATAAACAAAGGAATATATGATGTGGCATAGATGAGGTATCTTCAGCTGGACTCAGTAGTACTGATTTGGGGATTTGTGTATACTTACACAGTGAAATAATATGTTTTGATGATGTATCACATGTAGCATGCACAAAATATATTTGCATAAATATTTACCAAACTTCACTAATCCTCCACCCCCTCCTAAAAATCAGAGACATTTTGATCATTATTCTTTTTACCAATTTTCTGACTGAATAGAGATGGTCAATATTGATGATTAATTTACTAAAGTACAAGATGACAAGTTTCTGGAATTCATATCTTCTCACTTAGATGTCTAACAGCCAACTGTCTTAGTTTCCGCACAAAGATTTTAGGAAAAAGTGGTCTGAGGATCTATAACTGAAATTATGAAGCGAGTGGTCATGCAAATAATTTACCAGGCAGTGAGAGATTCAAACACCAACTGAAAAACTGTTGATATTCAAATCACTCTCCTTTAGAAAGAGGAGGAGGTTTCAAATCATTTGTGGAAAAATAAGAGTTACAGAATTAAACTATAATGGAATTTTTTCCACAATATTTTTACTGTTCTTTTTATTATTTCTACGGTATTCCACTGAACTGGTGTTTTAGGTGCTGGGATGCAAACTATCCAGTTGATAGTTCAATTCTACTAGCTGTTCCTTAAGAAAAGATGAGCTTGTCGGCTTCCATAAAGATTTACAGTCTTGAAAATCCACTATAGGTTTGTGTGTGTCAGAACTGACTCAATGGCAATGGGTTAAGCATGTAACCTATTTACCTTCAGCTTTTATTTTCTAAATCTTCCAAATCAGCTGCGTTTTTTAAAATTCTTAAACAGATATGCAGATGAAGAGGATTAAACATTTGGGTAGATGTAATACGATAATTTCAGTGGAAATAATAATGATATAATTCATTTTACATATAGCATGTAGGGATTTATTCTATGAAGTTTATGTATGAGAAAGACCTTATTTTTCTAGGGGAAATTAAACCTGAATCTGAGACTCAAGTGAGAAAAATATCCATATTGCTGATTTTGGTACTGTCAGGGTTTACTTGATGTCGGGATAAAGGGGATTAGTCTTATTTGTAATGTGATGACCATCGTTAGATCAGCTCCTTGAGCCAGAAGAGCTCACCACTGTTCAATGCTAATTTGTTTTACTTTGTATTTGTTGGTGAAAATCTAAGGCACAAAGCATGGTACTTTGTATGAGAGTAAGGCATTCTGTTATTCTGAAATCCGAATGACACCTTTAGAATTTATGTTCTCAGAGGTACAACTCTCCCCCTGGGACCAGTTATAACTCTCTCACTGCACACATATCAATCTCTTTCCTTCCTTCCTGTTTGCTAAAACTTGAAGATAATTTCTTCTTTAATGGTTTGAACAGAGATTTTTGTCACCATTAAAATACAGAGAAGATATTCATTTTTCTTTAGAAGTTGGAGTCAACATCATTTCAATACAAGTTTTAATGTGAAGCAAAAATATATGTTCTCCTTAAAACTGAGCTAAATGTAATGCTTAATTACCATTAACTATTTTAAATGAGTTTATAGTAATTATTTGCATGTTTAGTCCCTTTCTAATTTTTTTAATGCTAAGCTTTACTGTTTGATGGCTCTTTTCAGCAATCTTATCAGATACACAGAGGAAGGACTGTTTAATATTTTTAAATAATGATTCACACTATTCAAAGACATTTCTCTGAAGTGAATCTTTAGTAAATTCTCTTAAATGGGAAGGATCACACATTCCTTTTTCTGTTTAGTAATTTTCATGCTTTGTAAGCATCCACACATGATATCTGTAACATGTATATCAAATTAATATATGGACCACCATTAAGGCAAATACTTTGGAGCTTAGAGAGGGGATAATTTTAAACATTTCATTCTATATTAGTATATAAATATTTGTTCATGTTTCAGCTCAATTCAAGTGTGTTTCTCTTGATAAAATTCAAACTCAGAGTGAAGTTTGGGAGTTTAGGGGTGGAGAGTCTTTTAATCACCAAAGAGAAAATAGATGTGGGCATAGAGAGCTAGTGGGAGAAAAACAGAGACTTCCATCATTACACAGACATAGCCATTACTGTCAAGTGTCACAGGAGAAAATGAAAGACTTCCATAGAAATCAATCAACAAAACTGTAATTATTCAAAGCAAGAAATAGAGGGTATATATTCAGTCATTTTAAACTAGTTTTGTTAGTTATCTTTATAAAATGTGAGTTAAAGAACAAATGTATGTATTAGATAACCCTAATGATATTCAATTCCATGTAGTAGTTTCCACAGACTGGGGAAAAAATGAAAATAGGTAAGTAGTCTTCTTAAAACATATGTATCTTAAAGGGCTTGTTCTGTATGTGTGTGGTATGTGGTGTGTTTGCAAAGTGTGCGATGGGAAATACTGATAATAAGCATGAATCACATGATAGTAAGCCTTTTTGTGCCTATTAATACCTTTAATTCTCACACTGAACTGCAAGATATGCATTATTTTAAAAATACTTTTGCAGAATAGGAAATTCGATCTTAAAGCAATTAGGTAAGGTTTCTCAGGCTACCAGATTTAAGACTGATGTTAATGATCTCTGACAGCCATGTACCAAGATCTTTGTCCTGTTTCAGAAAAGACCAAAGGGTGTCCATAAGTGTTTAGGATCCAGTTGAGTAAACAGACCACCTGCTGCCTTACCAGCATGATTCCTTTGCTTGAAGCATACATAAAATGTTCTAGGTGAACGTAACAAGAAACAAAAAGCTAATTTCAGGGAGAAGAAATAGCTATATCAACACTCGGAGGGATCAGATGAAAATGTAGGGGTAAGAAATAAACTTGGGAAGGGGTAAAAGTAAGTGGACAAAAGAAGATGGTTAGGTGGGTAGGGGAGGTTGTGTTAGTATGGATAGACTAGAGAAACAAATCCAGGGACACACAGATGTATATAAGAAACAGATTTATGTACAAGAGCAATTGAACATTGAGATAACATCCCAGCCCAATCCAGATCAAGTCCCTAAGTTTGATATTAGCCTTTATGACCGAAACCATTCTATAAAGTCCTCTTCAGACTCATGCAACATATGCAATGATGCCAAATGTAGAAGATCACAGGCCAACGAGTAGAAAGACTTTGGATCCAGTGGCATTGGAAACTTCTCAGCACTGGCAGGGGTCTCTGCATGGCTCTCTGCACACGGGGTGGTAGAGAGTGGATCCATGTGTCTTGTCAGCAGCTATGTCTCCCAGAGTGTGTCAGAGAGAAAAGTGTCTCCCACCTTCAAGGAGGAAGTACTGGATTTCCCATAATTCTCAGGAGAAGGCTATGCCCACACAGAGACCTCATTGACTGCGATCTGATTGACAAGATAGACTCCACCCCTCAAGTTGACAAACTATTATATATCTCCCACAGAGGTTTATAAATCAGTTTATTTAATTGATGTTTAGTAATCCAGGTGATTTAGAGTATTCCATTCCTGCATATTCCCAATAAAGGGTTAGCTATCATCTGAGTAATAATTTCAAAACCCTTGGAATACCTGCCTGCTAAGAGGGTCTTTGGATACATGGCCATAGATCATGTGAGACAGATCATGGTGAGAGTATCATTTAGGGTGGATTTTTCAGCCAAGCTCTGTCATATCAGTTTGATTCTGGAGGGGCTGAACACTTAAGCAATTTGTCCCAACATCTGGATGAGAGGCATAGTTGCCAGGACTTCATCCACATTTTCATATTGTTATGTATATACTAAGGCATGGAGAATTAAACTATGTCTGTACACATTTACTGGGAGAAGAAAATTCACTTTTTCCCAGACAATGAGTGACTGTAAATTAAAAATTGTTAGGTAAAATAAAAATAAGGAAGATATGAAAATCATAAAATCCTGAGGAGAAAATGACATGTGACTGGTTAAAGAAATAATATTTATTGTAGCAAGGTCCTATTCTCAAATAATAATCTCACTGCCACCAGTCAATGCTGACCCACAGTGACAATCCGTGGGTTTGCAAGACTATCAATGTTTAGGAGAGTAAAATCCCAGTTTTTCTCCCACTCCCGCTTTAAACCACCGACCATGCTAATCACCTGTAATCACTACCGCCAGGGCTTATTTTCTTGAATAATTAGTAGGATTTTAAGACCTCTATTTTGGTGTTCAAAGCAAAATTCCAAACTCACTGCCACCAAATCGATATAAGAGCAACTCATAGCAACTGTATAGAACTAACTGTCCCTGTGAGCTTCTGAAGTGGTAACTCTTTACAATAGTAGAAAACCCCTTCTTCCTCTTGCTGAGCAGCTGGTGGTTTCAAACGGCTGACCTTGCAGTTAGCAGCTAAATGAGTAAACACTTTATAGTCACTTTAAGGCAACATTTTCTTTAAAAGGAAAGCAATGTTACAAAAAACTACAACAAAAACCTAAGTAAAGGGGACAAAAACCCACCCAATATTTACTTACTATCATAAAAGTCAAGTACTAGTTGTATTTTTAAAATGAGTGACGGAGATTCTAACAATTTTTATGTGATTGGAATTACACTGTAGATGTGTCACATGTGTCTGTCACCACAATTTAAGCTCCGTGTGATAAAGGCACAATCGGTCTTGTTCATTGCTATGGGCCCTGTGGAGAGTACTGATTTTTTTATTTGAACTGAATTTATGTTTCACTCTTTATCATATTATAAATATTGTGTATGCATGATCTTGATTTTCTGATAAACAGAATATAATTAATGTAACGAAGTGGTTACCATTACCACTGTTTTTCATAGCAACATGGTTACTATGACCAGTTTGTTTTTTTTCGTTTTCAAGATGTAATCCTGTTTTATGAAAGTTAATGATCAATAAATGTTTGCTATCTATTTTCATTGCTGCCATTCACTCTAAAAAGTACCTTTTATGCACAAGTTTTTATTTTTGCTGCCAATTTATAATGTAAGATGGCATGTTATATGGTCGTCTTTTGACCCATAGCTGTGTACTCCTTTGGGAGCACTGGTTGTGTAGTGGTTACACAGCACAGTGGGCTGCTAACCATAAGATCAGCGGTTTGAAATCACCGCCACTCCATGAGATAAAGAGAGGGCTCTCTATTCTGGTAGAAAAGTATAGCCTTAGAAACCCACAGGACCAATTCTTCCCTTTCCTATAGGGTCTCTAGGAGTCAGCATCAACTCAGTAGCAGTGAAATTTGGTTTTGTGTTTTGTTTTTCAATCCTTAATTGTTATCCCTTCAAGAGCAATTGATAAGGCAGATAGTTCTTCAATAGTTTAGTGATTAAGTGCCTAGACTTTGGGTTTACAACCCAGACTTGCTATTTACTACCTTTGAGCAAATTAATTAATTTATCTATACCTTAGCTCTCCCATCTCTAAAGTGAATAATACATTTATACAGTTTTGATTAAGATTATATCAGTTAATGTATACATGAAAGGGCTTTATAAGGCTCATGGAAAATTATCTTTTCATTCCTTTTCACAAATTATATATTATATTTATGTAATACTATAAAGTAATATATAAAATATTATTTTATATTATAAGTAATATTATATAATATTATAAAAAGAATACCTGATACATTTTTAATAAACTTTGTTTGTAATCACTAAGATAATACAGACTAACAAAAGGTGTAAAAGAAACAAAATAATGTATAAAAGAACATGAAGGACAGAGAAAAGTCAAATTCATTAGGGAGAGCGAATGATGTACTCATAGAGAAGATAACTAAAATGGACTTTGAAATGTGTCTAGGAAACCAATATGTATAGTTAAGATTATTCCATGTTGAAGAGAGCACAAGAATACTTAAAAATATGCATGAAATGGAAAATTGCATAGCATGTTTGTACAATACCAATTAATGTAGTGTCAGGAATAGGTTTTCAAATGATATAATATGGTATTATGTTAGAAACATGAGTTGAATCAATACCCCAAGAAATTATTTTAATACTTTTATTGGGAATTCTTACATCTCTTATCATAATCCATACATTCATCCAGTGTGTTGAGCACATTTGCATATATGCTTCTTTCATCATTTTCAAAGCATTCTCTTCCCACTTGAGCTCCTCATATCAGCTCCTCATTTCTTTCCCCTCCCTCCCCCACTTGCACTCCCTCACGAACCCTTGATAACATAGATTATTATTTTCATGTCTCACATTATCTTCCATCACCCCACACCCACTTTTCGTTGTTTGTCCCCCGGAGAGAGGGGTCACAGATTGATCCTTGTGATCAGTTCCCTCTTTTTCCCCCCACCCTCCCCTAATCCTCCTGATATCAACTTCTCTCACTGTTGGCCCTTGAGGATTTATCTATCCTAGATTCTCTGTGTTTCAGGCTTTTGTCTGTAGCAGTGTGCATGTTCTAGTCTAATTTGATTTGTCAGGTAGAATTGAGGTCATGATAGTGAGGGAAAGGAAGCACCAAGGACTAGAGGAAAGTTGTGTGTTTCATCGGTGCTGTACTGCACCCTGACTGGCTCATTTCTTCCCTGTGACCCCTCTGTGAGGGGATGTCCAATTGTCTACAGATGGTCATTGGGTCTCCACTCCAAGCCCCCCGCCCGTTCACCTTGGATATGATTTTGTTTTGGGTCTTAGATGCCTGGTACTTGATCTCATCGACACCTCATGATCACACAGGCTGATGTCCTTCTTCCTTGTGGGCTGTGTTGTTTCTCAACTAGATGGCCGCTTGTTTATCTTCAAGCGTTTAAGACCTCAGATGCTATATCTTTTGATAGCCGAGCACCAACAGCTTTCTTCACCACATTTCCTTATGCACCCCTTTTGTCTTCAGCAATCATGTTGGGAAGATGAGCATCACAGAATGCCAGATTATTAGAACAAAGTGTTCTTGTGTTGAAGGAGTACTTGAGTCAAGGCCCAATGTCCATCTGCAACCTTAATTCTTAACATATAGATATGAGTACATAGTTTTATTCCCCTCTTGCTATATATATATATATATTTACATATGTACATGACTGTATTTGGACCTCTATAAATGTCCTTTGACTCCTGGTTCTTTCCTCTAGTTTCTTTTACTTTCCTCTTATTCCACCATCGTGTTCATCCTTCATTCCATTTGAGTAATTCCTTCCTGCTACTTGGCCCTTGATTATGCCCCACTAGACATCCTATACCCTTTTCTCCATTGATTTTAGTTCACTTGTTGTTCCCTTGTCCCTGGGGTGGTTCCCCACACCACCTTCCTTTCTCCCACCTTCCATTCTCCCATATCCCCCGGAAAACATTGGCCCCGTTCTTTTCATTTCCAAATTATTTATCCCGCCTATCTTATCTAGATAGACATGCAAATATATTATAAATCTGAAAAACCAGGAAAAGCCAAATAAAATAACTAAGGAAGTCAAGACCAACAAAACAATAACAACAACAATAACTAAAAGAAAGCCACTGACAGAAATGGAAAGGCCTATATTAGTTCAAGGTCTGTTTGTTGGTCTTTACGAGTGTTTTCCAGTAGAATCTGATGGGGCGCCGTACTCTGTCTCCAAAGTATTTTTGGTAATCCTCAGGAATTTCATCGCTTTGCTCCCTTGCTGCTCTATTGTTTGCCCTTAGTGTTTTGTCCCAGCGTGCTGGGGTCAGAATGTGCACAATTCACACACTGTGTCTACAGTATTGTCCCACATGCACTTTGCTTTAGTGAGGGGTGTTGTGTCTCGTGGTGGGGCTAGCCCTATGATCTCTCTGTGCATTGTCTGCTCCGAGCAGGAATATCATCCTTGTGGTTTGGTGGACCACAATGTCCTCTCCTCCCTGTCCATCACTTTTCAGTCTCTCGTGTTCTCTAATCAGATGTGCCCCTCTCCCCAGGCAGTAGCCCAAGTGCTGGCCTCTGAAGTGCATTCTACTTGGAAGTGGGGTGCCCACATAGTTGGAATTGGGGTTGGAGCCGCAGGTCTCTCTATTGGTTCCCTGGTACTTGTGGGTATGTTGTATTCATGTCTTGGAGAATTGAGTTTAAACCTGGTCTCCTCTCGGGTGGGTAGTGTCCCGTTCCCTCTACCCATGACATTTTTTTTCTTTCTTTCCCCCTCTTATTAGTTAGTTGCTATATGTATCCCTGGATTGGGTTTGGCCACTGCCATAGTTGCTGGACATTATACCAGGTACGTATGTATTTAGTAGATTTCCCCCTATGCCCCATTTTTTTAAGCTTACCTAGTGTACTCATGTTGTACTTGCTCTTTTGTTCTTGGTTTACTTAGCATAATTTCTTCCAGCTCTGCTCATGTAGCAATGTGCTTTATGTATTCATCGCTGCTTTTTAGGGATGCATTGAACTTCATTGTATGTATGTACCAGTTTTTGGATCCATTCACCTGTTGATGAAAATGTGGGTTGGTTCCAGCTCCTTGCAACTGTGCTGCAATGAATATTGGAGCACAGATGTCTGGCCATGGTTTGTTTCTTGTCTCTTCTTGGTATATGCCCAGGGGATTGCTGGGTCATATGGTAGCTCAATTTCCATCCATTTTAGATAATGCCGAATTGATTTCCATAATGGCTGCACATACCTACAAGTCCACCAGCAGTGGATGAGAGTTCCTCTCTCACCACAGACCCTTGAGCACTTCTTACATTCTGATTTTTTTTAATTGGACTATCTTTGAGGGTGCTAATTTGTATGGCATAGTTGTTTTAATTTGCATTTTTCTTATGGCTGATGATTGAGAACATTTTCTCATATATTTATTGGCCATACAGATTTCTGCCCCTTTGAAACTTCTGTTCAGGTCCTTTGTCCACCTCCTTGGTGAGCAATTAGTTTTTATGTTATTGTTAGTTTGCAAAGCATTGTAGATTTTAGTAACAAGGCCTTTGTCTGATATGTCATTGCTAAAGATGTTTTCCCAGTCTGTGTGTTCTCTTATTATTCACTTAGTGAATTCTTTCTATGTAAACAGGTGTTTTATCTTAAGTATATTCTACTTGTCAATTTGTGACTCCGCTGTATCTGTATCCTTCCTGATTTCTGATAGCCTATGTATTCCCTGTGCTAAGGGTCTCAGGTTTGTTCCAATTCTCTCATTGATGGCACTAATAATTTGGGGTTTTACCTCAAGGTCTCTGATCCACCGTGAATTTTTTTCTTGTGCATTGAGTGAGGTAAAGGTCTTGATTCATTTTTCTACAGATAGATATCTGTAGAATCTATCTTTTTCCCAGCACTACTTATAGAAGAGGGCATCTGTTTCCCATTTGATATTTTTGGGGTCCTTATTAAAAATCAGTTGTCTATATGCTGATGTTTTTATTTCTGGGTTTTCAGTTATACCAGTGCTATACTTTTATGACCACCATGGCTGTATAATATGTACTAATGTCAGGTAGAGCAAGCCCTCCCACTCTGTCCTTCTTCTTGAAGAGGTATCTGATAATTTGGGGATCTTCCCTCTCCATATGAAGTTTGTAATCAATTTTTTCCTATTCTTTGAAGAAGGATGATGTTATGCATATTGGGATAGCCTTAAGCTTATATAGTGTCTTGGGCAGAATTGACGTCTTGGCTGCATAGAGTGTTCAAATCCATGATCATGGAATATTCTTCCATTTGTAAAAGTCACACTTGATTTTTTTGTAAGAGTGTTCTGTAGTATTCCTTGTACAAATGTTTTGGGTTTTTTTAGTCAAGTATATCCCTAGATATTATAATTTGTGCTTAGCTACTCTGCCATATTCCTCTATCGCTTCTAACACTCCATGTGTGGAATGTTAAATCATATAATCTGCGAATAACATTAGTTTCACCTCTTCCTTCCCCAGAAAAATGCCTTTGATGTCTTTTCTTTGTCTTATGTTGTTAGCTAAGACCTCCAGTACAATGTTAAATAAGAGTGGGGACAAGGAGCATCCTTGTCTGGTCCTCTTTTTCAGTGGAATTGTTTTCATCTTTTCTCCATTGAGTACCATTTTGGCTGTTGGTTTTGCATATATAGTTTATGTAATATTGAGGAATTTTCCTTTCATTCCTATCATCTTGAGTGTCTTTAATCATGAATGGCTGTGGATGTTGTTGAATGCTTTATCTGCATCTATTGATATTATCATGTGGTTTCATGTTAATGTGGTGAATAATACTAATGGTCTTTTATATGTTGAACCATCCCTGCTTCCTGGTATGAATCCCACTTGGTCATGGTGAGTTATTTTTTATATGCTTTTGTATTCTATTGTCCAGTATTTTGTTAAGGATTTTTGCACTGATGTTCATTAGGGATATTGGTCTATAGTTCCCAATTCTTGTGGGATCCTTGCCCACTTTAGGTATTTAAGTTATACTAGCTTCATAGAACGAGTTTGGGAGTTTTCCATCTTTTTTTACATTCTGGAAGAGTTTGTGTAGGATTAGTGTCACTTCTTCCATGAATGCTTGGTAGAATGCTCCTATGAAGTCATCTGGCCCAGGGGATTTTTGTTGTTGTTGTTGCTAATCCCTTGATAACCTCGTCTATTTCTTCTATTGCTATGGGTCTGTTGAGTTTATTGATGGCCATCTGGGATAGTCTAGGGAGGAATTGTTTTCCAAGTATTTGTCCATGTCCCAAGTTGTTGAATTCATTAGAGTACAGGCCTTCATAGTACTGTATAATTATCTTTTTATTTCATTAGGGTCCATTGTAATGTTCCCTGTTTCATCCCTATCCTTGCTATTGAAATTTTTTCCTTCCTTTCTTTGGTTAGTTTGCCAGTAGTCTATCAATGTTGTTAATCATATCAAAGAAACAACTTTTAGCTGCATTAATTTTTCCATAGTTTTCTTGTTTACCTCTCCTGTATCTCAGCTCTGATATTTATTATTTCTTTCTTTTTGCTATTAGTAGGATTGTCTTGTTGACTCTGCTCTAATTGGTGTAAGTTTTATGCCAGCAAATCAATCATAGTGTCTTTTCTTTTTTCATGTGTACATGTATTGCTATTAGCCTTCCTCTGATAAATACCTTTGCTGTGTCCCAAAGGTTCTGGTATGTCATCTTTTCATTCACATTGGTTTCTAGAAATTTCCTGATTTCATCTCTGATCTGGGCCAATACCCACTCTTTTTGCAATAGAGAGTTATTTATCCTACAACTATTTGCCCTTATTTTCTTCATCATCCTTTTGTTCATTTCCCACATTGTGGCGAGAGGTTGGTGAGAAAATAAGTCAGTATAACATCTATGTGCTTGAATTTAATCAGGTTCAACATGTGTCCCAGACTGTGACCTCTTTTCGAGTATGTGCCATGTGGAATTGGAAAAAAATGTGATTTTTATTGCGTTTGGGTGGAAAGCTCTGAAAACATGTACCAAGTTGTCATCAAATTATGCTGCTAAGATTTGCAGCCTTCTTGTTAAGTTTCTTTCTTTCCCTGTGATCAGTCTTTTTCAGAGTGGTGTATAAAGTCCCCTTATTTCGTCTTTTGTAGTGTTTGATTTACAAATTTCACAGGTCTCTCAGTGGGCACGTAGATAAATATTATAATCACTGGTTCTTGATGTACAGATTCCTTGAGTATTATGTAGTGCCTCTCCTTGACTCTTGTTATAACTTGTACCTTGAGATCAATTTTGTCAGCGATTAAGATTGCTACCCCTTCTTTTTTTTTTTTTGCATTGCCATTTACTTGGTATATTTTTCTCCAGCCTTTAATTCACAACCTGTTTTTGTCAGCGAGCTAGAGATTTGTCTCTTTTAGGTAGCAGATCGATGAGCTATGTTTTATAAGCCAGTCTGTTAGCCTCTGCCTTTTAATGACTGAATTCAGGCCATTAATATTCTGTGTTATTTCATCCATCTGTGGACTCTGTGATGTCATCCTGTAAGTTTTGTGTTGTGTGTTTTGCTCCCTATCCATTTTATCAGTTTGTGTTGTGTGTGTGTGGTTCATTCTTGCCTTCTTTCCATTATTGAGCCAATGCTCTCTTGGTGGCTGTTTTCTCTTTTTCGTACTCTGAGTGGAGTTGTTCTATATGATGGTCTCTTAATTGTACTCTGTGAGTGTTCATCTTCTGTCCATACTGGGTCGACAAAGATCTTTTGTACACCTGGGTTTCCTTTTACTTGTTCTTTGAGTTTTTCCTTGTCTTAGAAGGCTCTTACTTTTTCATCTATCTTAAAAGGTAATTTGGGCAGATATAGTATTCTTGGGCTTGTTACTTTCCTTCAATTTTTGGAATATGTTACTCCACTCTGACATTTTCTTATAAGTGACCTTTATTTGTTTTTCCCTAGCTGATCTTATGATTTTCTCCCTTTCTTCATGGTTGGATAATTTAATTCTTATGTGTCAGTATTGCTGGTGTTCTTTCAGCCTCCTGAATGGTTGCCTGCTTTTCATTTATTTAAGCTGTGGAGGTCTTACTCTAAGAATTCTCTAGATATTTTCACTGTTGTTTTCTTTGCTGTGTCTTGTTCCAGTAGACCAACTATTCTTATATTATTCCTCTTCATACCATGAGACATGACATTCAGGTTTTTTCAGCTTCTCTGATTGTCTTATTTGAGTTCATTTCTGGTTTGTTGAAATCTGCCTAGTTATCATCTAGGTCTCTCATGTGATTCTCTGCCTCCTTAATTCTGTTGGCAATGTCTATTAATTTGCTACTGGACTTAGTTATTTCATCCTTTGGGCCTTGTATTTCAATTTGTTGTGTTGCCTTTATCCTCCATCATTTCATCCTTTTTCTGTATTGTTACCCTCGTATCCTATATGACTCCAAGCAGCATTCTGATTTCTTTCTGTGGCAGGTCAATGACTACTTCTTCTGTTCACATGGTTAGGTTCATGACTTCTTTGTGCACTATCTTCTGTTTCTCCTGGTTATTTGTTGAGGTTGTTGGTGCTGGCTGCTGTTTATGTGTTGTTTTAGAGGAGTCTGGCGCCATCTCCCAGAGTCAAAGAGCACTGGGCTCTCTCTTGGGGGACTCATAAGAGTGCTTCTTCGAACTACCTCCAGGTAGCTGCACTGTGGGGGTGCGGGGATCAGCCTACTGCTGTACCTACCTGTGATTTCTCTCCTACCCTAGACAACCTGTATTCTGTTACTTGGAATGTGAGTTGGATATTCCTCTCATGGGATGCTGGTAAAGTGTTGTGGGTCCACAAGGATGGAACTTCACTGGATGAGCTCCTAGAAAGCCATAGTGGTGTGTTTCACTGGGCTCGGAGCACCTCAAATGGTGTGAGGTGTTTCCCTCTGCTACTGGTATGCCATGGAGGGCAGGTGGAAGTACTGTCCTTGGTTTAGAGCACCATGGATGGCATACAGAATTACCCTAGTCAGATAGCTTACCCTGGAGGTTGGGCAGATGTTCCCGCAGTAGCATGGAGCACCAGAAACAGCGGGCAGGATTTCCCCCATTCAGGTGTAGGGCATTGGGATATAGGTGAGCATTACCTCAGCCATTTGAAGGGGAGATCCCCTGATACTTAGGGTGTAGTGGAGTGTGGGAATGATTTCCCCAGCTATGTGTAAAGCTAACAAATGCTGGTGGGAGCTCCCCCAACTGGACAATCAGAGTTTCTTTTGGCAGAGGAGAGTGGCCTGGAGTCCAGTATTGGTTTGTGCAAGGAAATAGAGGGACAAGAAAAGAAAAAGAGAGAAAGGAGAAAAAGGAAACACACACACACAAAGCAAAGACAAAATAACAGCAAAAACAGAGTCAAAATAGAAAACGACCAGAAAGAAAAGATCAATTATATCTTCTGAAACTGTAGGAAACAGAGAAGAGATAGAAGATGAGAAAAAAGAAGAAAAAACAAAAGTAGAAAGCTAAGGGAAAAAAGATAAAGAGATAGCTATGTCCCACGCTGTGTCATGTGTAGCAATACTTCATGTCATGTTCAGCACTCCATAGGAGGCAGGCTCCAGCTCTCCCACTGGGTGGGCTCGGTTCCCTAGGCAAAGGTAGGTGGCTGGACGACAACAGTGGTGTGTGGAAGAAAAGAGAGGTAAAGCAGAGAAATAGGAAATAAGAAAAAAATGAGAGAAAAGAAAGAAAGAAGGGGGAAAACACAACTATGATCATGGAGAGTGCCTGTAGCAGGAAAGATAGAAGAGGAGAAACAATAAAGAGTAAAGAGATAGCTGATCCTTGATTGCCTGACCACAGGGCAAGAGGGGTTTAAACCCTGCCTCAAGGTGGACCTTTTGGTGCAAGGTCCCAGCGGAGCTGGGAGGAATTGCCCTAGCTGGCAAGACCACTGTAGAGGCCATGCAGAGGGTTCCTCAGAGCATGCAGCTCTGTGGTGGGCTGTCAACGCTGCCTTGTGTGGTGTGCAGCACTCCCACAGAGGGCAGGCTGGAGTTCCCCCTGCTGTTTTGGCAGACTTTTCCTAGGCAGAGGATAGTGGCTCAGAAGCTAGCTATGGCGAATGAAAAGAAAGAGAGGGAAAAAAGAGGAAAAAGAGAGAAAAAGAAAAAAACAAAACAAAATTGAGCGTGCTGAACCAACTGTAGTGGGAAAGACAGAAGGGAGAGAGAATAAAGCGAGGGGAGAAAGAATAGTAAGTAAGGAGATAGCTGAGACCTCCTCGTCTGACCTTGGAGTTGGCGGAGTTCCAAGCCTGCCTCAAGGTATCAGGGTGGTGGTGCCTATTTGGCATAGGGTGCCATAGAGGCTGGATAGAATTACCCTCGAAGGCAAGAAGACAGAGGAGGCCAGGCAACATTTCCTACAGAGGTGCTGAACACTGGAAATGACTGGTATAGCTGCCTTGTGCCATATGCATCACTGCAACAGGTGGGGGAAGTTCCCTCAGAACCCCAGAACAGGCAGGAGCTCCCTCAGCCGCAAGGAAGACAGGGAGGACCTCCCCAGCTGCATGTCGGGTCACATAGGGCAAACAGTAGTTCCCCCTGTTTGGCTTACAGAGTTACCCCAGCTTGTGGCCAGACCACTAATGCCTCAGCAGCTCAGCATTTTGTTGAATTGCTGTTCCCCCCCCCCCACCTCCATCCCCCTTTGCCAGCTGGAATTGAATGAAATTAAATTGGCCTCCAGTCTCTGGGTTCTGGGTTTGTGCTCAGTGAGATATTCTGAAACTGAGGCTCCCTCTAGAGGGTCTTTATTATGTTGAAATCCTCAGTAGCTAATTTCTGACATTCCTTAGCATTAACTCCTCTTTATTATGCTAATGTACGTTAAAAGACTCATTCTGCCAGTTTGTCTTAGAGTTAAACAATGAGCCTAGGATTTGCACTTTTTACTGAGAAAACATTTTTTCTCTTTTTTATGGGGTGCTCTGATTCCAGGGCTGTCATGCTGCCCTTCAGAGGAGGAGACCTAGCTTAACAGAGAATTGTTTTCTTCTTGGCCAACTGGAACTGAATTCACTCCCTGAGCTTTGGCTACCCACTTATGCTCTGCCACACTTTGATCTGACTCAGGTAAATATCCTGGTGTTGTTTTCAATCTATGGCTAGCTGCACTGACCCTTCCCCAGGCTATGAGTGCAAAGTAGTGACCAGCAGGGGAGCGCTGGGGTGGGGTCCTGTGAGTAGCTTTCAGAGGTTCTTCTTAAGTCTGGGATTAAGACCCCTTGTGGAAGTCAGCAGGGGGAAATAACTACTCACTGGTGGACTCCGGAGCCCACGAGCCTTCCCAATGAACCTAGACCATTTCAGTGTGCTCTCAGTTTACTTGGTGAGTGAATTTTTTTTTAAAATGGGGTTCAGGACAGACCCTAGTACCCTGATTCTAATTTTAGGACTCTACCTCCCAGTCCCCTTCACCTTGCCTCCCAATTTTTTTGTCTGGCACCTGGAGCTCTGGGTGGGTAAATCTAACTCTAAGAAATGTTATATATCAAACAAAGAAATTAACTTTTTATTCAATGAAGAATTATAGAGGTTTTTCTGATTAAACTATTAAAATAACTAGACTTACATTTACATAAAAACTACTAACAAAATGAGAAGGTAAATTTAGAAATGGAAAAGGTCTCTAAAAGGTGTGTAAGCGATGTTAGAGAGGTAGAATTAAAAATAACAAAGGCTATTTGCCTGAGTGACTGATAGAATGTCTCTGCTATTAAATGAGCTAAGAAAACTGCTGCACTTGTTGCGAATAATCAGTAAGCAAAGCTTGGCCTTTGGGGCTGTCAATCCTGTATGTTTGTACCAGTCTAACTTTGGCATACAGATGGTACCCATTATTAATATTGTTTAACATTTACTGAGTGCTGTCAGCATGCTAAGCTTGGTGTGGAACATTGGGAAGGCTTAGGTATGTCCATATTTTCACTCCCACCTCCATCTGGTCCCTTTATTTTGTTATTGCCATATTTTCTTGGCACCTGTAAATTGGTCACTGGTTTGTTATTCCCTTATTAATTATCATCTGCACGATAAAGAGTGGAAAGTGTTTAGATTATTTTAAAGACTCATTCATTCATCAATCACTAATTCATGCCTAAAACTTTGTTCAAGTGGGCTGAGTCAAAAAGAGTTGCTAGAAAACATAGACACCTTTATTAAACAGAAGTAATAAAACACAAAATGATTTATTTTGTTGGTGTTGCCTTAATCTAGATCAATACATCCGAAGATTGTGTGTTTTCATCCACTAACTTCCCCACGGATTTCTATACTCTGATTTACCCCAATGGGAGCAACAATTTTGGCATCCTTGAGGGAATTTCATCAGAGTCCTTTACAGTGTTTGTTTCAAGTTCAAGAATGAAAACAAATTTGAAGGGTCAAGACATGGATTTTAGGATGGATAGGAAAAGTTTTCCAAAATAATCGGTACAAAACCCTCATTGCTGTTCTTTAAGGAGCATGCATATTGCTGTGCCGGGGAAAATGTCCTCAGACAGTAACTTTCCTCACCTTTTCTTATCAATGCAGATCGCAAATTTCTTAAAACGCACTAGCCCTCATGTTTGTCCAATGTCCTCTGATAAAATCTATCAAGAATACTCCTTTGGATACTCAAAATACAATTGAGAATGAACTGCCTTCTCAAAGTAGAGTTGACCAGAATGATGTGGATGTATTAAAGCTTTTGGCTGATAAGCCTGACTCAAAATGAGCAGAAATGGTTGCAATTATCCATTAATGTGCAAAGTATAAAGTATGAATATAGGAATATTGGAGGTTGTCAAAAAGAAATGGAACTCAAAAGTATTGAACTCCAAAGGATTGAAATAAAAAGAAATGGAACTCAAAAGGCATGAGTGAGTGGAAATGGACTGTTATTGGCCATTTTGAGTCAGAGTCATACTATGCCAGGAATGGAAGTTTCGTGAGTAATACTATCACATTCATCCACACACACAAAATAAATCCAAATCTAGCTTGAAATACAATGTTGTCTCAGGATAATAGCGACACACCTACAAGGAAGGCTAGTTAGTACAAATATTATTCAAAGGTATTAACTGATCTCTAGAACTAGTGATGAAAGAATTAAATAATTCTAACAAATCTTTGGGTCTAAAATTTATCAAACATATAACAAAGGTGTGTAGGTAATTATTAGTGACTAGGATTTTAAAGTTAAAAATTAAGAGAAACATAGTAATAATTGGAAAAGAAGGTCTTGGTAACAGGATTAAAGCTGGAGATTGTTGGGTAGAATTTTGAAAGACCAATAACTTGTTTACTGAAAATACTTTTTTAGTAATGTGTTAGCTGGGTTGACTAGAGAAACAAATTCATAGACAATCATATGTATTTAAGAAAGAGCTGTATATAAAAGAGTAATTTTATATTAAGAAAACACTCTAGCCTAGTCCATAAGTCCAATATTAGCCCATTTGTCTGTAAATTCTTCTTCATGCAACACATACAATGACACGGAGTACAGGAAGATCACAAGCCAGTGGGTGAAAAGTTTTGTGGATCCAGTGGTTGTAGAAGCATCTCAGTGCTGGTGTGGGTCTCCACATGGCTTCTCTGGCTCCAGGATTCTGGCTCCATCAGCGTAATTCCATGTGTCTGGTCAGTAGGAAGACAAAACAGAGTGTGTGTCCTGCTACCAGGGAGGAAGATTGGAGTTCCCAGAATCCTTTAGGAAAAGACTGCCCACACACAGTCCTCTTGATAGGCTAGCTTCACCCTTCACAAGTTGACAGGAGATTATATAACTGCCCAAACCAACATAAACAGTGATTGTATACATAGACCAAACCAAATGGAGTCCACACACAGGAATCAAAATGACTACATCTGTGGGAAGGGACGATGGGGAAGTTAAATATTAGTGCCAAAAAAAAGGCCCAGAGAAAACTAAGACAAGCCATCTCATCAATTCCACTTATGTAAATTCAGGTTGAGATTGAATAAAATTAAAACCAGCCCACCAAAGCTAAAATACTGCCTTGTGCAGGTCCCATGTGAATGTAGAGGATGGAACAAATTAAATTGAATACATTAGAAAGAAGGCCTGCTTAGCAGTGGGACGACATCAAGAATACCACACAGGAAGAAAGCAAGAGGTAATTTAAAAAAACAAGAAAGAAATTTATAGCTTCAATATTAAGGTAGCAGATGGACATTGAGCCTCCACTGAAGTACTCCCTCAATGCAAGAATAATTTGTTCTATTAAATTGGCATTCCATGATGCTCACCTTCCTGACACAATTGCCGAAGACAAGATAGGTGCATAAACAAATGTGGTGAAGAAAACCGATGGAGTCCAGCTATCAAAACATATAGCATCTAGGGTCTTAAAGACTGGAAGGTAAACAAGTGGCCATCTAGCCCTGAAGCAACAAAGTCCGCATGGAAGAAGCACACCAGTCTGTGTAATCATGAGGTGCCGAAGGGATCGGGCATCAAAGAACAAAAAATTCATATCATTGTGTGCTCACCTCCCCGATATGATTGCTGAAGACAAATGGGTGTATGAGCAAATGTGGCGAAGAAAGCTTATGGTGCCAGCGATCAAAAGATATAGCTTCTGGGGTCTTAAAGGCTTGAAGGTAAACAAGCGGCCATCTAGCTGAGAAGCAACAAAGCCCACATGAGGGATGAGGTATCAGTCATCAAAGAACAAATTCATTTCAGGTCATTAATGCCTAGGATATCAGTCTTGTAATGAAAATCTTATAAGTGTTGCTTCATTCATGTCATTAAAATATTACTTTTTGAGAAAGTAGGTCTTACTTGCTACATTTGGAGTACTTTTCAGCCTTTTGGCTCTTCCTCCAAAATTATACCAATGTTCTTCTGCTATTCAGTAGTGTTTCACTGACTAAATCTTCATAAGAAAGTTACCTCTTCCTTCTTCCTAGTCACTGCTTAGTCTGGAAACTCCACTAAAAGCCGTTTACCATTCACCATGAGTGACCTTGTTAGTGATGAAATACCTGTAGCACAGATTCCAGCATCCTAACACTGGGAAAGTCATCACCATAGGATAAGCTGACAGGCAAGTGTGAAAACTGATAGACAAGTAGTCTGTCCTAATCTGGAAACTTTACTGAATTTAATCCATCATGGATGATACTGTTAGGGATGGTATAGCTTTCAGTGTCACAGCAACATGTAAGCCACTACATTATGGCACACTGATATGCTACTGTTGGATAAAGTTATTAAAATTCAAATAGTGTAGGGTTTCCCAAAGTGGGTGATATTGGCCCCAAAATGAGGAAGACACTGGAACCTTCTACTGGGAAGAAAAATTAGACACCTACATTTTATCCTGGTTTACGGGCTATAGTACAAATGTTTTCATTGGCAAGGGGTGGGTGTGCTTAGTAATTATTTTTTCTGAAAAGGAGGTGGTAGGCTAAATAAATTTGAGAATCAATGAAATAGTGATTACGTCTGAATGTGTTTGTTGTCTCAAGGCAACCCTATTTGGGTCACCCTAGAATTGTTTTTAGAATGCTGCCTCACATAATTCAGTAGTTTATAGATGTAAAGTCTGCTACTCCTGAAGGTGCATTTTCATGATAGAGAAAAATTAACCAACTATTGATACAGTTGGTCTTAAAGGGTTTTGGTTTTGTCAAGTTATGACTGCCAAAATAAATTTGAGATGTGCACACCCCATGGACAAGCAAATGGAGCATGGGCTCCTACTTAGGAATAGAAAGATATGAGCCTAATTTGTTAGAAAGTGTCTGCAATATTATCCAATTAGCATCAGATCTAAAGGCGAAAAACTTGATAATTTCTCTGGAAGGTAAGGAACAAAGTGAGGTTGTCTGCTCTCACTGCTCTTGATCAACAAAGTACTAAAAGCTCTAAACCGTGCACGATGAGAAAGAGAAACAAAAAGTTATGCAAATTAGAAAGGAAGAAATCAAAATGTCCCTACTTGAAGATAATATGATTGTCTTCTTTGATAATTCAAAATTTTTTTAAAAAGGCAATACAAGAACTAATGTGTTCGACACAGTTGCAAATTCAACCTAATATCAGAGTAAGTAGCTTGTTGATTTCAAATGATTTCCAGTTTACTACATATTTACAAATTTTATTTGACTATTCTCCATTTCAATCCATTTTGACATTTAGTTGTTGAGCCTTTTATTTAACAATATTATGATGAAAGGAGAAGGAGAGAACAATGAACCCTGAGCACATTTTGTATTAGACTATTATTATATAGAGTTTTATTCCCAGCTTCTTATAATAGGTTTGGAGTTGATCATCTGATGTTTTTTATTTAACATCTGGTAAAATGAATTATTTTCATATGTTTGAAATAACATTATAGTCATTGGCTCTTCTTCATCTGAAGGGATTAAGTACTCTGCATCTGAGATCTGATTAATTCTGAAAATTGTCACTAGTACTAAATAAAATATAAATGTGAAGTTTTAGAGTTGCATTTCTTTACTCAGATAATCACTTACTTCAATTATTTTCCTTTTTTTATTTGGCAGAATCAAACATTCTAATTGTTTTCTAAGTTAAATGAAGGAATTGCTTACATTTAATTAGTACAATGTTTCCTTATAGGATATTCAAACTGAAGTAACCAAATTTTAAGGTAACATAGAAGATGTATTGCATAATACATGTAAGTGTCTTTCCATGTATTAAGCCATGGGTGGAACTCCTCTGACATGTGAACATGCAGGATGCATTGGAAAGAGGATTGTTTCAGATGCAGCTAGATATTATTTATGACTCTATCATTCAACCTTCCTTATCCATTTAAAATTGTTCTAGTTTTAATATATTCTATCTTTTCTATTGAAGTTTTTATATTTATTTTTGTTAGTCTTTGGTTTTCATTTTTAATGTTTTTCTGTCTGTGAAACCAGGATAAGCAAATCTATAGAGGCAGTAAGTGGATTAATGATTCCTTAGGAGTGTTTTGTTTGTTCATTTGTTTTTACAAAGGGGTGATCTTGAAAGATTTTCTTGAAAGACATAGTACAGTCATAGAGGCTTATAACAAAGCAATTCAAAGAAAATTGAAAACTCCTTTGGTGAAACATGATGGAAACGCTGTGCTTGGGAAATGCTCTCCATCAAAACAATACACTTGCTCATTCTTTGAACATAGAAACAGTTGTACTATGAGAATTTTGTCAAAAAAAATCTTTATTCCCCCTTCAGCCATTATCTTGCCCTGCATAGTTCTTTTGTTCCTCAGATTCAAAGAGCATTGATATAGAACTTAATGTGAATCCCTGAGTAGCCCCAAAGAGCATTTGGCATGATAAAAATAGAAGATCCCCACAATTTTTTAGGGAAGGGTTACAGAGATATAAACACTGCCTTCAGAAGTGTTTACACTTGATGGATATATTGAGAAAAACATGGCTTAACAGCTTTACATTCTTGTTTAATAAAGCTTTCTGTGATCTTCTAGTAATTCTTAAAGCCATCTACTGATGAATTATATTTGCTAATTAGTCAATGATTTTATTCTCAGGCGTGAAATTTTAATATAGCTTCCTTTGTCCTTTTCGTTTACCCTGCCTTCTTTCTTACTTTCTTTTGTTTTCTATTTTTCATTTGTTTTTGTGTCTGTCTGATTTTGGTATCATGGTAATACTAGCCCCATTGGATTGAGAAATATTCTCTCCATTTGGAGGAGAGATTGTGTAAAAATGGAATTAATTATTTAAATATCTGCTAAAATTCTTCAATGAATTGAAGTATTCAATTTGGGGAGTATTGAATGACAAATCCAACTTTTAAGAGGATATAACAACTGATGTTATCAATTCCATCTTTATTTTGTTTTTTTATATTTTAGGAATTTATGAGTGTAAATTTGTTAATAATAAAATCTTATTACTCATTAAATGGTTATAAGTTCTGCAATATATCCTTTTTATTGCTGATGTTGTTAATGCATGTGTTATTTCTATTTTATTTATTTGGTCAGTATTTCTAGAAGTTTTTCAATTTGTTGACCTTTTTTTTTCCAAAAAATCAGTTTTTAATTTCATGAAATTTATTGTTTTCCTGTTTTCAACTCTATTGAAAAAATTTAAAAACATTTCTTTCATTTTCCTTACTTTGAATATACATTTTCTTTTAAATATTAATAAGGAAGAAGCAATGAGTATGTTATTTCAAACATATAAACATATTTTTCTTTTCTTTTTCATTTAACGGCTCAGGCTATGTCTGTACTAGAAACTATTTCATTGTGGGTGGGTGGGGATTCTATTATGTTGTTGTTGAGTTAACACATATTTCTGAATGATTACTAACTTTGATATGAAAAATTCCTGGTCTTGATCTTCAAGTAGTAAATAAACTTGTCCAGAAAATTAAAAGTTTTAAAAAATATATTTTAAAATGAGGAAAACATAAAATTTTCTGATTGATTGGATTTTAAAGTAATTTGAAAGTAGTGACATCTTAAAGGATAGGAATACTTATGGCAAGATAGTGGAGTAGGCAGGTAAAAAGTTCCTATAATAAAGACATGAAAAATGAAGTAAACAGAGGCAGATGATTCTCTTAGACTTCTGAACTTCAAAGGAAGGATAGAGAAATGGACTGACTAAAAACTGGAAGATACTAAGCAGAAGCAGCAGAAGAGGCAAATGGAATGGCGAATTGTCAGTCAACTGTTCTGACACAGCACAACAATTTAGGACTTTTATAAGCAGTGACTTGATAATCTCCCAGGCCAATATAAAGGTTTACCTTGGTGGCTGGCAACCAGAGAGTTGAAATCCTTCCCTTGTTCCCCACCTTACCCTGGTGGTCTGAGTGTGACAGGCCCCCACTTTCATCTGCCCAAAGACCAGTGACACCACCACTTGTACTATTCTTACTCTGCTGAGAGTTGGAAGTTCACCCTCACAATGTTCATACCTCCTTTCAGTGATGCCCATCACTGACATAGGATGCTGACCTATATGGGGTGCAATGTCCCCTACTTTTCTCCTTTCTGTTACCCCTTCTCTGTCCCCTTTAAATTTTGTATATTTCCCATTGTTATTTACTGTTCTTTTTCGTCTTTCTTGATTCTTCTGTTTCTCTTTTTCTCCATTTTTCTCAATATTTTTTTACTTTCCTGTTTTCCCACTCACCGTTTTGTTTATTCACCATCTTTTCCTTCTCTTTGTTTGTTTTATAATTTTGTATTTTAAAAATACATATACATATCATTACATCGTTCAGTCACATAAAGCAGAATTGTACAATTACTACCGTAATCAGTTTCCAAACATTCTTTCCTAAATGGGTGCCTTGATATTGTCTCCTCTTCACCCTGTGTTAGTCTGGGTAATTTAGAGAAACAAATCAACAGAAATTCATGTAGAAGAGAGGGTTTTATATAAAGATAAGTGCACAGCAAGAAAACATCCCAACCCAGTGTTGTCCAAGCCCACAAGTCCAACATTAACCCATATGTCCGACACCAATCCACAAAATCCTTCTCCATCTCACAAAACACACACCATGATGCCAACTGCAGGAGGAAAGCTGAATCAGTGAATGTGTAAGCATATCAGCGTTGTCAGGGGTTTCCACATGGCTGCTCCAGCACCCACAGTTTCATCAATCTAGGTCCATGTGGCTTCTCCTCAGGGGTGTCTTGCAGGAAGTGAGCCTTGCCAGCTGAAGCAGGGAACTGGCTAAAGCAGCTGCACCCTGGTCCGACCAGCAGAAAGCAAGAGACCCGAGAACTAGAAAGGCGAGAATCACTGAGCCATTTATCCCTCCACCCTTCAATAAACCCCACATGTATTTATTGGCCAGGTTGGTAGAATAAACTAACTACCTAAACCCCCTTCCAGCATTGACCCCATTCCCCCAAAATTCACTGTCTCTATAGGTTCATCAATCCTGGGTTTCATATATGGAAACACATAGTACAACCTAAAGAGGGTGACCACCAATGTCATAAAACGTCTGAGATACACTCTAATATGTACAAACAAAAATACAGAGAATGTTGATAACCAGATCAGGTCCAATGTGCATTGGAGGGGATATCAACTGACAGAGATTTAACTGTTCCAGTCAGATTTATGCCTTTGATCTTCTATACGCATCTCTCCAATGCACTCTGTTTAGTGACCACTTTCCCCCTGTCCCTCAATTGTGCAGAGGGAGTTCACCAGAGACTTATTTTCTAAATAGTTCCACAAATGATTCTTGGGTTCCCACTGTCATCCATAGCCTTCTGCAAACCAGATTCTCACAATTTTGGCTCTGATACTAATCCCTCCTTTGACTTCAGATTATATGATTTGCAATCCTTTGGTGACTGATGAAGGTGGGCTTCTACCATGTGAGCTTAGTTGACAGTGGAGACCAGTCTTTAAGCCCTCAGGTGCAATTTTATCTGCAGAATTGCACAATTGCTTCCACAAACAGTTTCCAAACATACTTTTTCTTCCTGGAGTCCTTGATATT
This sequence comes from Tenrec ecaudatus, assembly GCF_050624435.1. NCBI lineage: Eukaryota > Metazoa > Chordata > Mammalia > Afrosoricida > Tenrecidae > Tenrec > Tenrec ecaudatus. Next base: position 33,591,631 of record NC_134537.1, read on the forward strand.
GTTTCCCTTGGACCCCATCACCACCTCTGTAACCTCCGCCCCAAGATACATTTAGCCTACTTGCTGTCCCTTTAGGTTCATCAACCCCGGTTTCATTTACTGAAAATCAAAAAACATATAACACAACTTTAAGAGGGTGAACCCCAATTACATAATACCTCTGAGATATATCCTAATCTGAATGAGCAAATATAATTAAGACAGAATGTCACAGTTCGCCAGAATAATACATACTTGAATACAGCATATAATGTAGTGGTATAGGAAGACAATATTTGTCCACGTACCAACAGTTCAACAATCCTGGTACAGCTGTCTTCCGCTTCCTCAAATACCATATACTTTCCTCCAGTTTCAAGTGTGTCTGAGGTAGAGACCAGTAGAGTTTCCTCATGTCACTGATGCAACCTCTAGATGTCTAATGCTTTGAAGATCCAAGATTATTCAGTGTTCCAGAATTCAATGGCACCCATCCTGGATCCTCGGGATGCACCAAGAAGCCCAGGTAAGTGTGGCCCATTTGGTGCATAATATCAAAGGCACTCTCCTCATGATTCCCCCAAAGCATTTTCAGTCATTCTTCCACATGACTGGGTGAGTCCTCCTTCTGCTCTTACCAACAGACATGTGTTGTGTTCCCCCAGACATTTGTGTTCCCTTTCCTCTCTCCTATGTTGCTTTTCCCATCGGTGTCCCTCGTCCCTCTGATAGGGCTGTCTACCTGTCCGGGGGTGGGGATGGGGGCTCATCATAGATTTACATGGCAGCCACGCAGTAGACAAGCTCCCTTTCCTCTCCCTTGGCTATTTGATCCCAGATGATGAGAAGCAACCCCCAGCCAAGTGACCTTCGAAAGAGTTAACTAACTACAGCAGATGGTGTATGGTACATTGGCACCAGTCAGGCGCTCTGCCAGGCTGTCTGACTCACCAGCCCACAGACTTGATACCCTACAATCCTGAGTTTGTGCCGGTTCACTCAGCATAATGTTTCCAGATTCCTCCATATCTTGGATGTTTCATTGCTATTTTTAGGGATGTGTAATGTTCCATTGTGTGTATACACCATAGTTTTTTATCCACTCTTCTACTGGTGAGAATTTAGGCTGTTTCCAGTTTCTTGCTATTGTGAACATGTGGTGCAATGAACATGGAGAAGCAAACATCTGGTCATAATATCTTTCTTATTTCTTTTGGTACATGCCCAGTAATGGTATTGTTAGATTGTATGGTATTTCAATTACCATCTATTTTCGGTATCACCTGACCACCTGTCACAATCGCTGTATGTATTGACAAGCCCACCAGCTGTGGAAAAGAGTTCCAGTCTAACCACACCCTCTCCAACAGTTGTTGGTTCTCAGTAATTTTAAGCTGGGGTACAGTTACAGGAGCATTTCCTCGTGTATTTAATAGCTATTTGAGTGTCATCCTTTGTGAATTATCTGTTCATGTCTTTTGCCACCTCCTCAGAGGGTGATTCATTTTGGGGGGGGGGGAGATTTCTAGATGTAGGCTTGTAGATTTCAGTCATTAGTCCTTTGTTGTCTACTATGCTGTTACTAAATATATTTTCTTAGGATGTGGGCTGTTTTTACTCTTAATGAAGTCTTTTGATGTACATGAGCATTTTATTTTTAATAGGCCCCACTCATCTATTCTGTCTTCCATGGGGTATTTTTCCTTTGTTACCTCTGATAGCTTTGTGTATTCTGTGCACTAAGGCACTTAGATTTGTCCCAATTTTTTTCAATGATGATCCTGATAGCTTTGGATTTTAGATTTAGGTCTTTGGTCCACCTTGAATTTGCTCTTGTTTCATTCTTCTGTAGGTAGATATCTAGTTTTTCCAGATTCCATTTATTGAAAAGGGCATCTGCTTCCCATTTAATGCTTTGGGGGCCTTGGCAAAAATCAGTTGTCTGTATATGGATATTTTTATTTCTGGATTTTGGGTTGTGATCCACTGGGCCATGTCTCTGTCAGCGCCAGGCTGTTTTGACACCTGTGGCTATGTAGTAGGTTTTGAGCTCACATAGAGCAAGACCACCTACTTTGTTCTTTTGGAAGAGTTGTTGCCCATCCTGGGCTTCTTCTCTCTCCATGGGAAGTTGGTAATCAGTTTTCCCATTTATTTGAAGGATGATGTTGGACTTTGAATCAGCATTGCAGTGAATTTGTAGATTGCTTTAGGTAGTATTGACATTTTTACAATATTGAGTTTTCTGGTCCACGGACTGGACAGAGGACATTCTTCCATTTGTGTAGATCCCTTTTGGTTCCCTGTGTTAATGTTCTGGAGTTTTCTCCATACTGGTCTTTTACTTTTTTTGGTTAGCTTTATTCCTAGCCCTTGAGTGGCTGTTGTGAATGTTATTGATTCCTTGATATCTTTTTTTTTTATTCCCATCACTGGTATGTAGGATTGCAGTTGATTCCTTCTTGTTAATCTTGTATCCTGTTACTCTACTAAATTCCTCTATTTTTTCCAGAAGTCCTATTGTGGACACCTTAAGATTCTCAATATATAAAATTATATCATCTGCAAATAGCGAAAGTTTGACTTCGTTACCTAATTGTACTCCCTTGATTTGTTGCTATTTTCTTACAGTACTGGCTAGGACTTTCACTCCAATTTTATATAAAAGGGACATCCTTGTCAGGGTTCCCTTATTCAGTGGAAATGTTTTCAGCTTTTTTCCCCATTGAGTATAATATTAGTTATTGGTTTTTCATAAATGGCCTTTATTGTCTTGAGGATTTCCCCCTCTAATCCTATCTTCTTGAGTCTTTTATTAGGAATAGGCATTTGATATTGTCAAATGCTTTTTCTGAATCAATTGATATGATGAGATGGTTCTTATTCTTGTTCTTGCTAACAAGGTAGATCATGTCAATCACTTTTGAATGTTGAACCACAAGTGATGCAATTCAACTCTCGTATGAATTCCATTTTGTCATGATGTATTGTTTTTTAGATATGTTGTTGGATTGGATTGGCCAAGATTTTGTTGAGAATTTTTGCATCTATGTTCATGAGAACTATCAGTCTGTATTTCTCTGTTCTTGTGGGGTCTTTGCCCAAATTTGGCATCAGGGTTATGCTGGCTTCATAGAGTGAGTCTGGAAGTTTGATGTCCCTTTCTATGTTCCAGAAGAGTTTGTGTAGGATTGGTATCAGCGCTTCTCTCAATACTTGGTAGAATTCTCCCGTGAAGTCATCTGGACTAGAGCTTTTATTACATGGGAGTTTCTTGATGGCCTTATCAATTTTTTCTTTGGCTATGGGTCTGTTCAAGTTTTAAAGTCCACATGCATTAATTTGGAGAGAGAGTGGTTTTCTAGGTATTTGTCCATATCACCAGAAAATTGAATATGTTGAAATATGTTCTGTAGTAATACGATGTTATTAAACTTTGCATTTCATTAGAGTCTGTTGTAGCGTCTCCTATTTCATCCCTAATCTAGATATTGTTATCTGCTCCTTCTTTTCCTTTGTTAAATTTACTAGCAGTTTGTAGATTTTGTTGATCTTTTCAAAGAAACAACTTTTTGCTTTGTTGATTTTTTCCCCATCATTTTTATTTTCAGTTCATTTATTTCTGGACAAATTTTTTTATGATTTCTTTTTTTTTTTGCTGTTGGAAGGATTATGCTGTTGACTTTGTTCTGATTGTTGGAGATGCTGTGTTAAGGCGCTGAACATGATTCTTTCCTCTTTTTTCATGTGTGCATGTATTTTAATAGGTGACCTCTGATAACTAATTTTGCTGCATCGCATAGATTTTGGTGTGTTATCGTTTCTAGGAAAGGGAGAGAGAATGAATATAGATTATCAAAATCCAAAATACTTCTAATAATATCTAATTTATTGGATTCAATTCTTCTGCAAACCTGCTTTGTGTGTGTTCTAAGAGCTTCACAAGACGCTTCATATTCTTTTCATAAATTTCTCTTTTACCTTAAGTTAGTTTAAACTGGTGATTGGCTTTTGTAACCCAAATATTACACTCCAATCATATTATCTTGTCTTAAAACTTATTTTTCCTTGTTACCTTAAAAATTATATCTCATACATTTTCATTTTTAAATTCAGATAATGATTTACTGTCTCACTTTCCAACATGATGGAAGTCATAAAGAGAGAATACATTTTAATATATTGATTTTTATGGTATTCAATGTAAAACTCAGCATAATTAGAAATATCAGTAAAATTATTTCTTTAATGAATATATTTTGCAAGATTTTTACCACTTACATGGTTGCTTGTAATTCTGCATCTTTATATATGACTTTAATTATATTGTAGCTTTTTGCCAGGAAAAAGTAATGAAAATTAATCCTGTTGTTGGCTCAGATTTTATATTCAGAACTTAACAATCGGCTTGAAATATGTAAATACATAACGGGTTTTGTAATGGAACAACAACAAAAATTAACAGTTGGCCATAGAAACAGATGCAACTCAATTGCACTTAAATAAAAAGTGCAAAAACTAATTGCTCAGCATAAATTTGTGTCTTGAATATCTCAAATAATGAAAAAAAACATAGAAACTGATTTGGAATGCTAAAATCTATCTTCATGTTATGACCAAACTGTATTGCATACTTCGAAATAAAGAAAGAACACACAAATAGTATGTGGTTCAGATTCTTGTTTTCAAGTAGTTAAGATGTCATTGGCCTTCATTTTCTATAGTTAATTGTGATGTGAGGACTGTAAAATGCCTTGGTGGTGTAGTGATTAAGCATTGGGCTACAATGGGCTTTCTACTCCTGTAAACAGTTACAGTCTTGAAAACCCACAGGGGTCACTGTGAACCAGCATTGACTTGATAGCAGTGAAATTTTGGTTAAGGATATACTGCTTTTCAAAGATAAACCTACCCAGAGTCAACAGTGAACCTAATTAGGGTTTATGATGCTTTGTAAATCTTTATAGGAGCAGATACTCTCATCTTTCTCCATCACCTCATCTTCTTTATAACCGCATCTTTCTTCCACGGAGTGGCTGGTGGGTTTGAAGGGTTGGCTTTGTAGTCAGAGTCCAACACCTATCCGGTATCACCACCAGGGCTCCTTCTCAAAGTTGAGGACAATAATTTATGTCTTTTAGACACATTTGGAAAACAGGCCTGTGATCAGCTTCTGAAAATATTTAACAAAAACTCTTTAGTCGGATAGATAATAAATCATTGGAATGATTCAAGGCCAGACAGCATTCATTTCCATTTTTCTAGTGTCATGAGATGTGGTCAATTCAATAACAACTAACATATACATACTCATTTAGCTGATTTATCTAGTCATCCCTTTACCCATTTGATGCTCAAATATCAAGTAATATTGACAAATAGATTCAACAGAATAGTAGTCCTCATAAGATATGTAGAAAATGTAGTTGGGTTTTAGTAAAAAATATTATTTGGCCTCATAATTTTAATTAAAAACATTTTCTACATAATTAATTTTATTTTTTGTTTTAATATTTTTACTTTTGATTAAAAGTATTTTCTACATAGTTTAAGAGTGAATATTTCTGTTGTATTGGTATTTATCTTTTTTGTATGTCACTGATTCACAAATTCTGATCTAGGAAATAGGTTATAACTCATCACTATTATTCTTTACTGTAAAATGCTCAAACTTTCATAAATTTATTAGTATGAACAGTTTAAAACTGGCTTCTGTTTTCTTATAATCACCATTCCTTTTTTTTCTTCTTTTAAAAATCACTTTATTGGGGACTCGTACAACTCTAATCACAATTCATATACATCCATTGTGTAAAGAACATTTGTACACTTGTTGCCATCATCATTCTCAAAACATTTTTTCTATTTGAGCCCTTGGTATCAGCTTCTCATTTTCCCACCCCCTCCCACCCCACCTCCCTAACTAACCCTTGATAATTTATAAATTATTACTATTTTGTCACGTCTTACACTGTCCAACGTCTCCCCCACTTTTCTGTTGTCCATTCCTGAAGGAGAGGATTATATGTAGATTCTCGTGATCGGTTCCTCCTTTCTACCCCACCTTACCCTCCTGGTATGCTACTCTCATTGTTGGTGCTGAGGGGTTTATCTGTCCTGGATTCCCTGTGTTTCCAGCTCTAATCTGTACCAGTATACATCCTCTGGTCTAGCCGGATTTGTAAGGTAGAATTGGGGCCATAATAGTGGGGAGGAGGAAGCATTAAAGAACTAGAGAAAGGTTGCATGTTTCATCCTTGCTACACTTCACCCAGACTGGCTCGTCTCCTCTCTGTGCCTTTTGTAAGGGGATGTTCAGTTGCCTAAAAATGGGCTTTGTCCGCAGCCCCCCTCATTCACAATGATATGATAATCACTATTCTTTAAGCCACTTCTTTACTTCCTGGCATAGCAATATTTTAAGAAACCTATCCTGAATATTCCCCATATTAATTCTGTTATAGTACATTTGTCCAAGGACATTAGCTCATATTAGTGAAGAATTGTATTTATCAATCAAAATCTTGTGTACGCATTAATAGGTATACGTTACATCATATCTGTGGTCTTTCTGCCAAAGTGCATAATGCAACTTTAAACAAAATAAATGTCAAATTAATCCAAACTTAGAAACATTTAAGAAAATAGATAATCCATACATGTCAATAGTGTCAAGGTAATGAAAGAAAGAGAAAAGACAAAAACATAATATCTAAATTTGGTATTTCATCTTAAATTGGATCATGACTCTTTAAAAATTACACAAATCATTATTTTCTTTATGATTAGTTTTAAAATAAATAGTAGCGTGCACAGTGTTCTAGGTGATTCAAATATGAAATGGAAAATAAAGTAAATGTAAGTTATTTGCTTTGAAGAATTTCTTGGCAATCTGGTATGGTACACTCAATATCAGCTTTGTAGGAAGAAGCCAAAAAGTCAAAATTCTGAACCTTATAAATTACTAGCTCTGCAGCTTTAAGAAAGAAAATTACATTGCTTCTCATTTATTGTGGGAAATTATTATGTGAGAGATTTTTTAATACTCTAAGGCTCTTTAAAATGTGAACACTGTAATGTCTTTGAGAAAAACAACTCTTTTGATTTTTGACAATTTTAAGCAAAGTACACTTAATAAATTCATTGACACTCATATATGTGTAAGAGAGAATTTTATATCAAAGAGTAATTGTATATTAATAAAGCATCTCAGTCCAGTCCTTAGCCTCATACTTTTTGAGGAAATCTAAGGGTATTTGTCTTAAATATTAATAGTTTCTGTTTATATAAATGGAAAACCAATTGATATATTGCCTTTATAAACATACAAGAGTCAAAAAGGGGAACCAAACATTCTCTACTTTCTGACCAGTGCTGCCTTATTTTTAGGGCTCATCTGATGATGGTGATGCCCAGCACTTGCGTGGGGTTAATGGTGGGCTCAGTTAATGGTGAGCTCCCTTCAAGGTTCTAAAGATAATAGTCATTGTTCAGTTCTGCACATCGGCACAATGTTGTACCACTGCTGATAGCAGGTGTTGGCAGCTTTGATAATGTCTGAAATGATTAATCTGACTTTGGCGTGAATAGTACTCACTGAGTACTTCTTCCCAGAAGTATTGGCACAGGTGGTATTAGCAGCAGCCCAATTAATTGAAGAGAACAAAATGAGAAGACAGCCAAAATGGAAGAAACCAGATGGATGAAGTACACTCCCTGGGAATATTGTGAAATAACGGAAACTTTCAGAAAGCCTGATTCCAATATTTTTTGTACAAGTGGGTCAGACTATAGAAGTATGCTTTAAAGTTTTGGCTGCTATGACCTGTGAGAACTGAGATTTTTATACCAAGTTATTTACCATAAAACATCCAATGGAAAAGAAAAAGGAAAAAAGAAGGAAAAAAACATCCAATGAAGATGCTGTTGTTAGGTTCTGTCAAGTCAGTTCCAACTCATAGCAACCCTGTGTACAATAGAATGAAACATCGCCATGACCTGAGCCATCCCCACAATTGTTCTTATGTATTTGAGCTTATTGTTAGTCACTGTGTCAATCACCCAGTCAAAGGCTTTCCTCTATTTGTCTGAAGGACAATCTTAATGTCCTTCTCTAGTGGCTGGTCCAAAGTACACGAGACAAGTCTCGTCATCATTGTCTATTGGTCTAACTGTGAGTATTTTTATTTGCCTTGTGTTGCAGTACAATCCACACCAAAGGCTTTAGGTTTTTATTTTTGTCAATAGGTGTTTAATTTTTCTTCCACAAGCAAAATTGTTGTGTTGTCTGCATATTTTAGGTTGTTAATAGTCTTCCTACAATCTTGATGTCACGTTCTTCTTCATATAATTCAGCTACTTGGATTATTTCCTCAGCATATGAATTGAACAAGTATGTTGAAAGGATACAATATGGCACACACCTTTCCTGATTTTATACCAAAGTATCCCCTTGTTTTGATTGAATGACTGCTCCTTGTTCTATGTAGAGGTCAACATGAACACAACTAAGAGTTCCAGAATTCCAATTTTTCATAAAATTAACCATAGTTTGCTGTGATCCACATAATAAAATACCTTTGTGAAGTCAAAAGAATGTAGGTAAATATCTTTCTGATATTCTCAACTTTTGACCAAGAGCTATCTGCCATGAGCAAGGATATCCCTTGTTGCATGTTCTCACCTCAATCCAGGTTTAATGTCCAGCAGTTCCTTGCAGATGTATTGCTATAGCTGTTTTTGAATTATTTTAACAAAATTTTACGTGCATATGATATTGCTCAATAATGTTTATGTTTTGTAAGGCTTTCTTTGGAATGGTCCCCAATATAAATCTCTTAAAGTCAGTTGCTTTTCAAATTTTGTGGCATAGACAACCATTTCTTACGTGTACTGCACCAATTGGTCAAAACATTTCAACTAACATTGCATCAATTACTGGATCCTTGTTTTTCACTATTGCTTCATTACTACTGGAACTTATTTCTTTAATACAATCAGTTCTTGATCATACCCTACCTATTGAAAGGATTGACTGTCAACCAGTTCTTTTTAGAGCATTGGCTATCTATATTCCTCCATATTCTTTTGATCTTTCCTCTATCATTCAATATTTAAAAATAGACTTCAGCCTTGCGTGTTTTCTTTCTATTTGAGATGTAACTACAAGTTTGGGCACATGAGTTAGTTTGTTGTGCCAACCTGGCCAATAAACATATGTGGGATTAACTGAAGGGTGGAGGGATAAATGGCTCAGTAAGCCTTGACTTTCAAGTTCTCAGGTCTCTTGCTTTGTGATGGTCACACCATCCCTGCTTCAGCTTGCAAGGCTGACTTCCTGCAAGACATCCCCAAGAAGTCACATGGACATATCCCGATGCAGCCCTGGGTGCTGGAGCACCCGTGTGGAGAACCCTGCCAGCTCTGAGATGTTTACACATTCACTGACTCGGCTTTCCTCATGCAGTCGGCATCATTGCATACATTTTGTGAGATGGAGGAGAACTTTGTGGATTGGTGTTGGACATATGGGTTAATGTTGGACTTGGGCAGCACTGGGTTGGGATATTTTCTTGATGCACACATACCCTTTACATAAACTCTCTCTTATACATGAGTTTCTGTGGATTTGTTTCTCTAAAGTACCTAGACTAATACAGCACATTTAATTATATTATTTTACTTGTCTTCTTAAGCTCTTCATTAGAATCTTTTTTCCCCAGCTCTTTTACTTAATGTTTCTCCTCTTTGTTTTAGCTTTCTATATTGAAAACTAAGTTACCGAATGCCCGCTGATATCCATTTTTGTTTTTCTTTCTTTCCTATCTTTTTAAGGACATTATGTTTTCCATGTACATGATATATTTGATGTCATCTCACAACTCCGCTGGCCTTCAGTCGTTAGTGTTAAATGTGTCAAATCTATCCTTAAGATAGTCTCTAAACTAAATCTGTTCGTCACAGTCTCTAAATTTAGGTGATACATGCTCAATATTGGTCTCGGACTTAATTTAAGTTTCTTATATTTCAAATTGAACTTGTATATGAACAATGAATGCAATTTTTTCCTCGGGTCTAGTTTTGGCTAATGATATTGAATTTTTAATAAAATGGTGACTTATTCATTACAAAATCTTTTTCAGCAACATAAATAGCAGCTATACATGCCAACAGTGCTAACTGAAATAGGAGTTAAATCAATGACATCTGGGGAAAGAGGTGGTAGGAGGATGGAGATGGCATCCAGGTAGACTTACCCCCCTGGAGCTCCTACTGTCAGATCAGAAAATTAAGAGGTAAGGTGAAGGAGACTAGATAATGGAGTGCTAAAATTAGAATATGTCCCTACCCCCATTATATTAATATTTTTTCTTTCACAAAGGAAACCTAGAATACACAGAAATGCTCTAGGTTCATTGTACTGGACTCTTGGGTTCTTGACCAAGTCTCTGCAAGTGCCATAGTCTGGCAGCGAATAGTGATTACCTCAGGCTGACATCCAAGAGGGGTCATTATCCCAGACTCCAAGAAAACCTCTGAAAGCTACTCAAAGACCCCACACCAGCGCTCCCTTCGCTGTTAGCTACCTTGCATTCATATCCTAGCCATCGATTTGGAGCAAGTGAAAGGACATCAGGAAATTTACCTGAATCAGATCACAGTGTGGCAGAGCATAAGTGGGTAGCCATACCCTGGGGTGTGAATTCAGTTCCAGTTGCCCAAGAAGAAAACAACCTTTTTAATAGTGAGATATCCTCCCCTGGGGTTAGCGTGACAGCCCTGAAATCAGGGCACCCCATAAGACCAATATAAAAAAAGAAAAAAATACTTTCATGGAAAGAGGTGCAAAATCCCAGACTAATTGTTTAATTCCAAGATAAATTGTCAGAACAAGTCCTTTAACATACATTATCATAAGGGAACCAATGCTAAGGAATGCCAGAAATTAGCTACAGAGCCTGGAGGCTATCAAAATAAGTCTCTGCAACAAGCCTCAGTTTCAGAATATTTCACTGAGCACAAATGCAAAGCCCAGAGCCAAGGGACCAATTTAATTTAATTAAAACCCGGTTGGCCAGGGGGGCAGGGTAAACAAACTCTGAGCTATTGGGGCAGCAGCGGTTTTAGTACAAGCTAGAGCAGCTCCGCAAGCTCAATGGGGGAGAGCTACTGTCCTCCCTCAGTGATTTTACACGCAGCTGGGGAGGTCCTGCCTGTCCTCCATATGGCTGGGGGAACCCCTGCTGTCCTGGAGCCCTACATGTGGCTGACAGAACTCCCCGGCCTCTTGCAGCAGTGCTGCATCTGGCATAGGCAGCTATACAGTGATCTCCAGTGCTCTACACTGCTGGGAGAGCCGATGCCTGGCCTCTGCTGTGATCATGTCTATGAGGGTAATTACGCCCAACATCTGTGGGACCCTATACCAAGTGGGAACAGCACCCTGCTACACAAGGCATGCTTGGAACTCCTCTAGTTCCACGGTCAGATGATGAGGCCTCAGCTATATCTTTACTTACTATGAGTTTTCTTCTCCCTTTATTCTCGCTCCCTTCTATCTTTCCCACTGCAGTCGGTCTCAGCAGGCCCAGTTTTATTTTAGTTGTTTTCCTCCTTTTCTTTCTTTTTTCTTCTTTTTATTTCTTTTTCCTCTTCACTCCCTGTCTTTCCTTTCACATGCCACTGCTGGCTTCCGGGCCACAACCATCCATGTAGGGTAACTCTGCCCAAGTGGCAGTAGGAAGTCCAGCCAGACCTCTGTGGGAGCCCATGACACCACACATGGCAGCTGCAAAAGCTCTCTATAGCCCTGCATGCTGCTGAAGAAACCTCTGTCTGGTTTCTACAGTGGTCTTGCCAATTAGGGAAATTCTGCCCAGTACCGGAGTGACCCCAAATCAAAACGACACACCAACCTGCCACCATGGGGCAGGGTTTAAATCCCTCCAGCCCCATGTTAAGGAGATCAGGGATGAGCTACCTCTTTACTCTTGATTTATTTCACCTCTTTCTTGTCTCTTTCCCACCATAGTCTGTCTCAGCAATCGCAATAGTGTTTTTTCAACTTCTTTCTCTTTTTTCCGTTTTTCTTCTCTCTCTCTTCTTCATTTCTGTTTTTCTCCCTCTCTTTTTCTTCCACATGACATCGCTAGCATCCAGCCACCTACCCTCTGCCAAGGACAACTCCGTCCACCCAGAGGGAGAGCAGCAGCCTGCGCCCTGTGGCAGTGCTGCACATGACACGAGGCAATGCTACACAAGCACAGCATGGGGCTCAGCTATCTCTTTATTTTTTTATTTCTTCTCTTCTTCTTCTACTTTTTATTCTTTTTTTCTCTTCTTCTATCTCGTGTCTCTTTCCCACCAAGTCTTAGCAGATGCAGTTTTAATTTTTTGTTGTTTTCTTTTTTGACTCTTTGTTTTTATTTTGTCTTTGCTTTGTCTGTGTATGTTTGTATTAGATTGTTTATTTTTGCTCTTGTCTTTGTTTTCCCCTTTCACACTTTTTATTATCTTCTCCCTGTATTTTATTTCACAAGCCACTACCAGTCTCCAGGCCACTCCCTTCTGCCTAGGGAAACTCTCAGGGCCCAGTTAGGGGAGCTCCAGCCTGCACTGTTGGCTTTACACTCAGCTGTGGAAATCACACGAGACCTCCATTACACCACAAGTGGATGGGATCTCAACTAAAAACAGCTGGGGGAATTCCTGCCTACACCCCAAGGACCTACAAGTGACTGGGGGGATCTCTTTCCCACTATTTGTGCTTCTCCCTGCTGCTGCGGCAACATCTGTTCAACCTCCACGGTAATCTCTCTGACTAGAATAATGCCGCCTGTTACCCACGATGCTCTACACCAAGGAGGGTACACCTGCCAGCCTTCCATGGCATTCCAGTTGCAGAAGGAAACACCCCACTCACCATCCGAGATGCTCCATCTCACATGGGACAGACCAGTATGGCTTTCTGGGAGATCAGCCAGTGAAATGCCATCCTCATGTGCCCAGAGCTGATCAATCAGCATCTGGTAGTGGACTATCCAACTCACATTAAAAATAACAGAACACTGGTTGACTATGGTAAGTGTGAAACTACAGGAAGATACAGCGGTAGCCTGACCCCCCAATGATGCTACCTGTATGTAGTTTGAAGAAACACTCACATATATCTCCCAAGAGAGTCCGGTGCTCTTTGATTCTGGAAGGTGGTGCAGGGCTCCTCTCAAAGAACATGTAAAGAGCAACCAGCCCCAACAGCCTCAATGAAAAAATCAGGAGAAACAGAAGACAATCCCCGAAGAAGTCATGAACCTAATGATGTGAATAGAAGAAGCAGACATTGACCTGCCACAAAAAGACATCTTCAGAATGCTGCTTGGAGTCATACAGGATATGAGGGAAACAATACAGGAAAAGAATGAAATGATAGATGCACTAAAAGCCACGCACCAAAGGGAAATACAAGGCCTAAGGGATGAAATAACAAAATCCAATAGCAAAGTAACAGACTGTACTAACAGACTTGAGGAGGCAGAGAATTGCACCAGTGACCTAGAGGATAAATAGGCAGACTTCAACAAATGGGAAAGGCAGTCAAATAAGACAACCAGAGAACATGAAAAAAACCTAAGAGTCATGTCTGATGCTATGAATAGGAACAATATTAGAATAATTGGGCAACAAGAACTAGACACAATAAAGAAGTCAACAGCAAAACAGCAAGGGAATTCTTAATGGAAAACTTTCTGAGCTTAAGAAATGAAAATCAGGCAACCATTCAGGAGATCAAAGGAACACCAGCCTGACTAAATCCCAAAGAGAAGTCAGCAAGACACATAATAGCTAACTTATACAACTATGGGGGAAAGGAGAAAATCATAAACACAGCAAGAGAAAAACAAATATTCACTTATAAAGTTACCCAAATAAGCATATGTTCAGACCTATCAGCAGACACGATGAAAAAGAGGAGGGAGTGGAGTGACATATTCCAAAAACTGAAGTAAAATAAGGCAAATCCAAGAATATTATATCTGGCCAAATTATCTATTAAGAGATGGAAAAGTGAGAGTCTTCTGAGACAAGGGAAAAACTCCAAGAATAGGTAAAAAGAAACCCAGCACTACAAAAGATCCTTGTCGACCGAGTACAGGTAGAAAATCAACACTCACTGAGCACAGATAACAGACTGTCACATAGAACAACTCCAACCAGAGGGCAGCAAGGAGAAAACAGCCCCCAAGATAGCATTAGCTCCAGAAGGCAAGAATGAAACACATATACACCGCAAAATGATAAGATAGGTAAGTAGCAAACCACCCAACACAAAAGGTACAAGATGACCTCACAGAGTGCACAGATGGATGTAATAATACCGAATATCAATAGACTGACTCAGACATTAAAAGGCAAAGGCTTACAGACTGGCTTATGAAACATAAGCCACCAATTTGCTGCCAACAAAAGACACGTCTCAAGCTTGAGGACAAAAAATGGGTCGAGAAGTAAAGGCTAGAGAAAATATATGAAGTAAATCGCAGTGCAGAAAATCAGGGTAGCATTCTTAATATCTGACAAAATTTATCTCAGGGTACAAGTCATAACAAGAGATAAGGAGGGACACTACATAATGCTCGAGGGAACTGTAGACCAAGAACCAGTGAGCATAATAATTAGATACACACCCAAAGAGAAACCCACAAAATTCATAAATCAAACACTCCAAAGATGCAAAAAGAAATCACAGATTCGGCAATTATAGTGACTTTAATACACCTCTCTGAAAAAGACAGATTACAGGGAAATAAACTTAACAAAGGGGCTACAGACCTAAACAGCACAATTAAATGACTTGACCTGATTGATATTTTCAGTTTTTTATCCAAATGCAAAAAAAAAAAATCATTATTTTCATGGTCACATGACCCATTCTCGAAGATAGACCACAGGCTGGGACACAAGTCGAACCTGAGTAAATTCATACACATAGAGTTAATACAGATATCTTCTCTCTTCAACCACTATGCCATAAGGCTAGAAATCAATAAAAGGACAATGAAGGAATCAAGGGCAAACAATTGTAGGATGAATAACTCTATTGCAAAAGTAGTGGGTAATGACCCAGAGCAGAGATGAAATCAGGAAGTTTCTAGGAACCAATGAGAATGAAAATATGATGTACCAAATCTTTGGGACACAGCAATGATATTTATCAGAGGAATACTGATAGCAATACATGCACACATTAGAAAGAAAGACAGATTTATAGTTGATATGGTGGCACAAAACTAACACCAATTAGAGCAGAGTCAACAGGACAATCCTACTAATCCTACTAATAACAAAAGGAAAGAAATAATAAAAATCAGAGCTGAGATACAGGAGAGGGAAAACAAGAAAACTATGGGAAAATTAATGCAGCTAAAAGTTGGTTCTTTGAAATGATTAATAGAATTGATAGACCACTGGCAAACCTAACCAAAGAAAGGAAGGAACAAATTTCAATAGCAAGGATGAGATATGAAACAGGAGACATTAAAATGGACAATAATGAAATCAAAAGGATAATTACACAGTACTATGAAGGCCTTTAACAAGTTCAAGAACATGGAAGACATAGACAAATACTTGGGAAAACAATCCCTCCTATTACTATCCCAGATGGATATCAAGAACCTCAACAGACACACAGCAATAGAAGAAATAGACAAGGTTATCAAGAGATTACAAAAATAAATCCCCTGGGCCAGATGGTTTCACAGGAGAATTCTTCCAACAATCAGGGAAGAACTGGCACCAATCCTACACAAACTCTTCAGAACATAGAAAAATATGGGAAACTCTGTACTCTTTCCTTGAAACTAGTATTAACTCTGATACCTAAAATGAGCAAGGATTCCACAAGAATTGTAAACTACAGACCAATATACCTAATGAGCATCGATTCAAAATTCCTTAACAAAATACTGGCCAATAGAATACAAAAGTATATTAAAAAATTCACCATGACCATGTGGGATTTATATCCGGCATGCAGGGATGGTTCAACATACGAAAGACCATTAGTATTATTTCCCACTTTAACAAGAAAAATTATAAGAACCACATGATTATATCAATAGATGCAGAAAAGGCTTCAACAACATCTAACACCCTTTCCAGCTTAAGACACTCAAGAAGATAGGAGTGGAAGGAAAATTCCTCAATATAATACAAGCTATACATGAAACACCAACAGTCAACATGGTAATCAATGGAGAAAAGATGAAAATAATTCCACTGAAAAAAGGGACCAGACATGGATGCCCTTTATTCCCAAACCTATTTAACATCATGCTGATGGTCCTAGCTAACAACATAAGACAATGAAAAGACATTAAAATATTCATCTGAGGAAGGAAGAGGCAAAACTATCACTATTCACAGATGTTATGATTGTATATATCAAAAATCTCCAACACTCCCCACGTGGAGTGATGGAAGCAATAGAGGAGTATGGCAGAGTGGCAGTATACAAGATCAACAAACAGAAGTCTATCAGACTCAGAAGAGGTAATTACCCTTTATAATAGCCAAGCATAAATTGAAATATCTAGGGACAAACCTGACTAAAAAACAAAACATTTGTACAAGGAAAACTACAGAACATTCTTACAAGAAACCAAGCGTGACCTCCACAAATGGAAGAATATCCCATGCTTGTGGATTGGAATACACAATGTAGTAAAGATGTCAGTTCTGCCCAAAGAACTATATAAGTTTAATGCTATCCCGGTATTACAACCATCATCCTTTTTCAAAAAATTGGAAAAACTGATTACCAACTTCATATGGAGAGGGAAGAACACAGAATTAGCAGAGAACTCCTAAAGAAGGACAGTGTGTGTGTGTGTGGGGGGGGGTCTTGTTTTACCTGAATTTTGAACATATACAGCCACAGTGGTCATAACAGTGTGGTACTAGCATATTGACAGATATTCAAAACAATGGAAAAGGGTTGAAACTCCAGAAATAAAATCTTCAGCATACAGAAAACTGATTTTTGATAGGTGCCCCAAAATATCAAATGGGAAGTGGATGCCCTCTTCAATAAGTGGTGCAGGATCAAATGGATATCTACCTGCAGAAAAATGAACTCACTCCATGCACAAGAAGGAACTCAATGTGGATCACACACCTTGAGGTAAAAAACCAAACTATTAAGGCCATTAATGGGGCAATTGGGACAAACCTGAGGACCTTGGCACAAGGAATACATAGGCTATCTTAAATAGGGAAGGATACAAATACAGAGGAGTCACACATTGACAAGTAGGATATACTGAAAATAAAACACCTGTGTACATAAAAAGACTTTACCAAGAGATTAACAAGAGAGTCCACAGACTGGGAAAACCTCTTTAGCAATGACACATCAGACAAAGGCCTTGCCACTAAAATCTATGATACTTTGAAAGCTTACAATAGGAAAAAAACTAACTGCCCACTAAGGAGGTAGGCAAAGGACCTAAACAGAGACTTTACAGGGGCAGACATCTGAATGGCCAATAAACATATTAGAAAATGTTCCTGATCATTAGCCATAAGAGAAATGCGAATTAAACAAGTATGAGATACCAGCTAACATCATCAAAGATGGCCCAATTTTAAAAATCAGAAAATAAGAAGTGTTGGAGGGTCTATGGGAAGATAGGAACTCTCTTCCACTGCTGGTGGACCTTTAGGTATGTACAGTTATTATGGAAATCTATTTGGTGATAAAACAGATGGAAAATGAGCTACCATATGACCCAGAAATCCCCCCCACTGGGAATATACCTAGAAGAGACAAGATACAAACCACAGCCAGACATCTGTGCTCTGATGTTCATCACGGCAGAGTTCACAATTGCAAGGAGTTGGAAACAACCCAAATTTCCATCAACAGATCAATGGCTCAAAAAAAAAAAAACCAAACAAAAAACGGTGGTACATACAATAGAGTAATACTCATCCCTAAAAAAGCAGTGATGAATGCATGAAGCTCATTGCCGCATGGGATGAACTGGATTAAATCATGCTAACTGAAATAGACAAAGTACAAAAGGACAAGTACAACATGAGTCCACTGAGGTAAGCTTAAAACAATAGGGCATAAGGGAAAAGCTACTATATACATACATCCCTTGTGTGAGGTCCAGCTACTATGGCAGGGGCCAAACCCAATCCAGGGATACATACGAGAGCCAACTAAATAGGAGGGGGAAAGAGAAAGAGAGAAAAATACATTGGTAGGTGGGGAGCAGAGCACTAACCTACCCTAGGGAGGGTATTGTTTATAGCTCCACAGGAGAGGGAGAGATAGATCAGGCTTCAACCCAATGTGCTAAGACATGAATACACATACTGGTATGTATCAGGGAACCAATGGAGAGGTCTGTGGGGCTGGCCCCAACCCAACTATGTGGACATCCCCACCCCTAGAAGAATGCACTTCCGAGGACAGCACTGGGGCTACAGCTTGTGGAGAGGGGTGCATTTGATTAGAGAATATGGGGGAAATGAAAAGGGATGGAGAGGGAGGGGAGGACATCCTGGCCCACCATGCTCCAAGGACGATATTCCTGCTCAGAGCAGACAATGAGCAGAATTGACCATAGGGCCAGCCCCACAAAGAGACACGGTATCCTTAACTAAACCATAGCACTGTGGGGGACACAGTGTGGGAAGTGTGTACAATCTGACCCCATCATGCTTGGACAAAACACTTTTAAAGGCCAACAAACAGACCTTGAACTATTCATAGGCTTTTTCCTTTTTGGCAGTGGCTTTCTTTTTGTTGTTATTGTTTTGTTTGTCTTGACTTCCTTTGTTTTTTTATTTGACTTTGACTGGTTTTTGCCCTTATTAATGTATGTGCATGTCTCTATATAAGATAGGCTGGATATATCATTCAAAGATGGAAAAACTGGAGTAATAGTTCAAAGGGAATGTAGGAGAAGGGGAGGTGGGAGGAAAAAAAGGGGGGGCGGGACCAAGCCAGGGTGGACCAACCCAGGGACAAGGAACCAAGAAGTGATTTAAAATCAATGGAGAGAAGGGCGTAAGATGTCTCAGGGGGCCTAATGGATGGCAATGTAGCAGCTAGGAATTACTAAATCTTAATGAAGGCTGAACATGATGGTGGGACAAGAAGAAAGTAAAAGGAAATAGAGGAAAGAACCAGGAGGCAAACGACATTTATAGAGGTCTAAATACAGGCATGTACATATGTAAATACATATAATGAGACAGGAATAGAATTGTGTGCTCATATCTATATGTTAAGAATTAAGGTTGCAGGTAGACATTGGACCTCCACTCAAGTACTCCCTCAACACAAGAACACTTTGTTCTAATAATCTGGCATTCTGTGAAGTTCAACTTCTAGACATGATCGCTAAAGGAAAAATGGGTGCATAAGCAAATGTGGTGAATAAAGCTGATGGTGCCAGGCTATCAAAAGATATAGTGCCTGGGGTCTTAAAGGCTTGAAGATAGACAAGTGGCCATCTAACTGAGAAGCAACAAAGCCCACATGGAAGAAGCACAACAGCCTGTGTGATCATGAGGTGTCGATGGAATCAGGTATCGGGCATCTAAGACCATAATAAAATCATACCCAATGTGAATGGAGGGGAAGATAAGGAGTGGAGACCCAATGTCCATTGTAGATAATTGGACATTTCCTCAAAGAGAGGTCACAGGGAAGATATGAGCCAGTCAGGGTGCAGTATAACACTGATGAAACACACAACTTTCCTCTAGTGGTGCTTCTTTCCCCCACTATGATGACCTCAATTCTACCTTACAAATTAGATTAAATCAGAATGTGGACAGGGTAACAGATAAAAGCCTGCAACACATGGAATATAGGATAGATAGACCCCTTAGGGGCTAAAATGAGAGTAGATATACCAGAAGGATTAGAGGAGAGAAAGAAGAAATCAATCACAAGGATCAACCTATAACCCCCTCCCAGGGGTATGAACAATAGAAAAATGGGTGAGGAGCAATGAAGGACGATGTAAGATATGAAAATAATAATCTATAACTTATCAAGGGTTCGTGAGGGGAGCAGGTAATGGAGTGAGGGGGAAGAAATGGGTAGCTGACATCAGGGGCTCAAGTGGGAAGAGAATGCTTTGAAAATGATGATGGCAGCATATGTGTAAATGTGCTTGACACAATGGATGACTATATGGATTGTGATGTAAGAGCCACTAATAAGAGTATTTAATAATAAAAACAGAAAGAAAAGAGTTGGTAGAGAAGCTCAATATCATCATTGGAAGAATATCCCCTATTTTTCCCCCCTACAATCTAATTTGTACTGTTAAATCCAATTAATTTGTGTTTTGTCGGAGTGAAAAGTATATTCAGAGTTTTAAATTATCCTGAGTTTTCAAGTATAAATATAATATTTGAGTCCACAATTGCCTGTAGAACTTGATGCATTCAGCATTCTTTCATATAAGTTTTATCACATCTTATTTAATGTTGCCTTCTCTTTATTTCATTTTGACCTCTAAATTATTAACACCATGAAATATCTGAGGCCAGTGAAATGAGAAAGTGGTCATCATCCAAAGCCTAAACTGTGACTTTACAAAGACAATGAACCTGAAAAGAAAGAACTGTCACCAAGGAAACATTAAAATTACTAATCTTTCCATTTCCCAGAACTTACCTGTAAGGTAGTGCCCACCCTTCACATTTGTTCAGGAAATAAACTATTGAGATCCACTCATACTGTATTTTCTTTCAAATATTGAGCTGCATCAACATTTACTGTTTCTTTTTATACACTATTTTTAATGTTTGCATCAAGAAATCAATGAGAAATATTAAATCTATGAATGTGTGTTTTTAATAGGTGGTTATAGGAAACCAAGTTCTTATTCATCCACAGCACCATATTGTTATTATATCAACAACATATGATGTAATGATATTAATTACGGAAGGCCTGCTCCATAAATTAAGGGGCTAAATGCAAAATGTAAATTTAATGTCCCCTTTCAAAAAGCAGGGGAAATGTCATTAAAGTGTTAAACTACAAAACAATTTTCTCCTGTTTTTTCTCTTAACTTATTGTTGTAATTTTTTATTTACTGCTTAGTGTCATTCTAAGTAAAGCATTAAAATTTTTAGCATGTGTTACCACACTCATCCTTATATTCTGCAATGCCAGTTTTAATATTACTTTAAAGGCATTTAACATATATAAGAAATGACAGAAATTACAAAATTAGTAAATGCTATTTACAATGAACTCAAATAACTTCTTGTTCTTTTTTAATACATGTTCATTTTACTTTTTCTACTTTCAACTTAAAAGTTAATAAGTAAGTCAGGATTGAAAGAACAAGGAATAAAGCACGGCTGTGTTTTTCTTTTTTACTTCTATTATCATTATTTTCAATATGTTATTGACTACAGGAGAGTAACAAAAGTAAGAAAGGATATTATAGAATTTCTGGGATATTTGTGTTTCTTAGAATGCCATCACCTTTCTGCATCCCAAGTAGGTGCTGATTGGACGAGAAAGTATGACTTGTTGGTGCTGTCAATGCCCATTTAATCAGTTAAAGATATAGCATATTCAACTTGTACTCACATTGAATTCCCATGCAATTTGTCAGCCATCTCTTTGTTCTTAAAATATCACAAAAACTACACGAACAGAACAAAGGACACGCGTGAGAGTAAAGCAAAAAAATATTGCTACTTGTATTCCAGTTCGTTCTTGACAATGGTTAATTTTCAAAATGTATTGAGACATGTCTCTGTGATCAGAAGATGGCTATGGACAACATATCTTAGTAATACTCTTGTTTTAAGCTTTTAGGTTACTTAAAAAATGTTCATTTAAACAGAGGCTTCCATGGTTATCTCTTAGCCAGTTAAGTTTAAATAGGTCAGCTTAGAAAGCTATAATAACTGTTTTTGTGGATACCAAAGGATTAATCTTGATAGATCTTTTCTAAGGGTACAGGATGATTACAGAGATTTAAAACAAGTTTTAAAGAAATTAGAAATTGCTTTGGTGAAAAAAAGGCCAGGAAATTTGTACTGACACCTTTTTACCCCTTCACAACAATGTACCTGCTCATTATTAAAGTATAGTAAAGACTTATGAAAACATTGTGGTAAACACACAATCTGCAAGACAACCCTAATTCTGTCCATTAAGACTTATTTTGTGGGGAGGAGAGTCAAAATGGTGTCCAGGTAGAATCGCCTGCCCTGTGCTCTTGTTATTAGATCAGAAAATTAAGAGGCCTAAAGGGATGGCATCAGCCAACCCTTCCTATGTCCCAAATCCAAGCCCTGCAGTATGCAATCATTCCTCCAGGCTGTTGTCCAGAAGTGGTCATAATCTCAGGCTCATGGATAACCTCCAAGAACTAGCCACCAGACCACACTGTAGTCAGAAGACCAACATCCACCAAACAGAAGAAGGAGACTGCCATATAGTGCAACTCCATCCAGAAGTCAACATGCTAACGACAACTAAGATAACATTGTCTCAGAGGGCAAAGAAGACAAGAATGATGCCACATAAACACAGCACACTGATAAGACAGGAGATAGGAAAACATCCAAAAAAAAAGGTACAAGATGACAACAATGAATGGTGATAATAATTCTGAATGCCAATGGCCTGAACTCGCTTAGTAAAAGACAAAGTTTAGCAGACTGGCTCAGAAAACATAACCTATCAATATGTTGTCTGCAGACAAAAATGAACTAAGAATCAAAGGGCTGGCAGAAAATACACCAGGCAAATGGCATCTTTGAAAAAAATGGGTTGCAATTTTAATCTCTGACAAAATTGACCTGAAGGTGCTAACCATCATAAGAGACAAGAATGGGCACTATATATTTGTTCAACGGATCCACAAACCTAGACCAGTAAGCATAATACATACATACATGCCTATAGAGAAACCTGTGAAATTCATCAAACTATTCAAGAGTAAAAATAAAATCACAGACTCAACAATCATAGTAATGACTTGAATACACCACTATGAGAGAAAAGTAGATCACTGGGAAAGAAGCAAGGGGGCTATGGAGCTAAGACACGACTACAAATAGGCGACTGGACCTGATAGACATTTATAGAGCTCTCCATCCAAATGCAAAAAAAATTCGCATATTTATCAAGTGCACATGGCTCATTTTTGAAGACATGCTGGGACACAGTTGAGCCTGAGTAAATTCAAATAAAGAGAGATCACACCGATGTCCCTCTTAGACCATCACACCATAAAACTGGAGATCAACAAAAGACCAAACAGAAAAACAAGGGCAAACAACGAGAGGATGAATAACAATCTCCTGTGACATGAATGAGTACTCACCCAGATTAGAGAGGAAATTAGGAATTTTCTAGAAACGAATGAGAATGGGAAAAATTTAGCAAAACCTAGGGGATATAGCAAAAGCAGTTATTAGTTATTGAATATGAAAAATGGAGAGAGGCTTATGACTGATATGCTATCCCAAAAGCTCCAGCAAATAGAACAGAGTCAACAGAACAACTCCTCCAATAGGAAAAGAAATAATAAAAATCAGGATAGGGTTAATGAGTGGGAAGACAAGGGAACAATGCAAACACTCAATGCAGCAAAAAGCTGGTTCTTTGAAAGGATCAACAGACTGGACAGACTGCTGGCAAATCTAAGCAAGGAGCAAACATGAATAGCCAGAATGAGAGACAACACCAGGGAAATCACAACAGACCCCACCGAGATTAACAAGATTAAGAGGAATTACTAAGAGGCAGAAGAAGGGTGAGCATGATGTTGGGCAAGTGTTTTGTTTCTTCCTTTTCTCCCTTTTCTGTCTGTTTGTTTTTATTTTCCTTGATTGTTGTTCTTAGTTTTTGCTTTTTCATAATATGACCACGAAAGTCAACCAGAGTTGTTGATATCCCTAGGACAACCAAATGAATTTTGGGATCCTACTTAATTCTAGCCTCAATCCAAGAAGAGCTAGTTCTTATAAGATAGCCCTGCTTCATACTTGCCTTCTCAAAGAGATCACTGAAGATGGGGATGGGGATGCTACAGCAAAGTGTGGTGAAGAAAACAGAGGGTGGCCAGCTATCAATTGGATTACTGTTTGGGTCTTAAGTGCTTGTATTCAAACAAGCAACCATCTATGTGAGTCACCAAGAAAGCCCACACAGAAAAACACCAACCTGTATGATCCAAAGATGACAATAACAAAATCCAATATGGTGAAAGGATAAGAATCAAAGCTTAAATTGTGAACACCCAAATTTATTGAAGACTATGGAGGATAGTAGGAGCCCAAAATTCATCGGCAGAATATCTAGTCGGATTAAGCCTCTGGTAGATTCCTTTTGGCCACCATTGAAGGACTCAAAGAGCTTTACAACGGTGATTGTAAACTTAATTATGGCGAATCAAACCTTGGGATAATATGATAGTTGCTCAGTTGATCTCCCCGTTGACCCAACCTGAATCTGCTCTAGGCTTAAATGTTTCTTGTTTGTGTCATGACAAAAATTTATTCTCTGGCTTTTCTAATATTGTTGGTGGTCCATTCTTTCTTACACTTTACATTTATTATAATTTTCATATTACTATTGTTACTACTTTCTTCTGTTAGATTTGCTTTCTTTTTATTTTTTATTATTTATGTTAGGTTTCTCACTTTAGGAAACACCGAAAAAATGGAAGAATAAAGATAATAACCAAAGCAATGTTTTATCAGGGAAAGGAGATGGGGTTGGGTCAGGGGAATAGGTGAAGTTAAAAATGAATTCAAGAGAAGGGAGGAAGCACTGGAACTGATTGTGATGATTGATGTATATCTAATTGTTTTTAAAAGTGGTAACAATGGAAGTATATTTTTATATTAATAAAACTACTAACAAAATATAAATAAAAAGAATCCAAAGTTGACCAATGGCTACCATGGGTGAAGGTGAAGAGGTTTTTGCTTAAGGGCTATTACGATTATGATAATAGTGCTGGAATAACTTGGAAAACAATATCAATAATGGTTTTATAACAGATTATAATCAGTGGCAGAGAAATATACATGTTGAGTTGGAGAATGTATTGTTGTGGATAGTTTTGCCACTGTTAAAAAACAATAATTACACTAATCATGAGTACAACGAAGAAGAAAATGTGCCAGAATTGATTGTGTTAATGATGTACAGCTCTTCTTGATATGATTGAACTATTGAATTGTATAATATGTGGAACAATTATCAATAAAACAGTAATAAAAATTAATAAATAAAAATGACTCTCTTATCATGGCAACAGGAGCCCTGATCACGCAGTGGTTATGTGCTGGACTGGGATCCTCATGGTCAGCCTCTCCAAACAACCAGCAGCTCTGTGGGGAGAAAGACCAAGCTTTCCACTCCCTTATTTAGTTACAGTCTTGGAAATCCTTACAGGGTCACTATGAGTCAGCACTGACTCACTGGCATTAAGTTTGGTTTGGGGTTTATCACAGCATTATGGAAAGCAAGGACCACCTAACACAATTTATTACATTCATGTTCACTAGCATGTCGTAAGAGTTAATGTTATACATCAACTTGGTTAAGGCATAATTCTCAGTGGTTTCTCAGACACTTTGTAATCACTATACATTTTGTTTTCTGATCTGCGTAGCCAAGGAAAAGGGAGATTCCTGGGGGCATGGTCTGATTTCAGGATTTATATAAATTGTTACTCAGGCAATGATTTATCTCAATATTGCATGCTTCTCATCACCTTATCTCTGGTTCTTGTGAATAAACAGAAGTTTGCAGCCATCTGCCTGATATGCAGATTTGGGATTCATCAGTCCCTGTAAATTTGTGAGCCAAAGAAACCTTCAGCCCACCACATGATCCTTGGATTTTATATTTTCCAGCCCCCACAGTTGTGTGGGTTATTCCATTGAACTAAATCCCTCACTATGTTGCTATATATGCTACATTATATATACTCCTCAAGAAGACCCAGATTGAAATTGGTGTCATCAACTGGGCTTTCAAGCTCATCAAGAGTTGATCTAAGCCATGTTGCTAGAGTACCTAAAAACATACCCCTAGTAAAGGCATGGAATATACTTATTTTTCTCCATAACTGCAAGGTCAGCGATTCTAAACCACCAGCTACTCTTTGGAAGAAAGACAAGGCTTTCTATTCCCCCAAAGAGTTACATTCTCAGAAGCCTACAGAGGCTATCCTAATTTGTCCCATAGGGTTACCACAAATCAGAATTGACTCAATGGGAGCAAATTTTAATTTTTGAAACTGGAACATTGAGTCTTGGTCTAGATGTTCTACTGAAACCTGTTCACCTTGAGTACAGGTGGTACAAGTCCTGCTGGTATTATAAATATTGGTGGCATAATGCCCTTTATCAAGGCAATAGGCATGCCACCACAGTGTAACAAGCTGACAGATAGGTGGTAATGATAGATTATAAACATATATAATCAATAATTATAGAAATATAATAAGTAATATATAACTACAATAAATAGCTTTTATTTGCTAAATGCTTCCTTACTTCCTAACCAGAATGATAATCTCCAAGCCATGTCTTTGGCACATGATAGAATTTAGAAAAGGTGAGATTATTAACATGGCTCAAGACAAAGTAACAATACTCATTTCCACAAGCTCAGTCATGACCCATAAAGACCATCTAGGACAGGGAAAACTGCCCTTGTGTGTTTCCAAGACTGTAACACTTTTTAAAAACAGTTTTAATGGCACATAAACCATATACCATTTAATTCAATAGTTCAAGCATAACAAGATGTGTTGTATAATTATTACCACCATCATTTGCTGCTTTCTTGTAATCATTGTTATTAACTCCCTATTTCCACACCCCTATCAATCTCCTCTGCCAAATCGCCAAGAAACTAGAAATCCAACTATTCTCTTGATATTTATGAATGCTGGATTTCTTACAGAGAAAAATATACAAACAAACAAACAAGCAAAAGAAGAACAGCAAAAACTAACCAAACACAGTGAAACAACAAAAAACCTCTATGGAAAAGAAAGTAGAAAATATTAAAAAATAGGACAAAATAAAAATTGGTCAAAAGGGAGATCAAGTGATAAGATATCACATTTTAACCTTTGTAATATCGACTATAATTTCCATTACAATGCTCTCTGTCCGATACAAGGCTATTCACACCTCTCACCTATGGTTAGAGGGGATTCACCAGAAGCTTAATCTGTATGTGGAACCTGCAAATGAATTTGGGGCTTCCAATGTCATGCATAGCCTTCTGCAAACCAGGTGTTCACAGTTGTTCTCATAGCATCTCTGCTTTACATTTGAATTATATTAAGTATAGTCCTTGGATCATACAGGCTGGTGCACTTCTTCCATGAGGACTTAGATGACACTGCCCTTAGATGGCTAATTGTTTGAAGACAAGCTTTTTTTTTTAACTCAGTTAATTGGAATTAATATAGATACCATATAATTTCATAATTCAATCACATCCAGAAGAATTATACATTTGTTACCACAATCAGTTTCCAAATATTCTTTTGCTACACTGACCCCTTGATGTTATCACTCCTTCACCCTGCCACCACCCTCTGTGTCTCCCTCCCTGACAACCCCTTTTTACACTTGCTGACTCTATAGGGTCATGAGACCTGACTGTCACAAACCAAAAAAATAAATACTCTATTCTTTCTGATAACCGGGCTGCTGCTTCTCTCTCTCTCTCTCTCTCTCTCTCTCTCTCTCTCTCTCTCTCTCTCTCTCTCTCTCTCTCTCTACCACACACTGTTATAACATCCATATGTTTAGTGATCTCTTCATGAGGTAAAAAATCAAGTAGGGTCATATCCTAACAACTAATTGTTCTTAGACTAGGGCTAGATTTAAGTGTGTGCCCCAAATCCTAGAATATACTTTTAAGATAGTGTTACAATGGGTCTCAGGAATTTAAGAATGATTTAGATCAGTTTTCCCATCACTATTTCATTAATAATACTGTGGTGGCTGATTTGACTGGTCTTGTTGAGAAACCTAAGTGTTCAACCATTGAGGCTGGTTACATTTCAAGACTATAACTATGATTCTAGTAGTATTTAAGAAATTCTGGTCCAGAATCCATTAGTAGTTCTTGAGCTGAGGAAGAATGCACCCACATAGTCCTTATACACAACTGTTTACACATCTACAGGGGATTGAAAGGAAAGAACGCAATGTATAAATGAACTCAGGTCCATCAGCTAACATACACCTCACAGAAAAGGGTCCTGTGAGGTCAAGCATGAGCTCCAGTGCACTTTGGTTTAGCAGGTATTTTTGTGAGCTTGAAATACAAACTTGATACCCTGCAGATGAGATCCAATCTTCTGGACCATCTGTGTTCTACATTCTATCTTAAATTCTGTACTTAGGAAGACTTGGTTACTTTACTGAGTGTATTAGTATCTAAAGATTAACCTAAGACTTATGCAGCTATGAAGCTTTCTGGGTTCTTAAATAAGAAAGTGATTTGAAGTTTAAATTTTCTCCCCCTCTTAACTGTCTTCATGAACATTTTCCTAACCTGAAATTAAATTTTTCTCCTTAAAAGACCAATAACAAAAGAAGAAATAGTATGATTCATAGAGTTGAATGCCTTGGCATAATTAATTAAACCCTCTGAGGTAGTTAGTTTATTGTGCTAACCTGGCCTATAAACACATGTGGGGTTAATTGAAGGGCAGAAAGATAAATCGCTCTGTGAGCCTCGGTCTCATGCTCTCTGATGGTTGGAACAGGGTGCAGCTGCCTTGGCCAGTTCCCCACTTCCTGCAAGACATCCCCAAGGAGAAGCTGCATGGGCCTACCTTGATGCAGCCCTGGGTGCTGGAACAGCCGTGTGGAGACGCCTGCCAGCGCTGAAATGCTTACAGGTTCACTGATTTGGCTTTCCTCCTGCAGTCGGTGTCACTGTGTGTGTTTTGTGAAATG
Organism: Tenrec ecaudatus; assembly: GCF_050624435.1. NCBI lineage: Eukaryota > Metazoa > Chordata > Mammalia > Afrosoricida > Tenrecidae > Tenrec > Tenrec ecaudatus. Next base: position 33,620,620 of record NC_134537.1, read on the forward strand.
GAGAAGGAATTTGTGGATTGGTGTCGGACATATGTGTTAATGTTGGACTTGTGGCAGCACTGGGTTGAGATGTTTTCTTGATGTGCACTTACCCTTTATATAAAAATCTGTCTTATACATGTGAGTTTCTGTGGATTTGTTTCTCTAAAATACCCAGACTAACACACACCCAAAATACATTTCTAGAATTTGCAGTTTTTAGCAAAGATCCATTTGCCATCAGCAATAAAGTCCCTGGTTCCATGCTCTTTTCCTGAATCCTGTCTGAACCTCTGGAAGATCCCTGTCAATGTAATGATGCAACTGCTGTTGGATGATCTTCAGCAAAACTCTCCTTGCATGTGCTATCAGGGATAGTGTTCTACAAGTTGACCATTGTCTTACCTTTCTCTGAAATGGGCACATAGAGGGACTTCTTCCAATCAGGGAGCTGTCTTCCAAATTTCCTGGCATGTCCAAGTGAATGCCTCCTGTGCTTTGTCAGCTTGCTGGAAGATTTCATTGGGACTCCAATTCTTGGAGCATTCGTATTTGTTAATGCTTTCAGTGCACCCTGAACTTCATTCCTTGGTATCATTGGTTCTTGATCATATGTAACTTCTTCAATGGTTGAATGTCAATTAGTTCTTTTTGGTGTGGTGACAATTTATGTTCTTTCCATCGTCTTTGAATGCCTCCTGCATTGTTTAATATTTTGCTCATTGAACCTTTCAATATTGCAACTTGAGTCTTGAATTTTTTCAGTTTAAGACATGCTAGGCATGTTTTCTTTTTCTTTTACATTTTTACTTTCTAACTCTAGTTCTTAATTAAACTACAAAAGTTTTGGAAGGTGTTCAAATATCTATTTCAGGTCCATATGGATTACCAAGCAAAATATATAAAGGATATTCCACAATTGAATAACTCTACCAAAAATTTTTTCCTAATTTACACACCCAATGCATTTCAGAACTGAAGAATACTCATTCTTGTATTTATTTTAAATGGCAATATAATGGCCATAAATTCAGTCATATAAAATTGTAAAGGATTAAAGTCACATAGAGTGTATTTTCTGACCATGATGGAATCAAGATAGGGTTTAAAAACAGAAAGGTAATTAGGAAATAGTTATATGTAAATATAAATTCTGAGATATACATAGAATAATAAATATATCCAAGAGGAAATTATAATGGAGCTTTAAAAAAATTTTCAGTCATTGCAATGAAAATACTCCAATCATAGTAAGTGGCATAAATCTAAGTCAATATTTGAGGATGAAACTTATAGCATAAAATACATAAATCAAAAAAGCCCAATGACTGTCATTTGTTTTCAAAGTTTGAATACAAGTAGCAAGTTAAACTTAGAGAAATAAAAATGATAGAAATAGTAAAAATAAAGCAGGCAGCACTTTCCATCACACTTCTGAGAAATATCAATGATCACATCCTTGCTTGGGAATGGATTACACTGTGCTCCAAACCACAAGGTCAGCTATTCAAAACCACCAACCATTCCATGAGGGAAAGAAAAAGTTTCTATTCCTATAAAGAGTTACAGACTTGGAAACACATGGAAGCAGTTTACCTTGTCCTTATAGAGTTATGAAAACTCATAAGTGATTGGATGGCAGTGAGTGGAGTTATACATCTTTCATGCATGTGTAAAGGAAAACAATATATAGATGAAAGATATTTTAAAGAACTAAATTGAAATTCTAAAAAGAAAATGCAGCATTGAAAGGAAAAATCAGCGGATAAATAATATAGCCCACCATCATAACAAAAGATAAAATCAATGAATGGAAGTTATATTTGAAGAAATTATTCCATATATAGAAAGTATGTTAAAGAAATATAATATGTGGATATTAAAATTAAAAGGAATAACTGACATGTAACAGGAGTTTTGAGCTTTAAAATATAATGTGGATATGATAGTTAGGTGTATTGTGCCAACCTGGTCAATAGGAACATGTGGGGTTAATTAGGTTGCAATTTGATTGGAGGGCAGACAGACAAATGGCTCTGTAAGGCCTTCCCCTGTCTCTCTTGCTCTCTGGTGATGGGAATTGGTTGAGGCATTTATACTGCTACTGAAGCTGTGCCTTAACCTGTGAGCTACACCACCTGTGATCCAGTCTAGCTAGTGGTTTGCTAGAGCTTGAAGCTCCTTGGAGACCTGCTTCACCTCATTGCTGATGCGTACATCGCTTGAGCTTGAGGCTGGTGGATTCTGTCTGTTGCCTTGCATTGCTTGTGTTCAACATCCCATCCAGCTCTGCTTCCCTAAGCTTCCAAGCTGCTGACTGTTGGTGACCACCCCACCCTGCTGCTTATTAGCTGTTATACTCCTTCTCGCTGTATAAACACATTAAACACACACACACACACACACGTGTCCTGATCTCCTTTCTCTAGATAACCCTGCCTAACACAGTGGAGATAAATAATTTTTTGAAAAATAATAACAGAATTTTTCAGAACGAAGGACTGGCTTGATGAATCTTGATAGTAAGAGAGCATCTTAAAGTCCCACTAAAAATAAATGAAAAGAAATAGCTTTCAGATACTTTATGAGGAAACTATAGAGTATCACAGAAGTAAAAGAACATAATGATCTTAGATGAGTTGTCCTGACTGAAATGCTGTAAAGAGATCTAGAGTTTGCTCACACCAGAATATTAGCTCCCAACGAATAGACATAAGACAAACAAAACAAAAAAAATGAGAGTCATTATGTCAATTCTGACTCATAGTGACTCTGTAGAACAGATTAGATTTGACTCTGTGGATTTCCAAGACTGGAACTCTTTACAGGAATAGAAAGCCTCATCTTTATCCCTCTGAGTGGCTGGTGGTTTTGAACTATTGACTATTTGGTTTGCAGTGCAATGTGTGATCCACTACATCACATGGGCTCCTACTGAGAATAGGGATAGGTTATTGTTTATCCTTAAACTTTGGTATCTAGAATAATGTTTTTCACTTTTAAGGACTCCTTGATGTTAAGGGTTTCCAACTCAGAATAGAGTACATGTTTTCCTAGGTAAAGTAATTTAAGAAAAGAAATGAGTGAGTAATTCCAAACATGAAGGATTGAAACAGATGGCAGTGCCCAGGGAGAAGAGCATGAACAAAACAGGGAAGATAAATATCATATGTGAGGGGTGTCAATAACTCTATTTGAAAGGATTGAGGGACTGAACGAGTGTAATGAGAAGAAAGGATCTTGGATTTCCAATTTCTGGAAAAAGAATCTAGGTTAAGTTATATTGAAGTGCTGCAAAGTCTTGTCAACAGAAGTTGGATTTTCATTGCTGAGCAAATAAAATCTGTAGAGTTTAAAACAAGAATTTACTTGGTTGTTTAAAGCAGCGGAGAGTTATGATCAGGCCCATGATATGAAAAGATCAGTCTTGCCAGACAGTTGCTGTTTGTTGTTCGTTACTGCTGAATGATTCTAGCTCTCGATGATCTCGTGGGTTACACACTACAAAACTTGAGCACAGGGTTTTCTTAGTTGTCATCTTTATGGAAGCATTTCACTAGGCTTTTCGTCGGTGTACGTTGGTTGGGTTCAAACTGGCAACCTTTGGCTTAGCTGTCCATCAAAAGCTCTTAGTGACACCTAAAGACCTTGCCAGAGGGTATTTGCTATGTTATGAAAGAAACTACAGCAGTGAAGGAGATTAATCAGGTGGTCAAGAGAACCGTCTAGATGAGGAGAAAGTGTACCTTTGACTTTCGTATGTTTTGAGGAGGGCCTAAAGTATGTGTGTGTGTGTGTGTGTGTGTGTGTGTGTGTGTGTGTAAGCTGGAAAGAGGATAGTAGATATGCTTTTTAAATTTGTAGAATTATTCTAAATATGCTACTGTAAAATTGACATTAAATTTTCAAAATACTGTACAGCTATGTTTTATTTAAGAACTTGTGGGAAAGTTATTTAAAATATTCAATAAGTATGTATAAGCTTTCTCATTTTCCTCTTCAAAAGTTATAGCTGCTGCATCGTAGAACGCTGCTTTCTAAGGCTTTCCGGGGCTGAATTGTTGGGGAAGACATGCTGGGTATTTCTTCCAGGGCATCATTGACTGAACTGAGCTTCAGCCTTTGGTTAGCAGCCAATCACGTGAACTAGTTGCAACACTCAATTGCAAATAATAGCACATAATAAACACCCAATAATTGTTGCTAAATGATGGAATGAAAGAATGGATAGTGATTTCCATATTTCCTACTTTGCACATTTTAGGTTTTTATGGTTGTCAGGTAATGGATCCCATCCCCTTTATTTGCAGGGCAGTGTTGAGAATATTATATCACTTTGTATGTGTTTTTTTCATCGATATCATGCTATAGTGATCTAATCACTTCAATCATGGGTTTCCAAAAGATGTCCCTCACCCCGAAGTACCACACAGCTAATCATATTACATAAAATCTGTGCAATATTGTTCACATAGTTACTGTCACTTTTAAAGAGCCTTGACATCTCGGTTAAGGGTACAATAAATTGTGGCTACCAGGATTCATAAATAGGAATTAGCTGTGTAGAGACTAGTATTCTATTAGAAAACAATGAATAAACCTTCAATTCTGAGAATAACTCTTTTTCTATTACATACACAGAAATATTAGAGTTTTTACTGTTAAAAACCCAACAGACTTATGAGAAGATCACAGATAAGAAGACCACAGATTTTATCTGGAGAAGGTAGAGAATCTAATGACTAACGCTGCGAGACAGAGAAAGGCCTATATTGGCATCTAATTTGTTCTATTTAAGTGAACTCTGCTCAAGTAGAATTTGTTCCAATTCCTAGGGGAAATAATCAATTTAAAGACTACTGTTGATTTTGCCTGGATCATCTAAGGAGTAGAGCCACTAAAATGCTTATACACTTAAAAATAAAGATTTACTTCAAAGAAATAGTTCATTCAATTCTGGGGCCTGTTAAGTCCAAATTCTGTGGTTCGGGTGGTAGACTGTAGAGTGGTGTTGAGAATTTAAAATCTGCATGTCAGAGACAGAGGGGGCATTTTGCCAGAACACCCATTTATATAAACAAACAAACAACACAATCACTGCCATCGAGTCGATGGCAACTCATAGTGACTCAACACAACAGGGTAGAACCGTCCCTGTGGGTTTCTGAGACCATAGCTGTTCACAGAAGTAGAAAGCCCCAAGCTATAGACCCTGCAGTTAGCAGCCCATGGAGTAACCACGATGCCTGCTGAGCTTCTGTCCATGTATATGCTGGGGCAGTCTCCACACCCATGGACACTCCCCTTTCAACTCATTGGCTGCTCAGGGCTGATCACAAAATGGAAGATGATCCATTGTGGAACGTCACCTGCCACATAGTCTAGTCCCTCATAGCCTAACCAATTGGTACATAACGCGAACCATCACAAGTGCCTTTTAGCTTTGTCCTAGTCCACAAGACGCGCTTCTGTTCTCTTCCCAGATATGCTTATTGCTGTGGAGTCCGTTGCTACTCACAGGGACTCTGCAGGACAGAGAAGAGAACTGTCTTCTAGGGCTTCTAAGTCTACAATGTTTAGGGAAGCAAACTGATACATCTGTTCCTTTGAGCAGTCGATGGGTTCGAACTGCCAACATTTTTGTTAACAGTAGAATGACAGAGTGTTTAACCATTGTATCAACAAAGCTCCCCCCACACAAATATTTTAAAATATAGTTTAGAATATTTTAAACAAAAGATGTTTTAAGATAAAGTTTAAGAAATTACGATAATTTCTTGCCATGACCATTTCTGGGATTTTTACATATATTCATTTAATATTTTAATAGACCTGAAATAATTATCATAATTTTACCAATGAGGATTTTAGATTGTTTGAAGTTGAATATATTCCCTTAATAATTTAACAATATACACGAAAAACTTCACCTTGTGCATAATGTTTCACCGGGGCATTCCAAATCTAGGGATTTATTCTCAGGAAAATCATTACTGAGGATCTCTAATATTTGTTTGTAAGCATGTCTGCAAAAGTATTTTTTATAATAATAACTATTGGGAACAACATAAATGAGCATCAGCAAATTTGTATTCATTTAAATACATTTTCATATTTTAATATAAATTATGATGATTAAATTCAAAATATAAAAACGAACCAATTATTATAAATATGTTCATCATGTATTGTTAGATGGAAATTACAGAATATTATGTTTAGTGTGTTATCAATTACAGAAAAGAGTATTCTCCCACAAATGTGAGACTATACAAACTACACACACACACACACACACACACACTTCTATCAGGATAATGTACACTGAAATCATTCTTGTGACTGTCTCTGGATTGTAAAATCTTCTAATCTTTCTTTGACTTTGCTGATTTCCTGAATTATCTTCAATTATGTGTTACTTTCTCATTCAGAGAACCATTTCTGCAGTGTTATTTAAATAACTAATTAGAAAAATACTTAAGACGACACAGGGAATATGTGAACGAACTTGGCAATGTTTCCTAGGATAGAGGTGATTGAAGGAAGAGAATCTTTCTCTCAGTTCAGAATTCGAGTTGTTCTTTGTCTCATACTTTCTCCAAGCAACATTTGCTGACATTCCTTAGAAGGCAGCACAAAGAAGAATGGCCTATTCGCTTAATGATGACAAATAGGAAATTTGGTCCTTACCTGGGAGGCTGTGGTAACCTAGGCCTGCCTTTTGTGCGGGCCCATGGGCGGCATGTAGGAATTCAGCATGGTAGCCGGAAGCTGGCTGTGTTCCCATTTGGCTCATGTCTGACACTGGGGAACACTATGTGCCTGCTGAGGCACACTCCTCTCCAGGAACTCAAGCGAAGAAAACAAAAGCTTCTGGTGCTAAGGCTGCTGGCCTTATCTTGAAATCACTTTTTCCTTTTTTCTTGTCTCTGCTAGGGTGCTTTGACCTAAGCTCAGAGCTTGAGCAGGCACAACTCACCAATTTTTCACTGACAAGTTAAGAGACCAAGTCATTGGTTATCACTAAGCGAATGGGCCATTCTTCTTTCGACTGCCTCTGGTTCCTGAAACTGAGTTGAGTCTTACATTTGAATATCTTATTGATCTATTGGTTACTAATGTTGAGTGTGTGCATGTATTTACAACTATATATGCACATGATTTTCATTGATATGAAATATAATGTACATCAGAATGAATTTGACTACATTTTCCCCTTAAGAATCATCTTTCCATCAACACTAGGCAAATTAATCTTTTCTATATGGAGAAGACATGGAAACCAAAAGAAAGGGAAATCACATTTTTTTTGTTCCTAGTATTTTACTTTTAGTGGGGAGGGACTATCTTTAATTGAATATTTATAGAGGTGAAAATGAAGGTTAGAGAGTAAGAGAATTTTTCAAACCCTCTCAAGAGAATTCTCTGTAGAATTAGACTAAAACCTGTCCCTTGACTTTCAATCGGTACTCTTTTCCCCAAATGTTCCAGGGATGGTTATCTTGGCATCCTCATGCTACTTGGAATATATCATTTGTATGTCAAACATATGCTAATAATAATGGCTTCTGCGAAAAATGGCGAAAATAGTTAGATTTGTGTTATGAGAGTGTTGCTGATTTTATTATCTTTGATGCTAATTGAATTTTTTAAGTGTGCACATTTAAATACTTATAACTTTAATAATGATAAGTATTTTAAAACATATATTAGCCACTTTTTAAAGCATTTTCCTAGGTACTTCTCAATCATCTATTTTCCAATTTAATTATGATATCCTCTACTGACAATGGCCCACTGCCATTGATTCAATTCACCTATAGGGGTTCTAAGGCTGTGAATCTTTATAGGAGCAGACAGGGGTTGGTGGATTTGAACCACTTACCTTGCTGTAAGCTACTCAAACTTATCTCAAATACCACCAGGGCTCCTCATTTTAATAATATCCCTCTCGCTACCACAGAATTAATTCTGACTCATTGTGGCCTACCTAGGGTTTCTGAGACAGCTTACTGGAGCAAACTGCTTTCTCTCTCTACCCTGATGTGGTTAGTTGGTGTAAACTACAGACCTTGTGGTTAACAATCCTGATGGTTACCTGAGAATACCAAGGTTCCTTCCTCCTGGAAATAGATCCTCAGAAATATATATATTGATTATAAGAATATCTAAAGGTTATAGTAGCCAAGAGTTACCTTAAAAAGGCACTTTTCCTTCCTTCTAGAATTCTCCTTGAAATGCTTACCTGCCTGTCTTTAAACCTGGTGTTATCCTGGTAACAGTGGAATTCCAGATGGGGGCAAGATTTTAACTTCTGGTTGTCGAACAAGCCACTTAACAATCAGCAGAGCAAGGGTTTCTGTTGAGTGAGTACAGCTTGCTCGTAAGTCCCTGACCAGGAACACAGGACCACCAGAGAGGAAGCGGAATTCATAAAATCCATGCAAATGAGTGAAGATCTAACATGATCATTTATATCTATACCGATTAAATATTAAACATGAAATACTCCAAAAGCAGAGGCAAAGGAATGTTGTGGTATGTTTTTGAGCCCTTCTTTCATCCGCTCAGATGCTCCTTAGCCTGCTGTCTGGCACGGGGACTGAGGTTGCAATTTAAAGAAAGTAGAAATCTACTGTGCTGTGAGAGAGCTGGCGCGTGTGGCCAGAGTTAATGAGTAACCATGTAGAGAATTCTGAATAACTCTCTAAATTTTAACAAGGGCACGAATGACTGGGCTTCCTTAAATGTGTCCTGCCCAGGCTCTGTGCATCATGTGCTTTTGTTTCAAACAAGGTTGGATGTCTTTCTTTTTCCCTTTGAATTAAAATCTGGATATTTCTGTTGAGGGTCTTTCTGGAGTGGGATACGTTTCAAAGAATCCTATGAGAAGTAAGCTTTTCTTCCATAATTTGCATCTCCAGACTGCAGCATGGTTACCATATACTCAGAATTTAAAGATAATGGAATTTCAACCCCAAATTTTTGAAGTCCGCTGATTGATTGGCAGCTTTTCTCCTTGTCTTACTGGGGAAAATATAGACATCACTTTTGCCTGGGGAGGCAAGGTTAGCATGGTATTCAAAAACAAAGTACAAAACAAAACAGCCCAGAGACACAGGAGATTTTTCTTCTAGTACTACCCCCGACTGTGTGTTTCTATAAGTCAGAGTCATCGAAAAGTGTTTCCTACATGTATCCATCTAATAATTCAGAGTGTACCAACCTCTTATCAAGGAGGGACCACTCATAAGTCCCTGCTCCCTGAAGCCTTGGCTCCCCTGGAATCTTGAGAAGCCTTTAAAACTCCAATTCTACCCCAAAGAGATCAAATATAAAGCCAATGTTCCAGTCACTGTGTGAACACTGTTTGGTGCCAGAGACATTCAGAATTTGGAACCGCGTTTTAAGATCCCATAGACTCTTTGCCATCATCTGAAAAAAATAAGAAGGTGGAAGCTACTTCCAAGACAGCTGGTACTTTTTTATTCATATCGTATGTTTTTTCATTTTAGTAAATCATATCTCTTTGTTCCCTAGACTATGTCTACTTTTCTTCTTCACCTCTGATAAGTAGCCTAGATCTTCCATCTTTTACGAAGGAGATTATATTTTAGTTTGGTTCCTTGATTCTGGCTCTACTCAGCCTAGAGTTTTAGGTTCTATTGCCTTTCTGGCCCATATCCCTGGCCACTACCTGCCACCCGCTTAGTAATAGCCTGGTGGTCACCTCTTTGTTCTCCATGACACCAAATATCTGTCTAGGTGGCAAGCAGTTAACTATCTTTGGCCAGTTTGCAGCGGAAATGTGCCCCCTCCATTTCACTTGTCTGGGTTTGTCCTTCACGCTGCCTCTCTGCTGGGAACTTCCAATGAGCTATCTGCTCTTTTTTAAACATTGATAGCGATTCTGATCTGTGCTTGTCATCTATGTAAGGCAGAGATTAGCTATTTGTAATCAGATACTATCCTTTTATGATACTGATGTTCTGTAATTAATGTTATTCTTTTGAGTATAGATCAAGAAGAAGACACAAAACATGAAGGCCCCTGATCCTGTTTAAACCAAACAAAAACAACTCATAAAATATACAAGAAAAAAAACAGTTTTCACTTCTGTAAAAGGTGACACCTAGACTCCCCATTCCTTACAATTCCTAATGCACAAAATTCTCCAAAATACTTTTCGTTAAAGAAATGTCAGGGTAAAATACTTTTCGTTAAAGAAATGTCAGGGTAAAGTGTGCATTAACAGGTAACCTTAAGTGAGAAAAAGGGAACCAAAGCAAAGCTGCAGTCAACTGGTAGCGAACTGCCCACCACCTGTCCTGTGGGTCTTGTTTCTGTTAATACAAGTCCCTTGGTGATCCTGGGAAAATCATGTTTTGAGAGCCATCTCAGGCATGAATCTACTAACATTCATTTCTTGATTCCTAACGGCAACTCTATTTGTTTAGCCATTTTCGAGTTGCTGTGCTTATTTTAGTAGTGTTGTTCTTTGCTGCCAAAGCCTTAGCTGATGTACCTATTGCACCGCTCAAACATTCGTGACAATTGTCTTCCTCTGGCGGTGGAGGCGTGTTCTAATACTGCTGCCTTTCATTGCCAGGGTGACCATATGGTGGCTGCACTTGTAATGTCACAGCCTCCATACAGGGAGCAGTAAGAGCAGTCATGAGTGAACCGTGAAGACATCCTGACAGTTGAGTTTGAACTTTAAAATCTTTCTTGGATACTGTCTCAAAAATGTCTTTTGAGGCTCCTTTTACAGATGAAACTTAAAATTTAGTCAACTCTAAAATCAAAGAAACCGGAAAAAAAATGGGCTCATTTTGTTTCCTAGGCTTAGAGGCTAGAAGGGAGTCTGTGGATGAATTTTGAGTGCAAATACAGAGAGAAAACATGAATCTCTTAGTATTTCAAAATATTAGTTCAGTATTATTCTGTCTTCTCAAAAGAATTTTATCTCCCACCCTGTTTAATATGATAGCAGAGTCTACATTTAATTGCCAATTCCCTGAAAATGCCTCTATTTCTATAGAAAACATGACATCTGAACTAGTCTATTTTTAGACGTACATTGTTATTTTTCACATCCATTATCTCACTAAATCTCAAACATTACCCCCAAGGTAAGTATAATATATTTCTTTAATTGATGGTGGACGTGAGACTTAGCAAAGTAAAAACGCTCTGAGTTCAGAACTACATTCTCAATGTTCCGATTTATGGGGAAGTGCTTTTTCATCATGGTATCAAATCTGAGATATTTTATGTTAAACATATGTCACAGTACTATTAGTGTCTAGTATCTGTTAACCAATTTTCATCCCGGCTGTCCTGTAAATCTATATATAGCAGTCCATTATGTGCTTCAGACGGCACACACAAAAGAAAGGATATTTTCCAAATTTCCCTTTCTGTAATATTCGGTCATTTATGTACACCTCTAATAGAGGTGACTTTTCACAGTAGCTTTTTTAAAAGAATATCCCAGCATTTGTCAGCAAAAGTCTATCCATGGGAAGGGCTAACGAATCTGTTCTTCAGAGGAATCAACGCCAATCTCCGTGCTCGTCTTCTGTTGTTTCTAAATTATTGCCAGCAGATGGCGCTGTGCATCAGCAAACATCCTGCTTATAAAAGAACAAGGCATCAAAGACGATATCAAGCCAAAGAGTATTTGAGGGAGAGAATATTGAATAGCCACCACAGGGGGGAAAAAAGGCACATTGTGTGATTAAAAAAAAGATATAGACCTCCGTGTCAGCTTGTTAATCAAGCATTTGCTACTAACTAGTCATATTTTTTTTTCATTCAGTGTGTGCTGGTGATTAAAATCAAATAGAAATTCTGTTCAGCACAAGGGACTAATATGGGAAGGTATTTTCACACTGTTGACGCTAACCTAACTCTGGAAACAGATTTTCCCCAAAAGTATTCATTAAACAGCATTTAGACCCTTGAGCGCAGAACTTAGCATCTAAGATGGGAAATAAAAACCAAACACATGCACTGTCATTGAGTCAATGCTGACTCATAGTGAACCCCTGTGGGTTTCTGAGTCTGTAACTGTTCACAGGAGTAGAAAGCACAATCTTTCTCCTCAAGAGTTGCTGGTGGCTTTGAACTCCCCGTCATCTGGATTGCAGTCCAATGTGTAACCACTATACTAGCAGGGCTCCTAATATGGGGAATAAAAGGCTAGAAGACAATTAAAATATAGCTTGGTAGATATATGATAGAGGGAAGACTGGTTACAGGAAAATAATAAGGGAGAGTTTCTTATACCACCTTGGTATTAGATATCAAGAATAACTTCTTAAAGTCTAATTTTGTATCTGAATGTGAATAGTTTAATGCTTGGATACTAACAGAAGAGTTAGCAGTTTGCATCCATTCAGCGGGACATTGGAAGAAAATTCTGACAATCTACTTCTAAATGGTAGTAATCATTAAAAACAAACTGAAGCACAACTCTGCGTTAAAACACATGGGGCATCTCCTTGGGTCTATTTTGACTTGGAAGCAACTGATCAAGACAACAAATGTTTTAAAATGACCCGAGGGCAGAAAAATCTCTGGATACATGATTGCATCCATGTCATATGTCTGTAACTCCCACCAAATGATTGTGTGGGACCATGAAGCTATGACACACTTAATACCAATAGAAGGGATTGGTCGATTTTAGCTAGAAGGATGAAACATTTGAAGCAGAAACAGGGAGACAAAACCGTGTGCCAGCAGTATAGCACATTTGAGATCTCTGTCTGAAGTGCCAGTGATTGTGGCATAGAAATTATGGGACAGAGCAAAGGTCCCGGCTGAGACCAGAGGCTGAACCAAGGAAACCATGAGACAGAACAGAGGCATGGCACTGATACTACGCAACTGTGAAGCAGGGCAGCAGGCGGGCCTCCTGGTTCATGAAGGTAGAGGCCAAGGACCAAGGCATTGAGAGGCTGAGGACCAGAGGAAACCTTGGCTGCTGAGAAGACGTGTTGCTCTGAGTCAACGACTGTACCCTTATCATTTACTGATCTGGACTTTTGATAACCTTCTCCAATAAACCCCCATAATTTTAAGTATTGTCTGTGAGTTCTTTGGGATCATTGCAATGAATTATTGGACATAGCACAGGCGTAGAGTCCCATGAGAATAAGAGTTGGTCTAAGAATAGGTAAAGAAGGATAGAAGGTGGAGGGTTGTGTGACACCTGCTTCTTGACACTAGGGAAGCTAGAGGAGGTCCGATATGGCCTCCAAGCCATCATATCAGTGATTACTAAAAGTTCATATGGGGTAGAAAATGCATGGCGTACGGAGAGTTTTAGAAATAAGAAAAAATGTAGGTCCTGACAGACATTGAAATGCTGTCTATAAGAAATAGAAAGCTCATAAAATGATGGGTGCATGGGAGTGATGTGATCAAATTTGAAATTTCAAAGATTTTTTTTCCAGTTGCAATTGGAAACAGCCGTGTTTGGATAATGCTTGGCAAATGAAATATGGTGCAGTAAGTGTAAGAAGTTTCTGCAAAGGGCACTTATAGAGGTTTAAATACAGGCATGTACATATGTAAATATATTTATATATTATGATAGGGAAATAGATCTATGTACATACATTCATAGTTTAAATATTAAGGTAGCAGATAGACATTGGACCTCTACTCAAGCAGTCTCTCAATGCAAGAACACTTTGTTCTAATAACCTGGCATTCCATGATGCTTAGCTTCCCAACATAATTACCGAAGACAAAATAGGTGCATAAGTGAATGTGGAGAAGAAGGCTGATGGTGCCCGGCTATCAAAAGATATACAGTCTGGGGTCTTAAAGGCTTGAAGATAAGCAAGCGAACTTCTTGCTGAGATGCAACCAAGTCCATAGGGAAGAAATGCACCAGCTTCTGTGATCATGAGGTATCAATACGATCAGGTATTACGCATCAAAGACCCAGAACAAAAATTATATCAATGTGAATGGGGGGGGTGCAGAGTGGAGACCCAAAGCCCATCTGTAGACAACTATACATCCCCTTACAGAAGTATCACAAGGAAGATGCAGGCCAGTATAGCATGGATGAAGCATACAACTTTCCTGTAGTTTCTTAATGCTTCTCCCCACCCCCCACTATCATGACCCCAATTCTTCCTGACAAATCAGGCTAGACCAGAGCATGTACACTGGCATAGATCTAGTTCACGACACAGGGTTTATGCAGGACAGATAAACCCTTGAGGATCAATAATGAGAGTAGTGATACCAGGAGGGTAAGGGTAAGGGAGGTGGACAATAGAAAAGTGGGTGAAGGGAGATAGCAGTTGGTGTAAAACATGAAAATAATAATTTATAAATTTTCAAGAGCTCATGAAGGAAGGAGTGTGGAGGAGGGGTAAAATTAGCTGATATCAAGGACTCAAGTAGAAAGAAAATGTTTTGAAAATGATGATGGCAACATATGTACAAACATGCTTGACACAATGGATGGATGTAAGGATTGTGATAAGAACTGTAAGAGCCCCCAGTAAAATGCTTTTTTTAAAAAGAAAAAGAAATAAAGAAACATTTTAATCATGATCAGGATTTAGATCTGGGAATATTTATGTTGTAATTCTCTAGGACAAGAAGGAGAAGAGATAGTTTTGTCATGGCATCAGAGAGAGATTCAGAATTGACTCAGAACTCGCTAAAATAAAATTTTGCAAAATTTGAAGAACTCCTATATTTAGTAGGAAATATCAAGTCAGCAGGTGAGTGTGATTTTAGAAGTTCTGAATTTGGCAATTAGAGACATGGGTTGATGATATAACAAGGGAAAATGTGTAGAATTATGTAAGATTGAAGATTTTGAAATACAATCAAAATCATTTAGTACATATATAAACTGTTAATGAATAAGTGCTGGGACACAAGTATGAGATCAGAAGTTATAGGGGGCATATTCGATTTTAAAAGCTAGAAATTTGTGTGCCAGGGTTGTATTTTTTCACCATACATTTCAATATATATATCGAACCAATAATCAGAGAAGTTGGCTTACATAAGTAAGAATGCTGTATCAGGATGGGAGGAAGGCTTATTAACAACCTGCCATATGCAAATGACACAAATCTGCTTGCTGAAAGCGAGGAAAAATTGAAACACTTGCTGAAGAAGATCAAGAACTACAGCTTTATTAGGGAGTACAACTCAATGTAAAGAAAACAAAAATCTCACAACTGGATTAATAGGTAACATCATGATAAAGACAGTAAATATTGAAGTTGTCAAGGATTCTGTCATGATTGAATCCACAATCAATGCTCATGGAAGAAACAGTCCAGAGATGAAATGACGCGATGCTCTAAGTCAATCTGCTGCACAAACCATCTTTGACATATTGAAAAGTAAGGATGTTACTTTGAGGACTGAGGTGCAGCTGACCCAAGCCATGTTTTTGTTTTGCTTTGTCTTGTTTTTTTCCCCAATGGTCTCATATGCATGTGAAAGTTGGCCATTGAATAATAAAGACCAGAGAAAAATCTGTGCTTCTGAATTGTGCTGCTGGTGAAGAATATTGAAGGTAACATGGACTACCAAAGAACAAATCAATCTACCTTGGGAAAAGTACAGTTAGAATGCTCCTTAGAAGTAAGTTTGGTGAGACTTAGTCTCACATACTTTGCACATATGATCAGAGAGATCATTTCCTGGAGAGGGATGTTTAGGTTGGTAAAGTAGAGGGACAGCGAAAAGGAGAAAGATCATCGACAACATGGACTGATGCAGGAGCATCAACAACGGGTTCAAACACACAGAGTTTTAAGTGCCGTGCAGGACCAGGCAGTGTTTCATTAGGTCATATATAGGGTTACTATGAGTTGGAACCCAACTGATGCCACCTAACAATGACAACAATATTCTCTTCAGCAAATAAAACTGCACGAGGTGTGCTCAGTACTCCACCTATAATAAGCGTATGAACCAACACTGCAAAATTTCAGAACCTCAGAATCCAAACCTTTTAGTATTGTAGGCCTCAAGATTTCAGAACTTGACACCAACAGACTATATACAACTGAGAACTCTTAGACCAAGACACTGCTATACCGGAGAGTCAGCATGTGAGAAACAAGAGCAAACAATGAAATCACAAGACTTCAGGACTGGGATACTGAACTTCTTTCTGCATTTCAGCCACCTCTGGCCTCTGCTTCCTTAGGACAAAGGAAGAAAATAAAGAGGCAGAAACAGTTATCTTCATATGTGATGCTTTTTTCAGAATTAAATCTGTCCTACTAGAGAACCAATCAAAAGTGATCTTGTTTCCCTTTTCCAACAAGATCCGAGATGTAAAAGTTTCTTTGTCTCTTTGGATCATACTTCTTGTATTTTTTTATGCATTTCACAAATTCAACCCATAGAATACATGCGATCTTTCATCTTTGAGATCTTAGTCTTCCAGTGCTTAGCCTTAGGGATCTACTGAAATGAAAGTCTTGGATAAAAGTTGAAAACAATTATTGTAGAGGTGTATAACTAAAATTGAAAGCAGTGATAATTCTGCTTAGAACAAAATTGGGCTCTTTGAATGTACAAGTAATAGTGAGGAAATATATATTATATATAGTATATTATAGCATATGTAATATATGTGTGCATATATGCATATATATTGGGGATCCAAATCTAAGCTTGACTCTCAAAATATATCATAGTCATTGAGTCGATTCCAACTCATAGTGACCCTGTAGGACAGGGTAAAACTGTCCTCTGTGAATTTCCAAGATTGTAAATCTTTATGAGTATGGTCATTTATAGATATGAACAAAAAGTGAAAAAGATTACCTTTTTAGTGGAGTGGATGAATATTTATAGAGCAAAGTACTTTTTCCTTCTATACATCTTGCTTTTTGCCACTGCTACAATCCCCATAACAATCCCCATAACTATCCCCATAACAATCCCTATAACAATCCCCATAACAATCCCTATAACAATCCCTAATAACAATCCCCATAACATAACATAGCTCATTTCCTCTCAACGTTTTCTATTTCCATTCTTTCTTTCTGAACACTTCCCACCTTCTGAGCTTTGTTCTTGGGTATTGCTGCCGTTTTGATCTAAATGATCACTTTAAGGTGTGTGCACCTCTGTTGTTTTATTGTTCCCCTTTATAGCAGCGGTTATCAACCTGGGGGGCTCAACTCATTTGGGGGTCGAATGACCCTTTCATATGGGTCGCCGATTCATAACAGTATGAAGTAGCAACAAAAATAATTGTATGTTGGGGGAGACACCACAACATGAGGAACTGTGTTAAAGCGTCATGGCTTTAGGAAAGTTGAAGAGCACTGCCTTATAGACCTATCGATTGTTTGCTTGAAAATTGAGACAAAGGAATGAGTTCCTATTCAGTCCTGACACAAAGCTAAAGGTCATAGTTATGGGAATTCTACCAGCTAACTGCTGAATAAGCCTGCTTTCTTTTGGGATTTTTAGATTTATTCTAGGTTTTCTTTCCATTCCATCCTGATGTAATCACTGTCAGATGGTAGTGATAGCCAGACTTAGTTTTTTGGTTGTAAGTTCATGGAAGCTGTTGGTCACATGGTCCATTGGTCCACTGGATTAATTGCCTCTCGTTTTCTTCGCTCTTCTTTCCTCTGGAAGAGGAGAGACCAATAGTTGTACCTCAGATGGCCACTCACAAGCTTGTAACACCTTAACTGCTACTCACCAAAGTAAAATATATGCATTGGGTACATATGCTGCCCCAGACCTCTTTAAAATGTAAAGCAAGCATGTTACTTTGACCAAGTTGCACCTGAAGTAAGCTATAATGCTTCACATACTTTTTGTGTGGAAGACATGGAAGACTGAAATGTATCTGTCTGGGAAGTATAGACAGAATGCTTCTTTAAAGAAAGATAGGGAGACTTTCTCCCAAGTACTTATCAGTAGAGACCATTCCCTAGAAGAGACTATCATGAATGATTAAGTTGAGGGGCAAAAAAAAAAAAAAAGAATAAAAAAGAGGAAGATCCTTGTCAATTTGGACTGACACCATGGCTGTAACAATAGACAAACATAGCAACCATTGTGAGGCTAGGCAGGACCAGGCAGTGCTTCGTTCCCTTGTAAATAGGGTTACAATAAGTAAGAACTGATCAGACACACAAAACAACACAGGAAGAGAGAAAACCTTGTATTTGTGGAATATATATATACATATATATATTGCCTACATCTTCCATGTTATCTGAGAAAGTGTCTGAAGCCTAATTACAGAAAAGATTCTAGGCTGCCCCTCTGTCCATAAGATTTGCCTTTCAAACTTTTCAAAGTTCCGATTCCACAGGGTTTCTTATTTTTTAAACAAACAAACAAAAACTATTTCATTGATGCATAATTTATATCTCATACAATACAATGGTTTATACATTTTTTAATAACTAATAGAAGCTTGATTCTCCAAGAATAACAATAAAAATATGACTAAGTAGACCATGCAGTTATTTTTTGGTTTGTCTTTGTGTGTATATATATATATATATATATAACTATGAAAACATCTCCAATAATAATCATCAAATGTTAACAATAGTCATTTCAGTATGATGTGATTTGGGATGATTTTTTAAATCATTTTATTGGGGACTCATACAAATCTTATCACAATCCATACATACGTCAATTGTGTAAAGCACACTAGTACATTCGTTGGCCTCATCATTCTCAAAACATTTGCTTTCTGTTTGGGCTCTTAGAATCAGCTCCTCGGTTTTCATTTTTCCCCTCCCTCCCCACTCCCCCCTACCTCATGAACCCTTGATAATTTATAAATTATTATTATTTTATCATATCTTACACTGCCTGATGTTTCCCTTCACCCACTTTTCTGTTGTCCATTCTCTAGGGAGGAGATTATATGTAGATTCTTGTAAATTGGTTCTCCCTTTCTGCCCCACCTTCCCTATACCTGCCCTCACCACTCTCACCTCTGGTCCTGAGGGGCTCATCTGTCCTGGATTCCCTATGATTTCAGTTCGTAACTGCACCACTGTATGTCCTCTGATCTAACCAGGTTTGTAAGGTAGAATTTTTATCATGACTGTGGGTGGGGAGTGGGGGGAGGAAGCATTTAAGAACTAGAGGAAAGTTGTGTGTTTCATTGATTCTACACTACACCCTGGGTGAATTGTCTCCTCCCCACTACCCCTCTGCAAGAAATGTCCATTTGTCTACAGATGGGCATTGGGTTCCCATTTCACACTCCCCCTCAGTCATGATGATATGATTTTTTGTTCTTTGGTGCTTGATACCTGGTCCCTCTGACCCCTCGTGATCACACAGGCTAGTGTGCTTCTTCCATGTGGGCTTTGTTGCTTCTGGGCTAGATGGCCACGTGTTTACCTTCAAGCCTTTAAGAACCCAGATGATATTTCTTTTATAGCCAAGCTCCATCAGCTTTCTTCACCACATTTGTGTATGCACACGTTTGTCCTCAGTGATTTTGTTGGGAAGGAGGGTATCGTGGAATGACAGTTTAGTCAAGCAAAGTGTTCTTGCAGTGAGGGAGTACGTGAGGGAAGCCCAATGTCCATATGCTACCCTACTACTACACTTATAAATATATGCACATAGATCTATTGCCCCCATCATCATATATAAATATATTTACATATGTACAACCCTGTATTTAGGCCTCTATGTATGCCCTTTGCCTCCTACTTCTTTCCTCTATTTCCTTTTGCTTTCCTCTTGTCCCACTACTGTGCTCAGCCTTCATTTGGGTTTCAGTAATTCCTCTCAGTTACATTGCCCTTGATCACTCTCTACCAGTCCTCCCACCCATTCTTTGCCACTGGTTTTGAATCACTCATTTTTCCCTTGTCCCTGGGTTGGTTAACACCTCTACCCTTCCCCCACCTTCTACTTTCCCATGTCCATCCAAACCATAGATCCCGTTGTTTTCTTCTCCATATTGTTTATCCAGCCTATCTTATCTAGATAGACCTGCAGAGATATAATATGCACTTAAAAATGCAGATGGTCTCGACAGCACTAAAATGACACAAAACAAGGGAACCACTGCAGCAATAACAACAAATAAACAAACAAAAGAGCCAATGATTTACAAAATCTAAAAGAAGGAAAATATAAAGGAAGGAAGAAAGAAAGAAAGAAAAGTTGGTTAATAGTTCAAGGTTTGTTTGTTGACCTCCAGTCCCATCTGATGGGGTGCCACACCCTGGCCCCAAAGTCTACTGCTGATACTCTCTCAGGACTTCCTTGCCCTGCCCCCCCACCCCACCCCCCACCACTCTATTGCACTACTTTAGGGTTTTGTCTCGGTGTGGTGGGGTCAGCTCGGTCACACATCCCACACTGTGTCTCCAGTGCTGTCTCATGTAGGGCCATGGGTCAGTGCAGGATGTCGCATCTTGCAGTGGGGATACCCATATGGTCTTCTCTGTGCATTGGTCTCACTGAGTGGGGCTATTGTACTCTGAGCTTGGTGGGCCATGGTGTGCTCCACTTCTTCCCTCCCCCTTCATTTGCTTCCACTTCCTCTGGGTATGGTAGGTTGGTTCCTTTCCCTCACCAGATGGTCTATTGTCATTCTCTGTGGCACACCCTTCCATGATGGGGGTCAGACTGATTCTGGTTGGGGCCAGGAATATAGTCCAGTCTTTTTATGGATTCCTTCATGTGTTACATTGCTCTCCTGGTTTGGCACATTGTGTTGGGGTCTGTATGCACATTCCAGTTCTATGGGGACACAACCAATATCCGCCCCCCCTGCCCCGGGTGGATTAGTACCCTGTTCCTCCCACGTCATCATCTCAGTTTCTTTCCACCCCGATTCTCCCTCCTCCTTCCCTCTTTCCTCTTCTTTATGTTGGACTCACATGTACCTCCCTGGGTGTGGTCTGCCCTCCCCCAAACTACCTGTGCTTCCACCCATTTATTGGGAGATAAATGTCTTTTCTTCTATTCCTGCCCTGCTGATTGTACTTACCTCAGGCAACTTGTGTTATATCTGTCCTTTTGAGATTGGCTTACCTCGCTTAACATGATTCCTTTCAACTCATCCCATGAAACGACATGTTTCATGGGATTGTCCGTGCTTTTCAGTGCTGCATAGTACTCCATTGTGTGTATGTGCCAGAGTTTACTAATCCACTTGTCTATCGATGGAAACTTAGGCTGTTTCAAGTCTTTGCAATTGTGAATTTTGCTGCAATAAAAATTGGAGCGTAGATGACTGGTCATGTTTTATTTGTTACTTCCTCTAGGCATAGGCCCAGTAGAGGAATCACTGGGTCATAACATTTATCAATTTCCATTTTCTTTAAGTATCTCCAAATTGCTTTCCACAGTGACTGTACAAATCTACATGAACACCAGCAATAGAAGAGGGTTCCTACTTCACCACAACTCTTCCAACACTTGTTGCTCTTTGATTTGCTGATCTGGGCTAGCCTCAGGGTTCTTAGGTGGTATCTCATAGTTGTTTTAATTTGCATTTCTCTTATGGCTAATGGCTGGGAACATTTTTTCACATGCTTGTTGGCCATATGGTTCTCCTCCCTAGTGAAAGTTCTTTTCTGTTCTCTTGCCCACTTCCTTAGGGGTTTACTGATTTCCTCTGTTTATAGGTCATGAGGGTGTTGTAGATTTTAGTAATGAGCCCTTTGTCCAATGTGTCATTACTAAAAAACCCCTCCCAGTCTGTGGGTTGTCTTGTCACCCCTTTGGTGAAATCTTTTGAGGTGCACACGTGTTTTATGCTTATTAAATCCCATTTGTCAATTTCCAGTTCGCCTGTGTATACTCTTCCCTATTGCATTACTTCATCCCTATGAATTCCTTGGGCCAATGCTCTTAGGTTTGTCCCAATTACCTCCTTGATGGTCAGGATGGTTTGGGGTTTAACTTCTAGGTCTGGGTTCCATCTTGAGTTTATTCTTGTGCATGGAGTGAGGTAAATATCTTGTTTTGTTTTTCTACATGTGTATATCCATTGTTTCCAGCAACACTTGTTAAAGAGGGTGTCCGCTTCCCACTTGATGGTTTTGGGACCCTTGTCAAAGATCAATTGTCTATATGCTGATGATTTTATTCCTGGCCTTTCTATTCTTTGCCACTAGTTTGAGAATCTGTCATTGTGCCAGTACCATGCTGTTTTGACCACTGTAGTTGTGCAATAGTATTAAAATCAGGTAAGGTGAGTCCTCCAACTTTGTCCTTCATGAGCAGTTCTCTGCTAAATCTGGGTTTCTTCCCTTTCCATATGAAATTGGTGATCAATTTTTCAAATTCTTTGAAGAAGGTTGTTGGTATTTGAATCAGAATAGCTCATTGAACTTGTAAAGTGCTTGGGGAAAGATTGTCATCTTTACTATGCTAAGCCTTCCAATCCATGAGCATGGGATCTTCTTCCATTTGTTAAGGTCACTTTTAGTTTCCTGTAGTAGAGGCTTATAGATTTCCTTGTATAAGTCTCTAGGTTTTTTTGTTAAATATATTTCCTAGTTATTTCAGTTTGTTCTTAACTACTGTGAAGGATACTTCCTTCTTGATCTCCTCTTCCATGGTCCTGTCCGATGTGTATAGAAAACCTACTGACTTCTTTTTGTTGATCTTGTATCCTGCCACTCTTCCATATTCCTCTATCGCTCTTAGTACTCCTGTTCTGGAACTTTTTGGGTTTTCGATTTACAGGATCATGTCATCTGCAAATAGTGATAGTTTAATTTCCTCCTCTCCATTTGGAGCCCTTTTGATGTCCCTCCGTTGTTTTATGTTGTAGCTAGAACTCCCAGAATGATATTGAATAGAAGTGAAGACAGAGGGCATGCTTGTCTTGTACCCTTTTTCAATGGGATTGTTTTTATTTTTTCTCCATTAACTATGATGTTAGCTATTGGCCTATCATAGATAGCTTACATCAGCTTGAGGAATTTACTTTCAAGTCCTATCTTCATGAGTGTCTTAATTAGGAATGGGTGTTGGATGTTGTCAAATGCTTATTTTGCATCTATGGATGTTATCATACAGTTTTTATCCCTTTTCTTCTCGATGTGGTGTATAATATTGATGGATTTGCAGATGTTAAACCATCCCTGGGATAAATCCTACTTGATCTTGGTGGATGATACATTTTGTATTCTATTGACCAATATTTTGTTAAGGATTTTTGAATCTATGTTCATTAGTGATATTTTTCTGTAATTCTCTATAACTGTGGGGTCTTTGCCCTGTTTGGGTATCAAAGTTATGTTGGCTTCTTAGAACGAGTTTGGGAGTTTGCCATCCTCTTCTATACTATGGAATACTTTGTGGAGGATCGGGGTCAACTTTTCCCTGAATGCTTGGTAGAATTCTGCTGTGAAGCCATCTGGCTCAGGGGCATTTTTGTTGATAGCTTCTTGAAGATCCTCTCTATTTCTTCTTTCACTATGGGTTTGTTGAGGTTTTTTAGCTCAGTGTGAGATAATCAAGGGAGGAACTGTTTTTCCAAGTAATTATCCATGTCTTCTATGTTTCTGAATTCATTAGAATATAGACATTCGTAATACTTTGTGATTATCCTTTTAATCTCATTGGGGTCCGTTGCAATTGCCCCTGTTTCATCCTTCATCCTGCATATTGATGTTTGCTCCATTCTATCCTTGGTCAGATTTGCCAGTGGTTATTTATTTTGTTGATCCTTTCATAGAACCAGCTTTTAGCTCCATTTATCTTTGCATCATTCTCTTGTCTTCTCACTGGTTTACTCTGCCCTGTTTTTAATCATTTATTTTCTCTTGATATTTGAGGGGTTGTTCTGCTGACTTTGTTCTAGTTGTTGGAGATTTTATGATAGCATATCTGTCATAAGCCTCTCTTCTTTTTTCATATATGCAGTTACTGATATCAAGCTACCTCTGATAACTGCCTTATCAGTATTCCATAAGTTTTGATACATTGTATTCTTGCTTTCATTAGTTTCTGGAAACTTCCTAATATCCCCTCTAATCTGGGCCTGTACCCATTCATGTCACAAGAGATCATTGTTTATCCTCCAATTGATTGCCCTTGATTTTCTGGATGTCCTTTTATTAATTTCCAGCTTTATGTCATGGTGATCTGAGAAAGACGTCGGAATAATATCTATGAGTTTAAATATGTACAGGCTTGACTTGTGTCCCCGCATTTGGTCTATTCTTGAAAATGATCCAGGTGGGCTAGAGAAGAATATGAATTTTCATCTTTTTACTCGTTTGCTTGATGAAATTAGCCTCACCATTATTGGGTGTGTGCATATTCAATATGCTAACTGGTTCTTGGTTTACTGAGCCTTTGAGTATTATGTAGTATCCCTCCTTGTCTCTTTTGGTTTGAACCTTAAGGTCCATTTTGTCAGAGATTAAGATAGCTACTCCTGTTTGTTTATTTAAAGTTGCCATTTGCTTGGTATACATTCCACCAGGCTTTTAATCTTAGGATTTTTTTGTCTGTGTGCTTTAGATGTGTCTCTTATGGGCAACAGGTTGTTGGGTTACGTTTTCTGAGCCATTCCTCCAGCCTTTTCTTTTATTGTATGAATTGAGCCCATTGGAATTCAGAGTTGTTATTACAATCTGTGGATTCATTGCTGTCATACACTGTTTTGTGTTTTGGGTGTTTTCCTATCTC
Source organism: Tenrec ecaudatus (assembly GCF_050624435.1). Taxonomy (NCBI): domain Eukaryota; kingdom Metazoa; phylum Chordata; class Mammalia; order Afrosoricida; family Tenrecidae; genus Tenrec; species Tenrec ecaudatus. Next base: position 33,645,274 of record NC_134537.1, read on the forward strand.
CCTTCATATCAGTGTGCTGTGTTCGAGTGGAGAGTTTCTATCTTGTCTTCTTTTCCATCTGAGACCCTGTTGTCCTGGTAATTGTTGCTGGCATATTGGCTTCTAGATGGAGATGAGCTCTATGGTAGTCTCCTGTTTGTTCTTGGTCTCTTGTTTGATCATCTGGTCATAATAAATCAGCCATTATTTTCCACAGGCTTGGCTATCTTGCAGCATATTCTTTAAGTCTTTCATTGTTTTGGAAGATCCTTATCTCATCATCTATCTTAATGGATAACTTGGCAGGGTAAAGGATTCTGAGGAAGGAGTTTTTTTTTTTTCTTTCAGCTTGTGGAAGATGTTCCACTCTCTCCTCCTCTTCATGGTATCTGCAGATAGGTCTGAGCATACTCTTACCTGGGCTCCTTTGTATGTGACTGTCTTCCTTCTCTTGCTGCTTCTAAAATTTTCTCTTTTTCCACAAAGTTGGATATTTTTACTATTATATGTCTTGGCGTGTTCTTCTTGGGGTCTACTCTAGCTGGCATCCTTTCTGCTTCCTGTATGAGCACCTGGTTCTCACTCATTAGAGTGGGAAGTTTTCTTCCAGAAATCCCTTCCCTATATTGGCTGTTGACTTGAGCGGTGTCTTGTGCTCCAGTAAAACAATTATTCAAATATTTATCCTCTTCATAGCATCTGTCATTGATCTCAGGTTATTTTCTTTTTTATTTGTCCTAGCTGACTGTCTTTACCACTTGCTTAGGTCTGTTTGATTATCCTTGAGATCATCAATATGATTCTCTGCCTCAAGTGTAATCATAAATTTTGTGACTTTGTGTGTGGCTTCAGCTACCTCCTCTGTTAGCTCCTATAATTCCCTTTGCTGTGTGGACGTCATTCCCTCTATTATGGACTTCATCCCCTCTATTGTGTACTTCATCCTCTCTATCACTGCATCCTTTTTTTTGGTTGCTTCCTGCAGCTTCTGTATTACTGTGAGCAGACTTCTGAAGATGTACTTCTGGGACAGATGCATATCTGATTCTTCTTTCAGAGATGTTAGTTCTGCTACTTCTTTGTCTCTCTGTTTTTTTGTTAGGAGGAATGTGGTCCATTGGTTTTTCCCATGTTTCTGGGAGACCAGGGGGACCTTATCTGTGTTACTGTTAAGGATGCTTTCAGGGGGGTTCCTATAACCTACTATAGGGATGAGTTAGACTGCCGTGTAGGAAGAGTTCCTTGATGGCTTGGTGGCCAACTGTGATGAGAAGTTTCAGTGACTGGAGTTGGGGCTGGAGCCACAGAGAATGCCACTTAGGCTGCTTTGACATGGATTGTTAAGGCACACTTTGTAGCCTTTTTTTTGTTTAATAAAAATAACTAAATAAAACAGCCTTTAGGAAGAAAAAGTCAAAAAAGAGAAAAAAGGAAAAATGTATAAAAGCGGAGAAAAAGGAAGTAATAATAATAGTGAAAAAGGAAAAAGAAAATATAGAGGAAAATGAAAACCTATAAAAGAGGAGCAAAAAAGAAGTAATAATAATGAAAAAGGAGGAAGAAAGAAGAAAGAAATAGAAAAAAGAAAGGAAAAGAAAAACAAGCCTCCCAAAATTCCCCCTCCTTTTTCACTCCAATTTCTAGAGATGCCTAATAGAAGGTGGAAGTGGGCAAGGCCTCGCTACCACGAGAAATGCTGCTGATCTAGGGCCCTGGAGCCAGGCCATGTGAGGGGAAAATGCTCTTTAGATTGAACATGCAGTCTCCACCAGGTCCCAGCAGGCAGTAAGCAGAGGCTACACCTGTGAGAGACGCATGACAGCAGAGAGCCTCTTGCACTGGCCGGAAAAAGGTGGGGCCCCAAGTGGTGCCGTGGGAGATGCCTGCTACAGCGCCCACCTCCTATGCTGGCAGGAACAGGTTGGGACGGGCAGTCTTAGAAGCTGGCGCTGGGTACCTCACAGGGCTCCACAGTGGTGGGCTGGCCGAAACGGAAAGATACGGCTTGGGCAGGAACCACAAAGCCTGTCCTTAGGCTTCTTAGCAGGCAGAACACTTATCCCTTGAGCCACTGGCCCAGTGAATAGCGCAGAACTCTGAGGTGACATGGACCAAGCCAGGAAAGGACAGCTGTGGTTCCGGAGGGAAATAGGGTAACAGCCGCCCTCTGCACTGGGAGGAACACGCTGCGACAGGCTGGCTCAGCACTCGGAAGTGGCGGCACTGGATACCCTGCAGGTCATCGCAGTGGCATAGCTGGCCTGGGCGGACATAAACGGCTCCGGCGGGGAACACAAGGCCATGTTATTACTTTTCTTCATAGGCAGGAACGCTCATTGCTCGGGCTGCAAGCGCTGTGAGCGGTGCAGGGTCTGAGCTGTGGCAGCAGCCCACTGCACTGGGAGGAATGCTTTCGGGCAGGCAGGCTTAGCGCTCTGGGCCAAGGGCACAGGGCTCCGCAGTGGCACGGGCCAACCTAAAGTGGATCCAGGGAAACCCAGGGCCAAGGTAGAAGTGGGATTTGCCCAGCAGTGAGCTCAGGCCCACAAGAGGTTGGTAGCTCTGGCGGCTGAGAGTGTGCTACAGCTGGCCTCCAAGGCAGGGAGTGGGAGCAAGGCTGTCAGGAGCAGGTGAGCAAACGGGGTGCCAGTGGAGGAGAGGTCCAGGGGCAGCAATGGGGGTGAATCGTCCCCCATGAAGGTTGCCCAGCCAGCCACCGGTTGATTGCAGGTCAGTTACCTGGGTGGATGGATGGAAGGACCCGAGCCCAAGGGCAGATCGCTGCCATGTGGGGAGAGGGGAACTGCGGGAAGGAGAAACTTCTCTCTTAGTGGGGTCCCACAAGTTGGAAGCTGCTGTAGGGGTCCCTCCACAGCTTCGTGTGTCTTGGCAGAGCAGCCAAGCAACTCCAGGAACGGGGCCCAGTCTGGGGGTGGAGTGGGTTTATCGCTGACTGTGGCAGCGGTGGCGGCTCACGCTGGGGTCACTCAACCTGATGAGCCGAGATGTCCCAAGAATCAGATCCTGGATCACGGAGGCCCTGGCTCAGGACAAATGCTGGGTGGGGATGGGGTGCTGTCCCAGGAGGATCTTTCACTCACCAGACTTCTTCCACTTGGCTACCTGGACACTAAACCCGTCTTGTTCGAAATAACCCTCAGAGTGTGCGGCTCACCTGGTCCGCCATCATCTCTGATCCCCTATTTGTGGAGTATGTTATGCCAGTGAACTTAAGTGTCTTCTGAGACTAACCTGCTGAGCCCTCAAGTTCAGCCACTCAGTTAAGACTTTTTTATAGCATTAGCCCTGAACTCTCCGTGTGGTAAACTTTCTGAGTCGCCCAGTGTGCATGTTACAAGATAAGGTTAATCAGAGTGATCTTCTGCCTTCTTACTTAGTACATTGTTTCTGTTGTAGTGGATTTTATTTTTGGCAGTGCTTTTGGTGCCCTGCTTTTTAACTTTTTATTTTGTATTTGAAAAAATGATTTCACTGTTAAATGCTCCTTTATTCACAGTGCTGGGAAACTAATGTTCCTAAGTACAAACAGTAATATGGCTGATGGAGATACTATATATATTAGATAAGCTTCATTCATGTGTGAGTTATATTACAATTTGCCCTAGGTTCAATATGAATTCAATGTTCAATGTTATTTAATCGAAAATATGATTCTCTGTAAAAAGGAAGAGAGGAAATTTGTCAATCTCACTGAAAGCAACTTCAGAAAGTGTTATAGTAACATATGTTGTTGTTGTTGTTAGCTGCCATCCTGTTGATTACCACTCATAGCAACCCTCTGTATAACAGAGTACAGAGCAATCAGGCCCTGTGTCTCTCAATCTCATTAAGTAACAGTCTTCTTTTTTGTTACCTTCTACTTTACCACGTTTGGTGGGTTTTAACACAGGCACTGGCTTCCCTAACATATCCAAGGAGCATAATAGATGTACCTCTTCCAAGACAGATTTGTTTGTTCTTCTGGCAGTACATGATATTTTCAGTATTTTTGCCAGGACTATTATTCAAATGCATCAAAATACTCTGCAGTCTTCTAGAGTCATCCAACTTTCTAGTGCATATAAGACACTGCATCATGTCACAGCTTGGGTCAGGCACACTTTAGTCCACAAAGTGCGGCATCCTTCAGTGGCATCCTTGTTCTTCAACATTGTAAAGAAGTCTTGTGCAGCAGATTACCCGAATGTGATACATCCTTTGTTTTCTTAACTGCTACTTCCATGAATATTGATTGTTGGTCCAAGCAAAATAATGAAGTTGTGGATTGACAACTTCAATATCTCTTCCATCTATCATAATATTGTGAGAATTTCACTTTTTTTACATTTAGTTGTAATGCATGCTAATGGCTGCGATCCATACATTCTATCAACAAGTACTTCAAGTCCTCCTCGATTTCATCAAGTAAGGTTATCTTGTTTGCCCACTTGTCTGTTTCCTTGTCTGTCATTTTATCACACTGTGGTGGCTTTTGTGTTGTTGGAATGCAGGACAGTATGTCATCTGGACTTTAGCTATAAGGAGGGTCACCAATGCTAAGCAAGTTTCAGTGGAGTGTTCAGACGAAGAACAGACTATGGAAAAGTAACTTCAAAATTCACTTCCTCCAGGATATACTGATTCATAGTGACCCTATAGGACACAGTAGAACTACCCCTGTGAGTTTCCAAGACTGTAACTTTTTATGGGAATACAAAGTTCAGTCTTTCTCCCTCACAAAGGCTGGTGACTTTGAACTATTGATTTTGCAGATCACAGCCCAACATGCTGCCACTGTGCACCAGGGATCCTAGGAAGAAGGAATAGTTGACCATGAGCTACTCCTATTCATAAGGGTCTCAGTGGCTAATCTCACTGAACAGGTTAGCCTAAGAAGAAGGAATAGGTACAGAACAGAACAGAGTCAGACTGAGGCCCTGAAGTTGGAAGCCTCTCAAAATACAACTGGGGACCAGCTGCCTCCTTAAAGCAGAGCAACTTTCATGACATGGATGATGTGAGGCCTTAAGGACCTTCATTTGCACCAAATAAAAATTAGAAGAAAGAGCTACAAACAGCCATTAATAATGAGAATGTGGGATGTACAACATATAAGCCAAACTAAACTCACTGCCTGAGAGTTGATGCCTATTCATAATGATCCTATAGGACAAAGTAGAACTGTCCCTGTTAGTTTCTGAGATTATTACTCTTTAATGGAGTAGAAAAAGCCCTTCTTTCTCCAACAGAGTAGCTGGTGGTTTTGAACTGATGATCTTTCAAATTGCAGCCAAACTTGTAACTAGTGATTTTATACAATGTATAAATATAGGGAAATTGGTAATGGTCAAAATGAAATGGAACTTGTAAAGATTGATATGCAAGGCATTAATAGATGAAATAGACTGTAATTGGCCATGGTCATTTAGAGAATCAGAATGACAAATTTAAGGAAAATAACTTCACATTTATTGTCAAAAAGAACACGTCAAGATCTATATTGAAGTACAATGCTGTCTGTGGTAGGATAAAATCTATGCACATATGAGTTAGTCTGGGTTGACTAGAGAGACAAAATTGCAGACACTTATATGTGTATAAGAGAGAACTTTATATCAAATAGCAATTGTACATTAACAAAGCATCTCAACCAGTCCAGGTTAAGTCAATAAGTCCAATATACCCCCATATGTCAATACTAGTCCATGAATTCCTCTTTAGACTCACACAACCATTCTATGATGCTGACTGCAGGATTATCACAGGGTAGTGGGTGGAAAGTCTTGTGAATCAAGCGGCGGTGGAAGCATCTCAGTGCTGGTGTGGGTCTCCACATGGCTTCTCCAGTTCCAGGGCTCTGGCTGCATCAGTGTAGCTCCATGTGAGTTGTCAGCAGGAATGTGTTACAGGGAGATCAGCAGAGTGTGTATCTGGCCTCCAGTGAACTATTTATCTCCTTTCCACCTCCAAATGAGGTCATCAAGCTGCAACTTCATTGACGGGTTGGACTCCACCCCTTTGCAAATTGACATGTGATTAATGCAATTGTCATAACATATAAAGAAGTCCTTTCAATACACCAATTTTTCAAATTTATGTACCAACCATTGAAGCTAATTATGAAGAAATTGAAGAGTTTGACCGATTTCTTTCATTTGAATTTTATCCAACATGTGAACAGAAAACATAGATGATTACTGGCAATTGAAATATGAACATTGGAAACAGAGAGGAAGGAATAATAGTTGGAAAATATGGACTTGGTGATAGAAACAAAGCTGAAGTTCACATAACAGAATTTTCAAGATCAATTACTTCTTCATCACAAATACCTTTTATTCAACAACACACATGACAGCTATACATGTTGACTTCTCCAGATGGAATACACAGAAATAAAATTGACTACATCCAGGAGAAGAGACAACAGAAAAGCTCAATATCAGCAGTCAAAATTAGGTCAATGACTGACTGTGGACTAGACCATCAATTACTCTTATGTAATTTCATGTTGAAGGTGAAGAAAATTAATGTCACTTCATTGAATATAATCCAACTGAGTTTCAAGAAAAAAAACTTTCAAGAATAAATTTTAATCATTGAACACTAGTAACAGAAGAAATGATGACATCAGGAACGCTAAAAATGAAGAAAGCAAAAAAAGAAAAATAACCTCACTAAAACTACAAGAAACAATTAAAAGATAAAACTGGCTGTCAGAAGAGACTCTGAAACTTGTTCTTGACTATATAAAGTAGCTAAAACCAATGGAAGAAATGTTGAGGTGGACATTTCAAAGGGAAACTCCAGAAGATAAAATAGAGTATTATAATGAAATATGAAAAAACCTGGAGCTAGAAAGCCAAAAAGGAAGAACACCTTAAACATATTGTAAGCTAAAAGAACTAAAGCTAAAAGCCCAATCCTTGAGTTGCAATATCGACCAATTCTATAGGCAAAATATTGAGTGATGGCAAGAAGCACCAATGGACGATGGAAGGCTACACAGCTGCTTGCCAACAGGACTGGTTGATATATGACCACTTCAAGAGGTAGCATATGATCAACAAAAAGGGTACCGAATGAAGATATCCAACCTCAGCTGAAGGCAAGAGAGAAAAACAAGTTTCCAGGAATTCAAATGTTTCAGCAAGTTGATCAAGCAAAGGAAGAATTCCTTGGATTTATGAAAGACATTTTGAAAACAGCAACCTTGTTAACCAACTGAAGAGATTTCGTATTTGTACATGCTCTAAAGAAAGGTCACCCAACAGAAAGCAGATATCAGACAATAGCATTACTATCACATATTTAGTAACATTTTGCTGTTGATGATTCAAAGCACAGTTGCAACAGTACATTGGCAATGAACTGCCAGAAATTTAGTGAGTCAGAGAAGGATGTTCCACATGGATATCATTTCTGAGATCATATAGATCTTGGGTTAAGCCAGAGAGTACCAAAAAGATGCTTACTTGTGTTTTATTGCTAGGCAATGACTTTGGACTGCTTGAGAGGAATGAAAATTCCAAAACTTCTTATGGCACTCTTGTAGAAACTGTACTCTGGCAAAGAGGCAAGCATTCAAACAGGCCAAGAAAATACTGTGTGCATCAGCGTTGCATCCTTTCACCATGCTTAGTTAATCTGTATGGTGAAAAGAAAATCCAGGAAACTGGATTATATGGAAAGATGAAGGTATAAGGATTAGAGGAAGGCTTATTAATAACCCATGATATGGAGAAAATAACATATATAATGTGTAATAAGTAAATTCAGTTAAAGAGAATGCTACAAAAATTAATCTGAAAACAATGCTGACTGACTCGATTGCAAATCAAGCATTGCATGATCTGATTCAAATAAAATAATTGTTTTTTTTAAAGGTGCCATTGAGTAGGATTCAACACATAGCAATCCCATGTACAATAAAAGGAAAGTCTGCCAGGTCCTGTGATTGCCCAGAGACCATTCTCTGTTTCACCTCATTGTCACAGGCATTGCTTAATCCAGCTCATGAAGGAGGTTCCTCTCTTTCATGTACCCTTTACCAAACAGGATAGGATCCTCTAGGCACTGGTCCCTCCTCATAAAATAATAATATGAAGTACCTGCTGTTAGTTTTGTTGTCAGGTGTCATCTGTTGGTGTCGATTTATGCAACTTGAACCCACGAATGAAACACTGGCTGCTTCTGTAGCAGCCTCACTATTGTTCTTGCGTTTAACCTCATGGCTGCAGCGACTGTGTCAATCCATCTCCTTGAGGGGACTTCTCTTTTTGGCTGACCTGCTTTTCTTTACCAATCATGATGTCCTTCTCAGGGATTGGTTCCTTCTGATGGCCTATCCAAAGTATGATAAATAACATTTCACCCTGCTCACTTCTAAAGAATGGTATGATTGTATTTCTTCCACGTCAGATTTGTTCATTCCTCTGAATGTTCATGGTTGTAGTTAATATTCTTCACCCACACCATAATTCAAATGCATCAATTATTCTTTGGTTTTTCTTATTCATTATCTAGCTTTCAACATGCCTGCGAGGCAATTGAAAGTACCATGACTTGATTGAGATGCACCTCAGTCTTCAAAGTGAAATATTTGTTTGGTAATAATTAAAAAAAGATATTTTACAGCAGTTTTGTACAATGCAATATGTAATCAGATTTCCTGAATTGGGGCTTCTATAGAAGTTGATTATTGATCTAAGTAAAATGAAACATGAAAAGTTCAATATTTTCAAATAATATTCTGAATATTTTCTATTTATCATGATGTAGTTTATTGATCCAGTTTTTTTCTTTATATTGAGGTGAAATTGCATTAAAGGCTGTATGTAATTTTTTAATTTTCATCAGTAAGCACTTCAAGTCCTCTTCACTTTCACAAAGTGAGGTTGCATCATATGCATATTGCAAATTGTTGATAAGTCTTCCTCCAATCCTGATGCATGCTCTTCTTTATATAGTCTAATTTCTTCAGTCATTCACTCAGCATGGAGATAAAATAGGTATGGTAAAAGGATCTAAGTTTTATGAGCAAAAACCATTCCTGGTTTTAAGTCCTGCACTATCCCCTTGTTCTGTTTGTATGACTTCTGGGTAATACATGAGCACAATTAAACATTTAGGAATTCCCATCCTTCACTATGTTTTTCCTGATATGATCGTATAGTCCGATGACTAAGCATAGTAATAAAACACAGGCAATGATCTTTCTGATATTATCTGCTTTCAGCAAAGTTCTATCTAATATCAGCAAGGATATTTCTTTCTTTGTCCGTTTTGAATCTGCTAGAATTTTCAGCAGTTCCCTTCTATATGAGTATGCATATGCAATTGTTTTAAAATTATTTGTCTTTTATATTGAAAATGTTGTTAGATAGCTTCTACATTTTGTTGGGTCACCTATCTTCAGAACAAACATGAATATGATCCCTTCAAATCCGTTGACCAGGGAGTTGTCTTCTGAATTGCTTGGCATAGACTAGTGAATACTTACAATGTTCATCAACACATTTCAGTTAGTCTTCTGTCAATTCCTGGAGCCTTATTTTTAGGTCCTACCTTCAGTGCCCCTTGACCTCTTTCTTCAATGCCATTGGTTCTTGGTCATAGAATATTTTATCAAATAGTTAGAAGGCAATCAAGTTTTGGAACAGTTACTCCATGCATTCCGTCTTTCTTCTATTGATGCTTCGGACATTATTCAATATTTTGCCCTGAGAATATATTGCATTTCAAAGCTTTAATATTTTTGCAGTTGTTTCAGTTTGAAAAATGTTAAAGATGTTCTTCCCTTGTGGTTGTCTAACTTCAGGTCTTTGTGTACTTTATCATAATATTTAATCTTTCCTTTTAATACTTTCAGTTCATTTACTTCATTGTTTTTTTCTATTTACTTTATATTCAAGAGAAAAGTTTTAAGTTTCTTGAGACATCTATTTTGATCTATTGCTTTTTTCCTGTGTGTTTAGTCAGAGTTTGCTTCCTTTCAGTAGATTGTCTTTGGTGTCATCTCATTACACAGGTGATCTTTGCACATTAGTGTTCAAAATATCAAATCTGGAAATGGTTTCTGAATGCAGGTTTGACATAATTGCGGTCACATTTCGATGTCAGTGGGCTTGTTTTAATTTTCTTCAGCTTTAATTTGAACTTGTATATGATCAAGAAGGCTTTAATGGGTGCTCCTAGGCCTTCTTCTGACTAATGATATTCATCTTCCCCATCATCGCATTTCACAGATATCTAGTCAATATGTTCGTTGCATTCCTTTTGGAGAGTTCCATGACACACACACACACCAGCATAGTACTACTAACTGATAAATAAGTGCTCTGTGCAATATCTAGAATAGGCAAATGTATGGAGACCAAAGTGATTATCAGATAAGAAAATGACAGTCATTATTTAGCAAGCCTTGGATTTCTGTCTGTGGTCATAGAACATTTGATAATGGATACTGGTGAAAAACATTAGGTTGACAATCATGTTACATATATTTTAACCAAATACAGTAAAATTGTCTCAGATATAATTTAAAAATGAAATTGCCTTATTCCTCTGTTGTTGTTTTTTGTCAAAATTCTCAATGAAAAAAACCGAATTGAATATCTAATTGGTATTGCTTGATTCCATTAATTCTGGACACACTGATGCCCACCATTGGGCAGGTGTTTTTGGCTAAAAAGTTAAATACAGAATATTCAAGACTACTCCCTCATGCCCTATGTTAAGTGCTTCATCTTTTTCAAATTTATATAAGAAAGAGAACAGGTCCTCAAATTTAATCTTTATTCCTGGGAAAGAAAGAAGTAAAATAGAAATTGCACATGTAAACTTAACTCTAACAGTGCTAGATTTTTGACAAGCTGTAAATACATGAATTCTCCTTTAAAAATCATTCTATGAATAGTAAAAGAAAGATGTGTCTATTGTGTGCTGGTGAATTAAATGTTGGAATACAGGGTTTTATATTTATGTTGTGTGACCCACTTAAAGAAATTTCTATCAGTCTCTCATGGAGCCCCTTTCTGAGTTATTTCCTCCATTTAGTCACTGTGTTATGATAAAAGAGGACCTGATGCAGAGGGCTTAAGTGGAGAGCAAATGCTTTGAGAGTGATTAGGGCAAAGAATGTACGGATGTGCTTTATACAATTGATGTATGTATATGTGTGGATTGTGATAAGAGTTGTATGAGCCCCTAATAAAATGTAAAAAAAGAAAAAAATGTTAGGTCTTAAATTTTTGTGTATGTGGAGACAAATAATTCAGGATATAGGAGACCTGTGAGAGCCTACTGCCTTGCTCTGTAAGACTGCTTTCTTCTCTGAGCTTCCCTGCCCGTGCTTTTGCACTTGGGAATTTAAATGAATAGTCTCTGAAAGGAGCAGCCTCTTTGGAAAGGAAAAAGAAGGAACGGGAAATGACTCAGATCCAGTAAGCTTAGATGGAGAGGCTTGAACTCTGCTTTTCTAGTATGCCAAATAACAAGGAGCACAAATTCAATTACCCATATCAAAGATGGAAATGTGTACATGCTTTCATTCTAAGATTTAGGGAGATGCAGCTGTTTTCAAAGGTCTACTACAATTTAGATATTATATGACTCTAAAAATGTTTCGATATATTCCATTTCCCTATCCCAAAGCACAATCTCTTGCTAGTAGAGTCTGAATAACAGAGCCTGTGTAAATCTACCCACAGAGATTGTGAAAGCAGGTTCTTCAGCCAGATGTCTGGGTTGAAACCATAGCCCCACCCTTTATTAGCTACAAATCTTGGTAAAGCATGGTTCTGTGGCTCACTTTCTCACCTTTAAAAATGATATTTAAGTAATACTACTTCATTGTGTGTCTGTAGGTGTACATTTCTAAAGATAAAGTATTTCAACTTTACTAATAAAGAAATTTATCAATATAAATGAACTATATAAAAGGTTAGCTTCTGTTAAAGCTTATTTTAATTCATTTTGCAATGGTTAATGATATCTATAGTTGGCTATTTCTCTCTGTCTCATCTATATTTTTTCTTCTTTACCTCTGTCTGGCCTCCCTCTTCTAAGTAGGTATCTTTGGAGGCCTGTACTTACCTCCCAGATGCCTTGGACAAGTGTGTTTGGATCCTGCAGGCTGGAAGCCAGGAGCCTTGCTGGGTCTCTCTAGGGTCCAAGTTATGCTCATTGTGATCTCCATCAAGCTCCAGAGATTGCCAGACATGGATTTCATTAATCCTACCATCAGTAGGCCTGAATTCATTGCAACTAATACAATACCTGATCCTCTAACCATGCCAACATTTTCTTGACACTGTGGATGACCTTCTGTTATTTCTCAACAAATGTTGGCAAGCACAACCTGGCCTGGGAAGTAACACAGCTCAGCGGGCCACAAACTGCTGAGTGCATCCATGCTGAAATGAACAGCACATTCCAAAGTGATCCACAGCAGCACAGGGGAAGAAAAGCAGAAAGAAAAGAAAGAATGCAGAAACACACAGGAGAGAGTAATCTTCTAGGGCACCAGCCTTCCATATTTACTGTTGCTTCGTGTAAAAGTGGGGGGACTTCTTTTAAGAAGCCCAGGCCATTCCTATTGTAGTACCATGATTTATAATGCTATTCCCCATGGTCTTCACCTTCATTAAAAAGACTCACAGATGTCCTCCTGATGGGACAAGTCTCTAAAACTTTGAAGTTTCTGCCAACACCACCAAACGAGAAAACAGCATGCCGTATGTATGAGTTGGTTAAGTTACAGCTCAGATTTGGGATAAAATGATATTGGCTCAATTTACTGTAGGGACTGATATATAGTGTACGAGATGTGTGAGAAAAAGAAGATTTTTGTTAAAGGGCTTTTTTATTTTTCCTTGTGACCGTGTGTGTGAAATTGGTATTTTAAACAATTTTTCCTATTCTATTACTACATATTCTACACCCACTAGTGAGGTTTTCATTGTCCTGGTCCGTCTACCAGATCTGTGATCCTCTGCTGCTCTGTCTAGCAGGATGGCACAAGGGAGGTTGAAGGGAGGTGAGACCCTTGAGGCACTTCAAGTGGTCCAAATAACCATGAAATAAATACTGGATGAAGAGTGTTAGATCCCAGTTACTGTGATTGCATCGGCAGAAGAAAAGAGTAAGCACAAGTTTGCCTGCCTTCAAAGAACTCACATTCTAGACAGAGACAGATGCTATATTAATTAATAATTAGACACTATAGCATTGCCAGAAAGAAAATTGTCAGAGTTCTGTGGAAAAGGAAAACAGAAAGTGTAATATAGTCTGGGTGTGGAGGTAAATGTTTGGATGAAGGAATGGTTACATCTGGCTGCAGTCTGTATTAAAAAGAAACACATAAAGAAGGCTAAAACCTAAACTTCCAGGTGGGAGTTTTAATAAATGATCAGCAGAATGTGCCAACCAGTGCTTTCAAATAAGGATAGTTTAAATGAGTTTAAAGTTTTGAATTGCCACTTTTCAGAGAAATTTCCTGCCTTTGTATGAAATAATGAATGTTAGCTATTCCCCCTGCATTTCTGGGGACCAAGGCTTTAATCTAGAATCAAATCCCACTCAGCACCTTCACTGAATTTAGCATCAAATTCTGCACAGAAGGTTATTGTAGTTAGGTGCCACCAACAACCCTACATACAACACCTCTCTCCCTTGGAGGCTTGGTCCTACCTTTACCATCTTCGCAAGCGTTGCCGTGTTTTCATCTGCTCTTGCAGCCGCTATGCCAATCCATCTCATCGAGAGCCACAGGACTCTACATTGATTGGATACTAAAAAATGTCTAAATGAATGTGAGAATCAGCTGGAAAGACTTGTATGAAGCTTGTCAATAAATTTTAAGAATACAAACCAATATAGGTCGACTCTGAATAGAAATGGTCAGTATATTGAGAATTGGACACTAATGTCCCTGTGTGAGTCTTCCCTTTTGCCTTGAATAATGTGCACTGCATGGGGCCCTAGTGGAACAGTGGGTTACATGTTGGACTGCTTGTCACGAGTTCAGCTAGAACTCACCAGCCACTCCCTTGGAAAAGATTTACAGCTTCAGAAATCCAAAGGGGAAATTCCTCTGTCCTGTCCTATGGGTTCTCTGTGACTCAGAATGGCCATTGTGGCAGTATGGGAGTTGAGTTGGATGCGCCCCTGTCTTGTTGGTGAAGAAAGCCCTCGTGTCTGAGTCTTGTTCCTTTGTTAATATGAATCTTGTCACAGATGTCTGTGATACACTTTATTATTAGCTGCTCTTCAAAGCTCTCCCCAATCATGGTGACCATATACAGAAAATAAAATGATGCTGGTCCTGTACGATCCCCTCATAGGTTGTGCATTGAACATGGTGATCTTTAGGGTTTCTATTGGCTAATTTTTCAGAATTAGAATTGCAAGACTTTCTCCTGAGTCCATCTTAAGGTGGACAGTCCACTGAAACATATTCAGCATGGTAGCAGCATGCAGACCCCCCAGTGTAGATGAACACGAGGGAATTGAACCTGAAATATTCACTCCGATGGCAGCAATTCTGCTACTGACCCCTCAAAAGGGTAACTTGACACCCTGAGTGGACATTATGGTTCAAAACTGATGAGACAAGTCTTTTTTTTTTTTGATTGGGGTCTTTATTTATTTTCCAGTGGTAGCCTCGAATGAAGCGGTAAAATATATTTTTCATAATAAAATATACTTCCTGAGGGATAAAGAGTTAACTGTGTAAGAATATGACCTGTTTTGATATGTTCCAACATATGATAAGAATGATAAATTATGTTATTGTTTGTAACCCTGATCCAGAAACTAGATCTGTAGCTGTGGAGTTAGGTCAAGTAATTTAATTTTTAGAACTAAAACTCCATCCTCTCTAATCAGGAATTCTAATACTTATATTCAGTGTTTACTCAATAAAAATTTAACTAAATACTTTTAAAAGGTGTTTAAAAGTCACTTTTTACATGTAACCCCTCACAATTAATATGCACTCTATGTATTTTATTAATCCCCTCTATTGTTGGGTATTTTCAAATTGATTCCAGCTCCTAGAGCAGAAATGTCCCATAAGGTAACTTAGGCTGATATCTCATGGGAGGGATAGCCAGACATTTTCTCCTGTAGGGTGACTAGAGGGTTAAAACACTGCCATTTGGCTTTAGTAAGGGGGCAGGGGGGAAGGGGCTAAACCATTGCATTACCAGGGCTTCCCTAACCTTCTTTGCAGATATGGAAACTGAGAGTCAGATGATTACTTGTTCAAAGTTATGGAAACAAACAAACAAAAAATGCAGAGCCTTATCCACTAATTCTAAATTTTATGAAATCGCCAATACATTCTGATTACCAAATTGTGTTGTTTGCATTTGAATGCGCTCAGCAAAGAGTACTATGTTATAAAAATGGCGGATGCTACAAGGTCATCAAAGAATCCAACATTTACTCCATGTTTTTATGCTTTCATCATTTAAACAAACCTTTCCTGAAACTTAGTCAGTAGGCTTGCTCACTATCCTACTCTGTAGGGCAGGGTGAGGAATTGCTTTGCCCCTAGATCTAGAGATATATTTCTATATATTTATTTGTTTTATATTGGCACAGGGATCTAAAAGCCATTAGACAGTTGCAAGGTAATCATTTAAAAAATCATTTTATGGGGCTCTCACAGCTCTTATAACATTCCATACATCAACTGTATCAAGCATATTTGTACATATATTGCCATTATCATTTCAGAAACATTTCCTTCTACTTGAAACTTTTCGTATGAGCTCCATTTCCCCCACCCTCTCACCCTCATGAATCCTTGATCAATTATATATTGTCATTATTAAAGATCATCATTTTTGAATAACTACTTATATAGTTTACTGCAGCACAAAGGGACACAAGTAATTTCAGATGCTGGATTTTAGTCATTAAACTCACTAGGCTGTTGAGTTAAGCAGTATGCCCTTCCTTCATGGTTGCATTTGGCTGCACCTACCAGAATAAAAGTGATAGGTGTGTAATAGTGTTTACGACCCAGTTAAACATACATATAAAGAAAAAGTCAGTCCAGGGTGAAGATGCCTTAAAAAAACATGTAAATTGTAGTATTTTCAATGAAATGAATTTTAGATAGGTAATATTTATAGTATCATCCCCAAAGAGCAGCAACTATTCACAATATTAAGAGTACTCTTTGAATGAGTTTTTTCTTTAATATTTTCACTTGAAAATATCCCTAACTTTATCATAGAAAGTACTAGGAGTACTATGTAATTTATTGAATCCTTTAAAGGTAAGGCATTCATTTTGTATAGAGGGAGTTGAAAGATTCATTGAATAAAATCTGAGGTAGAGAAAGAGTTTTTAAGTAACGAACATACTGCTAATTAAATTGCGCATTTTCTTATGATTGCTAGTCCTATAATTGGAATTAACTAAACTAAACTAAATTCATTGGCCACAAATGTTCTGAACGAGGTGTCCATTTTGAAATTAAACAGCATTTTTTTCCAATCAAAGTAACCATTCTCAGAAAAGAAATATTATTTCAATGATATGATGGCAAATATAAAATCTGAATGTGCTTTGATAATCAGCCTAATTTGCTGAGCATTTAACTTGTATTTTATCATTAAAGTATAGTCGGGATGATATATAGATATTCTAATTATATAAAATTATCAATATTAGACTATATTTGTGCTATGAGAATTAAAATGGCTCAGCTAACTACGAGTTACTGCTGATGGAGGAAAGCTTAATTACACCTTCCTCCCCATCTTTTTCATGATATCTTTTTCATAATGGAACTTCTTAAAATGAAATTAAAGGTTTCTGAAAAATAATTATTTCCTTTTCATTTACTAAAACAAGTTCCTTTATTTTAGATAGTGCTTCTCAAAGATGCCTAAGGATTCTTCTTACTACTGCACCTTGCAGAAATATAGGAATTCGTTTCTGAAAGGGAGATAATATTCATGAGACATCAACAATCTCCTCAAAAGACAGACCTAAGAACTGCCAAGGACTATAATCTTCATGATTAAATAGGATAGATAGCAGATCAAATCCTGAAAGACACACATATATTGTAATAGTTACTAGGATTTTGTTAAACGACAGCCTGTGGGTTCCAGTGTCAGCAGCAAATGTCTGTGAGTACCAACAACTCTGATGACGCAACATTAAGATTTAAAATACTCTGAGGAGATTATTAGTGAATAGTACTTCCTTGAGTATTTAACTTTTTAATGTTTATTTAATAATCCATCTCACTAGTTTAATATTTTAAGCAAAAGAATCCTGTTGATGCAGTAGTTAAGCCCTCCACTGGTAACTGAAAGGTCAGCCGTTCGAAGCCCCAGCCACTCCGCAGGAGAAAGAAGGGGCAATCTGCTTCTATAGAGATTACAGCTTCACAAATTTTATGGAGTAGTCCTGTTTCTGTCTGATAGAGTTCCTATGACCTGGAATTGACATGTTGGCAATGGGTTGCATTTAAAAGCTGTTTCAAAATAGGCCATATTTTTCATCCCTGAAATTATGTTTCTGTGTGGCTTCATTACGCAGTGACGCTCTAGCCTTGCCTAAGTAAGTTAATCTCAAAGAATTTCATCTTGAATCAACACTATTTTCTGTCTGCTTTTGAGATCATATTGGTGGTTAGCATGGGATAATTTCATTTAAATAACCCAGGCTTAATATCATGGATAAGTTTATGAATTAAAATGGAAGGCAATGGACCAGTGCTAGGCAAGGTGATCCATGACCAAATTGTTCTGACCTTTGAAGTACTGTCTGCTGCCCGCTTGGCAAATTGAATTCACTCTTCTCATTCATGCATAACTGGGGTCACATTAAACATTAAAAGAGTTTAGCTGTGTTCCCTCTCATCCTCTGGCGTAGGTTAAACCTGTTGTTACTCATTGGTCCAGCATGAGGAAGGTAATGTGGGCTTCAAAAAATTGAAAGATAATGAATGAAACTTTCAATAAACCTCTTGAATTCCTCTTGTAGATGTGTGTGTGTGTTGGTGTGTGCGTGTTGGTGTGTGTGTCTGTTGCCTAACATTGTGTGTATTGGAAATCATAATATGATGCTAAAATGGTGTCAAATTTCATCTTCTAAGTGTCGACATTGTCTAAGTATAAGGCTTGTGACATGCATATAGGGGACATGAACGCAAACCAGGATGTCAACAAGTGCACATTAAATCTTAACAACAACAACAACAAAAAATTTGCAAATCTTCTTTTATACCTTGGAAGCCCCTAAAATTTACATAAGACCATCGTGGGTCACACAAGTGGAAAGGATTTTAAGAGGGTTGAATTATGTGAGGGTTGCGTGACATTAAAAAGAATGAGTACCACGTGAGTTACGCTTTAGTCAAGACCCAGAGGAGATGGTCTGAAACGCGGCAAAAATGGCTTTCAGAGATTGGGAAAAAATGATGGTCCAGAGAAAATGAAGTAGAAATGCCAGAAGTATCATAGAATACGGACAAAAATTCTTTGAAAGTTGAGTCTCTAGAGTGGATATGCTAAATGATGCTCTAAATCAAGCAGGTATAAAACGTTATAAAGGAGGTTTCATGGGACTCTTTTTATAAGCAATACTCTAAAGAGAATGTATTATTTAGTTTGATGGAAAAACTCAGCAATGACCATCCTCTCTAGTTCAGGGATGATGGAGGATGTGAACGAATGGACCAATAAGATATCATAACACCTTTTCCAGTTTCCAGATATAATCTAGTTCTCAAACTCCAAATCCATTAATTAATGAATGGCTGAGTCATCATGAGTAATGGCTTTACAATACCATGACAGTTAAAGATTCCTCAGTTTTATAAAATACTAAGCACTCTTCAGTCAAATAACAACACACTGCAAAAATATAAATCTCCTGCCACTTCGAAGACAGTTGAGCACAGTTTGATATTGTGGACCTGAACCGTGATTATTACCCTGCTGTTAAAGGTTACATTGAGTCCATCTGGTGCACGGAGCTCACAGAAATTATTTCTATGGTTTTAGAATGCATAGTTGGAAAAGATGTGCTTGGGTGCTGGGAGAACCTATATTTATTTATTTTTAACCTTTGGATTTAGAGCTATTGAAGAAGTACAACCACAGTTTAGATTTCTGACTCTTCCTATTCCCACTAACAGCCAAAATGATTCATCAAAAACTTCCTAGGAAATTGGATTCAAGATGATAATATGTTTTTATCCTAAGTTAACATTCCTCAGAGAAAACCTACCATGTGGGCAATGAATATACAAATGTGTTTTACACAACTGATGTATGTCCGCGTTGTGATAAGAGTTGTATGAGCCCCTAATAATAAAATGATTGATATAAAAAAAGAAAAATCTACCATGCAAGAGGCCTTGCTGATACTACCAAAAAACAAGCAAATTCACTGTTGATTCTGACTCATATTGATGATATAAGACAGGAAAGAACTGCCTCTGTGGGTTTCCAGGGCTATAAATCTTTACATGGGCAGAAAACTTCATGCTTATCCCATGGAGTTTGAACTGCTAACCTTGTGATTAACAGTCCAAGGTATAACACACTATGCCACTGGAGATTTACACCATGGATACTTCAGGATACCAATATTGGCTTGCAAATGGTGGGTGTGGAGATTTTGCATACATTGAGCCACCAAGATAAATTTAACCACCCCAAACTGATATAATCTAGCTGCTACTGAGTATTAACTTTTCATCAACAGAAACCCAAACTAGTTTCCATCCTTCAAAGATACCAATCTGGTATTCAGTTTCAAGAGGACTACAGTGCACCCTTTGCATCAGAAATATCTCTTGATTGAGAGAAATGCGTATTAAAGATACAGAACCGAATTCTAGTGACCTTGGCCAGCACAACCATCTGAGAGCCTCTGAAGTTTCTGGCCTGCCACTTTAAATCTTGAATGATATCACCTCGGGACAAGGAAATGACCTGACAACAAGGGAGGTACAGAAGAAGACAGGTGTGCCTCCACAGGACATATCATCCACAATTTGCCAAGTTAACAGAGTAAATGAAGATGAGACACCAACTAGCTCACAAGCATGATATGCTAACTCCTGTATGTGATTTTCACCTAAGTCCATGACCATTTTACGCTTCTGGGTTCTTAGGTAAAATAAGTGAGTCTAATGTCCAATAACAGGGATGAGTGGTCCCACTTACTCTCATTTACAATGACACACTTTAGGAATTTGTGCATTAATTTGTATTGATTTAGATATTCCATTCTCAAAAGGGGAATTTTTATATCAGTGATACAAGGAAAGCCCAATAGAACTCCAATCTATTTGGACTCTCTATGTCAAAAGACTAACAGATAAGGTAACACAATCACAATGCCAAAATGGGTAATTGATTCTCTTCATCAAGAGGAGGTTGTACTACTGTCATTCAATGGTGGCAAGGAGATTTTTGTCACCTATCTGACCCATTGAAGCAACTCTTGATACTGTCTGGCTTGATTTGATAAATGAACACATGCATCAGTCACACACTGTGATGATAAGCCCAGGTCACATATGGATGATAGTTGTGATCACCACAAGGTAATAAACCTATACAAGCAGTGGGGCTACACAACGTTTAGGTGCACCTAGAGTAAATAACAGATAAGAAATGTCATGATAAACATGTCAAGACGAACAATAACCTCAATGACTGTAGTTTGCAACTTAAAAATAATGTTAGAATTTCATCCAGGCAGAAAGACCAAAAAGCAATCAGAACATCATAGTAGCTGTCCTGGACTGGGATGAATTTACATTTGAAGCACGTGGACCTGAGAAGCATAAGGAGCACATGTAGGTGACGTTATTAGTGTTGTACTAGGAGCTCTAGTGGCTTAAGGGTTAAATGCTTGGTTGCTAATCAAAAGGTTAGTGGTTTGAGTCCACCCAGAGACTCCATGGGAGAACCCTAACAATCTACAACCATAAAGAATACATATGTTTATTAAGGGCTTTGTTATAATAGCATCACTGTTCAATTTTTCATTCTACCCAAACTTTCTCATATTCTCTCAGATGTGGTGTTCTTCAGAGCACCCTAAAAATTCCCCTACATTCAAATCTCAGTGTCATGACCTGCTTCCTAAAGAATTTTATTTAGGGGAGAATTCTACCAAGATTATAAATCATAGATTAAAATTAGAACTCAGACATCTGGACTTGTGTTGTAGCACTTTCTCTACATCCCGCTACCTAAGAGCTCCTCAACACATATTTTCTCACCTATGTTAGTACATGGAGTAATATTACAATTTATTTTTTCAAGCTTGTGTCCAAAAGTAGGGCATAAAAGCCTCA
This sequence comes from Tenrec ecaudatus, assembly GCF_050624435.1. Classification (NCBI taxonomy): domain Eukaryota; kingdom Metazoa; phylum Chordata; class Mammalia; order Afrosoricida; family Tenrecidae; genus Tenrec; species Tenrec ecaudatus. The sequence continues at coordinate 33,666,602 of NC_134537.1, forward strand.
CAGAGAAAGGTGTTGCAGCCTGCATAGACTTATCTTCTAATTGGGCATTGTATATCTTGTATAGTTTACAGTTGTAATAGAATCTTTTCCATTACAGAGTTTAGCTGTCAGCATAATATGGTTTTCTTGGCTATGATTCTCAATGAACTGAGATCTCTAGGCTTTCTCTTTGAACTGTCTATGTCACGTAACATGTTGGATAAATTGTTTTTGAGCAGCTACCATAACATGCTTATATTTTCATTGTATATTGAAAATTATGTTGGAATTAATGAATATTGAAGTATTTTCCTTACAGAACTGGAGCTTGAAATGTACTCGAGTATGAGCTGTTAACAAAGGCTATTGTTCCTGATTTTCCACTATTAATATTGCCAGTACAAGCATATTCGCAAAATTTCTTATTATTCTACTTTGTCTTTTCTGTTATTATGTTTCTTACTATAGCTACTTACCTAAAATAGAAGCCCAGGTGGCCTAGTGGTTACACATTGGAAGGTGATCTGAATGCTCAGCAGTTCAAAACCACCAGCAGCTCCCCAGCAGTAAGACTGAGCATTCTACTTCTGAAAACAGTTCCAGACTCAGAAACCCACAGGGGTCACTTTGAGTGAGCATTGGCTTGATGGCGATGAGTTTGGCTTTTTGGTTTTTCTACCTAAAATAAAATGAGTGCTTATTGTTCTTTTCAGGAACCTGCAAGCATTTCTGTATTTTTAAGGAAACAATTTCTTTCAACACTTTTTGGGGTGATAATAAGGCTTTCTTTTTTTTAAATCATTTTATTAGGGACTCGCACCGCCCATCTCAATCCACACATACACCAATTGTGTAAAGCACATTTGTATATTCGTTGCCCTCATCATTCTCAAAACTTTTGCTCTCCATCCAAACCCCTGGCATCAGGTCCTCATTTTTCCCCTCCCTCCCCACTCCCCTTCCCTCATGAACCCCTGATAATTTATAAATTGTTCTTTTGTCATATCTGGCTCTGTCCCATGTCTCCCTTCCCCCACTTTTCTGTTATATGTCTCCCAGGGAGGAGGTCAAATGCAGGTCCTTGAAGTAGGTACCCCCTTTCCAACCCACTCTCCCTATGCCCTCCCAGTATCGCCACCCACTCCACTGGTCCTGAGGGAATCATTCGCCCTGGCTTCCCTGTGTTTCCAGTTCTCATCTGTGCCAGTGTACCTCCTCTGGTCTAGTCAGGCTTAGAAGGTAGGATTCGGATCATGACAGTGGGGTGGGGGAGGGGGGAGGAAACATTTAGGAACTAGAGGAAAGTTGTATTTCTTATCATTGCTACGTTGCACCCTGACTGTCTCGTCTCTTCCCCAAGACCCTTCTGTAAGGGGATGTCCAGTGGTCTACAAATGGGTTTTGGGTCTCCACTCTGCACTCCTCCACTCATTCACTATGGTAAGATTTTTGTTCTGATGATGCCTGATACCAGATCCCTTGACACCTTGTGATCGCACAGGCTGGTGTGCTCCTTCCAGGTGGGCTTTGTTGCTTCTGAGCTAGATGGCCACTTGTTTACCTTCAAGACCCCAGACACTATATCTTTTGATAGCCGGGCATCATCAGCTTTCTTCACCACATTTGCTTATGCACCCATGTCACAACCAAATTTTTCAGTTTTATATATCACATATTTAGTTTAAGAACCCTACTATTTCTTGCATTAATATTTTGTTTTCTATTAAATGTCCTTTCAATTTCCACTAAACAGAATTTGAACCACCCTTCAGAGGCCAATATTAGCCTTCTCAATCCTTATTATCCCACTTCTTCAATAACTTCTTGTCCTAAACTACAAGTCATCCTTTGAGATAGTTAATCTCTAAGCTTCTAGTGTTCATTTCCTTCTAGGATTTTAAAGCACATGCATAATGTGTCTGTTTAGTTATCTTATCCTCCAAGTTCCATTACTCCTTCTTTTCTCTCAAAGACTAGCCTGCTAGATGGTAGTTACTAAGAAATGTTTACCGAGTGGATGAAGTACAGATGAGTGCTGACAAAATAATAGCTGAAAGACCAGCCACAGAACTTATTTCAGCAGAATTTGAGAGAATAATTCAAAGGACAGCAAAGCCATTGGCATGAAAGTAGATACACCCCTCTTGCTTAAATTTAATACTAAAGTTCAATGACAAAAATGAAAAAATAAAATGCATTTTGCAAAATTTACTTAACCACCATATTTCATAATGAATTTAGAATGTAATGCAAGTCTAGCTTAGGTCTTAGCAAGGTTATCTTCAATATTTGTTTTTTTTTTTGGATATGCTTATGTTAATTTCTCTCAAATACATCCTAGAAGTTTGTCTATTTTAGGCATTCAATGTTTTTTAAAGGGCATTGTTTTATCTCTATCTTTAGCCATGATTTGGTTGCAACAGTGTAAATTTTTGAGTGGCGAGAATGTTGAGAGTGATTTACTACCATGAGATATATTTCATGAGATATAATGTTATGTTAGAAATACAATTTTGAATGGGAGGTGGGAGAAAGGAAGGGATGAGGACCAACCCAGGGACAAGGGAACAACAAGTGAACTAAAATCAATGGAAGGAAGGTCATAGGATGCCTAGTGGGGCTCAATCAAAGGCATTGTAGCAGCGAGGAATTACTAAACCCAAATGAAGGCCAAACATGATGGTGGGACAAGAGGGAAGTAAAAATGAAATAGAGGAAAGAATCAGGAGGTAAAGGAGATTTATAAAGGCATGTAAACATAGGCATGCATATATATATATGCACAAGAACACTTTGTTCTAACAATCTGGCATTCTGTGATGCTCTCCTTCCCAACACTATCACTGAAGACAAAATGGGTACATAAGCAAATGTGGTGAAGAACGCTGGTGGTGCCCAGCTATCAAAAGATGTAGCATCTGGGGTCTTAAAGGCTTGAAGATAAACAATCAGCCATCTAGCAGAGAAGCAGCAAAGCCCACATGGAAGAAGCACACGCTCCTGTGTGATCATGAGGTGTCAATGGCATCAGGTATCAGGAATCTAAGACACAGAATAAAACCATACCCAAGGTGAATGGGATGGGAGGGACATGGAGTGGAGACTCAGTGCCCATCTGTAGACAATTGGACATCCTCTCACAGAAGGGTCACAGGGAAGCGATGAGCCAGTCAGGGTACAGTATAGTAACGATGAAACACTTTCCTGTAGTTCTTTGGTGCTTCCTTCACCCCACTATCATGACCTCAATTCTACCTTACAAATAGGATTAGACATGCACCCAGCTACAGATAAGAGCCTACAACACAGGGATCCAGGATAGATCATCCCCTCAGGGCCAACAAGGAGAGTAGAGCTACAAGGATAATTAGGGTAGGGTAGGGGGGGAGGGAGAAATCAAACACAAGGATCAACTAGAAACCCCTCCCAGGGGGATGGATAACAGAAAAGTGACTGAGAGGCGAGGAAGGATGATGTAAGATATGGAAAAAAATAATCTATAACTTATCAAGAGTTTTTGAGGGAGGGTAGACGGAGGGAGGGGGAAGAAATGGGGAGCTGATATTAGGGGCTCAAGTGGGAAGAGAATGCTTTGAAAATGATGGCAACATATGTGCAAATGTGCTTGACACATTTGGAGGAAGGTATGGATTGTGATAAGAGATGTAAGAGCCCCCGATAAAAGTAAAGAATTACCAGACGCTTCAGAGACCAGCAAGCCATTGGCAATGGTACTTCCCTCTGAAATTTCATGTGAGGTCAGCAAAGGTACCTTATTATGTAAGTGGCTCTAATGTTTTAATAAATATCACTTTTCATTAGAATGTAAATTTTACCTTAGAGTATTAATTTCTTAGGGCGGACATAACAAAATGGCAGAAACTGGGTGGTTTATCAGAAAAAAATAAAAGATTTTCTCACCAAAAAAAAAAGAAATAAAATTTTAAGCAATTATCATTTACACTTCTTAATATTTGGAATGCAATGTCCAAAGCTGGTTTCAGTATCTTGGCCAGGACAATAAAATTAAGTACCTTTTAAAATATTCTGCGTATCTTGGATTCAAAAAGGGAATTATTGCTTTTCTATACCTATAAATATATGCTCATAAGCAGTCAACAAAGGAATATAATAGCTAACTATAATTATTTTGTAAGTTTTCACTGAAGTCATCTGTCAGCTTACCTTAATACCTTGTGTAAGTTCTAATCAATCATAGAATCCTAGGACTAAGGAAAACATTAAATATCACCTAATCCAAACTGTCTAGCTTCTTTTATATATTCTCAAAGAAAAGATTTATGCATAAGTGATTTTTTTTCTATTGAATTCTTTCTGTAAATTAAAGGTCACTCACTCACTAACTCTGACTCCAAGAGAGGAGCCCTGGTGGTGTAGTGGCTGCAGATTAGGCTGTAACCCCAAGGTCAGCAGTTCAAAACCATAAACCGCTCCTGGGGAGAAAGGAGAGACTTTCTAATATAAAAAGTTACAGTTTTGGAAAACCACAGGGAAGTTCTATCCTGTCCTATAAGGTTTCTATGAGTCAGATTACAAATATACTTGCCAAAATTCCATATTCTGCTGATATTGCAACTTTTTGAACCTGCGTTATAAAAATAAAAATAACTGTTAATGGGGATAAGTAATACTCAGATTTGGTTTGAAAGTTATATTTGCCTCTGTTTTGTGAATAAAATAAATGGGTGTGTGAAGTTGGTGATAGAATTATTGTTTTATATATTTTTATTCAAGTGATGTGGTAAAAGCTATTTAGTTATGGTTAAGACTGCAATTTATTTAGCATCATACTTGTCCTTTTGAACTTGCTCTTCCATTTTTTAAATATTTAAAAATCACACACTTTTTGGGCTTTAATAAAATAACTGCTTTCAGAAATATATCTGTATACATGATTTAAGAACTCATCTGCAAAGCGCAATCATTCCCAGTATTAATAAATCATAGGTCAAAAGTATCAATGCATGTTATTACCATAGGCTGCATTGTACATTGGATTTAAAAATTATAATTGGCCTTACTTACAAAGGGTTAGAATGTTTAGAGACATTTTCTGAATGGTAGATACTGCTATGGTGACTTCCATGTAGAAATAAAACCTGAGTGCTAGAAGTAAACATCCGACTGTGGGTTAAGTACCATCAGACAGATTACCTGTATTTCTTCCCTTTCCTTTCTTTCCCTCCATGTTTCTCTCTTTCTCCAATGTATCCTTTCTGTCTCCAGCTCTTTCTTACTCTTGCTTTTGCTCTCATGCTCCTTCCTCCAGTTTTTCTATCGCCATATGGGGATGTAATTGAATAGGTTGTACATGGAAACATAAACGTTGCAATGGAGTGAAATTTCTTACTGTGGCTCTTCTACCCAAGTCTCTGAGTTTTCCACCAAATGCTTGGCTGGCACTATGCAGATATTTGTAACACCGATGCAGGAGATTGGGCTCTTTTTGTTACCGTTGCCTTTCTGTGAGGATAAGCCATCTTTGAAGCAGGAAGAGAAGGAACAAAACAAAGGACTATGGAAGAGCTTGTCCAAGATCCCGGTCTGAAGCTTGGGGGTTCCTAAGGCCAAGTGATTCACAGAGACTCAAGGAGTAGTATCAAGTTTCTGGGGTGCCCTCTCCTTATCTGGCCCAAGATTGTGGAACTGTGGAACAGAGTGAGAGGTAGGCTGGCTTCCTGGCTAATAGCTGAGAGATTCAGAACTAAAGAGATTTGACTACCATGTGGCTGAGAGGCTGAGATATGAAAATAGGTTTGGTTTCTGGATGAGGAGATGAATGGCTACATCGTTGAAGATCAGATATTGATTTGTGGTAACCTATTTGCTACCCATTTAACCCTTTATTTATTTATTATTTATTTATGCATTCTTATTGTTTAATTTTTATTGTGATTTGACTGGAAGTGTACAGGACAAATTGGTTTTCTATTCAATAATTGACACACATTCCGTTTGTGACCTCGTTTGCAATCCCTATAAGGCATTAGCATTCTTTACATTTCCTTCCTACATTTATAATTTAAAAATCATTTTAATCGTGATTATTTCCTATGAGTTCTGTGTAGCCATTGCAACAAATTATCGAATTCACCATAGATTAAAAAGTGGAGTAGAGCTGCTGGTGGACCTGTAGGTTGTACAGCCACTAAGGAAATCGATTTGGCAATGTCTAAAACAGATAGAAATTGAGCTACCATACGACCTAGCAATCCTGCTACTGGGCATATACCCAGAAGAGGCAAGAAACAAACCATGGCTAGACATATATGCTCCAATGTTCATCGTGGCACAGCTCACAATTGCAAGGAGTTGGAAACAACCTAAATTTCTATCAACAGATGAATGGATTGAAAAACTGTGATACATACACACAACGGAGTACTACTGTGTATCACTAACAAGCAGTGATGAATGGGTGAAGCACATCACCGCATGGGAAGAACGGGAGGAACTGATGCTAAGTGAAGTAAGCCAAGCACAAAAGGACAAGTACAACATGAGTCCGCTGAAATAAGCTTCAAAAAATGCAAAGGGAACATAGGGGAAAAGCTACGGTCTACAAACATTCCTGGGGTGAGGTTCAGGTAGTATGGCAGGGGCCACACCAAATCCAGGGGCACATAAGGTAGCCAACTAAAAAGGAAGGGGGAACAAAAGAAATGTGTAGCGGGGGAATGGCACGACCCCACCCAAGAGAAGGGTATTGTTTATATCTCATCAGGGAAAGAGTGACCAGACTTCAACCAGGTGTTCCGGGATGTGAATGCAGCATATTGGCATGGTGCAGGGAGATGGCATGGAGCAAGGACCTGGCCCCAATCCCAGCTATGTGGACAGCTGCTCCTCCCCCAAGAAAAATTTATTTCAGAGGACAGCACTGAAGCTGGTGCTGGGAGAAAGGGACATGTCTGTTCAGAGCACATGGGAGCAAATGAAGGGGAAGGAAGAGTGGAGCGCATCCTGACCCGCCAAGCCTGGCGGATGCTTTCACCGCTCCAAACAGCCAATGTACCGATTGGGCCATATGGCTGATGCCACTATGAGACTTGACGTCCCTCGCTGACCATGACCCTACGAAGGACAACACTGGAGACACAGTGTTAGGATTGACCCGACTGATCCCACTACATCGAGGCAAAATACTAAGGGGGTGTAGTAAAGCTGCGGGGGAGAGCAGAGAAGGGAGGTCCTGAGAGAAAGCCAAGGATAGACTTTGGGGCCAGGCGTCGCACCCCATCGGACTCAACTGCAGGACATTCCTAGAGGTCAACAAACAGACCTTGAACTATTTACATGTTATTCTTATTTATTTATTTATCTATCTCTCTATTTTGTCACTGTTTCTCTCTCTCTTTTTTGGTTGTCGTTTTGTTTTCTTTTGTCACTTTGCTTGCTAGGTCTTGGTTTTTTTGGTGCATATCTCTGCAGATCTATCTAGATAAGATAGGTTGGATGAAAAGTCTGGAGGAGGTAACAATGGGACCGATGGTTCTGGGGGGAAATGGGAGAGGGGGAGTAGGGTAGAAGAGGTGGTGTTGACCAACCCAGGGACAAAAGAAAAACAAGTGATCCAAAATCAGTAGCAAGGAGGGTGTGAGGGGCCTGGTAGAGTTTGATCAAGGGCAATTTAACCAAGAGAAATTACTGAAACCCAAATGAAGGCTGAGCATGATAGTTGGACAAGGGGAAAGTAAAAGTAAATAAAGGAAAGAATTTGGAGGCAAAGGGCATTTATAGAGGTCTAAATACAGACATGTGTATATATAAATACATTTATTTATGATGATGGGGAAATAGATCTACATGCATATATATAGGTTTAGTATTAAGGTAGCAGATGGACATTGGTCCTCCACTCAAGTACTTCCTCAATGCAAGAACAGTTTGTTCTACTAAATTGACATTCCATGATGCACACTTTCCCGACATGATCACTGAAGACAAATGTGTGTATAAGCAAATGTGGTGAAGAAAGCTGATGATGTCCGGCTATCAAAGATAGCGTGTCTGGGGTCTTAAAGGCTTGAAGATAGACAAGCGGCCATCTAGTTCAAAAGCAACAAAGCCCACATGGAAGAAGCACACCAGCCTTTGTGACCATGAGGTGTTGAAGGGATCAGGTATTAGACATCAAAGAACAAAAAATAATATCATTGTAAATGAGGGGCAGTGCAGAATTAGGACCCAAAGCACATCTGTAGGCAACTGGACATACCCTTACAGAAGGGTCATGGGGAGGAGATGAGCCAATCAGGGTGCAGGGTAGAAACAACGAAACATACAACTTTCCTCTAGTTCTTAAATGCTTCCCCCACTACACACACCCACACCCCCCACTATCATGATCCTAATTCTACCTTACAAATCTGGCTAGACCAGAGGATGTACACTGGTACAGCTAGGAACTGGAAACATGGGGAATCCAGGACAGATGATCCCTTCAGGACCAGTGGTGCGAGTGGTAATACCGGAGGGTGGAGGGAAGGTGGGGTAGAAAGGAGGAACCAGTTATAATGATCTACAAATAACCTCCTCTCTGGGGGACAGACATCAGGAAAGTGGGTGAAAGGAGACATTGGACAGTTTAAGATATGACAAAATAATAATAATTTATAAATTATCCAGGGTTCATGAAGGAGAGGGGAGCGGGAAGGAGGGAAAAAATGAGGCGCTGATGATACAAAGGGCTTAAGTAGAAAGCAAATGTTTTAAGAATAATGAGGGCAACAAATATACATATGTGCTTGACATACAATGGATGTACGTATGGATTGTGATAAGAGTTGTATGAGCCCCCAATAAAATGATTTTTTAAAACAGTGGGATAGAAGGAATGGCTGATGTCAGAAAATAGGTGAAAAAGGATGGACTATGAGGTTTGTCTGATGCTTGCCTTGTGGCAATAGGGAAACCAGACAAGGTTAAAAATGTCCACCTTTGTAGTTGTTTATTACACAAGTATGGTGAGACTTATCCTTGTGTACTTTGAACATATCTTAAGGAGAGACCAATCCTTGAAAAAGGGCATCGTGTTTGGTCAGCATAGAAGAGGAAAACCTGAATGAAATAGATTGACATGGTTGCTGGGTTCAAGCATAACAAAAATTGTGACGCTGATAGAGGTGTGGAAAGGATTTTGTATGTAATTGGACTTAAATCAATTCCATGATACCTAACAATGACAGATGTGTTCGAAAGGATCCCTGGTGGGGTAGTGAGCTACTTGTTGCATCACTAACCCCAGGGTCAGTAGCTCAAACCCACCTGCTGCCCTTGTGGAAAGCAAAGCTTTCTGCTCCCATAAAGATTGACGGCCTCAGAAACCACGTACAGGGTCACTGAGTGGTATGAAGAGCTCTGGTGACAACGTGGGAGATACATTGTGATGCTAACCACAGGTCAGCAGCAATTTGAACCGATGGATGGCCACTCTTCAGGAGAAAGATGCTGTTCTCTACTTCCTAAAGGATAATGAGTCAGCCTGATGGCAGTGAGTGTGTGATGACTTAGAATCAACTCTAAGGCATTGAGTTTGCTTTTTGGTTGGAGATGTGTTCGAAAAAGCAACAGAAAGTAGCATATGTGTGTAAACCAAGTTATTTTATTTTCTTTGATTTATTTTGCTTTTGTTATCTTTTATTTGTCAGTATTTTCTAAAAGTTTAATGCAGTGCAATCATGAAAAATTATAATATGGAGAGAAGAAATCCATTCATAATAAATTCATTCATTAAAAATATTAGTGAATTCTGCAGAATAAATTTCCATTTTCTTCAATAAGTCAATGCCATGCATATAGGAAAGGGTGATTAGAAAGTAATATTTTACTTTGTAACAATAAATTATTAACTAAATTTCACAATGTTGAAGTAAAGCCAAGACCTTATCAAATATTATAGGCATTTAAGTAGAGAACCTACCTTATAGATTCAGCATACAACTGTAATGATAGACAACTCAAAATGGATTGTCATCGACTCAGTTCTGACCCTTAGCATCCCTATAGGAAAGGTAGCCCTGGTCCTGTGGGTTTCTGAGAATGTTTATGGGACTAGAAAGCCTCATCTTTCTCCCTCAGAGTGGCTGGTCATTTTGAACTTCTGAGTTTGGGATTAACAGCCCAACCCATAACTCACTATACCAAGAAGGAAATAGGCCAGGCCAAGGCCATCGTTAATCCATGAGTAGGAGACAAAACACGTTGGTTGGTGACCTAATCCCACTTACAGAGTATGTGTTCCTTGCTAAGCTGAATAGAGTTGGCAATTTGTATTGATCACAGGAAATGACTATAATTTCCCTAGGTGAGCTTAAAACTCTTCAGAACTCAGCAATCCCAACCTTTTATTATCTGTACTGATTTTAAAAAATATGATCATGGTAGTAATGCTGTTAGAAATCATATTTCTACTTCTAAATATGTAAACTTAATGTGCTCAATCCTTGCTTCAAAGTTTGTTAGTCACTATTATTTTGCTACTATGAAAAATGAAGCAAAATCTCCCCCAAAGTAAAGCTATCTGCCTAAGACCACAAAACTGTCAACCTGAAAAATCCTTGTTGTTAGGTGCCCTCGAGTTGGTGCCGAGCGGTAGTGACCTTGTGCCCAAGAGAAGGGAGTGGTGCCCGGTCCTGCACCCTCCTCACAATTGTTCCTCTGCGTGAGTCCATTGTTGCGGCCACGGTGTCCATTAATCCCACTGAGAACCTCGGCACCTAATTTTCCATTATAAATTTGCAAAAATAAAACTTTTAAGGAATTTATCAATTGGTGTGTTCAAGCTTGAAAGGAGTTTAGAAACAATGTGAACTCTTTAAAATGAGAGAATTACTACTCGTAAATGAGTTCAATGTGTCAATATTCTTCTATCACTGCTGATATTATTCCCCAAAGTCAATTGATTACAAAATCTATAGGATTAAAGGTGTAGAATGAGCGCTTTCTTACCTCTCTCACATTTAGAAAATTAATATTAAGCATAGTAATACAGTTATTTCATTCATATTTGTACACATGATCTTCTCTAAACAAAATGAGCCAGTCATCTCTGTCTTGGTCGTGTGGTTAGATAGTGATACTGTTATTATAGGTACATGTAGGATTATAGGACTTGATCTTAAACAGGCTACCAGGCAAAGCAGGGAGAAAGGGGAAGGGAAGCAGGTAATCAGTTATTTTTACAGTCTCCTCTTTCTTTTCAGTGAAGTCTTGGACATAATTTAGGTGCAATGGCGAAAGGGTTGTGCCCTGTTATCCCTTTGAGACTCTGGAAGGAGGCTGTGTCCCAGACTAGCTTCCACACTGCTTGTGGAAGCCACATCAAAGTAAATGGGCCTCCTCTCCACAAAAACTGCTTTTCACACCACACTTTTATCAATGTCAAATTACACACAGCACTGCACACATGGGATTTTCATCAGTGTGTATTTTAAACTCAGAGCAATGCTACCTTAATAAATTAGTAGTGCGTATTGAAGGCCTCTGAAAGTCAACTGATATAGATCTAATTTTTAAAAGATCTGTTTAATATTATATGATAAAGGATTACCACAAGACTTTTAACCATTTTTCCATTAAATGAGAGTTGCTCTGAATAATCTGGTACACTTATTGGTGTATTTTTATTTCAAACGCATTATTAGTATTCTATAAACATTTCAAAGGATTGTATAGTTCCATATTTCTACTTGGAGGTGTTTGAGTGAGATGAATTTACTGCAGCAGTTTATAGAAGTACATTATATTTGAAATCTAGTAAATTAATACATTTTATTATTTTAAATAATGGTAACACCTTATTTGAAATGATGAGAATTTACAAATACATAACTGAATGGCTGACCCCAATAATAAAGAATTCATTTTGAATACGTACTTCTTGTAAAAATCAAGATCTCCCTGATAAACAAAAATGGCTCTATTATTTGTTGCCTCAGTGTCTAACTTGGTCAAATAAGTTTTCTTTCCACTGTACATCTTTGACGATTCATTACTTTGGGAGGATAGAACTCCATCCTGTGTTCAGTACCATGACCCATGTTCATTAGCTTCAGGTTTTATCTTTTTTTTGCTTTTTGAACTTTTTTATTGGTTTGGATATTAACAGAAATAGAAATGAATAGAACATTTATCACCCAATTGTGTTATTTGATTTTCCATTAAATCATCTAATCCCAATACAATAATGTAAACTCTGTGATGAGTTTTATTGGATTTTGTTATGTAACATAAATTTCCGAACTGATTTTTCTTTTCTATATGTAAAAATGAGTAGAAGAGTTTATAAACACATGCTAGGAGATATCAAAGTGCAATATACCTTAGAGGACCATCAATGTATTTAATTAAGCATGGTTATTTAGTTAACAGTGCTGAAAAACATTCAATATTTTGAGTAGAAGCCGTATTTTTGACACTATATATCTGTCAGCAATAACAAAACTACATGTTAGAAAAAGCATTGTGGAGGGTGAGGGATGTGAAAAAATAAATGGAAAATACCTAATATCTAGGAGGCCTGGTGGATAAATGGGTTAGGCATTGGACTGCTAACAAAAGTATTGATGATGTGACCCCACCGACTGCTCCACTAGAGGACGGTGTAGTGGTGTGCCTCTGTAAATGTTTCCAGTCTAGGAAACCTGCCTGTAAGGCTGCTGTATGTTGGAATCAACACGAAGGCAGTGATGCTCAAAACCATCAGCCAGTCTACACTCCAGGGGAGTAAGATGAGTTTCTGTGCTCCCATAAAGTTGCACCAACTGCACCCCTCCCCACCCCCACCCTCACCCGGAACCAACAGTGGCAGCTCCGTTCTGTCATACAGGATCACTCCCAGTCACAATGGACTTGATGGCAATGCTTTCTTTCCCTATTGTTATTGCTGTGGAAGTCCCAGAATCCTCGCGAGGAGGCCGTGCCCACAAGGAAGGATCACAGGCTGTGACCTGATTGACAGGCTAGACTCCGCCCCTTTATTCTTCTTAGCATGTTGACATGAAATTGTGTAACTACCACACCACCTAGAACAAAACACGTGATCTCTTTCTCTGGAGCAAGAGAGAAAAGGAAACCAGAAAAGCAACTTGCCACCAACTACCTCCTTTGCCACGAGACCACATGAATCCCTGAGTGCCCAGTAACAATTACTGACAATTTTTATCAAAATAGCCAAATCCTGGTTAAGTGGTGAAAATGCAGAACAGAATTTCAAATTCTTATTTTGACTCTAAATTGACTCTAAAATTACTGGAGTCATGTGGGCTCGGTGAACCTCTGATGCTATAGTCCTGTGGTAATCTTTAAAATATTAAAAAATCAATATCTGAAATATTTTAAAGCCAAATAATATCACAGTTTATTGTTTTCAGGTACCATAAAGTAGGTCCTGACTCAGCAATTTACCCACAGTGAACAAGGCATTGTCCTGCACCATCCTCACAATTGTTGTGCGTGAGCCCGTTGCCGCAGTCTGTGTCTATCTTCTTGTGTAGGCTCTTTCTCTTCTTTGCTGTCCTGCTACCAGCCATGGTGTCTTTTACAGGCACTTGCATATCCTCATAGCATGGCCAAAGTATAGGAGATAGAGTCTCAACCTACTCTGTTCTAAAGAGCATATCTCTTGCATATGGAGCATTCTTGTTGAACTTCTTCCAAGACAGATTTGTTTGTTCTATTAGAAGCCCATGGAACTTAAAATATTCTTCACCAGGATTTAATTCAAATGCACCCATTCTTCTGCAACTTTCTTTATTCATTGTCCAACTTTGACATACATATGAAGCAACTGAAAATATCAAAGCTTGGGTGAGGTTCACCTTAATTATTAAAGAGACATCCTTGCTCTTCAACATTTAGAAAAGTCATGTGCAACAGTTTTATCCCAATACCGTTGTTTAATTTCTGCTCCTTTCATAAACATTGTGGATCCAAGCAAATGGAAATCCTTGACAGTTTCATATTTCTGCACTAAAGTCTGCAATCTTGGATCATCATCAGCAAGAATTTCAAGTCCTCCTTATTTTAATCACGCAATGTTGTGTCATCTGCATGTTATAGGTTAATTAACCTCCCTCCAAACCTGATAACACATTCTTCATATCGCCATTTTGTTTCTATATCTTGTTCAACATACAGGTTCAATCAAAGTGGAGAAAGGATATAACTTTGCAAAACACCTTTTCTGATTCTAAATCTTGAACTATTTCCTTGTTCTGTTCAAACAACTGCACCTTGGTCAATAGACAGGTTCTGCATGAGCACAATGAAGGATTCTGGAATGCCTATTCTTCTCAATGTTATCCAGGGTTTGTTAGGATCCATGCAGTCAAATGCTTTTGCATTGTACATATCTTTCTGGTCATCTCTGTTTTTAGCCAAGATTTAGCTGGTGTCAGGAACAATATCCTTCACGCAGTGCGCTCTCTTAAATCAGCTTGAATTTCTGGCAGTAACCTGTTGTTGCACTGTTGTAAACATTATTGAATGATCATCAGTCAATATTTACTTGCATGTGATATTAATGATATTTTAAAATAACTTCTGCGTTTGGTTGTGTCACCTCTCTTTAGAATGGGCACAGATACGGATTTCATCTTATCACTTAACCAGATAGCTCTACCCTAATCCCATTACAACTGATTGATTAAGCCTTTCATATTGCATCCTAGGAAATGATTACTGCAAACAGCCAAATTACATTATTCCATAATTGCAAAACCACTGAGAACCACTGACTAGCCACGGTGACACATATATTGAGGGACACAATTTAATCCATGACAACAACACACGTCATGAAGTGCATTTGTGGGACTTTCTAGTATGCAGAGAGATTTCTACACAGCTCTTCCTTGATCACTTCCAATAGCCCTTCCCCCACAACGACAGCTCGCAGCACCAGATGTTCTACTTAGAGGTTTGCAATGCTCACCTGAGTTCCACTGTGAGGTATATGTGGGATATCACTCATCAATTGCAATCCCAGAGCCTACTGAGGTGTGTGCTCAATGACAGGAATCGCTGAGCTAGAAAAATGTTCAGATTCCAGATTATCCATTTGCCTCTTTTTTTTCTAACTATGCCATCTAGGGTCATGCTCTTGCATATGTGTCTAATGTTATTTTCCATTTTCACAGTCATGCTGAGTATGGGCAAATAATTCTGTGTATTCCTCTCTTTAGTGTCAAGGAGAATTTTTCCGTAATCTTTTTCCTGGAATAGGAAAGGAAGCAGAACAGGATATTTGCTCCTTGTAAATTGCAGAATAGTATTCCAATCACTATACTTTTCTTGTTGCTATTAACTGGTATCCTGTTGGTCCCTGACACACAGCGACCTCACACAAAACAGAACGAGATGCTCTCCCACCCCATCCTTATAATTAGTTGGAGATTGGACCATTTTGATCATAGGACGTCTATTGGGTGATTTGCAGTAGCTCACCACACTCTTTTTCTCCCTGCATGCTCCCTCCTCCTTTTCATTTAAAATAAACAAGATCTTCAGATCAATATCAGGCTGGTGTGTTTAAAACCATTTAGAGTTTTGAAATAAAAATAGGTGGAGTTGAGTCAAGGTCAAGTTCATCTTTTCCACTATCAACTACTAAGAAAAGTCTGTAAAAGTTGGTGGCCTTTACTAATTACTATTCTGAGATCAATGGAAATAGGCACGAACGGCAACGTGCAAACTGGTTTATTATAAGAATGCTGATGATGTGCCTAAGCTCATATTAGATTTTCTGTGTTACCTTCCTCCTATTTATTGGTAAAACATTCACAGAGGCAATTATGTACCGCATTGTATGAAATTTCCACTGTATTCAAATAACATACACTTTATTATATAGGGACTTAGAAGCCCAGTGCAGAGTGGGATACACAGTGAAATAGTAACACGGTCATTGGCTAGAAACCACCAGGTGCTCTGAAGGAAAGAGATGAGGCTATGTGGTCCTATAAAGGTTTAAAACCTCAGAAACCCAAAGGGGGAAATTCTACTCTGTCCTATATGGTCGCTCTTAGTTGGAATTAACTAGATGGCAGTATTTGTTTGTTTGTTTAGTTGATCTTGTAGAAAACTGGGCCAGTCACCATTTCATAAATAGGTCACACACTGCCGTCTTTCACATTTTCTTTTCTCTATCGACCTCGGCTTCTACTTGCAGTAATTCTAACTGTATCTGGCAGTTGGACATGCAATAAGGAAGACCAAAGAAGAATCAATATGTTTGAATTATGATGCTGGGAAAGAATATTGAAAATGCCGAGGCGCAGGATCCGGCAATGCTTCGGTCCGTTGTGCATAGGGTTGTTATGCATCATAACTGAGTTCATGGCATCTAAAAACCACAATCTATCTTATGTCACATCTTCAATATATCCTTTCCTAGGTTTCCTCCTCTTCTCCCACTCTTCAAATTACAAACTCTTTCAATAGATGGGTCAGTATCTGCACAGCATAAAATTGCACTTTAAACATAAGAGAGAAACAGTGAACATACATTGAATGAATCAGTAGAGAGAGCCTACAGTATTTTAATTTGCTTTATTTTATTAACTATGTAGCTTTTCAACTTAGAAAAAAATTGAAATGAATTTTTTCTCTCCGTGTGAATGATGCTTAACCAAATCACCCTACTCTGTGCTGTAAGGTCCCTATGAATCATGAATGAACTTTCACAGCACCCGTGGCCAGCTGCAAACTCGGCTTTCAAACCCACCAGCCAATGCAGGAAACAGATGAGGCTGCCTACTATTGCACGTATTTACAAAGCCTCAGAAACCTTATGGAGTATCACTAAGAGTTGGACTTGACTCCATGACCATGGACGTTTTAGGGCAAGGGAAGGCTGTAAGCTTTTTGATGATTTTAAAGCTGCATGTTCAGCCAGCAAAGATGATTGTAATAAAGTGCCAGTAGGAATTAGTTCAATTAGTTCAAAGTAAGGACAAAGTTATGTACCATTAAAATTAAAAACACATAAAATAACAAAAATGTTCTCAGACATTGAGTTAGAACCTTAGCTGTGGGGTGTGAGACAGTAACTGTGCCACAGTGCGATTCAAATAACTTAATCACCAGTTGATGGTACTAATGACTATTTTCGGTGCCAAAAACAATATACTGAACAGTAACTTTTAACTTCATAGTTAATAATTAAATAAGAACAACAAAAAGGGGATAAACAAAATTAGATTATGTTCAAACGTTTTAAAATGTTAGTGAAAAATATTAAATAATACCTGATAAAATAATAGAACTATTATTTATGATATTTCCACATTGTGATTGGCATCCTCATTTACAATATTCATCTCTTTTATCTGAGCATCATCGACTGTGTAATTAATCCCTAACCATCTTTTCACTGTAGGAGTAAGACCCTGTTTCTTTAAAAGTAGGCCAGCTAGACAATAGTCATTGTGTTTGATCATTGGAGACAACTAGGCAACTTCTCTTCTCTGAACAGCTTATGTTCAGAATATATTGCGTTCATCTTTGAAAAACTCCTTTATGCTTCTGAACTTATGAAAATAGTTCTGACAATATATTTGGCTCTTTAAACACTTCCAGGAGTTGCATAATTCACTCATATTCTCTCGTGGGAATTTGGGGCATGACACTAAACCGAAATGAATGACAGCGTGTCACCATCTGGCTGCTGGGCACTCTTCCTCTTTATTTTATATGTTTATTTACTGAAATAGCAAACACAAGGAAATAAAAATTCAGTATTTCATCCAAAGCACAGTGAATTTTTATAAAATAGAATAATTAAATATTGTTACATAGTTTCATCTGATTTTTTATACCTGTGGATGGGATGAACATTACTACTGACACTTACAATACACTGTTGTGCAGCTGAACATTTTTAAAAAGTAAGGGATGTTAATCTGTGATTTCCACATTGACTGGGCAGCAACTCCATTTAGAGAGAATCCTGAATACAAATGTCAATTTAACAATCAGCTCACTCAATTCAACAAAAATTAGATATAAGTTCTGCGAAACCTGCTGAATTCTGCCCCTGTCTTCACAGGCAGAGAAACCTCATCTTTCTAGATGACGTGGCTGGTGATTTCAAAGACTGACTTAGAGGCTGGTGAATTCAAACTACTGACTTTGAGGCGAGCTAGCAGCCCAAAGGTAACCGCTACACCGCCAGGGTTCCCTAGAGCAGTACTTAACCTCAGAGCATGATTTAATTTTCTCATTCCAGGACTTCAACCATAAAATTTCCCCTACCAAGTGTACACATTTTCCCAATTGTAAAAATTTCACTCAATACCTCTTTCATGTATGTTTCACAAATGTAACAAACTGGTAGAAAACCCTGAATTAAAGGGCAAGTAGAGGTTTTTCATAAATGAAACATTCAAAATCTGGAGACTGTGTCTGTCTCAGCTTTACAGGTGCATCAGTCAGGCTGAAGAAGGTAATGTTAACTCGTGAGGGCAGACAGCTGTCAGGGAAGACCACACTTTCGCCGCCATGTTCTTTCTTTGTCTACCACGGCAGAGTAGCAAAGGGGAAGTGTGACTTTTTCTGCACTCTGACGGACTGACGCAAATAAAGTTTAATAATCTCCACAGATCATTTATAGCAATATTTTTGGAGTCTGAGATATTGAAAATATATTATTTGTGTTAGTAAGGTGGCTGGTATGGGCATCAACCCTTATTTACTCGCACCATTGCTAACAAGATAGCTCATGAGAAATTTAACTCCTCTTCTATTATTTCAACACAAAACAGAGTATTAATTAGTCCTTTCACCAAAGAGGAAATAAATGTGGCCAATAAACACAGCAAAAGGTCCTCAGCATCATTAGCTAGGGAACTGCAACTCAAAACCACAATTAGTTGTCACCTCCCCCTCATTGAGATGACTACAATAGAAATATGGAAAACACCAGGTGTTGCCAAGGTTGTTGAGTCATTAGAAGTCTGGTCTATGCTAGTCGGGTTGTAAAATGGTACAGATGCTGTGGAGTACAATTTGAATGTGCCTCAGAAAAAAAAACCACAATATGATCCATGAATTTAACTCTTAGGTATATACTCAAAAAGTTGAAAGCAGGAACACAAACAGATTTGTTCAAACCAATATCCACTGAAGCATATTCACAGGAGCCCCCAAATGGAACAAGCTAAATGTCCATTAGGAGGTGAATGGATATTTAAAAAATGTGATACTTACACTTACTTTCATTACCCTGCCATAAAAAGAAGTTAATTCCTGATTCATTCTACAACATGGATGAACTTGAAAATGTCATGCTGAGCAAAGTCAAGTTAATCACAAGGGACAAATATTGTGTGATACCACAAATATTGTGTGATACCACAATATACCTAGAATAGGCAAATGTATACAATGTCTATCAGTAGTGACCGGAGTGAGAATAAGGTAGAGTCTTAACTTAAGGGGCTTTGGTTTTTGATAATAAGAAAATTTGAAAATGAATAAGGTGGATGGCTATACTACAATGCCAATGTATATAAAATATTGAAATGACAAAAAGGTATTACCCATGTATTTACAAAACAAGCAAAGAACAAACTAAATGGGGAGATGAAGGGTTCGGAGAACAGAATGGTATTAGTGGAATATTCATGGCTCCTCGAAGCAAGGAAAGATGTAGATGATAGAAGGCTACCACTACAGATTGTTCTCACCAGAGACTCTGTGGAAGGCTGTGGTTAGAATAGTGTGGAGGGGTCTGGGGAATAGAACAAGATTCAAGTTCATTAAAAAAAACAACCAGAAAGAAAATCAGCTTTACGACACTGCTAGAGATGTGGAACATCCCTGCGGCACGCTCCCTAACTGCTCGTTTAACTTGACACGGACGCCACTCCTGCGGTCCAGGGCAATGTGTCATCATCTTGAAAACCCTATGGATCAGTTGTTCTCTGGACACATGGTCACTTGGCGGTAAAGTGGGCTCAAGACAATTTGTTCACTTTTCAAGGGAGAAAAGAAAGCCTTTCAGGAGCATGATCTATAAGCTCTGACTCTAGGGCTTCATTTTAGCTGTCCTAACCAAGAGAGCACATTTTCAATTCACCTGACAATTTCAATGTAAGAAGCATGTTTGTATTTTATGTTGAAACATTTCCTCTAAATCACTTTATTGATATCATACCACTATAGATAGAATACCTCTCCATAGTTCAATCGCATCAAGTGGAATTGTTCAATTGCTACTATGGTTTCGAAACATTTTCTTCCTTCCAGTCCTTGATATCAGCTCCCCTTCGTCCCCTCCCCCACCATAGCCCACAGGAACTGTTTGGATCATGGAGTCTGCTCTTTCCTGCTTACTCTCCTCATCCCAAATGTCTTCAATGACAAAGGATAAAGTAGGTTTCTTAGCCCAGTGTTTATTACCAGTGACGGGATTAAGACAAATTTGTGACTGATTCATGTAGTCTGAAGAGTCAATGTTCTCATTAGTGAAATTGTAACACAGATATCTACCAAATTTTGATGAGTTTTTCAATGGTACATACTGAGTATATGCAAGGGATATTTGAGTGAATGAAATATAGGTACAGATTTCTCTAAGAAAAAAAATCAAACTTTCCTTGTAAGGAAACTGAACAAAACTGAATTCAGATTATACAGGACTGATAACAGGAGATTCTCCAGGAAATATGGGTTATTGGCTTGATATGCAAGTTAAAAATGATTTCCTCTTAATATTAATCTTCTCCTTAGGAATATATGACCTATGTAGTGTTCTCAGGGAAAGCCTGTACGAAACTTTCAGATCCACATGGACCCCTCAAACTCCTTGTATTTCTTAGGGTGTAACTGAAATCAAGATTTTATTAATTTGTTAGGAACTTCAGGCAGAAATATGATGTCATAAAACTCTATTGTCTGATGAAACATCACTTATTCTTCAAGCCCGCAGCATGTGTCCAATCATGATCCCTGTCATACGGTAAGTGGCGACTACTATCTGAATATCTGTTTGCAAAAGAGGGCAAAAAAGTAGGATTAAATCAGTCTTTTTGCCATTTATTTATTAACTATAAATTCATTACAAAATTGACTATTTATTAGGATTAGAACTATTTTAAATCACAAAAATCACAACCATTTAAAATATTAAGTGCTAAATTATCTCTTACATTTGTAGAACATACAACATAAGACACTGTTCATAATTGAAAATGGGTGGTTTAAAAAAATAAGAAAAATATGTTAAGATTTTCACTTACAATATGTAACTGTGGCTTGTGCAAAGACTCTGTTTGGTTTGTGAGAAACACAGGGAAAAAAAGTTCATCTAATAATACCTTAGATGAGTCTTTGAGTAAATGAGATTAAGTGTATACTTTTGAATTTCAAATTTACAGGCAGAAAGTAATACTTAGAAAAGAAATTAGCACTGGGTCTGTTAACTGTCTACTTTCCTCTGCCTCTATGACATACAGCAATTATTGAGCCCATTTTGTTACAGTTAATTTCTTTTAAAAAATAATAAAATGTTATTTATTAAGGGTTCACAAGGGTGTTGGGGAGGGGAGGTAGGGAATAAAGAGGAGCTGATATCAAACAGTTCATTTCTTATTTCAATTTTCTTGAATTAGAGCGAAGATAACAATTATCTCCAGTCATCCACATTGCTCATTTTCTTCCACTTTTCAAAATTGTTGTTTATCATAACTGCCATCTTAAATAATTCCACTCTTGACATTTCACCTGCACATGGGAGACTTCACAATTGCCCTTCAATTCCAAATACTAGCAAGAAATATATGTAGTATATCTTCAAATGGCCCAAGAACTTTGGAAATGCCATACAATTTAAAAATTGGTCCAGAATTTTCATTTTTAAATGTGGTTAGAAAAGAGGATGTTGGGCCCACAAAGCACTTGACTTTTTCAGCCATTTGACATCTGAAAGATTCATTAATGGGTCCTGGGAAAATCAAAGAATGATTAAACCTTAAAGTTGAAATTATTAGTATGGCCATATACACAATGTAAAAGAGGTGCAGATAAACAAGGTTATGGTTAAAACACATCAGAAATATATATAATAGAAAATTACATGCACAAAAGAAATATTCATCATAATCACAAAGTACTTAGTATGTTCCACTTTATCATAGTAAAATATTAACCATGATTTACTGGAGTTGTATGATAATACCATAAAAATCAGAACATATTCATGGTGAGAAATTTCCAACATCTAAAGTATCAACTATAGGATTTCTCATATATGATTCACATTGTTGTTGTCTGGTGCCATCAAATTAATTTTGACTTACAGTCAGGCAATGTACAAGAAAAACACTGTCCTGTTCTGCACCATCCTCACAATCATAATTCAAATGAATGTCAAATGCCTAGAGATAGAATTATAAGTATATATGATAATTTTTCCACATTACTATTTATGCGAAAAGTCAGATCCACTTTTCAGATTTTACTATAATAATGTGAAATTTCTTTAACCCAACATTGAGTCCAAGTATTATTTAAGAGTTATTAAAAGCTATGACATTTGACGTGGCTTTGCTTTATGTACCAATTGTATTGTGCTAAACCTGAGTGTTGCCTTTGGATACATAAAACGTGTACAGCATCCAAAATGCAAAAATACCTTTTTTATACATAGATCATCTTTATTTTATAGTAAGATCATATAGATGTTCAAAATAGTGGTTGCTTTCTTGCTTCCTGATGTAATTTAATTTCTTGATTTAATTTAAATGAATTCTTATTTTTAAGTGTATAATTTTAAAGATCTATGTTTTACCCATCAGGAGCACAGATACTGGAATATAAAAGGCACTTTACATATATAGAGTGTCTTCCATTTATTTTTACAACACGGAACTGACCCATAGAATAACATTACTAGTTTGCATACTCCTTCATGAATTATCAGAAAAGGGTGCTTATAAAACTTTATAAAATAGATTCTTTGTTCAAATCATCAAAGTAAAACAAAACCCAACCACCAACAACAAAGACATGCCTTTGTTACAAATAATTGTAAATGGCACACTCACATTCTCAGACTACAAGGTAAATTACTGGCTTATAGAAAGTTAAGGAAAATGGAGAGAGTTCAGCAAGGTGCATTTGGAATTTGATGCAATGGATATAGGGAGGCATCTTGAATTCTAGGAGGACAAGAGTTTGGGGGATCGGAACAAAGTTCCAGCCTGACCACTAAGTACATCTATGAAATCTCTCAGGACAATTGCATTCACTCTAGGAACCACTAATGGAAACCAGCTGGCTATGTGTTTAGGTGCAAGTTATTCTCACGCGATGTGAACAAACCTGCAACATGAGTTGATACCAGGTGAAAAGTGTACAGTGATCAAAACAATGACCTCTAGTTTAACTGAAAATGTGTCACACTTCGGCTTCTTAAATTGTAAATATGTAAATGTCACCCATAATATTAAAACTGAATGAAGGATGACCTTGAATGGCAGTGTTGAAGAAAAGATGTTGGGATTTTCTCTCCATTCTGAGAACCTTAGCAATTCACTATTCCAAACTCTATATTCTTCAGTTAAAAACACTGAATTTTCACAACAGTTTTCTGAATGCCACAATAGATGTTGGGTTCTGTCTTCCCAAGAAAGTGATGTCTAATTCATTCACATGTTTGTACAGTGTCTGACACATAGAAGGCATTCTACAAATATGTTGAGTGGAAGGATGAATTTAAAAATGAATGCCTGAGTGAATGAGACAGTGAAGCTCACCTAGACAATGCTTTCAGGAACAGGAATCTGTCAGTGATGGGCAGTTTAGGATGATAACTTGATCTGTCATAAATTCCTTAAAAATGTTTGTGCTTGAGTCATGGTGCATGAAAGACAACGCCAGATGACCGTGGACACTGTCACACCCTGGGAAATTTTGGGTCACTTGTGATTCCCTTTCCTTTGTCTGTGGGAGATCAGTAGAACCACAGTGCTTTTGAGGGACTATTCTGCAACTGCACCATGGGATAGTCAACTTTCTGAACAGCCCTGCCTGTAAGAATATTCACAACCTCATTGTGCCTGCTTGTTCTTAGCCCATCTCCAGACACTAGAAGCCTTAATAAGATGTCCTTGAAGTGATAAACAGGATCACCCCCAACACAGGAGGTTTCAGAAATGGAAAGGAGCAGAGGAAAGAAGACGTGAAAGGGTGAAGGCCCTAAACATTTCATCTATTTTGACAACACAAGAAAACTTGCTACACTAGTTATGACTGGAAGAACATACCCAGGTTTCAAAGAAATAAGTAGGCAATTAGAAAATACCCCTTTAAGTACAAGTCAAAGGGAAGAAGTCAACAAAAGGTGATGATGTGTAAACAAGTCAAGTTCAGGTGAAAGAAAAGCAGCCGTATATTTCATTATGGATTTTTGGAAGCCATTCCTTGTTGATTGAATTGGGTGAATTGATATCTGATTTTAAAGTCAGGAGGCAGCTTGGGCAATTGCTTCTGTGTTCTATACAGTTAAGTTCAAGTGTAAGAGAGGTCTGTAAACAGAGTTCAAGGAAGCGCTTTGTAGTAGAAGAGGAGTCACTAAGACTGCTTAGGGACCCAGGTAAACTTCCAGCCTCCATCATCATCTCTACGCACAAAAGCTTGTCCCTGGTGGAAGGAATGTGTTTTCACATTACAGTGAGGGCTCAGGGATGTGGAGAAGGCCATCTCTGTCTTGTTAGGGGACACATCTGCAGTATAGTAAGGCAGGGTTTGTTGTCCTCCAGGAGGATTTGAATGTTGAGGAAGGAAGCGAAAATCTTCCCCTTCGCTGGCAGTCCTCAGTACGGGGGTTATTCTGTCACCCCCAAAGTCAATCAGTAGATCCTCCCCGCGAGCATTTTCATAATCAACAGCATCATCTGGCAATGGAGGAAATGTGCTAGAGATTCTTGCGGGAGGTAAAGAGAGGGCACTGTAGTTAGCTGGTAAGGTGTCATCAATGGTATTGAGGTCTTTCAACCCAAGGGTCTGAAGGACCCAGGGGTCTACAGGGGGACCAGGTTGCTCTTCGCAAGTAGCATTGTCACTAGAGATATTTCTCTTGGCGTTTTTGGAATAGGGAATCTCAGGAGAACAGCATCTCTGCTCTTTGGGTTTCCTCTTCCCATTTCTGAATTTCCCACATGCTTTGGAGAACTCATCTGATGACAATAGTTTCTGTGGAATTAATATTGAAACACATAGTCAGAAAATCCACCAAGATCATTTTATTCCATGTTGTCCTAAATATATTTGCTGTCACCATCTGCCATCAGTGGATCCTGAATTATATGTTACAGAGTAGAACTACATCCCACAGGATTTTCAACCTTTCTTTAGAAGAGTCTCTGGGTGAGTTCAAATTTGTAACCATTTAGTCATTGGTGGAATGCTTAACTACTTGTGCCACCCAGGGATGCTGACAATAATTTATTAGTTACTTAAATTCCTTAGAAAAGTGGATTTCATTTCTTCTTTTTCTCACTGACCACACAGATACACACGCACATGTAAATGCATATGTGTACAGATATAAATATATGTAAATCTAATTAGATACACTCTTTCTAGTTCTAAAATAAAATTATGATGACAAATTGCTACCTAGGTACACTAAATTCACATCTGTTTCTTGTTTTTTAAAAAATCGAAAGGAATAAAAGGTGTCATTAAAATGACAATTCAGGGAAGTAAGTTTTTGTATTTTATAAACCACAATAGCAAGGAACATTCACTGATCACTGGATACACCCATTATCTCAATGAGTTTCCAAAAACTGAAACTCACTGCCATCAAATAAATTCCCATTAATAATGAACCTACGTAGACTATATTAAAATCTCCATTATAAGGGAATTGAGACACAGATATAATAACAACTTACTGAAGATCACATAGGTAAATTTAATCTATGATATACGGACGAGAGAATATGCCTGATATGAACCCTATGTATTGCTGCTTCCTCTTCGTTCATTAGTGTATACATGTGATCTATATTTTATTATTGTAAATCTTGTAAAATTGAGACCAAGCAAGGAAAAAAACTGATTAAATACAACTAAATCCTTAATGTAAAAACTATGTTTTTCATGGACTAGTGACTGGAGCTAGGAGCCTAGACTAGAAGCCATGACATGGGCTCTGTTTTAGTACAACTAATTGTGTTGTAAAAGAATCTGAGTGTCTTTTCTCCTCTAAACTGCTATTATCTTGATAAGAAGTCTCACCAATTTAATTTTAAAAATTATCTTGGTAAATTGGTAAGAAGTCTCACCAATTTAAATTAACAAAATAATTTCATATAATGTCGCTTTAGAAGTAAAGGCTGTTAACTGACTCTGTTTGTTGGGTTTTCTCTTCCTGCTTGGCAGTACAAATAAATAATACAAGGTGCATTCATCAATAAAAGGAAGAAGAGCAGAATTTAGGAAGGGGGTAAACTACCTATCCTCATACTACAAAGAGTGCGTCTGAATTTTGAAGAATAGTGGCGGGGGTTGGGGTGGGGTGTGCATTACGAACCACAGTAAAACAGGCCAGATCCACCGAATCAAGTAGGGCAGATGGCACCCACTTGTAGCACAGAGGAGAAGTGGACTCAGGAGATTTCCCAACTGTGACCAGTTGGGACTTGATTGCCAACCCTTTCTTATGTGATCCTTCTGGTTGGGTTTCAGTCACTAACCTCTGGGTTAGTAACTGCGTGCTTAATATTTGGCACCACCCAGGGATTCCGTGAATTAAAGATAATATAATTTGGTAGATCTAATGTAATTTGGTATGTCTTTTTGCTAATTAACAGCAAAAAGACCCGGAGGCGTAATAGGGTACATTTTTGACTGCTAACTGCAAGAACAGGAGTTCAAAACCATCAGTTGCTCCAAGAGAGAAAGATGAGGCTCTCTGATCCCATAAAGATGGGCAGTTTCTGAAACTCTTGCCGGGGGTTTGGGCCAGTTCTCTTCGGTCCTATAAGATCACCATGAATCAGAATCGATTCAATGACAGTGACTTTGGGTTTAAGTTTGAATTGACAGCAATAGATCCGGGTTCTGATATTATTCCTGATGTTATAGAGAGGAGGAGGCTCTTAGCCGGTCTCCAGCCCACCCATTTGCAGATGGAAGTAGCAGACCTCTTCAGTAAGAGAGCGGCTAACCCAAAGACAAAGGTAATTAAAAGATTATCTCTGATTCCCACTCTTGTGTTCCATTCATGTAACAGCTGTTTGACTGACATTAAACTCATCTTTCATTCATCTTGTAATGTATGATGGCTAATATAGGCAATCTAGATAGTTCAGGGAAATCATAAACAGAACTTCTTAGAAATGCGCTTGAGAAATATTAATTGATTCCATACATGTGTTTCAGATACATCATTTATCGAACATGTTTATGTTTTACCCAGGTGTCTCCTGTCTTTACTCACTGCTCCATTTTTATGATGGGGACAGTTGCACACCTTGGCCTTTTCCTCAAGGCATTTAACTACAGCTGAATTCAGGTATTGTCGCAGGTGATTATTTTCTTCGTGTAGCCTAGCAAGTTCTTCTTCCTTCTGTACCAGAGTATCTTGAAGCTGTAAAAAGCAGACAATAGTGAAGGAGACTCCACTATATTGACTTTGTAACCTTATAACAATGTCATTGCTCCTCCACCAGCTTAAACTTGGCTATTCTGTTTGTTTTATGAACACAACCGCAGATAACCCTCGCCCTGGAGGCCTAAATTGAACCCACACACCCTGCCACCTGATTGTTCAGTTTTCTGCTGTGATTCTTTTACTTCTTTGAAAACTATTTGAAGAAAGTATAGAACTTTTTCAATAGTAACCACAAGTGAATGGGGAGGTATGTTGGAAAATGAGCCGCACGCAACTGTTTAAATATAGAAAAGGACATTTTACAAAGGGTATACTTGATTCCTTCCTGGAGCATTCCAAGAGAGGGATGGATTGACTCTCCTCGGTCGATTTGCCTAGTCACTGGATTATATTATTTCTCAGGAATAACCCAAAAAGTATAAAATTAAATAATACGATATCTTTTCTCATCATCATCCCTCCACAATGGTTAAAAATATCACACTCAGTATAGCATTGGACCTTTCCACAGC
The DNA here is from genome assembly GCF_050624435.1 of Tenrec ecaudatus. NCBI lineage: Eukaryota > Metazoa > Chordata > Mammalia > Afrosoricida > Tenrecidae > Tenrec > Tenrec ecaudatus. Next base: position 33,694,742 of record NC_134537.1, read on the forward strand.
CTCCCAAGACGCAGCACGGAAAGTAGAACCCAAGAAGCCATCTAGGCCAATTGAGCATTAAGTGCTGCTTGACTGTTGGTCTTCGTAATGTGCTTTGTCTTATTTATTTCTTCTTCTTCTGTGATACTAATCCACCAAGGTTGGTCAGTCGGTGGACATACACCCACTTTGGTTTTAAACCGAATGTCCACCATATGCGAATTTTAAAAAGAAAAAGAAGACGTGTGATAGGTAGTTAAGACTTGGTAGAATGTGTATGAAGCCTGGCTGTATGAAACCTGGCCAGTCTCCATACTCTTATTGCCTACTCATACCTGCTTATTTCTGTAGAGCTGAGAGGAAAGCTGGTCCTCTGTCCAGAAGCAGGAGTCCAGAGCAGGTACATTTGAGTCACTGGAAGATTCTATATGAAAATAACAAATGGATACCTGAGAAAACACATGTGCTTGCATGTGCAGTAAAAAAACCCACCATACAATGTCATGAAGTTTGACTGGTTTAATTTACTTTCTAAGGAATACCGATAATGTCAACAAATAAAAAAATTAAAACCTTACAAGAGGCAAGCAAACTGGGAAAGACTAATATTTATAGATGATATGTCATAGTGATGAACATCAAGTTCTTAGGAGCATAGAAGTCACATCCTTCCACCTACTGACTAAATTTATTAAGCCTGTCTCATCTGCAATATTAGTTTATTCAAATAATCATCGACTCTCCCCCCACTAGGCAGAGCACTGCAATTCCACTTCATAGTTTTAGTTTTTTTCTTGTTTTCTAGGCCTTCCCAATCGATAACAGTTTTGGGCTGTCTATTTTATGTTGCTATAATTTCCCCAGATTGAAACCCCTGCCTGTGCGCCTCCAGTTAAAAATGATATGCAGTACTTATTCATACTTCTATGTAGTAGTTGTGTTTACTCTAAAATAATATGGTATTTGCTTCCTTGAAGAGTTGATAAACTGTCTCAGTACTGTACCCAAACCACATCTGTTTCAAATGATTCGATAGGTATGTCCTTTGAGCTTCTTCAGAGAGAGATATCCCACCCCCACTCTATATTTGACAGTAAATATATCTGTATCTGTCAGTCAACTAGCCAAGGCCATGCTAGAGTGGTTCACTTTAACTTTCCTTTCTGCATCTGCTCCATGCCTGACTCTTACCCTCCATTATTTAAATTATTAATAAAATATTTTTGTTAACAAGGTACGACGAGAAAAGAGAATGAAGTAGATTTTTATAGACCGTTTAGAATCATATCTTTGGGCACTGTTTCCTCTGGTGTATGTGATTTCAAAAGAATTGGTTTAACTTATATATTGACTCCAAGAGCATTGCCCTAGACATTTATAAAACTTTGACTCCTACTCAAACTCTCTCGGTGGGCTAGAAATCCTGTTGTGTCAAGAACTCTATAATGTAGAGACAAGTACACGTGGTCCAACAGGCTAGAAAAAGCCTCCCATTTTCAATATATAACAAGTATGGAACAGCAGATTCTGATAGGCTGTGAAATTTGAGTGTATGGGCTTGCGTGAGCCTTCCACACCATCCCTCCACAGAGCTCCAGACTACGATGATTTGCAATCTTGGAGGCTAGAAAAAGTCCCTGACTCCACCAGGAAAGCAGAAGAGCAGAACTTACCCTGTGCCTGTGGAGCTTGTTGAGGCTCTTTGTTGTCCAGGAGACCAGCAGCCCAGAAAGAGACCCAAGTCTCCCTGGAAACATCAACAGTAGATTCTGACGTTGTAGTGGAATACGGACAATTATAACTTTGGCCTCCTACAAAGTACTGGTCTTGGCAAGGCAGAATGGTGTTCTGTGAAATTCAGTACAAGGGGCAAGGAGAGATTTCAGGAGAGGGTGACGGGGATTTGGAGGTGAAGTGGATGAGAGAAAGATGCAGAAATTAGATGCAGTGAGTCAGACACAATATAGGTCCACGATTTAATTAATTCCTAAAAGGAAATCAGCTCTTTGTTTTACTCAGTGTAGGATTAGATGGAACAAAAGTGTAATTTCCAGGAAAAATCCCTGTTGCAATTCTTGAGTCATCTACCATGCTACCCAGAATAAGTAAAGGAATTCTACTTAATGTATTAAAGGCATTAAAAAACTGTTTGTTTCTCTCTATAAAATATTTTAACTATATTTCTAATAACCTTGAAAAGCAAAGAGGCTGGGATGGTAAGAGTGAAATGAATAGGATGTAGCAATATATATTCCAATGCTATTATTATAGTTTCTGAATGAGAAGCTTGTTCACACACACACGCACGAGACATCATGCACACATATATGTATGTGTATATGTATCTGTTCCAGGTGTAATTAAATGTATGTTGTTTCCAACTCACGCCCTAATACCTAGTACAGTAGCATAAAGTCAGTCCATGTAAACAAATCAGAGTTGAAATATGTTGACAAACAAAGACAGGAAGCTCTAGTTTTCGCCATCCTTAGGTCTCCATGCGTTTTCAAAGTTATCTCGCCACCACCAACTGCCTGGCATGTATCCTCAACTGTGTTCTGATCCAGTGAACACCCTTCTCCTCACCCTCCTCCACCCCACTCTTCAAACTTGAAACACAGTCTTTCCAAACAGCAAGGTATGCAGCCTTCCTGGGTTAATTTGTAAAACAATCCACTTCTAATTATTTGCCAATGTTTAATCAGGTAAAGGCCATTCATGGCAAGGAGGCTCAGCTCTTTTGTTCACTTTTGATCACTGCCTTTTGTTGACTTGGGGACTTACTTGGGCATAACATAAGCAGAGCGAAAACAAATAAGGAGAAGGAAAAAGTGAAGTTAAGTTGTTAATGTTCCCAGCAAGTGCAGTTTTGAAAAAGGGCCAGTTCTGAAATCCGTAAAATTTGGATGATTTAGGTGAAAGAAATTCAGTCAAAAGTGTACCAAAGTGCTATGTTCATTTCATTTAAAAGCATGCTTGCAGGCTCCTTCGCTGAACTGTTAGAATCAGAGCGGAGCTATCATGCAATTGGCACCTGAGAAGAAAACAAACCTCCAAGTACCCTAAGACTAGTTCAAGTCCAAGTGTTTGCCAATATGCGTATAATCGAGAGGAGGAGGTGGAATGAAGAAGAGATGCAGGTGGAGGTGTAAACTGTAGCTGGGTTAGGAGAACACACATAACTGAGGGAAGAGACACAGAAAGAGAGATGGGACCAGATAAAACCAGCGATAACAGGGGGGATCACAGAGTGGGGAAAGGGGAAGGAATGACCTGGTTTAATGAGTAGGTAGCAGAGAAATTCTGGGTGGGAGAAATCCTAAAAGCCAAGATTACTGGCTCAGAGTTCTCTGGTCTCACCAGCTACTTACTCACCATTGTGCAGTGGAAGAAGGCGCTGGAGACACAGTCCACGCTTACGTTTCCATAAAGTCCCTGGGCGTTTTCAATGCGGCGGGGGGAGGAGCTAAGAGCGGCGAGTTCTAATCCCCAGAAGCTCAGCACCCCTCTCTGATTTGGCGCCAGGCTGTCAAATTGGTGACGTGCTGGAGGCAACCGCCTCTGCGCCCTGGGCAGCGACCTGCAGACCGGGGACCGGACTGTGGGGCGCTCCATGGCCGAGACCCAGCGCTCCTCCAGACCCACCGCTCAGGCGGTTCTGCTCCGGCAGCCCGGCGGGACGACCAGCGGCTCCAGGGCGGGTGCTGCCAGGGAACCCTGAGTCCCCTCCCAGGGGGTGGGGGGCGGGGGTGACAGAGGGGGGCAGGAAGGAGGCAAGGGGAAAGGCTACATCCTACATGCGTGCCTGTTCATGCAGGGGCCCCAGAGTTAGAATGCGCCTGTGTGTTTCCTGACGGCTTACAAAGCAGATTATCAAATTGCTGCGTGGTTTTGCAGGCGGATGGACTCTGTAGGTTGTGTGTGTGTGTGTGTGTGTGTGTGTGTGTGTGTGCGCGCGCACGCGCGCGCTACAGGGGTGTCACTAGGGGGCCCGCACCCTACACTCACACCCATAAATGACTATCTATACGATGTTGTGCCGTGTTTCAGCAAACAATTATTATTTTTAATAAAAATATACCTTGTGATTAGTTATAAAAACACAGTTTTGGAAACCCGGTTGCATAGCTCCATATATCCACAGAGATTAAAATGCTATGCTAATTGACATTTTGAACCTTCTAATACCTTAGTCAAGTCCTGGTGGTGCAGTGGTTATTCACTAAAGCGCTAACAACAAGATCCGCATTTGGAAACCACCAGCCTGCCAAGAGAAAGAAAGGAGGTGTTCTACCCCCTAAGGAGTTACAGTCTAGGAAACCCACAGGGGCAGCTCTACCTGTGCTATGGGGACACTGAGGCAGAATCAGTTTGATGGTAGTGAGTTTAGGATGTTTTGTTGTTGTTGTTTTGAAGAATGTCGGCATTTGGTATCTTCTGCACATGCTACAAGCACTGGATTCATAGTACCTGGTTTGTCACAATTCTCTGATAGTTTAACTACAATATCATGGTAATCAGTATTTGTGAGCCGATATCAATTCTTTTTTTCCCAGAATGAATGAGTAATTGAAGGAAAAGAAAAAAGAGTTTCCACTCAATTCCTAATAATGTTGTAAATTGTAATTCAATATAGAAAAATGTAGAAAATAAGTCTTATTATTCATATAATCTTAAAATTATTACATTTGAACAATTTAAAACTATATCTTCTATTATTCTATGATTAAAATTAGTCATAAACATTAGTAATGAATCTGTCAGATCTGGTATGGGAAGAAGGCAATAGGGAGTAGGAAGTGGAGATTTCACTTTGAGTTTCTGTGTATGTGTGTCTCATTTTTCCCAACTATAAAAAAATCAAAACCATCGCATTGATGCCGACTCGACAGGAAGGAGTAGAACTGGCCCTGTGGGTTTCTGAGACCACACTCTTTCTGAGAGTAGAAAGCCCCATCTTTCTCCTGCGGAGAAGCTGGTGGTTTTGAACTGTTGACCTAGAGGATCGCAGCCCAAGGAAAAACCATTATGCCACCAGGTCTCCATTCCCAACAATAAAGTGAGTGTTAAATGTGTTATATTCTATAGCCACTATGGGATGTGAGTTCCACAAAAAGAGTGGTTTCTGTCCATTTTGTTCAATGCCTTTTGCACAGTGCCTAGAACAATGTTTTACAGGTAAGAAATTCACCACCATCACCCCCAGTTGCTATGGAGTAGATTCAGATTCATAGTAACGCCATGTATTTCGGACTAGAACCTCAGCACTAAAGATTTTGCATGGCTTTGACCTTTTTTTAGGCCACCAAGCCTTTCTCATGAGGCATCCCTGGGTAGATGCAAATAATGTGTTAGTTAGCCAAGGACTTTGTGTCACGCAAGGACTCCCATGTAATAAGTAGGTATCAATAATTGTTTTATCTTTAAAATAAAGAATTATTGGAATTTATAATCAAGCTACAGATTGAAGATCCAAAATGTCCTCCCACTGCTAGTCGTATCTTCATTGCTATTGTTATGTACGCCAATACGCATGGAAGAAGCAGGCAAAGCAAAATATGTTTTTCAAGGAGAAAAAGATCTCTTCAAAGTATCGAAGTAAAGGGACATCACTTTGAGAACTAATGTGCACCTGAACCCAAACCATGCTATCTTAATTCTCTTCAAAGTCATGTGAAGGCTAGACAACGATGAAGGAAGACTATAGAAATATTGATGCATTTGAATCATGGTCCATGCATTAGAATCACCAGGAACTGCCAGAAGAACCAACACATCTGTCCTGAAAGAGGTATAACCAGAATGTACTTTAGAAGCAAGGATGGCAAGGCTTCCTCTCCCATACTTCAGGCGTATTATCAGAAGAGAGCAATCCTTGGTAAAGGACATCATACTTGGTCAGGTAGAGAGCATCAGTGAAAAATGGAAGTCCATCAATGAAATTAATTAACACAGGGCTGCAATAACCGACTCAAACATTTGTGACGATAGTGCAGGACAAGGCTATGCTTCATTATGTTGTCCATAGGATCACTGTGAATCCGAATTGATATGATGGAATCGAACAATAGCAACATGATATAATACGTATATTATAGTTAAGAAGACTTGTTGGTAGTTGCCTTTAATTTGCTAGCAACTCATGACAACCCTGTGTGTTCAGAGTACGAGGCCCATGGGGTTTTCAAGGCTGTGACTTTGGGAAACAGATTGCTGTACCTGTCTCCTGGGGTGCTTTCGGTGGGTTCTAACCATCAAACTCTTGGCCAGAAATTGAGATAAATCAGTTTGTACCACCCAAGGACACCTAAGAAAAAGTAATACTTGACTTATTAAATTATAATGGTTTATTTCAAGCATTTCATCTCTTACACTTTAATCTCACAATTCCTATGATGCTTTATTTGGAGAAGATAGAGGAACAACATGAAGTTGAAGTCTATTAATTTGCCAACAATGGGCAATTTATTTAATTTACCAACTCAATAGACAGTGAGCAATCCGCCAAGGAGATAGATTTACAATGTTGCAAATGTAGTACAGAGATTATGAAAGCTGATCAATTTCAAAACAGCATGACCTGTATGAACACAAGAAGTGACATATTTGGAGTTTGAACGTAAGGGATCTAGTTCCAACATCTGTGCTTCTAGCAACTAGACATAGTTTTTAACTGACTGACTTTTCACCACTGCGCATTATAGTCCTTTATGAACGTGGCATGCCATAAGGGATTCAGAAACTTCCTATTCTGGATTGTATATCCCGTTCTTAAACCAGTTTTGACCTTATTCATACTATTTGGTTGTGTGTATTTGAATAGACTCAACAGTAATGGGTTTGGTTTGATCTTGTTTGGTACCTGGGACACCGAAGATGCTCTGTGTCCCAAAGAAGAAAAATGGGAAGGAGAAGAGAAGAGAGATGATACCAGGTTTGTGGAATGTTTATCTTCTGCTCTAATACAGGTCGAGTTGGCCAGTATCCGACTAGGTGAGCTCCAATAGGGAAAAGAGGTGGACTTGATTATTTCAGACTCACTAAGTCTGGTGAACTGCAAGATAATGAATGGCCTGGGAAAGTGAACTGCTTTCGGTGCCAAGAAGAAAAGATACACCGGCAGTGTGATGCTGACAAGATGGGGAAACCCTACTTCTAATGGCAAGTCTGTTGTAATGAGTACCAAGGGCAGTAAGACTGGCACTGAGCTAAGATATTCTGAGGAACGATAACACACGAGGCATGTCAGTAACTGGAAGATACCGTTTGTGGCTCTAAAGAAAAAAAAAGATAGAAAATGAATGAGTGAGCAAACATGCTATGAAAAAAGGAGCAAAGACTTTATATCTAAATTTTCAGTTGATATAATTTATTTATTGTTTTTGACTCATGATTGTTCTTATGCATCAGAATAGAACTATATTCAATAGGGTTCACAGTGGCTCAGTTTTCAGAAGTGGAATGTCGGATTTTTCTTCGGAGGCACCTCTGGTAAATTCAAACCTTAATCTTCCAGCTTGTGTTGAAGGTTTGCACCATCTAATTATACCCAGGTTTTAATTGTTTGCTCAACTTCCTTGCCTGAGTCAATCTAGGACTATATTTCCAAGGACTCTAAATCCTCTGCCAACTCATCTGGTAAATTAGAAAAATAATAGTTATCTAGGAAGTTTCCTAAGAGGGAACATACTAATGCTAGTGAAATGCCCACTTTACTCCCAGATCCTGAGTAGATATTAGATATTAGTTTTACTATTAGGTACAGTTGTTTTGTCTTTTAATATACTCACTACTGCCCCTTGTTAATTAAAAATAACTGAAAATGAACCATCTGTTTATAAAGCAGATTATCTTGAGAATAAAAATATGGGGCAGGAGGAAAGAAAAAGAGAAGAGAATATGATCATAAAAATTATATGTGTAGGTATAAGTATATATATATGTAAATATATAAAGATTACTGTATTGGTATATATATATATATATATATATATATGTAAATACAATAAGGAAGAAGATGAACTTTGGGCCTCTTCTTAAATCTTACCTTAGTACAAGAACAGTACTTTTTCTAATAATGTGGCCATGTATGATACCCATCTTCCCAGTACAATTGCTGAAGATAAAATGAGTACATCATCAAATGTAGTGAAGAGACCTGATGGTGCCTGGCTATTAAAAGATATAGCATCTGGATTCTTGAAGGTTTGAAGTTAAACAAGGAACCATCTAGCAGGGTAGCAACAAAACCCACGTGAAAAAAGCATACCAGCCTGTGTAATCATGAGGTGCTGACAGGAATAGGTATCAGAAATTCAAAAATAAGCAATCAAATTGACAGAAGGAATGTGGACAAAGTGGAGACCCAAAGCCAACCTGCAAGATAATTGGACAGTTCCTCACTTAAGGACCACACAGAAGGGATGATATATTCAGGGTGCAGTATAGCACTGATGAAACACATAGCTATTTCCTGGTTCTTCAAGATTTTCTCCCCTTACTGTTATGGTATTAGTTTTACCTCTTTAATCTTGTGAGATCTATGTATGTTAATCTGCATAATTAAAGTGATTCTACATATGAAATTCGAGACAGTAAACCCTTCAGAAATAGAAATGGGAGTAATGATTCCCTGAGGATATGGGAAGAGTGCGGTGAAAGATGTTAAAAGGGGAAACTGATAGGTATTATGACTGTATAACCCCACTTGAGGGGAACAAATAACAGAATTGTAGGTAAATGGATACATTGTAAGGTGTAAGAGGCAGCAAAATAATAATAATAGATAATATAATAAGGGTTCTTACGGGGTTGGGTGGGGGAGGGATGGGCTAAAGAGGAGCTGGTGTCAAAGAACTCAAGAAGAAAGAGAATGTTGTGAAAATGATGGTGGCAGCAATTGTAAAATTGTGCTTGATATTGAACCATGGATTGTTATAATATCTGTAAGAACTCCCAATAAAATGGAAAAGATATATACGGTATATATAATTAAGTCTTGAATGGATTTAAAGTGCACATAGTTTATAAATCATTAACTACTGTAGTTTAATAGGAGTGGGAGTGTATATGGTGGCAGAGAATCCCTAATGTTACATAATTAATAGCTATTTACAACTGAGCATAAATCAAAAGATAAAGCTTTTCTGAAAGTGTAAGCCAAAGGAGAAAATAGGCCAATTTTAAGTTCTGAGTTGAGCACATTTAAAAAATGTATTTGCTGCAAAAATAAGTCTTATTTTCCCTTGTTTAACAGTTAGGTTTCAATTGTATCAAGTAACATCATGTAAAATCCTTTAGTTGTTCTATACATGGAGATAAGGATAAGCAGATAGATTCCTCATTTCGTGACTGCAAGCCCTGAAGGATCAGCTACCCGCTACATTTTCTACTATGACTGAAGAGATGAGTTTAAAGGAAGGTGGCTATGTCACAGCGCAATCGTTGAATCAGGGTATTGCCTCCTGCCACAGGAATATATAACAAAATAGCAGATAATAGGGGTAACTTGACCTGCACACCAACAGCCTGTGGCTACAAAGGCTAGAGTGATCTCTGAGGTAGCTGAACAGGTAAATATACTGGCACATGGCATGCATTTCCATTTCTCCTGAGGAAACACTGGATTCAATGATCTCATTGCTGGATTCAGTAACTGTGTCATACAAGAAGCTATCTCTAATTATTTTCCCAGACAGCTTTTCCCCCATAGCGTCAGCAGCTGAATATTTACCTCGTTAAATAAGATATTAAATCAGATCTTTCACTTGTGGGTAAAGATCACTGAAGAGCCCTGCTGACACCGTGGTTACCCATTGGCTGCTACCCTCAAAGCAGCAGCTTGAAACGATCTCCCACCCCATGGGAGAAAGAGGGGAATTTCTACTCCCTTCACGGGTTAGAGCAGCAAAACCCACAGGTCAGTTCTGCCCTGTCCTGTAGTGTTGCTGAGAGTCTGAATTGACTGGATGGTAGAAAATTTGGTTTAAGAACGATCATTGTCCTTAGAAATTTTTCGGTGTAGTAGAGAGTTCACATCTGAAGAATCATATTTTTAACTAGGTCTGAAAGACCGTGAAACATTCCATTTATTGAGGCATAATGTTAATTTCATTCCTCAAGAATGATGTACAGAAAGTCAATTATGTTCAGGACAGAGTCTTGCCCATTACTAGTCAGTAGCTGCATTTCAGCATAGCTTTCTATTAGCCTTCTCCTAGCCAATAATATATGCAGTGGTTAAAACCTGTTTCCACATGAACAATAGGTATGGAAAGAAAGTCAACTTAATCCTGGCAATGGAAATGTTTTAAAAAAAATAACGTTATTGGAGGATCTTACATCTATTATCATAATCCATACATTGATCCAGTGTGTCAAGCACATTTGCACATGTGCCACCATCATCATTTTCAAAGCATTCTCTTCCCACTTGAGCCCGTTATCAGCTACTCATTTCTTTCCCCTCCTTCCCCATCCATCTCCCTCACAAACCATTGATAAGTTATAGATTATTATTTCCATATTTTACATCACCTTCCATCGCCCCTCACCCACTTTTCCATTTTCCGTACCCCTGGGAGGGAGTTCTAGATTGATCCTTGTGATTGAATCCATCTTTTTCACCCCCCACCATCCCTAATCCTACTGGTATCTTTACTTTCATTGTTGGCCCTAAGGGGTTTATCTATCCTAGATTCACGGTGTTAGGGACTCTTATCTGTAGCAGTGTGCATGTTCTTGTATAATCCCATTTGTAAGGTAAAATTGAGGTCATGATAGTGGGGTGAAGGAAGCACCAAAGAACCAGAGGAAAGTTGTGTGTTTCATCCGTGCTATACTGCACCCTGACTGGCTCGTCTCTTCCCTGTGACCGCTCTATGAGGGGATGTCCAATTGTCTACAGATGGGCCTAGGGTCTCCACTCCATGCCCCCCATTCACATTGGGTATGATTTTGTTCTGCATCTCAGATGCCTGATACCTGATCCCATCAACACCTCGTGATCACACAGGCTGTTGTGCTTCTTCCATGTGGGCTTGGGCTTTGTTGCTTCTTAGCTAGATGGCTGAAGAAGTGCATAAGCAAATGTGGTGAAGAAAGCTGATGGTGCCTGGCTATCAAAAGATACAGCATCTGGTGTGTTAAAGGCTTGAAGATAAACAAGCAAAAAAAGTTTTTAATTAATAAAAAGTCCAGAAACCATACAATATCATAGGGTAAGCATTGTGCTGGTAACTGCAAAGCTGGTGGTTCAAACCCAAGGTGACACTCTCTGCTCTGGGGTAAGAGGTCCTTGTAAACCTAAATCAACAGAATGGCAGTGATTTCTTTTGTCTGGTGGTTGTTGTTTCAAATTAGTTAGAAAGAGAAAAGACTGGGCTAAGTTAAAGTGTGAATTTTTTTTTACTGGGACCTGTCATATTAGCTCTTCCTGGAAAGGGGAGTAGGTCATAACAGTCTTTTATTGAATTTATTTTAATATCTTTGTTGCTAACTTTAGGGAGTCCTGGGAGGGCAGTGGCTAAGCACCTGGCTAGTAATTAAGAAGCTATCATTTCAAATGATTTCAAATGTGCCCAGTGGTTCTGTCAGGGAAAAATCTGGTGCAAAAATTACAGCATAGAAACCCTATGGGGCAGTTGTCCTCTGTCACGTGGGGCCACTCTGGGTTAGCCCTGACTGGATGGCACACGACAACATAGTTAGCTTTCAATACTTGCAGAATGTACACATCAATTTGTGTGCACACATGTGGTGGTGGTGGTGATGTCAAGTGCCATCAGGTTGGATCTGACTCTTGGTAATCCTGTATGAAACAAAATGAATATTGTCCAGCAATGGGCCAGCCTCCACAAATCGTTGCTTAAGCATGTATGAATCCACTGTTGCAACCACTGTGTTAATCCATCTCACTGAGAATTTTCCTCTAGTGCATTGACTCTGTACCAAGCATACTGTTATTCTCAAGGGATTGGTCCCTCCAGAGAGTTTTTCTAAAGTAAACAACATGAAGCCTTGCAATCCTGAAGGCCAAGGAGGATTCTGGCTGGGTGAGTCAGAATCAGTGGGTTTGGTTTGGGTTGGCATGTATGTATATATATGCATGTATGTAATTTTAAGAATCACTAAGTGACAGGATGAGTAAACCTATATTATTCAGAATTGAATCTTACAAAGTCTAAACTACACATGTAAGCCATATTTTACAACTAAGCACCCTTTATCATAACAATGATTACTGTTTCCCATATACCTGTATTTTGTGTCTATTGCTTATTTGGTTCTTAATTCAGGACAGAAATAAAGTAGCGCTATTTATTGTCACTTAGATTCCAAAAGGAAAAGAATCACATGTTTTGAAGTCAAACAAAACCAGGAAAAATTGATAAATAAATCTATATCTCTATATGTAGAAAAAAATCTATGATATGCAGTCATATGACAGGTTTAAGAATATTAAAATATGTATCTGTTAAACCAACAAGCATAAAATAAATTAATTTATAAAAATAATAAATTCATATAAAATAATATATGCAACTTTGTTCAACACATCAAATATTTTCTAAAAATATCTAAATACTCAATAAGAAACATTCTCTCCATAATATGGATTGTGCCTCTGTAATTCAAAAATTCACTTCCATTGAGTAAATTCTGACTCATAGTGACTCTATAGGATATGTTAGAGCTGTCCTTGTGAGTAAGTCTTGAAGGAAGCATTGAAGGGAGCAGAGAACCACACCTTTCTCCTGCAGAGGAGTTGATGGGTTTGAACAACTCAACTTATAGTTAGCAGTCAAACACATAAACCATTTTGCCACCAGAACTCTATAGAAAGTCTTTTTGAAAATTTCAATAAAGACAGGGGCAAACAACATTATGTTATCTATATTAAAATATATATATATAAATGTATTTATACAAATGAAGAAGGAATAAAAACATCGCAAGTGTTATTTATTGTTTTGTAAGAAAAGTGTTGTGACTATTAGTCTATTCTTTAGACTCTATCTATTCAAGAAATTTTAGAAGTTGAATGCTTTCCTCTTATATTTAGGGAGAAAAGATCTTGGAAGGTGGATGAACTCATTCAGATGATTAGAAGGGATATACCTAGTGGAAGAACAACACATTTAAAATTGAAGCCACTAGAACAGCGCTGCATTATCTAAGTTAAAACCAGCATTCCATACATTTTCAAATGTATGGAATGAAGGTAGGAATAGAAGAAAAATGCTCTATCACCATCTTTCTTATAAACTCAATTGTGAAAATCTACATAGTGAAGAAGAATTACTTTACAACCAAATAGCCACTTTATTTATGCTGTGTTGCTCTAGCATTACTGATTGCTATAAAAAATTACCAGGGTCTTAACGCCAAGATTGAAAGATTATGCAAAGCAGAAATAGTATTCATCAAAAATATTTAAATTAGACTGATTTAATCTTTAAATTAAAACAAACATTGGCAAAATTAAATATAATTAGGAACAATGGGTAGAACTAAAAAGTTCATGGATTTCAGTCCAAAATTAAATTTTAACACTGAATACTATGTAAAGATGGAATATAATCATCTTTAGGAACTGAGATTTTGGCCACAAGAAATATTCATAGAGTCTAAATTACCATTAATTAGAGATATGTTATATATTTCCTTCAAGCATTGGAAATACCAAGAATAAATAGCCTTAAAGTTAAATTCAAGGCAGCCCCAATCCCAACTACGTGGACACCTGCCCCTCTCCCCAGAAGAATTTATTTCAGAGGACAGCACTGACTCTGCAGCTCAGGGAGAGGGACATGTCTAATCAGAGCACACAGGAACAAATGAGGGGGAGGAAGAGAGCATGGAGCAAATCCTGGCCCATCAAGCCTTGAGGATGATATTCCCGCTCAGAGCAGTCAATCCACAGAGAAGACCATGACCAGCCCCACTATGAGACATGAAATTCCTGGAATTCCATCCAATCTGATCCTACCACACCTAGGCAAAACACTAAGGGCATGCAACAGAACAGCAAGGGGAAGAGAGCAAGGATGTCCCCAGGGAATACCAAAAACAGATTAGGGTTTGGTGGCCCATCAGACTTGACCGGAAAGCACTCCTAAAGACCAACAAATAGTCCTTGAACTAACTACAAGCTTTTCTTTATTTTTCTGTTGTGTTTTGTTTTGTTTTTGTCATTGGTTTGGTGGTGATGCTGTTGTTTTGCTTTGTTGCTTGGTTTTGTTCTGTCTAATTTTTGTACATATTATTATCTCTGCAGGTCTGTCTAAATAAAATAGGCTAGATGAACAATTTGGAGGAGAAAACAACAGGACTGACAGTTCCAGGGGGATGTTCGAAAGGGGGTAGTTGGGGGAAATTAAGTAGTGTTAACAAACCCAGGGATAAGGGAAGAACAAGTGATCCGAATCAGTGGTGAGGAGGATGCAGGAGGCCTCGTAGGGCTTGACTAAGTGTAATGTAACTGAGAGGAATTACTGAAACCCAAATGAAGGCTGAACATGACAGTGGGACAAGAGGAAAGTAAAAGGAAATAGAGGAAAGAGCTAGGAGGTAAAGGGAATATATAGAGGTCTAAATAAAGGCATGCACATATGTAAATATATTTATATATGAGGATGTGGAAATAAATCTATGTGGAAATAGCTCTATGTGCATATATGTATAGGTTTAGTATTAAGGTAGTACATAGACACTGGGCCTCTACTGAAGTACTCCTTCAATGCAAGAATACTTTGTTTTATTAAACTCTCATTCCATGATGCTCACCTTCCTGACACAATTGCTGAAGACAAATCAGGTGCATAAGAAAATGTGGTGAAGAAAGCTGATGGTGCCCAGCTCTCAAAAGATATAGCTTCTGGAGTCTAATAGGCTTGAAGGTAAACAAGCAGCCATCTAGCTCAGAAGCAACAAAGCCCACATGGGAGAAGCACACTACCCTGTGTGATCATGAGGTGTCGAAGGGATCAGATATCAGGCATCATCAGAACAAAAAATCATATCATTGTGAATGAAGGGGAGTACAGACTGGAGACCCAAAGCCCATCCTCTTATGGAGGGGTCACGGGGAGGAGAGGAGCCAGTCAGGGTGCAGTGTAGCAATGGTGAAACATACAACTTTGCTCTAGTTCATAAATGCCCCCCCTCACGCCACTATCATGATCCCAATTCTACCTTACAAATCTGGCTAGACCAGGGGATATACACTGGTACAGATAGGAACTGGAAGCACAGGGAATCAGGATGGATGATCCCTTCAGGACCAGTGAGTGATGAGGGTGCCAATGCCAGGAGGGTGGGGTAGAAAGGGGGAACCGATTACAAAGATCTACATATAACCTCTTCCCTGGGGGATGGACAACAGAAAGTGGGTGATGGGAGACATCAGACAGTGTAAGATATGACAAAATAATAATTTATAAATTATCAAGGGTTTATGAGGGAGGGGCGAGCAGGGACGGAGGGGGGAAATGAGGAGCTGATGCCAGGGGCTTACGTGGAGAACAAATGTTTTGAGAATGATGAGAACAATGAATGTACAAATGTGCTTTACGCAATCGATGTATGTATGGATTGTGATAAGAGTTGTAAAAAATGATCTTGAAAAATTAAATTTAATTTTCCTGTTGTTGTGAGGTACCTTTGATGGGTCGATGTTGTCCTTGCTCAGTACAATCAAATAGAACTGTCTCAGGATTTTCTTGGCTATAATCTTGAAAGATTTAGATTGCTGACATTTTCCTCTTGTGTAGCCACTGGGTGGCTTCAAGTTGCCAATCTTCTGACTAGCACCTGCATGCTTTATCATTATGCCAATAAGACCCCCTCCAATAATACTGCAAATTCAACAGTCATTCTATTGCTCTATCTTCCCTTCCTTTCTCTCTCCAACTTGGCAAACTCCAAAGTCTGATCTTTTTAAAAATAGATTTAAGAAATCCAACATTATTTTGAGTTTACAAGTCTTTTATTTAAAAAGCAAACAGAGGAACTCTTTATCCATGTAAACATAGCAATGGCTTAGATGATGTTTACTAGAGTTTCTACATGGATGCAGGATGATCCAGGAAGGAGCAGTAGTGGGTGAGGAAGTTGGCTGTAGAATAGTATCACCACTAACAGCACTCTTTTACCATGTCCCCCCTCTTTTCTTACAACCACTAAATGCTTCAGCAAGTTAGGGAAAGTAGGGGAAATACATTTAGTGAGAAGATGTAGTGAGTCCAGTCCCGGACTTAAGGGCTTATGCTTTAGAGAAAAAGATATATATATATATATATCGAGAGAGAGAGAGAGAGAATTCAGAACTCACTCTCTTCATGGGTGGGTCACGTTGCACTGAGTCACAATTTATCAGGGTTCAAGCCAAAGCTAAAGGTCACAGAGTTGAGCCTTCCTCCTACACTGAAGCTTTGATAATGCCTGTGGAACAGGCTGAGCTTTGCAGAATATTAAAGCATGCATTAACTAATTATAATATATCCTTTTAAACATGTAAATAAATTAAAATAAAGAATATGAGGAGAAAATCGAGACAAAGATATAATCAGAAGATGTGTCTGTAAACTGGGCTGGTTCACTGAATCATTTGCTTTATTCGGGTTACTAAATTAGTATTTTCTCTAGGGACTTTATAGACCAGTTTTGGTTGCTCATCTCCTAGCTATTTTAGTGTATGCAGCAGGTCACACCACTTTACATTGCAAATGTGGCCTGCGCTAGTTGAAACTGTCAGTATAAAACAAAATGCTCTATATATTTATTAACCCTTAAAATGACCTTTTCTATGAAAACTCAAAGACCAAACAGAAACATGGGGTGGAAATTACAGGGACACAAATTTATGGTCAGCAGTTGAAGGTCCTTTTAATGGACTTGTCAAAAAAGAAATTATGTTCCTGCAAAGACCATGAAGCAGATCTGTTATTCAGTGAATACCATCAGGCACTCACTCAAAAAGCAGTGAACTTCTCTTGCAATTTATGCTGTACCTTTTAAGTACTGTGGCTGAAGCACAGAACAAAGCAGACTTGATTTTTCTTACTGGCAATTATGCTCTATGGAGGAGATTATGAAAAACCCAGTTCTGTACACTCAAATTGTTATCTGTGAAGGAAGCATTATAGGGTGTTGTAGTAGGGTTAAGCATCCCTGGTAGAATTGTAAGTTAGGAGTTGGGCTGCTAATTACAAGGTCATTAGTTCAAACCCACCAACAGCTCCTGAGGACTGCTTGCTCCAATAAAGATTTACAGTCTTCAAAACCCTATCTAGGGTTGCTATTAGTTAGAATTGCCTCTATGACAGGAAGGGAATGTTGAATTGATGTTCCTAGTACACTTAACCTGAAAGATGAAGCTTGAAGTAGATGGGGGTGTCAAGGTATATTTTCCTAAGGAAATGGCATTTTATCTCAGTCTTGAAGAAAAGAGTAGGAGATGAACAGGAGGAGGAATGAGAGAAAGATATATCAGGGAAAATAAAAGAACACAGATGAACGCCTTAATGCACATACCAGGAAGATGATGAGCTAGGGAGATGCGATAGGACCAGATCATGAAGAGTATAGAAAACCAGGGCTACTTATTCTAACAGCAATGAAAGTGTTTCAAAGACAACTAGGGGAGCAAAGTTAGATTTTCTTAAATATTTTAAAAATAGTTTGATTGGCATATAATTCATGTACCATACAATTCCATGGTTTAAATATATCAAAGAGTTTTGCAGTCATCACCACAATCAATTTTAGAACATATTCATTCTTTTACTCATTATCATTAGCTACCCAATACTCCACAATCTCCCCTGCCATAACTCTAAGGAGCTAGTAATCTAGTTACCATCTCTGGGGGTTACCTATCATGGATTTCACATAAACAAAATCATAAAACAGTAACAACAAAAGTAACAAGCAACCTGGCAGTGACAAACAAAATGAAACAGAAAAATCTTAATTCAAAAGAAGGCAGAAGATAATAGAAACTAGAATAAATTTTGTTTAATGGGTCTAACGAGGAAACATTATAAAATGTTAAATTTTAACCTAACTATATCTGCATCAATCCACTTTCCAATGCACCCTGAGGGAAAGACTATTAATACCCCTGAACAACAATCAGAGAGAGTTCAGTGGACGCTTAGTCCATGTGGGAACTCAGCAAATGTACTTCAGACTTTCACTGTCACCCATAGCCTTCTGCAAATGGAGTGCTTCAAGTTTAAGCTTTTATACAGCTCCCTCCTCTGATTTTGGATTTTATTATTTACAATCCTTGGATCACACAAGCTCGTGGAGTTTCTTGTGTGGACACTTCACTTAGATGGCTGCTTGTTGTAAGACAAGTCTTTTGGACTAATAAAAAAAAGAAATGATTCTCCTACAAAGGCTAGAAAGCAGACATGCTATTTAGTGGTACTACTCTTTCTGATAATCAAATACCATCTGATTTCCTCACCACATTTCACTATAGCACCCATAACTTCAGTGATCATTTCATGAGGGACAGAATTGAGAGGGCTATATCTTAAGAACTAATCGTTCTTAAATTAAGGCTTACAATTTAGTGTGAGCTCAAAATCCATTCCTATATCTAAAGTTTTATGTCTCCTTGGTCCATGTTAGAGACGCATTTCTCTTTTTTTATTGAAAATTAGCTAAGGGTTACATTTCAGGTAATCAAATATGTATTCAACAGGTTAAACCACTCATCCACCCCTTCAGATCCTTGATTTTTCTTCTCTCTCTTGTGGCCTACTCTCTTTATTTCACATCAACAGTTTAATTTATTGCTTTATCTTCCCTTCCTTATTCTCCTCCACTTGGCCGCCTCTAAAGTATGTTCTCTTTGATGTGAAAAGTTTTAACTTTTGTTCTCTCTAGCAATGACCTCATATAATATTTGTCCTTTTATTACTGGATAACTTTACTCAGCATAAAGTTCTTCAAGTCCAGCCATAAGGACCTTCATGGTTCTCTCTCTCTCTCTGTGTGTCTGTCTGTCTGTCTGTCTCTCTGTCTCTCAGCTATGAATAGTATTTTTATTGTGTGCATGTACTCAAGGTCCTTTATCTAGTATTCTACTGATGGAAATTTAGTTTGTTTCTCTTTTCTTGCTATTGTCAAACATCCATACCAATTACACTGAATCTACTCCAAATCATAGCGAGCTTTTAAGACAGAGTAGAACTGCCTCATGGAGTTCTCCTTGAGCACACTGTTACATCTTTCTCCTGGGCAGTTGCTGGAATATTCAAACTACCGATCTCTTTGCCACCAGAAGCCCTAGAGCATCAAATACTATTTGAAGGAAAAATACCCTTCAAATTGTGGGTGTGCACTTCGAATGTGGAGGCCTCTCTTCAATTTCCCATGATGTGGAGAGTTGTGGAAGACCAATCGGTTCTTGCCATGTACCGTGACTCTATGGTCACTCCAGATTAACAGACATGCCCACAAGAGTTATGTGTGAACCTTACTGGACATCCACGTGAAGAGGTAGCAGAATGGAGGGAATTTCTGTCTCAGAGAAGTCAACAACATTTCTATCGATAGGTAAACCAAGTGGGGCAGCCTGCCAAAGGGAAAGGTGCTCAACACTAAGTGCACAGACCATTAATAGAAGAGCAAGCTCAGAATCATGTCCCTAATTGGGCACATATGACTCAGTTTTTATTTAACCCTTGGTGCCCCAGGCTGATTATTAGACAAGCAACACTTTAGACTCTGTCATTTGAGGTGCACAGCATCCTCATAGACCACATAGACTTGGAGCTCCCACTAAATGAACTGGACTTTACCTTAAACACCCCAGAAAGAGATGAAAGTAACTGAAATGCATCCATGGGCCTGAGGCTAGCATGTCCTAGTGTTGAGAAGAAGCAGATGACTACTATGCCAACGTTATGGATGTAGAAGTGATTGAACTTTGGTTCAAAATTCATGCTTTGAAAATGTTCGATAAATGACAACTCCAGACTACCATATATATGCTATTTTCATACACTCTTTTGGTGATGTTTAGTCTAGTTTTATCTTTATGAATAGGCATTATTGAAAGTTTTACCCTATCTCCAACCCTCATTGTTCATGTAAATGTCCCCAGTTACCTAAATTAACAATCTGTACAAATTAATAACATATACATTTTGTTCTATAAAAACAGTGTTCTACTTTTCTCAATAGTGTTTTAAATTCTATAGCATATGCTAAATTAACAGTAATGTCACTAGAACTACCATATCTCCCATGGGGATCATTTATAATGTCCTTCAACAAAATAATGATGTATTTAAAATAAATGATATATATATACATATATATAATCTATAGATATGAATGGATTTTAAGCAAGCACTTAATCATTGTCCTAATCTAAGAACAATTAGTTCTTCCGGCATGGCCTTGCCAAATGTCTGCCCCATGGTTTGGTCACTGAAGATATGGGTACAATTGAAAAGTGTGGTGAGCAGAACATATGGTGCCCAGCTATCAAGAAAAATAGCATCGGGGATCACAAAGGCTTGTCTTATTTCTTATTCCTGTACTCATTGTTAGTGCTCCATTTCTGCCCCATTTCCCAGCCCCCACTTTATGTACCTTTGAAACTATGAATCCACTTGTTCTGTATGGGTTTACCTATCCTGAGCTTTATATACCAAAAAGCATACAAAATGAAAATAAAACTTTCTCTTTTTCCCCAAGTATATATGAAGTATTCAAAAAGTTTGTGGAAAAAATTAATTTTTTCCTATTGCATTTTGTTTATTACAGAGGACCACACAAGAGCTTCAGACTCATATTGACAAGGAGGTGTATGAACTCCCATCAGCATCCAGAGGTGGATGTGCTACTGTTGTTAAGTGCCTTTAGTCAATTCTGACTCAAAGGGACCCTATGTGCAACAGAAAATCATTCTTAAAACTGTCCCTACTTTGAGCCCATTGTTGCCACCACTACGTCAGTTCAACTCATCTAGTGACTTCCTCTTTCTTGCGGAAGCTCTGCTTTCTCAAGCATGATGTCCTTTTCCAAGGACTGGTCTCTCTTGATAACATGTCCAAAATATGTAAGATGAAGTTTCACTATCCTAGCTTCTAAGAAGCATCTGACTCTACTTCTTCCAAGACAGATGCTTTTATACACAACATATAATTACACACTCCCCTCATAATGGGCTCTTATCAGGGTAAAGTTTGCAGATTCAAGTCTGCTCTGAGGCACTTCAAAAGATAGGCCTAATAAGCTGCTTATGAAAAAAATCAATCGCTAAAATGCTATGGAGAACAGTTCTACTCTGATACAACGAATATTGCCATACATCAGAGTTGTCTCTATAGGAGCAGGTTCTGGGGGTGCTTTTATCTCATTTAGAAGCAGCTTTCTGATTTCATCCATAGGAACCAACACAGAAAATGTCTCTACAGGCAGACCTTGAAGATTCTGTGGGTTTAATTCCAGATCACTAGAAGGAAGTGGATATCCCAGTAAAGTGAGTCACGCAATTTTTTTGTTCTTCAATGCATATAAAAGTTATATCGACACTAGACTGCATTCAAAGTATAATACCATCATGGAAGCATTTTACATATTGTGATAATGACTAACATTGAACAAATAGATGTGAAAGTGAACACATGCTATTGGCAAAATGGTGCAGGTATGCAAGAGTGCCTCAAATCATTCATTTGTACAAGAACTAATATCTGTACAATTCACAAATCAGCCCAGGGAGAGACAGTCTTTATCCTTAAAGATCAACAGATGCTTGTCATCTGGGAGTTGGGGTTCTAGGGCCATATGATCCCGATTTATACCCTGACAGTCAGTCAGCCAGGTTGTCAAATGGCCCCAGGACTAATTCTGTATGACTTACTAATCTGCAATTTTGTGTGCATCCCAGTCACAATATTCTTTCCTCAATTCTGAGTCCAGTTCCAAAGTGATGAATTTACCTGCCAACAACCATGATTTTTTTTGGTTTGTTTGAGATGAACATGTTTCTCCCTAAAACTCCAAGTCCATTTCAATTTTGCTTTTCCTCCTCTTTTTATCTTAAGCCATTCAGACCACTATTTAGGTTTGATAGATAAGGAATATGAGGGAGGTTTAAAGAAAAATACTATATGTACTTTACACAGCCCATCTCGAGACATGAGATCAACATCAATATTCTAACCCACCATATATAGTTCTTTTTCTCTGCCCACTCTTCCATAGTTGTCTATGTTTTATACTGTCTATAATTAGCCACATGGATCTTAATTCTTTGGAGAACATACAACCTTATGCTTGATAGTCCTGCTCATCTAGAGGATGTGTCTGTATCTTGTCCTTAATAAGGAGTATATATAAAAAGTGAGCTGATGAGGCTTCATCTGACCAACTTTGGTCATATGGTCCAAAGAGACTAGACCCCAGAGAGGGAGAGTGAAAAAGAGGAAAACCCCACAAGATGGGTTCACACAAAGGCTTCAATGGTCTCTAGTGTAGCAATGATTGTGAGGCTTTCACTGACTGGGAACTATTTCATTCTGTTGTGCATAGAGTCATTATGAGCTGGAACACCTGGCAGCACCTAACAACAACAATGAGAAACTAAAAATTTCATTACCTTTTAGTTCCGTTACCTATGAACTTTTTGAAGCTGACGTATATGTTATTTTTATGTAGCACATTCTTTAAAAATATTTTATTGTACTTTGTTGTTAAGTTCCAAGTTGGTTCCAATTCATAGAGACTCTATGCACAACAGAAGAAACATTGCCCAATCCTGTGCCATCTGCATCATCATTCCATGTTTGAGCATATTGTGGTAGCTCTATGTCAACCCATCTTGTCTAGGGCCTTCCTCTCTGTTGCTTCCCCTCTGCTTTACCAAGCATGATGTCCTTCTGCAGGGACTGGTCTCTAACTGGTCTCTTGGTTCTCTGGTGATGGGACCAGCGTGTGGCTGACTTAGCTAGTTCTCTGCCTCCACTTGTTAGCTACACTACCTGTGGGATACCCAATCCAATGATTGTGTCCCTCTAGCATGAGGTTCCTTTGAGACCTGCTTTGCCTCCTGCTGGGATATACATCACTTGAGCTTGCTGTTTGCTGCCTGTGGCCGAACTGCCTGCATTGCTTTATGAAAGACTCAGCTGTCTGTTTCCTTAACCTTGGACCCAGCAGCCCTCGTGATTTGAAGGACTTCCAGAGTATTAACTGTCCCACAGAAGTGAGTTGAACTGAGCCCTCCATACTGCTGTGTGGACTAATAAGCTGTTATATTCCTTCATGCTGTATCTATCTATCTATCTATCTATCTATCTATCTATCTATCTATCTATCTATCTATCTATCTATCTAATCTATCTAAAAGCATAAGTGTCCTGGTTTTGTTTCTCTAGAGAACCCCGTCTAACACATTTATATCCAAACATGCCCAAAGTACGTGAGATAACGTCTCACCATCCTTGCATCTAAGGAGCATTCTGGCTGTTCTTTATCCCAGAAAAACAGGTGTTCTTTTGGCAGTCCATGACTCTTTCAATAATCTTTGCCAGCACCAACGTGCAAATGAACCAGTTCTTCTTCAGTCTTCCTTATTCAATGTCCCACTTTCATGTACATATGAGCAATGGAAAATGCCATGGTTTGAGCTGGGTGCACCTTAGTTCTCAAAGTAACATTGTGCTATCCAATACATGAAAGTTTTTGTATAGCATATTTATCCAATGCAATGTGTCTTTTGATCTCTTAACTGCTGCTTCCATGAGTATTGATTTTGGATCCAAAGAAGACAAAATCCTTGACAACTTCAATCTTTTCTCTGTTTATCATTGGTCCAGTTGTTAGGATTTTGGTTTTCTTTACACTGAGTTGTAATCCACTTCTTACTTTCAGAAAGCAACGTTGTCAAAGATTGTTAGTAAGCTTCCCTCCAATCCTGATGCCACATCCATTTTCATATAATCCACATTCTCTGATTATTTGCTCAGAATACAATTTGAGTAATTTTTCTGAGAGGATACAAACCTGAAGCTCACCTTTCCTGATTTTAAACCATGCAGTATATCCTTGTTCTGTCCTCATAATTGCCTCTTGATCCATGTACAGGTTCTGCATAAGCACAATGAAATATTCTGGAATTTACGTTCTTCTCAATTATTGTATTTGGTGAGTATTTTCATAGCTTATTACTATTCCAATAAATAGTTCATACACAGCTTGTTCTGTGATGCTGGCTGCACTCCTCACAGTGTTAGCATTCTCCACGGCTTCAGTCAGGTGCACTTTAGTCCTCATAGTAACATTCTGAGAAGAAACAGTCTTCCACAGCGTTCTCATTTCCCTCCATCAAGTTTTCCTGTTTTCTACCAGTTGATTTAGGGCAAATGCTACTCTTTTTGCCCCCAATTTATCCACTCCTTCTCCCACCCGCCCCTCAGGAATCCTTATTATTATATTACATATTATTATTATTATTATTTTGCTGTATCTTTTTTTTGTTGATGTTGCTAAGAATGTTACTTGTGCCGGTCAGAATCTGATACCAATTAAACAGTGACAGCTTTGCCAATAAACAAGCATATACTCTTTCATGGCTAGGAAGGGAGACTGCCACAGCCGGCCGGCCCCAAAGATACATGGACATTTTGCTGTATCTTACACCATCCAATGTATTCATTCACCTACAATTCTGTTATTTGTTCCCCTTGATGGGATTATACAGTCATCATTGCTATTGATTCCCTCCCCCCACCTCTTCCCATACCCTCAGGGAGTCATCACTCCCATTACGCTTTTTGAAGGGTTTATCTATCTTGGATTTCATGAATCAAATGACCTTAATTATACAAATGAACATACATAGTTCTCACAAGATTACCGAGGTAAAACTTGACCATAGTAGTAAAGGGCAGAAATATTAAAGAACTAGAGGATATTTATGTTTTTTTCTTCAGTGCTATACTGCACCCTGGATATATCATCACTTCCATGGCCCTTCTGTGAGGGACTGTCCAATTATCTTACAGGTGGGTTTTAGATCTCCACTTTGAATATGCTCCTTCACATCAATCTGATTGCTGGCCTTCAAATTTCTGATACCTATTCCTGTCCCCTCATGGTCACACAGGCTGGTGTGCTTCTTCCAGGTAGGCTTTGTTGTTTCCCTGCTAGATGGCTGCTTGGTTAACTTCAAGCATGTCAGGGGTATTATTATGTATTTTATATGCCCTATATTGTTTGTCTTAAAAGTTACCTCCAGAGATATCTCCAGGTTCAAATTAGGTTGCCTCAAGGCAATAATCACAGATGTTTTCAATTTTTTTCAAATTATATTTTGTCTTTTCATTTTTAAATTTTAATATTATCACGCTTTTATTCTACCCATTATACTTGGTACACTCTATCATGGTCTTGGTTAGAATGATTGGTAGTGGTATTCAGGGACAATCTAGTTCTTTTGATCTCATGTTAGAGGAAAGTATGGTTCTTGTTTTGCATTACTCCATTAGACTAATTCATTTCTTGTTTTCATTTGTTCACATTTTCTGCCTCTTCAATGGTCCCTGGCAAGCTTTTAAGATCCCAGATACTACTAATCAGATTAGGTTGTAGAACACTATCTTTTTGAAGTATGTTTTGCCAATTGAACTGTGTTATCTAAAGAAGCAAAATGAGTGAAACATATGTATTTATATAGAGAAATAAATTAACCCCAATAAAATGGTTCATACACTTTTAGAAGATGGAAAGTGCAAGTCCAGATGCATTCCATGTCAGTGGGTGAAATATTAGGAGGCTTCTTTCTCCTAACTCATGTAGCTGCGGTGGATGATAACTAGAGAGGTGAATGAATTCAAGGACAGCAGGTCAGGTTGACAGCTGCAGAGACGATTGAATCCATGTCAGATGACTCACCACTGAAAACTTCCAGAGTCATCAGGCAATATGGCAGGCTTTGGCTCAAGTTAAAATCATTGGAGGTAAATATTATAGATGCAGTGCCAAGACCCAGGAAAATCAAGCATTTTATTCCCCGGTGTCCACTTTTATTTAAAGAGGACCAATCCCCTAGGGAAAGGACCTTTAAATTTCATTAGGACGGTGAGCTGAGTAAAAGGGCTGCATCCTACACTAATCTTACAACTGATGGACTGCTCACAGCAGATCCAATATTGAGTTGATTGCATTGTGTTTGGTCATACCATGGGGGATTACTAGGGCTTAACTGTCAACCCCCTGAGAAACCTAACCCAGCCTAACTGATACACAATTTAGCTATCACATTCCCTCTGCCTTAATGTCCAGTAGTTCACTACCAATGTCTAAGTAGGTTCTATTTAACTTTGTTCTTTGTAAGTTCTATTACATATGGGTACATATGTAGTATTTGCAAATACGTCTATGGAATTATCTCTTGCCACACCTACATATTATGCAGGTGTCCCCCATATAGCTTCACTCACTCATTTATTATATATATTTATCTATGTAAAGCACCACAAGTAATAGTTATTATTGCTATTGCAGGACTGTGCATGTTACTGCATTTACTGAAATTGTCGTGTATTCTTGCACAGCTCTTGGTGTCCTCCTTTGCCTTGGTCATGTTATGATGATTTCACCAATAATGTGTGTTGCCTCTCCCTTCATCAGTGCATCTCCTTCTCCCCGACTACCTTTCCTGGTATCCATCAAAGAATATTTCTTTCTGTGTGTAAACCTATTTTTAACTTTGTATAATAGTCTTGTGTAATACCAGCCTATATCCTCCAGACTCATCTATATGATGAACTGTTTCGTGGATTAATCATTATGACTTACTGTCGTGTGGTAGTCCACTGTGTGCATGAAGGGACTTCCAAAAGTTCCCTGTCTTTTAATTCCATTTTTCTATGAAATTTTGGAAGTCCTTTTGTATCACAGATTTTTTTATTTTGTAATTCGTTGAAGGACATTTGGATTATTTATATTTTTCTATTGTGAATAAAGTTGCTATAATATTAACATAGAAATGTATAATGAGAATGCTGCATCACATAGTATTTCTATTTTCAGTTTTTTACAAATGCGCAATATTATTTTCCACGGCACTTATAGTACTTTACCATTCTGAAAGCTGTGTATATGTGTTTCCATTTCTCTACAAACTTGCCATCATCTGTTTTTTTCCTATTTGATTAGTGGGGTGAAAGAGTGTCTCATGGTTGTTTTTATTGACTGCTGTATAATTGCTAAAACTCTCAAGTATATCATCATGTGTTTCTCATGGTGATTGTAAGATTCTACTAGCAGTGTACAAGAGTTCCAGTCAATTTATATATCCTTCCTTCATTTTTCATATTTGTTCTAGCTAAAACTTCTGATATAAAATTCAATATTGTGTTGAAAAAGAGCTTCCTTATCTTGTCCCTGATCAAACGGAATATTTCTGGTACCTCTCCACCGAGAACAATGTTGGCCGTTGGTTTTATTATGATGCTATTGGCTAAGGGAAGGAATTTCCCTTCTATTCCTATTTCGCTGAGGGTTTTGTCAGGAAACCGTACTGGACTTTATCAAATGAATTTCTGCACCGACTGACATGATTATGTAGATATTATACTTTCTTTTATTTATAGGGTGGAATACACTGATTTCTTTGGTAATGCTGGGTATACTAATATATGGTACATTTGCATATGATCCTTCTTTTATATATGCTACTGAATTTTAGGTGCTAAAATTGTGTTGGTAAAGTTTACATCTAATTTTTGAAAGATGTTGGTCTATACCTAACGTTTTTATTGGTGTATTTGTCTGGCTTTGGTATCAGGATTATGCTGGTTTACTAGGATAAATTCAGGATTATTCCTTCCTTTTCTGCATTCTTTAAGAGTTTTAGAAGTACTGGTATTAACTCTTTGCTGAATGGCGGTAAAATTCTCCAATTAATTGGTCTGGGCCGCTTCCTTTTTATTCCTGGAATATTTTTATAAGTGACTCAGGTTTTTTCTGTTATGGATATTTGCAGATTGTATGCCCATTTGTTAGTTTGGGTAAGTATAATTGTATAAATTCATTTATTTCTTCTAGATCTTCAAATTTGATGATGTATGTATAATTTTCATAATATTCTGTTATAAGCCTTTATATTCTGTTAACTGTAGTGTTCCAGCTATTTTCTTATTTAGAGTTTTAAAAAATATTTTTATTTCCTCAGTTTGGACAATTTTATCATTTAGTTGATTTCATTGACCTTTTCAAAGAGCCAAATTCTAGTTTTGCTGGATTATTTTTTCTGCTTATTATTATTATTTATTTACTTATCTGTTCTCTGAGTTTTATTTCTCTTTTTCTAACAGCTATATCCACTTTTGTTGAACTTTTTCTTTTCTCTCTCTCTATTTTTGAGTTGTGGGTTTAAAGTATTGATTTTAACTTTTTTTCATTTTTGTTGTATGCTATAATTATTGCTATAAATTGATTTATGAGTGCTGCTTTTGTTGTGTCCAAAATGTTTTGGTTAGTTATTGTCATTTTTTGAGTATAGGAGATTTTTTTTCCTAATTTAATCTTTTACACAATAGTTTCTTAGCAAGGTGTTATTCAGTTCCAAGTATTTAACTTTTTCCTTGGTTTTTCTTCCATTGATTTCTTGTTTTATAAGTTGTGATCAGAGAAAATGCTTGATAGTACCTCAGTACTTTAAAAAAGTAATTAAGGCTTTTTCTGTGGCCTGAAATATGATGCTTTGAGAGAATAATCCAGGTACATTAGACAAAAATGTGTACTGCTTTGTTTTTTGGTTCAGTGCTCTATATCTGGCTATAAAGTCAAGTTGTTTGATGGTGATCTTTAGACCTTCTGATCTTTGGTCAATATCATGCTAGTGGTTGTGTCCTTTCTAAAAAAGTATGTGAAAAGTCTCCCATTATAATTGTGTCATTTAATGCTATTAGAATTTTTTATTTTGGAGCTCTGTCATTAGTTGTGTTAATATCGATTATTTTTCTATTCCCTTTGTGATTTGCACCCTTAATAATTACATAATGTCCTTACTTGTGATTTGTGGTGGATTTTGCCTTAAAGTTTATTCTATCAGAAATCAGTATTTCCATTCCTGCTCATTTTTGGCAACTGTTTTCACAGGGTTGGGGTGTTTTTTTTCATCCTTTGATTTTAACTTGTTTTTATCTCTGTGTCATCTAAAGTATACATTTGGTTATTCTCTATTAACCTATTTAAATATGATGTGTACCATATTGTACATCAAATATCATATTAACCTCCTTACAAAACATGGACAGGTATGAATTACTACTGCAATTTGTTGTGCTATGTGTTTTTAGGTGTTAGTGGTATGTTTGTTCTGCAAACTTTTCTATACTGAGTTGTTTTGCGCCCGGATTTTCTTTTCATTTTGAAGCTGTTAACTTTTTGCTTACTGAGATTTTTATGGCTTTCTTCCTTTTTAACTTTAATGAATAGGTGTATTTTCTTTGTGTTTATCATGAAATTTACCTTTATGTTTCTATGTTTAATGTTTTAAGCATTGCATTTAAATATTAAAGTATTATTTTATGTTCACCTTCATGTTTCTATATTTAAAATTTGTTTGCTTATGTTTCTACTTAATGTTTAATTTCCTTCTCATATAGTTTGGATAGGTCGTGTGTTTACAGAAATTTGCAACACTTTAGCTATTCCATTTCTTCTTTTTATTTTCCAGATTGGTTTCTTTGATTTCCTGTTTTCAGTCTTGTAGCTCAATTTTATTTTGGAGAACATTTATCTTGGTTGATATCTAGGTGATGTTGTCAGATGTCTTAGTTTTAGGCTATTTTTGATGTCACTCATTAAGTTGGTGTAGGTATAACAAATTCCCTTAA
This sequence comes from Tenrec ecaudatus, assembly GCF_050624435.1. Classification (NCBI taxonomy): domain Eukaryota; kingdom Metazoa; phylum Chordata; class Mammalia; order Afrosoricida; family Tenrecidae; genus Tenrec; species Tenrec ecaudatus. The sequence goes on from NC_134537.1 coordinate 33,724,600, forward strand.
TTTCTGTTCAACTAGTTTCACTGACCTATTTGTGAAAGAGTTTTTTGAGATATACAATTAATGGTTGGTAATTTCTTTTTCTTTCATATTATACATAATATATATGGCATTCCATTACTTTCTTTACTACATGGCTTCTACTGGGAAAAAATCAGAGCATAGTCTTGCTGTTTCACTTTTGTAGATGATTGTTCATTTTCATGTGTAACTAACAGAATTTTTCTTTTCTTTCTTTCTTGGAGTTTTGGTGGTATAGTTGTTGTGCATTGGGCTGCCAACCACAAGGTTGGCAGATCAAAAACACCATCTGTTCAAGGGAGAATGATGAAGTTTCCTACTCCCATAAAGAGTTTGTCTTGAAAACTTACTGGGGTAGTGGGAGACTATCCTATAAGAAGGCAACTCTTCGTCAGTAATATTTTGAGCACCTTCCTATCCGAGGTGCTCTCCTTTTGGTACTATCTTTGACAATGTCTTCCTTTGATTCATTAAGTTTTCATTATCTGAGAATATTTTGATGCTACCCATAAGGTTTTCAGTGAATAATTCCATAGAGGTCCAGCATCAATTCCTTCTCTGTAGTCTGCTCTCAGTCGTAACGCTTCATTGAAAGCTGTTCACGTTGGGTGACCCTGTTGGTGTTTGAATACCAATGACATAGCTTCCAAAATCACAGCAACACACAGACCACCACAGAACAACGTACTGACAAATAAGTGGTGGAAATTAGGTGAGAGGTATAAACTAATAAATTGATCCAAAGCCAGATATGTACACATAAATAAGAAAATTCTATATATTTTAAATGTGACAGTGAATGTGTATATTTACAGAAGACAATAAGAAATGTAAAATAAAATCTTACAGAATTTTAAATTATAAAATTTTTGTCAGATTTACCTTTTGCATCTTACCTTTTTTAGTATAGATTTTTATTTTTGGCTTGTGTGGCAGATTATCTTTTTCAGATAGCCACATTAATATTTCCATTTTCATATATGCTTCTAGAACCTTGCCACTTCCCAAAAGATTGTATCTTTTACCTTCCGCTTGATGTTGGATAGACTTTGTGACTGCTTCAACAAAAAGGACTTGCTGAAATGTGTAATTTCTGAGACTAGCTGTTAAAAATGGCATTCCCTCTGTTCCTCCTTCTCTGCCCCACACTTTTCCTCCCTCGCTCTTCTCTTTTCCTTTGTCCTCTTGCTCCCCTACTCTTCCTCTATCTTTTAAGTCTCATGCTCAGAGCTTAGTGACACTATTTGTAGAAAGATCCTTCTAAATGTAATTGGATGTGTCACTATTTAGCTCTGCATTCCATCAAAATATGTGATTCACAGGATTTTAGGACATGATGAAGTAAAGATGAGCTTACTCAGCCATACCCTGCTCATATTACAGATTTGACGATCAAATAAATCTTGTCATTGCTTTGACCAAAGGTTTCTCAATCTTGGCACAGGATAATTTGGACAGGATGGTTCTTTGTTGCGAGGTTTTCCTGTGCATTACGTCTTGTTTAGCAGCATCCTTGACCCCATGCCAGTATCATCCTCACCTTGTATCATAGGGTTTATAAGACTGTGAATCTTTATGGAAACAGGTTGCCACCTCTTTGTCCTGCAGAATGGCTGGAGGTTGCAATCTCATAACCTTTCAGGTAACGGTTGAGCACTTAACCTCTGGCACCACCAGTGATCCTCTATAAAGGTCACTTACAACTGTCCCCAATCAGAAGCGACTGCTTTAAGCCACTCTACTCTGAGGCTACTTGTTATGCAACCATAAGGGTAGTTTGTTTCTCCCTGGCATTTTATCCTCCTCTTCATCCCTCCCCAACTTATTCGGGCCTAAAATTCCATAGATGGGGAGACACTATGGAGTCTTTGTATGCAACTTTCTTTCTCATTCAGTGACAGATCATGGAAATCAAATAAACTGGAATAATTTTAATGCATTTTATTAGCTAAATGATATCATTGACTAGAGTATTATATTGGCTACAGTGTAATGGATTATTTAATATGTCTCTTTTAGCCCTAATGGTATAGTGGTTATGCATTAGACTGCTAACCATAAAGTCAGTAGCTCGAAACTGCCAGACACACCTTGGGGAATTGATGGGGCTTCCATTTAGAGTGACAGTCTCAGAAACCCACAGCAGCAGTTCTACCCTGTCCCATAAGGTTTCTGTGAGTCAGTGTCAATTTGATGGCAAAGAGTTTTTATTTTGCTTTGTTTTCTAGTTATAGTTCTAGCCTTTGATACTTTCACTAAACAACTTTCGTTTTCCTGATGGATTGGGGTAAAAAGGTGGGGGAAGATACTGATTGTATTATGTGATTCATATAACACTGTGAGTGATCACAGGCTTAACTGTGATGACCATTCTGCTAGATAAACGTCAAGTGAGCTACCTCAGAAGCAGAAAGAGGGGTGTGGGTTCACTACCAGAAAGAGGGAGGAGCTAGGGGTGGGGGCATATTCTGGATCCCTAGATACCTGTGCACTGACCTCCTTGATTCAGGCGGCAGATGTAATCCCAGAGGAGCAGGAGGAACAGAACCAGAACCCAGAGGATGAGGCACAGGGGAGAGCTCCCCAACCAGCATTGGGACATGGTCTTATCTAACACAGCCACTGAGTCCTATTGGATTTCCAGGTTGAGTTCAAGGTTTCCTTGGTTGTTTCTGCAAATATTAAATAATAAAACATCTCTATGTATATCATATTTTTATATTGTGGTGATTTTTCCCTTGAGACAGATATCTGGATGAAACGTTTCAAATTATATATGAGCTAGATATTCCTAGAAGTTCTTTCTATATTTGTAATAACACTTCACATTTCAACTAGCAACATACAACTTATTTTTCCCTCATAGAATTATGTATAATCATCTATACACACACACACACACACAACGTATATAGTCGTGTATAAGCCGAGTTTTTCTGCACATTCTTTATTTCTTTATGCAGTTTTTGTGATAAAATTAGGTGCTTCGGCTGATATTTGGGTCAGCTTATATTTGAGTATATATAGTATATGTCTATCTATCTATCTATTGATTGTTATATTTGAGTGTATACAGTATATCTATAGATTATTATATTTGCATATATACATACAGTATATGTATGTATGTATGTATACATACATATATATAGTATATGTATATATCTATCGATAGATAGATATATTCATATATGAAGGTAAATCAAAAAGGTTTACTATTAAGTTTCGTGCTCATCCATACACAGGTTTATTTCAAATAAAATGTTTTCCATCAAATCTCTATGGTCAGTGGGTGGCTGCAGAGAATTTCTGTCAGTAATACATTACACTGTGTTTAAATCAAAGGTCTAATAAAAAAAACGTGGCTTTGGAGGGGTCTGCTGAGCCAGTTAAATGTAAGGTAGAGATGTTACCTGAGAAGGTTATGTTAATTGTTTTGTGAGACTCCCAAATAACAATCTTGATAGATTTTCTTGAAGGACACACGAAGATAAAAGCGCCTTATTATAAAGACGTCTGAAGAACACTGAGAACTGCATTGGTGAGAAAAGTTGGGAAAGTTTCACCAATATTTTTTTTTTCACTTGTGGGAATGTACTTGCTCCTTCGAGGAGGGCAGCAGGGAATTCATCCCCCCTACAGCGCTGCTCTTTTCCCTGCAGACTTCTTTTTGTATCTCAAATGCAAAGGAACATTAAAAGGAACATAATTTGACATCTTTGAGATTGCCCAACTGCCATTTCGGTGTGGTGTAAATTGAAGAGTATTTAAAGCTTCAGAAAATGCTGGAGAGATGGAAATGCGATAGCTTCTCAGCTTGTTATTTTTGTTTCAGAGAGACTTCCTTGGTTTTGTAGCAAAAAAATTTGTATACATTCCGTTGTGCATGCATGTGGGTGTGTGTGTGCATGTGTAGCCATGTGTTTATATTTATATAATTACATATAGGTTCTATTCCAGTGTACCACTTCCTATCTAATTTCAGTTGTGGATTCAGGAATGCGCATTATTATGAGTAAAAGTCTTTAACTTTTTCCCCTTTATATTTCTAGTTATTTTATAGTTTGAGAGAAAATGATTGCTTTTTAAAAATGTATGTCATATTTGTAGACTCTCTCATTATAAATGCTCATATTATTTCTTGTAGAATTTTTTTCTAGAATCACCTGGATTTCTATGCTTATGTTATCAACAACAGAAAAAAGTGAAACCTGTATTTTGAATATACTAGTTTGTTTGCAATACACCACCAGACATATTGCACACTACTTGCGGTACGGCTATCTTTATTACATTTTTACTTTAAATAAATTAACACATTTTATGGGATTATTTGCACATGAAAATGGGTTGCTGTCAAGTTTGACTCATGGTGACCCTATGTGTTGGGAAGCAGAAGTGCCCCATATGATTTTTCAAGTTGTTACCACACAGAAGCAAATCATCAGGTTTTTCTTCACAGGCACCTGGAGATAGGTCAAAAAGTCCACTTTTTGGGCAAGAGTTGAACAGCTACGGGAGAGGACTGTGGACTATCAAAAGGATAAATCTGACCTGAACAGTTAAAATGTTGTTAGTTGGTCTTCCTTCTGATAGAAGTTTTGCCTGATCTGGTTTTCAATATTTTCTGTATTATTTTTGGTCTTTTGTTTGTGCATATTGGGGTTATCTCGGGTGTGTTGTGTCATTGGGGTCACACTCTTGAATTTTTGTTCTATGCTTTTCTTTTTTTTAGTATATGAACCCCAGGATTGATGAATCTATAGGGACGTCAAGTAGAATAATTGTTTTTGGGGGGCTGGGGATAGACAGTCATGGTGGGAGGCTGAAGTCAAGGAGTCCAGAAAGAAAAGAATGTTTTTAAACTGATTGTAGTAATAATTAGACAATACTGCTGGATGTGATTAAACTATGGAATGATATGGTATCTGTATTAATTCCCCAAAAGTTAAATGAAAGTGTTGACTGCTTCTTCATTTGCAACACCTAGAGAACTTATCCACACATGTTGCTCACTGCCTTTGAGTTTATTTTTGACTCGTGGCCACCTGATGTGACAGAGCAGAACGTCCCCAAAGGGTTTCCTAAGCTGTCATTTTCAAGGGGGCAGACTGCCAAGGTCTGTCTCCTACAGAACTTCCAGTGGGATTGGAAAGAAGTGCCAACATTCCAGTTAGCAGCCAATCACTTAACAGTTACATTCCCAAAATGGAATCAAATTTACTGCCAGGTCCACACACAGAATTTACGTACATTCCTTACATTCTGATTTTATTTTGTATTATTCAAAATAGCTATTTAATGTTTCAAGTGTCTCATTATTAAAATACAGTCAATTTTGTCAACATTTTTCTTTTTGATATATCGGTCACTTTATACCTAGATTTACAAATGGAATTCAGTTAATGGTTTAATTTTGTTACTCTTATTTAAATAAGGCTGGATTCTTTAAAATGGAATTGGAATTTTTCCATTGTTTTCTACTCTTAAGAGTAGCTTAAATAATTTTGGAAATATTTACTTTGTAACATTTGGTAGAAGTCACCTGTGAACCCATATAGCTTTTCCAGTTCTTTTTCAGTAATAATAGTTTCTCAGCATTCACCTAATTATTAACTTGGGATAAACATATATTTTGCCAAAAAGTACTGCTTCCTTCAGATTTCAAAATGTGTTATCACAGAATTGCACATCATAATATTATTCTTTTAATCCCTTTGTGGTTAAGTTTTATCAGCTTTCACCTGAATATTTCACTCCCTTTCATTTGTCTTTAATCAGGTTTATTAAAGATCATTTTATTGGTCTTATCAAAAATCAGCTTTTTATTTATCTTTAGTATTTTTCTTCAGTTATAAATAGAAATTAAAAATGTTTGCCTAACAGAATAGTAAACTCCCCAAGCCAAAACCAAACTCATTGCCATTGAGGGGATTCTGATGTATAGTGGCCCTATCAGACAGAGAACTGCTCTAAAGGATTTCTGAGACTAATCTTTATGGTAGCATACAGCCTCATTTTCTTTCCATGAAGTGGCTAGTAGGCTTGAACCTTTCACCTTTTGTCTAGCAGCTCACAGCACTAACAAGGATCCTTAGAGTTATTATAAACTCACCAAATTCATTGCCATAGAGTTGCTTATAATAGTGAGGATTAAATGTGATAATAATCACAATGAGCCTGAATTCACTCAAATACAGAAGAAGCATTGGAAGTCTATTCTTGAATTTCACTAACTTACCGATATTCTAACACACAGCCCTTCCTTTTCATATTTAGCTGCTGTACATTTTGTTCCCAAGGTTTACAATTGTATATTATCTTCACAACATGATGTGTATTCTATCATTACACTGTATATCAACCCATTTTATAAAAATCTTGTTTAGTGCTTTCAAACTTAAAAAGTCTACCTCCTTAAGGTTAGTATTAGTATTCCTTCACCCTTTCTCCTTCTTTCTCACATTAACTTTCAGAATATATCACTTTAAAAACTATGATTAGTGGATATAGCATAGATCTGGATTTTTTTAACTGAAGTTTGAGTGTATATATCTTTTTTGAGAGAGTCCCAATAAATATATAACTGATAAAACATTTTAATAATAATAATTTATGAAATAATACAAATGTTTTTAAATTATCAAATAAGTTATAAACTTATAATATTATACTAGGTACCTGTCCTAGGTGTTTTACCTATAATTTCCAAATAATCCTTAACAGTCACTATTTATGGTAGGTATAATAACCATATACATCTTATTACTGGGGAATTTAATCAGTCACCCAGTGTGATCCAGGTAATGAGAGATAGAACCAGGAATTTTAAAACTGGGCAGGTTAATTATAGACAAATCTTTGAAAGTCTAAATTATATAATTCCTCTCATAGTCTTACCAATTTCTTTCAGGAAAATATTCTGCATTCCCATTTGGTCCTTGTTCTCTAAACATGAGATTCAAAACAATAACGTTCCCTTCATCTCTCTGGCTCTCACTCTATTCTATCCTCTGCTCAGAGAATTTTGAAACAATATTTTGCCCACTAGTTACTCCAAGATTCTGCTTAGATGATTTAGCACATTGATGTGTAGACATTTATTCTTGCTAATATTATTCTACATTACGAAGCAAAGTAAGATATTAAATATTAATTTAATAGTATAAAGTAATATTGTCAAAGCTGTAATTATGTAAGCATAATTTGGCACAATCTTTCCAAAAAGAATTTTCATGTTAAACATGAAAACATTTATTTGTCAAGACAAATTTACCCATTAATTCTACCTTGAAAACAGACTGCAAAAATATATTGACTCCTAAGGGAGAAATATTATTAAATAATGAAAACATGAAATTTACCTAAATTTGCATGAAGAATATAATAGTTTTAATCAATTATCATCCATACATATGAAACAAATCTTGGTCATCCGCTAAAATATGTAAATGGTTAAATGACATGAGATAAAATGCTTAACATGACAATAATAAAATTTTATTTAAAAAAACCCTACATAATCAGAAGGCAACTAGGTAGTATATGTAAACACCAAAATGGGTTTTATCTGAACCTGGGTCATTTGAATAACTTTTAAATTTTATCTTTATTTTGGTAATCCACAAATATTTTACAGTGGCCATATATCACTTTATAATAAAAAAATCCCCTATCCTTTTATACCTTTAAACAGTCTTCACAGTCTCTACAACAAAAGAGGAGACAGCTAAAACATTACTGCCCTCTATAGGATCCTGGATTATTCACAACCTTTATTTGTATTGATCTATTTTAAAAGCAGTCTGAAAGTTGCACACTGCATTTATTTGCATAAATATATAAGATGCATATGAGAAATTAGTAAACACTAAAATAGCGAGAGCCGTCAAGTGGGGTACGGGAATCATTATCAGTGAGCTAAACTTATCTAACCCAGTACAGTTTAATAGTGGACAAAGGCCTAGTAGAAATGAAACATAAATGTCAAGGAATGTTTTAAGGATAGTGATTTAAATAAATTCATATATATAGTATTTACATTTCAGAAACTCTATATGTCTTCATTTCCTTAGTATTCCGAGCCCGCCGAAGCTACAGAGAGAGATTTGTTGTTGTTCCCTTCAGACAGGGAGGCCACACTTGTGGCCCTTGAATCAATTCTCATTCTCGACAGGGACTGAGGAGCAGAGAGGTTGTCATACCTGAGACTCTAGCAGATCTCATTCTTGTCACCTGTTCATGAACTCTATTTCATAGGCGCTCTTCCTTTCTGCTTCAGACGACATAATGTCCACTTTTATGTCCTCAAGTCTCATGACTTGGGATGTTTTCTAACTTTTCCTTTCTTCAAAACAACCTCCCCCCTTTTATTTCCCTTCAGTATGGCCTCAAGACTGAGAGGTTCTATTGTAAAATAAAAATGATGCTAAAGTATTTCTCAGTTTAGAATTTAAGATGCATCAGACAACTTGCCTGTTGTTGGCCCCCATTGAATAGGCTGTGACCGATGCCAACTCTATGTACAACTGAGCAACATGGTCCCTGCCAATGTGCCATCTTTGTGGTTGAGCCTAGTGGCGTGGCTGTTGGAGCAATCTATATCTGGATGTTTTCTCCCTTTTTTCCTGATTTTCTGTTTTACCAACCTTTATTTCCTTTACTCACTTTTCTTCTTGGTTTCTGTTGATGGATTCAAAGTAAGCTAGGTGAGGTCCCTGCATCCTTGCTTCCAAAGAACTTTTTGCTCTTATTTCTTCTAAAATTTATTTGTTTGGTCTTTTGGCAACACATGACATCAATTATAATTTTCACTGACACCGCAATTTAATTTTAAAAGTTTTATTGGCACTTCATCCACATATCATATACTTCTATATGGAATCATATCAAAAAGAGCTGTACAATCATTACCACAATCAATTTTAGGACATTTTATTCTTCTTTGTACTCATTGTTAGTGCAATTTTTTTTGTTTTGGCAAAAAAATATACATAAAAAGTCTCCAATTCTATAGATTCTACAAGTATAATTCAGTGCCATTGAGTAGACTCTTTGTGTTGTGTAACCATTATTGATATCCTTTTCCAAATATCCCACCATCATTAACATAAACGCAGTGTCCCCTAAGCAAAAACATTTCCTCCTTCACACATATTAACCATTGATCAACTTTTATTTCTTTCTTTTCATAATTTTCTTGATATAAAAATTTCATATTATACATCATCATAGATGTTGCTTTTAAAACGAGTTGTATATACATCATCCTAATCAGCTCTATTGCTTGCTCCCAAATTCATTGTTAGTTCCCCGACTCCCTTACCCTCCTCTCATCCCATTGTATTCAGTCATTGTTTCTATGCAATCACTCTGTCTGTGCTTTATAAACTGGGAAACCTAACAGAAACAATGAAAAACGAAATGAAACATTAAAAGGAAAATTAATAATATTATAAAGATTAAAAATAAAGAGTAAAAAGAAGAGACTGCCAACAATATTTAAAAGGCCAGAGAAAAAACTTTCTTTGTGGAACAAGCGAGATGTACTTAAGCCTAGAGCAAATTCTAGTTCAATTACCAAAACAATTCATAAAGATAATACTCTACATCATAGTCTGATGTCTGAGATTTTAAAAACATGTGAGTGACCATCTATGAGCAACCATTGATCTTTTTAAGCCTGGATCTTAGGAAAATGAAGAAAAATAAAAATTCAAGGATACAGTTAGTACAAATGATTAATGGCCCACGTGAGTCATGAAGTTTCCTTTAACATGGAACTAGAATGCACCCACTACTACTAGGCACTCTAACCCAGATCACCATAGAAAACTCCAGTCAGAATTGGCTAAAAAATATAGAGAATAAGTCTACATCCAGGAAAATAAAAGGTCCAACTAATCTTTTTGGAAGGAGACTAGAGCAGTGGTTTTCAACCTTCCGAATGCCCTGACCCTTTAATACAGTTTCTCATGTGGTGACCCCAACCATAAAATAAGTTCCATTGCTACTTCATAGCTGTAATTTTGCTACTGTTATGAATTGTAATGTCAATATCTGATACTCAGGATGTATTTTAGTTGTTACAAATTGAACATAATTAAAGCATAGTGATTAATCACAAAACAATATGTAATTATATATTGTGAAATATTTATGTGTTTTCCAAGGGTCTTAGGCTACTTGTGTGAAAGGGTCCTTCGACCCCCAAGGGGTCACGGCCCACAGTGAGAACCGTTGGACTAGAGGAATGCCCTTTAAAAAGCTTCCTGTTTGCAACTGAGCACAGTCTTCGAGGTCACCTTGTTTTTCTTCCTAATTTAATGGGCTTTGGCCATTCGTTGAATTAAGTAGCAGTTATCTATACAACACACTGTGACAGTGTTAAGCTTTTAAGGAGTGTGGTTAACAGATTTTCTGTGTTGTTTTGTTTTTCAAAGGAATCCCCTTCCTGACCTGTCCCCAACACACACACACACACACACACACACACACACACACACACACACACACACTCACACACACACACACCATTGTAACTCATAGCAAAGAAATAGGAAGAAGTACATGTCTTTAAGATTTCTGAGACTATGAATCTGTATGGTAGCAGGCAGCCTCATCTTTCTCTCATGAAAAGGCTGGTGGGCTTGAATCTCAGACCTTATGGTTAGCAGCCCAACACTTAATAACTGTCTATAAGTGGACAGATCCACTCTTGAGCTCTCGGTTCTCTTACTTTGGTCTATGGGTCTGTCTTCGAACCAGTACAAGACTGTTTGCATTACTGTGGCTGGGTTGTAGATTTTGAGATTGAGGAATGTTTGTCTTTTTGCCTCGTTCTTGTCTTTCCACTAATATTTTTATCCAGTCTTTTTCCTTTTCATATAGAAGTATTCTTATTTTTCAAATGACTTCACATAAATTATGTATAATTATAAGAGTAGATATAGAATCAATGGTAGAAATCACAAGTTATCTCTAAGATGGTATCATTCTTGCCTGGAATAAAATTGTTCAAAAAATGAGTACCAAGCCATTATTAAGGGATTTTGTTATTTTATCATAAGAAATGTATTATAGAAACTTGAGTTATACTTCACTTATTTTCAATTCTGGAAATATGCCCACCACTTTTTAAATTCAATCCACACATTATTTATTTCACAGTGAAGATCCTTTTCTTAAACACATTTTGGTGTTTGTCCATGCCCTACTCAAGGAATGTCTTCCTAACCCTCCTCACCTCCTAAGAAGATGCTGAGGGTGAGGGGTAAGTTATAAATCAAACAAAACTCTCTGCCATCGGATCTATGCCAACCCAGAGCAACCCTTAGAGGACAGAGTAGGATTTCTGAGACTGTAAATCATATATATATATATAAATCACTTTATTGGGGGCTCTTTCAGCTTTTAAAACAATCTATACATCAATTGTTTCAAATATGTGTGTGTGTGTTGCCATTATCATTTTCAAACCTTTCTTTCTACTGGAGCCCTTGGTAAAAATAAGAGCTCTAGACACACAGAATTCAGGACTGAAATCCTCAGGAACAATAATGGGAGTAGCAATACCATGAGGGTAGGGGGAAGGTCGGAGAAGAAGAGTCAGAAAGGGGGACCCGATCACAGTGATCCATGTATAACACACCCCCCCAGGGTGGGGGGTGGGGTGAACAACAGGAACATGGGTGAAGAGAGACAGCAGATGATGTACGATAATTTATAATTTATCAAGGGGCCATGAAGGTGGGAGGTTGGAGGAGGGAGGGCAAAAGAATGGGATACTGTAACTCTTCACGGAAACTGAAAGCTTCATCTTTCTCTTGAGGATCGGCTGGTAGTATTACATTGCTAACCTTAATGTTAGCAGCCCAAAACATAAGCCCCATGTCACCAGAGCTCCTGATCAAGTATCCTGAGAACTCAGAAATATGTACTTTGGATATACTTCTGTTGGCAAGTTCCCAACACAGTTTGTGATATTAAAAAGCTAATAATGGAAATGCAAAAGAATTAGTGTGTTCTCACACTCCTTCCAATGCTTCTTCTATTTCCCTACAAGTCTGTGAGCACTGGGATCTACATCTCTATTCCTGTAGCACACCCTCCTTTAATAATCACTAAAATGAAGTGGTTTCATATTTTTCACAAAGTAATTCTTAGTCATAGTATGCAGATTAAAAATTGCATACTTAAAGTAAAAACAACTCCCAAAACAATCAAACTAATTGCATGGGGTAGATGCTGACTCATAGTAACCCTCTAGGTTAGACCTGTCCCTTCAAATTTCAGAGACTGTAACTCTTTATAGAAAGTGCCATCTTTCTCCTGCAGAGCAACTGATGGTTTTAAACTGCTGAGCTTGCCACCCAATGCATCACCCAATGCATCACCACTATACCACCCAATGCATCACCATTATATCACCCAATGCATCACCACTATATCACCCAATGCACCACCACTATACCACCAATGCATCACCACTATACCACCCAATGCATCACCACTATATCACCCAATGCATCACCATTATACCACGCTTGGTGTCATTAGCAGGAAATGACTTCTCAAGTATTTTTCCAGACAAGGTTTGCCCTTTGTTCATTCTGGAAGGGTGATGAAGAAACAAAGTCTACATTCCAGTGAATACATCAATACTATTTGAACTTCGAAGACCATGGTGCTCATAATCATGAACTGGGGTAGGACAAGGAATCAAGGTTTAATGACCTATTATGACTTTTTAATGTTCGATGTTGTCAAAAGTAGTCTCTGTTGACATAGATCATAGATTATCAAACATATATGGCCTTTTCAGGAAAACACAAATGTCAGAATCCCCCTCAAAATTTATTTAACATTTTAATCCAGAATAATGTGTAGGTATCTGCTTCTGGAACCCCATTGGATTCCAACAACCCTCAGGAGTCAGTATTGCCCACTTTGGAAAACATACATAGATGATAAGAATAAGGGAAATCAGCAGACAGACCTGAAGCTATTGCCTTTGTGTTTGTTAGTTTGTTTTTTTGTCTTCATTTTTCTTTTGCCCTATGGCTACCTATATAAGATAAGCAGGCCAGATAATCCCAAGGAGAAAACAATAAGACTGGAATTTCCAGGAGGACATAGGAGAGGAGGAGGGGGGTGGGCAGTGGAGAGCAAACAAACTCAGGGATAAGGGAACAATAAGAGATCTAATATTGATGATGAGGAGAGCATCTAATGCCAGGTGAGGTTTGATCAAGTGCAATGTCTCCGAGAGGAATTACTGAGGGCCGCATGGAGGGTGAGTAGGTTACTGGGATAGGAGGAAGGTGAAAGGAAATAGAGGAAAGAAATAGGAAGCAAAAGCTATTTATAGAGGTTTAGCTATAGGCATGTGTGGGAGTTACATGATTTGTTGTCAGTTTGAGACTTAAAAGTGAAGGAGTAGAGTTTAGCCTGTCAATCAGATCACAGTTTGATGGCCTCATTTGGAGTTAAGGAGTTAAATAGCTTGCTGGAGATAGGACACACACTCCCTGTAAGTCATGCTTGCTGATAAGACACATGAAGCTATGTTAGAATCCTGGAGCTGAAGGAGTCACGTGGAGAGCCCTGCCAGTGTTGAGATGCTTCTACCGCCACGCCACTGGATTCACAAGACTTTCCACCTACTGTGATCTTCCTGTATTTGGCATTGTTGCATGGATGCATGAGTCTAAAGGGGAATTTATGGACTAGTATTAGATAATTGGGGCAATGTTGGACTTCTGGACTTGATCTGAACTGGGCTGGGATGTTTTCTCAATATTCAACTGTTCTTGCCTATATAGCTCTTTCTTATATACACGAGTGTCTCTATGAATTTGTTTGTCTACTCTACCTGAACTAACACATTATGTATATATGAATTTATTTATAATGTATAATGAAAGGGCTAGACACTAATGTGCATATACTTATATGTTACATATTAAGATAGCAGATGGACTTTGAGTGTCTACTCATGGCTACCATTAACACAAGAACACTTTGTTCCACTAACTTGGTACACTTTGATACTCACCTTCCTAAAACCATCACTGAAGACAAAAAATGGGTGCATAAACAAATGTGGTGAAGGAATCAGATGGTATCCAGCTAGCAAAAGATATAGTTTCTGGGGTCTTAAAAGCTTGAAGTTCAACAAGCAGCCATCTAGCAAGGAAGCAACTAAACCCACATGGAAGAAGTACACCAGCCTGTGTGATCATGAGTTATCAATGGGATCAAGTATCAAAAAATCCAAAACAATGGGGGTTGGAGTGTAGACCCAAAGCCCATCTGTAAACAATTGGATGTGCCCCCTCAGAAGGGACATATGGAAGGGATGATTCAACCACAGTGCAGTATAGCGAAACACACATCATTCTTCTAGCTCCTGAATGCTTCTCCCTCACCCCCACCTCATGACCCAGTTCTACCTTACAAATCTGGCCAGACCTGAGTATGCACATAGGTACAGATAAGAGCTCTCAATACATGAATTCAGGACAGAAAAACCCTCTCAGAAACAGTAGGGGGAGAAGCGATATCATGAGGGGAGGGGGAAGGAGGAGGGAGAAAGAGAGAACCCATCAGAAGATTGGATATTATGTTAATCAAGGTAGACTAGAGAAAAAATTCATAAACACACATGTGATAGGTAGGTTTATTGTGCCAACCTGACCAATGAACTCATGTGGGATTAATTGAAGGGCGGAGAGATAAACTATAAGTGTCCTGGTTTTGTTTCTCTAGAGAACCTTGTCTAACATAATGAACATGTGTATGAGAAAAAGTTTGTATACCAGAGCAGTTGGATATTGAAAAGATACCCCAGCCCAGTCCAGATAAAGACCATGAGTCCAGTATTAGCCCATATGTCTGATACCAATCTATCAAGTCCTCTTCAGAGCCACAAAACACATGCAATGATGCCAAATGCAGGAAGATCACAGGCAAGTGGGTACAAAGTCTTTTGGCTCCAGTGGTGGTAGAAGCATCTCCATGCTGTCCAGAATCTCCATATAACTCCTCCAGTTCCCAGGACACAGGGTTGATCAGCATAGTGCCATCTGTTTTGTCAGTAGAGTCTCCAAGCGAGTGAGCAGAGAGAGAAAAGTGTCTTCCTCCTTCAAGGAGGAAATACAGGAGTTCCCAGAATTCTCAGGAGAAGGCTGTGCCCACACAGAGGTCTCATTGGCTACAACCTGATTATTGACACACTCCACTCCACCCCTTTACTCTTAAGCCTCTCAAAATGGACACTGGATTATGTAATACCATAGATATCTAGCCACCCCTATCCCCCAAAGGGGACGAATAACAAAAATATGTTTGAAAGGAGACAGCAGACGGTGTAAGATATAAAATAATAATGACAATTTATAATTGATCAAGGATTCATGAGGTGGGAGGGTGAAGGAGGGTGAAGGGAGGGGTAAATAAAGAGGAGTTTATATCAAGGGCTGAAGTATAAAGAAAATGTTTTGGAAATGATGATGGTGGCAACATAGGTAAACATATGCTTAATACAATTGATGTATGGAATGTTATATGAGCTGTAAGAGTTCCAATGAAATGATTTTTTTAAAAGAATAAGGGAAACCCTTTGAATTGACAAACTTATTAACTAGGAAAATGGCAGCGAACTTCCATTAGTGATTTAATCTCCAAGACCATAAATGAATTATATATTCTTCACATGTTTGTTTTATATTTCCAGTAACTTTCTGAAGTATGACAACTTAGTTAACACATTATCTAATTTTTAATATAAATCATTTTATTGGGGGCTCATACCACTCTGATCACAATCCGTATGTCCATTCATAGTGTCAAGCACGTTTATACATTTGTTGCCATCATCATTCTCAAAACATTTGCTTTCTACTTGAACCCTTCGTATCAGCTTCTCATTTGCCCCCCTCCCTCCTACACCTTCCCTCCCTCACTCATGAACCCATGATATTTTATAAAAAATTTTCATGTCTTATACTGTCCAATGTCTCCCTTTACCCACTTTTCTGCTGTCTCCCACGGAGAGGGTTATATATAGATCATTGTGTCAGTTCCCCCTTTCTCCCCACCTACCCCTTACCCTCCTAGTATCACTCATTATTTGTCTTGAGGGTTTTATCTATCCCGGATTCTGTGTTTCCAGTTCTTATCTGTACCAGTGTGCATCCTCTGATCTAGCTGGATTTGTAAGGTAGAATTGGGTAGTGGTGGGGAGGAAGCATTAAAGAACTAGAGGAAAGTTGTATGTTTCATCAGTGCTATACTGCACCCTGACTGGCTCATCTTCTCCCTGCGACCCTTCTATAAGGGATTGTCCAGTTGCCTACAGATGGGCTTTGGGTCTGTACTCTGCACTCCCCCTGCATTCACAATGATATGATCTTTTGTTCTTTGATGCCTGACACCTGATTTCATTGACACCTCATGATCACACAGGCTGGTGTGCTTCTCCCATGTGGGCTTTGTTGCTTCTCAGGTAGATGGCCGCTTGTTTATCTTCAAGCCTTTAAGACCATAGGCACTATATCTTTTGATAGCCTGGCACCATCAGCTTTCTTCACCACATTTGCTTATGCATCTGCTTTGTCTTCAGAAATTGTGTCGGGAAGGCGAGCATCATGGAAAGCCAGTTTAATAGAACAAAGTATTCTTGCATTAAGGGAGTACTTGAATAGAGGTCCAATGTCCATCTGCTACTATAATACTAAACCTATACATATACACATAGATATATATTCCCCATCACATATATAAATATATTTACATATTTACATACTTGTAAAGGGAAATAAAGGAAAGAAGTTGGAGGCAAAGGGCATTTATAGAGGTATAAATACAGGTATTAACCCATCCTCTTGATTCTCTTATTTCTTATCATAAAATAGAGCCTTAGGAATCCCTAACCTTCTTTGCTAACTTACTTTCTTATTTTCCCCTTTATCTCATTGACATATCTCCATACCTTTTCTAACCACTTGCTACCAGGACTCTTCATGGTCTCTTTTAGTCACACATTGACATTCTCGTTAAAATCAGACGCGACTCTCACCAGTTTTACCAGTTAGCTGTTGCATCCTTCGGACACTAGAGGGGGCTTCCTGCAGACTTTTTCTAACATATCAAGACTTAAATAGGGATCTCAGTGTTTCTTACTGACAGCATTTGGGCTTAAAAAAGAGGGGTGGGGTGGGGTGGGGTGGGGTTCATTATTTAATTTCAGAAGTGAATATATTAATCATAATATTTTAATTACAATTACTTTCTAGCATGAAGTTAAGTTACAGACCTTTAAATGATAAGCCTAGAATGTTCTAGTCCCTATATTAAATTTATGAAAGTATGAGATGCACTCTTAGAAACCAATGGAAGAGAAATGCAACTGTGAGTCAGATTCTGAAAGCCATTTTTATTTCCATGTGTGCTACTCTGTGTTTGATTAACAAAAGTATAAGTATACTTTGTATGAGGAGTACACGGAAAGTTATGATGGTCCTGTGTACTTTTTAAACAACATTCTTCCCCCTATATTTTAATAATTTTCTCGATGGGAATATACACAGCAAAATGTACAGCTATTCAGTCTCTAAATGTACACTTTGTTGACACTGATTACATTCTTCAAGTTATGCAACTATTCTGAGCTATTCCTCTTGCATTAATATTAGCTCACTGCCCCTTAAGGTTCCTATCTACATTTTAATTTATAAAATCATTTTATTGGGGGCTTATATGGCTCTTATCACAATCCATAAATACATCCACTGTGTCAAGCACATTTGTACATATGTTACCATCATCATTTTCAAAACATTGTCTTTCTATGTGAGTCCTTGGTATCAGCTCATTTCCCCCTCATGCACCCTCCCTCCTGAACACTTGAAAACATTTTTGTCATGTCTTACGCCAAATTTTCTGTTGTCTCCCTTCACCCATTTCTCTTTGGTCTGTCCCCCTAGGAGGGGGTTATATGTAGACTATTTTATTAGTCTGTGTAGACCAGAGAAACAAATTCATAGAGACACTCATATGTTTATAAGAAAGAGCTTTGTATAAAAGAGCAATTGAATATTGAGAAAACATAGCCTAGTCCAGATCAAGTCCAGAAGTCCAATATTGGCCCATTTGTCAATGCCAGTCTATAAATTTCTCTTAAGACTCACGCAATTCATGCAATGATGCCACATGCAGGAAGATCACAGGCCAGTGGGTACAAAGTCTTGTGGATCCAGTGGCAGTGGAAGCATCTCAGGGCTGGCTGGAGTCTCCACTTGCTCATTCAGCTCCAGGGCTCTAGTGCAGCTCCATGTGTCTTGTCCACAGGAATGTCTCCCAGGGACTGAGTGTGTGCCCCACCTCCTGCAAGCTATTTCATCCTTATCACCCCCAAATGAGGTCATCGCACTGCAACCCGATGGACAAACTAAACTCCACCCCTTCGCTCTTAAGTCTCAAATTGAGAACAAATTATGCAACTACCACAAACATTTGGGATCAGTTTCTCCTTTCTCCCCCCACTTTCCCCTACCCTCCTGATATTTCCACTCTCATTAGTGGTTCTGAGAGATTTGTCTGTCCTGAATTCCCTGTGTTAACTAGCCTTCTTTAGAAAGCAAAAAAATACAATATGGTAAAAATAATTTTTAACTTTCAGTATCATGAGTTCATTCCTTACATTACAAAGATATTTAGATTGAGATATTTTAGAAGAACTATTTATACTATATCCATTATTGTAAGGATAATATAGGTTGAGAGAAGGTAATTTAATTTTTACATATTTTTAAATTTCATATATGATCGATTGGAATTTTATATTACAAAAGCTGACATGGTTGTGTTGTAGGTTTTTACTCTCTTTTACAGTTTATTTGCTCAATTTCTAAGAATCTATTACTAGTTTCTATATTCTTATAAGTCAATATGATTTCAGCAAGTATTAGGATGTTTTCCTCTTTAAACTACTATATATTTAAAATATATATTAAACTAATAACATATATTTCTTCTAATATAACTACAAAACTTTTCCATCTGAAATCCTATCCTTTCAATAATGGGGAGGAGCCAATGGCATAAAGACCACGAATGGACAATACTGTGGTCCCCAAAGGCAAAGAAGGATCTAACGCAGCCTTCTCTAGCATATTCTCACAGTAGTGTCTCTCCAGTGGAACTTCACTTCTCTGCTGGTTTCGTTAAATTTACTGCAATATCCACAAAGAAGTCACAGACAATAGTCACTGTTATGGAGTTTATTCAGGAATTTTACAAGTTAAAAAACATTAAGCATATAGTTTTTTGTCCCCATTGTCTCTTCTCAGCAATGCTGACAGGTATTTGTCTTTGATACTTGACCGCTGTCTTGTTTTATATGCTAAAACCTTGCTCTGGCTCATGCGCTCAGTGCTGCTCCTTCCATCTGCTTCATGGGCTTGAGATCTGGCTCATGTTTCTTTCAGAATGATTCTGTCTCTTTGGTTCTGATGTGGTTTATATCTATATCTAGTGGGAGGGCAAAAAAGTACAATACTGTCTATTTGTATGTCACACACCCGATTTGCCTGGTCCCACCCAATTATTTGGTGATAAAGACATAAAGAGACGAGAAATACCATGTAATTTCACTTCTCCACAAGGGAGTTCTGACTTATCCTTTTTAATAACTGTCCCCTTATGCTCTTTTAAAACAGCTTCTACTTGGGGTGTGATTGCTCCATATTGGTTTTGATAAACCCCTTATATTTCTAAGACTATTTCCATTCATATTTTAAAATATTTTCCTGCTGTCTACATGCTCTCATAATTATTACATTTTAAAATAAATGTGTTGTGTTCCCTGGAACATTCAAGAGTTTTCACTGTTACTTCCTCTGAGATTATCAATTGTTTCTTGCGACAATGGGTCTCAAGGTTGCGATTGTTGTAGCCTAACTCCATTTGCCCAGAGTGGCTGTATCTACGCTCCATCTCTGTCTTTCCTGGGATCTCAAAACTTTGGTGTGAGAATGAGCCAGAAGCCTATACTTGAATCATGTTTGTACAAAGGTGATTTAATTGTTAATTTTTCATTTTATATGCAGATATTAATATTACACTAATATATTCTATTCTCTTTCTCCTATTTTATTCTTGCTCTCAAAATGTTTTTCCTCTAGTTTGGAACACATTTCCCCCATTAAATCAATAAAGCACATGAGTACCATTCAGATACCATTTAGAGGTATTATTGCTTCCATAGTAAATTTCTAATATACTTTCCACGTGATAGGCTCTCTTTGAATTTTGGCCAATGCACATCATCCATCTATCAGTGCGGTCTTACATGTTGATATGGGTGCCCAACCGGTTTTAATTAAGCTTCCACATTAAGTGGGACTGTGAAGAAATATCTGGCAATCTACTCCCCAAACCAGTCATTGAAAATTTTATGGATTATACTATTGATCCAACCTGCAACTGGTTATGGGGACGGTGCAGGACTAGACAGGGTCTGTTTCATTCTGTTGTTCATAGGGCCACCATTGGCCAGTGGCCTACTCTACAGCAATAAACTTACTGATCAATAAAAATATGATACAAATGTTATAGAAGGAAGGATGAGATTTATGTAATTAAATAAGCATAAATACAAAAGCACACACCCTTCAGATCTGAAACTGGGTGTTAGAATAATCAACCATTCAACACTAAAGTAGCACAATTTACCTAAGGATAAAGTTCAGTGGGTCAGGAAAGGAGAAATGAAAACTGGAATGTGGGAGGAATGAGAGTGCATTGAGGGATTGCAATGTATAAATTGAGACAAACTATGTATAAATTGTTAATTATTTCATTTGCTCTGCAAAACTTAACCTTATTCACAATAAAAAGTTGAAAACTTCAACTGTGACCAGTGAGAAGAAATTAGCCATAAACTAGTAGGCCAGCTACATTCATGCATTCAGGTGACCATCAACCCACCTGTCCCCATCTGCAGTGGCCTGCTTCTACTCGCTGTAATAAAGAGCTGCACACTGTGGGCCAGCTGCGTTTCTGTATGGCTCTTTTTTGCTCTGCTTGGTATATTCTTAATGTTCAAAAATGGTATCCATTTTTATTTGGCATAAGGCATAGAGTAAATGATGCATATTATTAATTTAAAATTAAATAAAATTTGGCTTGAAAAGTGAAAGGAAAACGATAAAAGCATACAAACTTAAATCAACAATTTTAAAATGTGCAGCTATTGTTTCTGTCTGTAGCCTCCGTGTAAGTTGACACTGTTTCTGTCTGTGTTTCCATTTCCTCTAAACGTCCCTGAAGAATTCTACACTTCTCAATTTACACCACAGCAAATAGCAATTTGGGAATTCTTAACTTGCTGCCATCGTGTTGATTCCAACTCAGATCAATGCTCTAAGCCAGGGTAGAGTGGCCGTGAGTTTCCAAGGCTGGAAGCCTTCGTGGGAGTAGAAAGTCTCGTCTTCCATGCATCGAGCTACTAGCAGTGCGGAGCTGATAGCAGCTCCGTGCACCATGCCACCACAAGTCGAGTTTGGAATCCACAAGGGTCTCAAGTAGTGTTCTTCTGAACAGTTCTCTGGCTTTTATGAACAGAAAGAAGCACACAGGGGCAAAATCTAGACTGTAGCATGAATGGGGTTTGTCTTTTCAATGAAAAATATACAAGGCAGCCTTTGCTACCCTAAAAAAATGAGCAAGTACATAGTCATGATGGGAAGGAGAAAATGTGGCACAACTTGCCTGGCCTTGTTCTCACCAAGGCAGTTTTAATTTTATTCAAATATATTTCTAATACTCCACCCTCCTCCCACCACTCCATAGTCACCCTGTGTTCTTCAAGGAGATCCATAAAGATTACCCCCTTTCGAATTTCAGAAATAATGTAAGTGTAGAATGTGTATATGCTTTAATTTAATTGAGTGTTTACCTGATAGTCCCCACCAATGAGGCTCCTCTGACAAGATGTTAGAGGAAGAAACTTAAAAGTAAAATGCCTATTCCCCTGGATGTAGAAGATCTTATCTTTCAAGGGTAGTCCCAAACAATAGTGTGACTCGCTGTGTTTACATATGGAAGCATCGCACACAAAGAAGATTGCGCATGTGGGTGCAAGAGATAAAAGAGAAAGCAAGGCATCTTCCTGTTGGTTGACTCACTGTTGGACAGTCCAATGGGCATACCTTCTTCATATGGCCAAGATCAAGCAAGAAAGTGGAAAAGAAGTTCAGATTATAGGCAAATGTTTCCTTCTTTATGGATAAAGGCAGAGATATTTAGAGATAATGATAGAACTTTCTTTCTTTTGTAACCAAAACCCAAACCAAACTCACTGCCATTGAGCCAATGTGGACTCAGCAATCCCCAGTGGGTTTCTCAGACTGTAACTGTTTACAGGAGTAAAAATTAAATAAGTGTGAAAGTGTTTTATAAACTATAAATTGTACTACAAAATAATTTAAAATTTTATTTATTAAAGTAGACCTTGCTTTAAGATGTGCTGTACTTGGAATGGAGAGTACACATTTTTCTAATGCTCCTTTGTAAAAGATTGTTACCACTCAATATGTACATAACCCAGGGTAGTTTGTTATTAGACTTCTACCAGAATGTTCTATTCAATCCAATGAATATAAAGTGAATAATTCATAGGACTTCTTTTAATATTGAAATCACGATTAAGACTAGTATTTAATTTTTAGAGCCAAAGATTATAGGTAGTAAAGCATTCTATGTTTCACAACTTCCGATTACTAATATTAAGTATACTATTTCAATAATTTCGCTTAATTTATTGCTAATTGCATCCTTTTTGCCCATGCTTTCTCCTTTTTTCAAAAGAGTCCATTCCACTATCCTGGATCATCTCTTAACTTTAGGTCTGTGATTTCAGTTTCTATGGCAAACTCCTCCTCTTTAGCAGAGTATTGCGATTGTTTAGACTTTTAGTCTTGTGTTTTCAATCTACACATTTCCCATGGAAAGTTGATAAGCTTCAAGGTTTCTATACCTTCCTGAAAGTTGTGATTTCCAATTTATATCTTTAGTCTGCATTTTCTCCTGAGTTTACTGTTTATATACTTGCTACATTTTTGTTACCTCCAGTGACATATCTCACAGGCTACACATATACAACTTACTGAAGGGGAATCCAATTTTGGCCATCATTCTCAAGTCAGAATCAGTTTTGGAAATCAGATCCTATATGTTCCTCAAATTCACCTTTTCTAGTCAGTCAGTCAGTCACTCATCAAGTGTCAATTTAAACATCCTCCCCAGGCTACAACCTTTTCCATTCTCATTCCATCATCCTAAGCCAACCAAATTTCTGTCACCTTTTGTCTTGGAATATAATCATGATGAATATCATGTTGAAGATTTATTGACTCTAGAGATTAGGGATTTTGTCTTAGTAACTGCCATTGCTGTCATTGTTGTTGAGTGTGTAGAGCTGGTATGTGCAGATCTCATGTGACAAAATAAAATTATTCCATAGAATTTCCTTATGTATAATCTTTATGGAACTATATCACCAGGTCTTTCTCCTGCAAGCCTCGAGGTGAGTTTGAGCTACAAACCTGGTGGTGCTTAACTGTTTCACCACCAGGACTCCTTCCTAGTAACTTACTGGCCCTTTAATAAAGCTGGAAATCAGTAATACCAACCAAACCATTAAAATTAAAATAAAATCCCACATATAATAATGAATTAATAAAAGTATGATGAATATTATTAAAAGGTTTAATATGAAATAAATGATTTTATATAAAAATGTATAACCTATTAAGAACATATTTAGAATATTTTAATAATATATATAAAACTGATTTTTCAAGCCAAGAACTAAGGCAAACAAATAACAGAAAAAAGGAAATATTAGAAAGGAGCTGATAAAGAAGCATTTACCACTAAACACTGGCAAAAATCAGTTCATCAATAAATCCAAAAGTATTCTTATTTTAAAATAGAGATGTGTAATATGGGAGCCATATCCTAGATATAACTGAGTTTTAAAAATCACAAGAGTATGTGAAATTATTCATGCATACATGTTGAAGACATAGGAGGAATGATTAATCTTTTAGAAATATGAATAAAATAAAACATGGAACAACAATTAATAATATTGTTATGTTTTTTAAGAAAACTGAATACATATTTTAACATATTTCCCTACATTATTCACTGGGTTCTAATGGCATTCATAGCTGGGATTTTAATCAAATTTCCAATGATAAAACTTAAATGATTGAAAAGAGCGGAAGAGGAGGAAACACTCAATTGATGTTATCAACCTAGTACAAACTTCACTTCAAATTTTGAAGAAGGATCACTTATGAAAGAATGATTTTTGGCAAGTTCCCCTTATTAAGCATACTTGGAAACTACTAAATGACACATTAGAAATCTCTCACTTTTCCTATTGTCATCGGGCTTATCCTGACTCAGAGATGCTCCAGGACTAAATCGTTCGAGGAACAGACAGTCTCATTCCACTTTGCGGCTTGGAGTTTTTATTATTTTGAGCAGTTTGGCAACCGTCATCACTATAATTTAAAATGTATTTTGAACATTACTGCTGATGCCAGTTAGGTTAAATTAGGTTTGTTTCTAGTTTCTTTGTACTTGACCTCTCTGAGGAACCCTGGTGGCACAGTGGTTAAGTTCGGGGCTGCTAACTGCAGGCTGACAGTGTAAACCTACCAGTTGCTTCTGCAGAGAAAGATAAGGTTGTTTTCTCCAGTGAAGCCGTACAGTCTTGGGACGCCTGCAGATCCCTGTTATCCTGTGCTGTTAGGCCACTAGGAACCAAAAACCACTTGACGGCCATGGGTTTAGTTTGGGGCTTTGGTTTATTTCAAAGCTGCTTTTTCAATCTTCTCTTGCTCCTTAGAATTCATTAATCCCATTTGACATTAAGCTACCAGACTCTTTTATGGCTTTCTTATGTTTCCATTTCAGTTTTCTTATACTTCTTGCTCTACTCTGTGAGTAAAAAAAAAAAAAATTGGACTTAGCCATCGCTTCTCTTGAAGTGAGCATCCATTCTCAGGTGACTGGTAATCTCCATTATATTGATGCATCCCAAACTGAAATCTTTAATTAGCTGTAGTCAGTCTTTAATATTCTTATAATTTTCTCTTTTATGTATTTCCACTTTTCACTACCCTTGACCACGAACATGGCGTATCTATAATAAACCTCTTCTTTTCCTCCAATCTGCACCAGGGAATCATCCAACTCAATTCTTAATATTTGAACAAATTTGCTCCTCGCCTTTTATTTATATATATTTATCTTCCATGAATGAAATAAAAAAACTAAACTAAACTCACTGACATTGACTCAATGCCTACTCATAGTGACCCTATAGGACAGGGCAGACCTGCCCCCTGTGACTGTCTGAGACTGTACATTTTCATGGGAGTAGGAAGCCAGCCTTTCTCTCATGGACCCACTGGTTGCTTTGAACTGGAGCCCTTGCAGATCTCAGCCCAACACATAAACCACTATGCCACCAGGGCTCCTCCATGAATCCAGTATCCACTGTAAATTCAATCTCATTAAAACTAAATCACATAGAGAGCAAATAGAAAGACCTCCTACTGTGGGATTATAAATAATGTCATTGGCTATAGAATCAAGCTAATATTTGTAGCTAAACCATATTCAATCTTTTAAAAATATATTAAAGTGGAAAATTTGGAAAGATTATATTGAAAAAAGTTTATCAATTCATGCCCATGTTATAAGCAGGTCATGTTATTCTTATTAAAACAAACCAAAACAGAAAAAGTTTTACTAATTTACTAACAATTCAGTTATAATGAATTGCTTTCAAGGATATCAAGTCCTTTTGGAAATCAAACATTTAGCTCTGGTTGCTAATTGGTTTGTTCTGTTAAGGGTAGGGAAGATACTACATGGTTTGTCTGACAGTACCATGAGGGCAGTTATTAAGAAAATTGCCTGTGACTTGTACTAATCTGTGGTTTCTGCATTTTCCCTCTGACTTCTGTTTTCTAATTCCCTGGTCCCAAACCACATCAGTTGTTTCCTAATTCGCATTAACCCACATATCATCATGGCAGTGTATGTTACCTAAGACCTCTGAGTCCCTTGCGAACCTCAGTGGTTATGTAATAGCACAGATTATGTGATTGACAGTGAAATTAGATCCCAAACTGATACTTAACCTGTAAAGAACATTGGCTTATCCCTGATAGATTTTAGATCTTGTCTTTGTTATACCCATATTTTTAAATCACATTTCTTAGATTATGTCATAAGATTATTACCTCTCTGGCAATACCAAGAGGGTGAAGGGAAGGTGGGGTAGAAAGGGGGAACTGGTTACAAGGATCTACACATATAACCTCCTCCCTGGGGGACAGACAACAGAAAAATGGGAGAAGGGAGACGTCGGATAGTGTAAGATATGACAAAATAATAATAATTTATAAATTATTAAGGGTTCATGAGGGAGGGGGGAATAGCAGGAGGGCAAAATGAGGAGCTGATACCAAGGGCTGAAGTAGAAGGAAAATGTTTTGAAAATGATGAGGGAAACAAATGCACAGATGTGTGTGACACACAATGGATATATGTGTGAATTGTGATAAGAATTATACAAGCCCCCAATAAAATGATATAAAAAATTATTACCTCTCACTGTTGAATCTATAGTCAAAATAATCAAAGTATTCTAAGATTGGCATCATTTTAATATGGTTTCTTATTAATTATAAAAGTTTGACAGATCTTTAACACTATTTTATCAATTTAAATTTTGCTTCTTATATATTTATATGAACACTTTTAGTATCACAAGTGTTTATGAAAACAAATACTAGGTTTTTCCCAATTGTATTTTGTCATTTTAAATTTTATGGCAATTTCTATTTTCAGAGAATATATTAAGAAAATATATATTGCTTAACTAATATTTTTGCTATTGAAATTAAATTAGCATATTATTCTATATTAATGAAAGCAAATTATAATATTGAAATTATAAGCAAAGTGTACTTAATTTTTCTGATGTTTAGAAATATTTTCTACATACTCTTTACTTTTTTAATCTGCATAATTTTATTTATTTAAGCAAATTTACATAATACATCTATATCTGTACACATTTTTAAAACAAAGTAAATCATAGGTTATTATTTAAATAGAATATTCATATTTAATGAAGTACACGTATGTTTTCAAAATATTAATCAATCAGAACAAAAATAAAATATTTCAAAACCCTCACTACCCTAGAACTTTTTTAAAAACTTTGTTTTGATCATCTTTTAAAAAGGAAAACCACATTATCAAGCATATATAGGTGCAAAGGAAAGGCTGCAAATTTAATTTTATGTTTAACACTCTTACCTTGTGAAGGGATTTCTTAGCCAGCATCGTACACTAGTGTTTCCAACATTAATTTCTCGTTTCCCAGTAACCTCACTGCTACCTAGAAATGTGTTCCACTGGCTCATAAACAATTATATCATCAGTCCCCTCTGTGTGTAACAAGAGACCCTAACCACAAGACTGGGAAAAGGGAAGGATTGTGCCAGAAGTAACAAAGGTGCCAGGGACCTGCTTTACAGTGATTGGCTAAGTGGGGCCAACCAGTTGAGTTTCATTCAGCCGACTTGTTGAGTTAACCAACAAGCTTTTTTTTTTTTTCTTTAATTTTCTCTATTTTTCTTTACTGGGGTCTCCTTTGATTTCATGCTGGCTTTTTAAATTGAGGATAAAGTTAATTCACTTAACAATGCCACAGCTGGAATTAAGTATGCCTCTTCTCCTACTGCTGAGGGGAGGGGCCGCTGCTGGCTGGTGGTGTCTTATTGGATGCCCAGCATCCTTGAGGGCTGTTGCTGAATCAGTGGAGCCTCTAGCGACAGGCAAGAAGTTAACTAATTATGAACATATGGTTTGGCAGACACCTTGTTAGCTTGCTGCTGAGTAGGTGTTTGGAGGGAGGTGAAGGGGAAAGTTTGAGGTAAAAGGTGTGGTTGAAAATCCCACTGACAAGCCAGGGGGAGATTTGATTGATCCTAATATATTCTTTTTGTCAAGAATCAGCATGCTTCTGGCAGCAACAGCTTGATAATAACAGAGATTTGTGGTCCTTAAGCTCTTGTGGTGATAGCCGGCACAGGACTAGTCAACTGGCTCCTTATAAGGTCCCCATTTAATTGGCCACAATGGTTGGTGAAAAAAAAATGAGATGTTAGGTCATGATACAACAGCTGTCCTACCTGAAATGGCTCACAATGATCTGAGGCACATATGTCATTTTATCGGTGTGATTGCTATCAGAGGAATAAGAAAAAGCCTTAGAAAAGAGTTACAAGAAACCGTGCAGTAAGAGCTATACATGTACTCTATAAAGGACTGGTAGGAGATATAGTCATCTGGATTGTAATTGGATCTGATGAAGAATAAAGTGGATATTCTATTTTATAAAAGGAGAATTTCCTAAGGAGTTAATAGAAGATGGTTTAAAACAATCTGTAACCTTTGAATCTTAAAGAGATACACTGAAAAATCCGTTAAAATCAGTGGGAAAATCACTGATTTGTTGTTGAATGACTCATATCTATTGTCTGGATTTTATAAATTTAATCTAAAATAAAATATTTTCGGTACCAAAGTAATATGCCCTGAAGTCTATGGAAGATTAACTTAACTATGAGAAAATATTCACTTTAAAAAGATTTCCCAAGTTGCTCCAGATCTTTCTTTTACTTATTGATTTTCTAGGTTAATTTATCAAGCTATGGTAGCTATATTAAGAAATACAAATCTAGCTTCTAGAAAACTGTCCCCTCTCTAAAATTGAGGGATAGGAGGAAAGTAGTCGCTGAACAGAGTGCTTGGGAGAGAGGAGTAGAGAAAACAAAGGCATAAAGCTGACTTGAACAGTTAATACTTTGTCAGTAGAGCCCCCACCTATGATGTAGGCTGGACTTGATCTGGTTTCCATAATTTTCTGTATTTTTGGTGTGTATTGTATTATTCAGTTTTTGTTTGTTCACATTAGAAGGTATCTCAGAGGCGTTATTTCAATGGAAGTATCTCCCTGGAAACTGTGTTATATGCTTTTCTGTTGTCCAGTATATGAAACCCAGGGTGATGAACCTACAGGGACAGCAAGTAGAATAAGGGGCTCAGGGAAGGGGGCTACAGTGGTGGTGGTTGGGGACAGGGGGTGAAGGGGAGATGATGTCAATGAGTCCATGTAGAAAAAGAAGTTTGGAAACTGCTGGTGATAACAATTGTACAATTCCACTTGATGTGTTTGAAATATGGAATGATATATGTATTAAATTCCAACTAAAAAAAGATATATCAAGCAATATAGGGAATTCTATAGATCATTTAAAAGTCTTTGTAATTTTATAAAAATGTTTCTGTTGACCCCCTTATTAGGCAGAAAGACACTTTTCCTATGTGTGTTAGTGAATTTGTAAATGGAACAACTGTTATTCCAAATGTCAACCAAATATGTGCATCTTCTAGGTTCTGCTGCAGAATATGATTTATGCAAATATTACAGTGTATGAGCAAATACATATGTGTCTATGTTGGGTATGTGCTTACTGTTTGTTTATCTGGACTAGTTCATGAAGATTTTATTTTTAAAAGTTACAACTCAGTTTTTAAATATCCAGATCTCTTCATATTACTGAAATCTCACTAAAATAAATCTTAGAATAAGATTGACCAAAAATTGGACTGAAATGAGATTGGAAAGAATAGTCTACAGAGCAAGTTTGGGCCAGTTTCTGATACTAGCAGCAATATGACTTTAAGTAAATTGCTAACTTCTTCAAGCCTTAGTTTGCTCAGCCATAAATAGCACCTCTCCAACCTGACGTAGCACAGGGAATCAGTGTCAGGATGAGTTGGAATTTAGGTGGATAAAAACGTTAGCATCATGTCTGGGGTAATTCTTGTAGTAATTATACAATAACTAAAAATCAGAGTATGGTATCTTTTTAAGTGGTTGCCCTTTCCTAATGATATGTACAAAGCAAGAAAGATGAAGCCTCACTGTGCTCACTGTGAAAGGATCATTTCAGTTGGATAGCACCATGATTGGTAAAGGGGAACGTCAGCGAAGATGACGAAAACACTCAATGTAATCACTTGACGCAGTAGCCTCAACAATAGCTGCAATCATACTAGAAACCATGGAGACGGCACAGTTTCATTCTGTTAAGCATCAAGTCAACCACGTGTCAGAAATGAGCTGATGGGAATTAATAACTGGAAACATGGAAGCCATAGGGGCAGCGTTTCTCATGCACACTTACTCCTCACTTAAAGACATACTTAGTTTCCAAAAGGCAGATCACCTGGAAATCAGCATGATGCAAAAATGGACGGTAGTCCCTTCAGATCACATCATGGAGAATGGCCACATCATTATATAACTGCCATATCAGATCATTACAATCTCTCAAACCATTGAGACACATGGCCGATCCAAATTGATACATACATTTAACCATAACTTCCACTTTGCTTTTGCCTTCCACTTTGGCATTCATTACAACCAGATGTACATGGCTAATGTCCAAACATTTGGATAGTAATGTTTTTACTATTGTGGTATATATAAAATGTCAGGTAACAAAACAGTCCATAAATTAAAAGCAGGTACAATTCTAATCAGGTTTATATGGTTTACTAATTCAGGATAAATATCATGGAAACAATGAACTAAAGAGATGCAGACCTATCAAATAACAACATTTTAGATCAATAAATAAGGAAACCATGTACAGAGCAAAGATTCAGTAGAGGTCATCCAGTGAAGGTCAGTTCAACCATGACACCTGGCTGTTCTATGCATGCAGAGACATGGAAAACACACAACACTGACATGGAGAACAAACAACACTGAGACACGGAGAACACACAACACTGAGACACGGAGAACACACAACACTGAGCCACGGAGAACAAACAGCACTGAGACGCAGTGAGCACACAACACTGAGACATGGTGAACACACAGCACTGAGACATGGAATTAGGTGAACACACAACAGGATATTAATTCTTAAAGTGTCCAGTTCTTTCTTTTAAGACTGAGCTATTGTTTCTTTTAAGTTTCTTTTAAAACTGACTGTTTCTTTAAAATCTTAGCAATGTGCCCAAAATACAACATGTCTTCTCATGAGAGATGGTCTGTGTTGCAGGTCTGATCAGCTGACACATCACTCTTTCATGGTATCCTTCATACTTTGAATGGTCATTTATTCCTATGAAAATGACCCTATGTTCATTGTCCTTTCTTTCTGGTAAAATGGAAGTTTTATGAGCAGATCAATAATAGGATGATACCTACGAAAATTCTTAATTCCTTGATTTTAAGATAACTACATATGTAATTTATTAAACTCTATAAGTGATTTCTTCAATTTTGTTCTAAATTATGAGCTAAGATTGCTTTCAATGCATCATTTCAGGCCCTGCATACTTAATTTGGCTTTAATTTTTTTTGAATAAATTATCATCATCCATCTATATTGCGGTAGTTTGCTTCCTTGTTTGACATTTTGCACATTAGCACAGTTGATATTAAAGGGGAGAAGTATCTATTTGAACTTTGTATAAGGTTTTTTAATCAACATTTAGAAAACATTTTTTATGTTTAACACATAGATTATTGTGTTTTCCTGTACCAGACAAGTTTACAAAGAATACCCAGTCCTGAGTGACAGCTCCTCTATTTTTACTCGTTGATAACATTTCTCTTTCATTTGTCGCTTTAGAAAGTAGAGCAGCTTCTGGCATTGAGATTTTATCAGGATTTACTTTAAACAATAAATGGAAATTTTAGGAAGCAAAAAATATTGACATCAGAGAGCTTTTATATCTTTACAGATGAAGACCAGACTAATGCAGACAGACGGTGTGTCTTGCCCGAGATCACACAACTGAATCTGAGACTCACACATGTGTGTCTGTTATAGAGAAGTGGGATTGAATGAGTTCCTCCTGGTTCAGTAAAACCTATATGTCATTTTTTGTTGCCTTCAGTGAACCAGTTCAGTGAATCAGGGCTCTCTCTAAGGTGGATGGCTAGGCAACCAGCTATTGTGGAAACCATAAATTTACATTCCTTATTCACAAGTTGCCTGTTTCTAATACAGCAACCCAATGAGTATTGCCTAATTGGCCGACCTCTAAAAGAATGGGATCCTACTCCTACAGTGAAAAGATTGCCAACAGCAAATCACAGCCAATGATGCTCAGATGAAAGAGAAGAGTATTGTAAGTGAGGATGCCAATCAAGAAGCAATAAGGAAATAACTTAAATAGCAGTTTTACTGTTTTGTCAGGTAACATTTAATATTTTAAAACACTTATAGCATAATCTTGTCTTACATATCTCCTTTATTTTTCTTATTTAAGTATTACCTGTATGAAATAATAAATGACCTTTTAAGATATCATCATTTAATCCATAAAATGGTCATTAGAGCAGGAAATCAGTTGCTAAATTATTTGAATCCCATAACTGCTCTCATATGATTATTAAATGGAGAGGTTATATTTTTGTTACATTTTAGGATAGTTGTATAAAAATATTGAATATTCTTCTGAAAAACTCAGAAATACATTATTGCTACGATGTTATCTAAAAATAAAAGTACTTGATCTTGCTCAGAGGAGTCAATGGATAGTGCAATGATTAATATACACATCTGTGAGACACAAGGTTGTAGGATCAATTTTACCCAGAAGCACCTCAGAAGAAAGGACTGATTATCTCTTTCAGAAAAGTCAATCATTAAAAATTTTGTAGTGCACAGGTATACTCTGACACACATGAGATTACCATGAGTCAGAATTAACTTAAGAGCAACTAGTTAGTTGGTTTTCACCTTGTTCAGAGAATCTTTTAAAATTTTAAGGCTCCGCATAAGGTGTCTTTCTGAAACCAGAACAGAATTTGAATAATCCATAGTTAGTTGCTTTAAAAAAATCATTTTGTTGGGGGCACAATCCATACTTACATCCCTTGTGCCAAGCACATTTGTTGCCATCATCATGTTCAAAACATTTTCTTTCTATTTCAGCCCTTGGTATTGGCTCCTCCTTTTTCTTCTCTCCATCCCTTTCCCTCCCTCCTTCCTGAACCCTTGATAATTTATAAATTATTAGTTTTTTCCCCTTTCTTAAACTGACTGATGTCTCCCTTCACCCATGTTTCTGTTATCCATCCCCCTGGGAGGAGGTAATGTGTAGATCATTGTAATAGATTCCCCCTTTCTCCTCTCACATTCCCCTTCCCCTCCTGGTATTGCTACTCCCATTATTGGTTCTGAGGGTTTTATGTGTCCTGGATTCCCTGTGATTCCAGTTCTTATCTGTAACCATGCACATGCTCTGGTCTAGCCAGATTTGTTAGGTGGAATTGGGGTCATGATAGTGGAGGAGGATGCATTAAAGAACTAGAGGAAAGTTGTATGTTTCATTTGTGCTGTACTGCACCTTGACTGGCTTATCTCTTCCTTGTGACCCTTCTGTAAGGGGATGTCCAATTATCAACAGATAGACTTTGTGTCTCCACTCTGCACTTTCCCTCATTCACATTGATATGATTTCTTGTTAGTAGAATTTTTATTAAATAGGAAATCTTAAAGAATTAGGACCATTAGATTATATTTTCTTGGGTAATTAAATGAGTAGAAACATTCTCAGTAAAGTTTTATATAATTCATAAAAATAAGTACCTTTTGTGAACTAAAATCAATGGAGAGAAGGGTGTAGGAAGCCTAGTGGGGCTTAATCAAGGGTAATGTAGCGGTGAGGGATTACTAAACCTGAAAGAAGACCGAAAATGATTGTGGGACAAGAGGAAAGTAAAAGGAAGTAGAGGAAAGGACCAGGAGGCAAAGGACATTTATAGAGGTCAAAATACAGGCATGTGTGTATGCACACACACACATACACACACATATAAAACGAGAGGGGAATAGAACTATGTGCTTATATCTACATGTTAACAATTAAGGTTGCAGATGATGGATATTGGGCCTCCATTCAAGTACTCGCTCAACATAAGAAAACTTTGTTCTAATAATCCAGCATTCTATGATGCTCACCTTCCTGACACGATCACTGAAAACAACATGGGTCCATAAGTAAGTGTAGTGAAGAAAGCTGATGGTGCCCAGCTATCAAAAGATATAGTGTCTGGGGTCTTAAAGGCTTGAAGACAAGCAAGTGGCCATCTACCTGAGAATCAGTGAAGCCCACGTGGAAGAGGAACACCAGCCTGTGTGATCATGGTGTTGATGGGATCAGGTATAAGGCATCTAAGACCCAGAACAAAATCATACCCTAGGGGAATGGGGTGGAGACCCAATGCCCATCTATAGACAATGGGATATCCCCCTACAGAAGGGCCACAGGGACAAAATGAGTCAGTCAGGGTGTAGTATAGCACTGATGAAACACACAATTTTCCTCTAGTTCTTTGGTGCTTTCTCCCCCCCCCCCACTATCATGATCTCAATTCTACCTTAAAAATCAGATTAGATAGGGTTAGGGAAAAGGAAAAAAAATCAGATTAGAACAGAACGTGCACACTGCTACAGATAAGAGTCTGCAACACAGGGAATCCAGGATAGATAAACCCCCCAGAGCCAACAATGAGAGTAGAGATACCAAGAGAATTAGAGAAGGGTGGAGGGGGCGAAAAGGGGAATTGATCATAAGGATCAACCTAGAACCCCCTCTCAGGGAGATGAACAATGGAAAAGTGGGTGAGGGGCGATGGAGGATGATGTAAGAGATGAAAATAATAATCTATGTCATCAAGCGTTCGTGAGGGAGTGGGGGTGGGGGAGGGGAGGGGAAGAACTGGGGAGCTGATGTCTGAGGCTCCAGTGGGAAGAGAATGCTTAGAAAATGATGATGGCGGCATATGTGCAAATGTGCTGACACGCTGGATGAATGTATGGCTTGTGATAAAAGATGTAAGAGACCCCAATAAAGTATTTAATTTTTAAAATTACCTTCCTAAAAGTAGACAGAGGATTTACTTAAAATGTTTTCTAAATTAAGAGTGGGGTGAAGTGAGCAAATGTTTTAAAAACTCTTTTTTGAGTGAGCTCTGGCATTCCCAGAGTGAACAATTTAAAATGCAGCGAGGAATCGAGAGGTAATGAGCAGGCACGGTTCTGAGTTTCCCCACCCAACACGGAAACGGGCAATGTGGTCGTATTAAAGTATATCTACCACTTGTTTGACATTCCACCTTCAAAGACAGAGGCCCTCCCTTTGGAGTGGAGTGGACTCTCTTGCTTCAAGTTAACAGAACATGGCATAAATGATTGTACGGGTCACTTCTGAAGCTAAATAATAAAATTCATTATAGCTTCTCACTTACTCTAGCAAGAGAAATTAACCATGCCATGAGGATACTCAAGCAACACTATGACAAGAGACCAATATGGCAAGATCCTAACAACTTCTGCCAGAGTCACATGGAGATAGATAGATAGCCCCCGTAAGGTCTTCTGATGACCACAATCATGACCCAAAGTTTTACCAAAGTAGGACCCTAAGTAACACAGCTCCATTACATGCAAAAAGTCTTTCATGATAAAATTGTTTTAATAACAAAAAGTTTAAGAAGATCTGAGTTAAAAATAGGAAGGTTTCTTTCTAACCACATTTTAATATGAACAATCCTTTACTATATGGAAAAACTTATTGGCTATAACATTGGTAGTAATGTCTTCCTACTCAATTACTGATGAAGAACTCTTGCCTCTTAAGTAGATCTATAGATTTTGGACATGAAGAGAAAAGTGCATTACCTAGCAAACGGTTATAGAGGCAAATAAAAACTAACTTTGGTGCCAATTCCTTTTAGCTTCGAAATACTCATCTACTACACCAATCTGCTATTATATTTAAAAGTATTTAACTCCCTGGCGGTCTAATTATGTCAGTAACTTGGTACCCAATGCTGTACATTGTTACAGGTTACACTGTATCACTGTTTGCGTGTATATGTCTCTTTTAGACTTGCAGTTTTGAATTTCCCTCCAAGTTCCGCCCCCCATGAGGCGACACTGCACCCAGAGAAGGAACGGAACAGAACGAGGAAGTCAGATTGCTCTGCGATCACAGCTGGACGGGAGAGCAGTTAAGGGATCAATATAAATGGGGCTATTAGATCTGTTTCAATAGTTAATAATTCGTTTTCTTTATGCCATACACTCTCTTAGATGCTTCTGCGTCACAAACTTATTTTACACATCAGTACACTAAGTTTCAGAAAATGGTTAGTTTTTCAAATTAGAAGACTGTCAAAAAAACTCAATGGTGACTCTAGCTCTTGCTTTATGGTTTCATGCTGCCTCAAATCTCATTGTGACATCTCTCTCTGGATTGCTCAGTTTCAATAATCCATCTTACCTACTCATAACTTTAGTCATTCTTGTCTTTGTGTCTTATTTCCTGCTCTTCCTTCTTCTATCCTCAATGCCTATTAACAACTTTCCATTCTTTAAAAGAACTTTTATGACTAAACATTATTTGATATATTTTAGTACCAAATTAATTATAATGGCCATTTCACACATTCAGAAAAGTTAAGTAATTTATTCCAGAAATTCC
The DNA here is from genome assembly GCF_050624435.1 of Tenrec ecaudatus. NCBI lineage: Eukaryota > Metazoa > Chordata > Mammalia > Afrosoricida > Tenrecidae > Tenrec > Tenrec ecaudatus. Next base: position 33,761,305 of record NC_134537.1, read on the forward strand.
AAATGCTCATTCTATAATTTAGAATTGGGGTCTGATCTTGGTGCCCACGTTATTTGTTGAGGGCTACCCAGCTCATAGTGAGCTGTATGATAGAATAGAATCTTCCAGATTTAGTTGTGTAAAGAATTTTAATCTGGGTATCTATATATCACCAGGTTTGGGTTCTGAGGGAGATGTTAGATAGGCTGGAACCACCAAAATACTGGAAATCAGCCTAACATTGCTTCACTAGGACTCCTTACATGCTCTTTACCACCATGCCTAGTTTAGCAACATGGTGATTCATGCTATCTACTTATGTGAAATAGTCCCCAAACCTACTGTGGTAGGTACATAATCTGATGTCAATTTGGGATTTGAGAGGATTAAGAGTGAAGGGGTGGAGTCTAGTCTGTCAATTGGGTCATAGCCAATGATGCCTCTGTGTGAGCATGGCCTTCTCCTGAGAATTCTGGGAACTCCTGGTTTCCCTCCTGGGAAGTGGGATAGACTGTCTGCTCACTACCTATGAGATATCCCTGAGGAGAAGCCACATGGACCTATCTTGATGCAGCCCTGGGAACTGGAGAAGCCATATAGAGACCCCTACCAGCGATGAGATGCTTAAAACACCATTGGATCCAAAAACTTTCTACCCACTGGCCTGTGATCATCCTGCATTTGAAATCATTGCATGTTTCATGGGTTTGAAGAGGACTTTATAGATTGGTATTGGACATATGGGCTAATATTGGACTTATGGGCTTGGACTGAACTGGGTTGGGATGCCTTCTTTATATTCAATTATCCTTTATATAAAATGCTCTCTTGTACACATATAAGTTTCTATGAATTTGTTTCTTTCATCTACCCAGACTAACACACCTACTTACCACAAAGTTCTGTCTAATGTCTGAATTAATGTATCTCTTATCAGTATATTTTTGTAACATTTACTATGCCATAGGATAGAGCACCACATTTAATATTTCCAAAGTTATAAATATGCCACTTTCTAATTAAGTTATAGAAAAATTAAATGCAGGATTTATATCTTAAGGAAATGATAATCCATTTTCCCCAACAGTCTTCTTCAGAAAAGACAGCAGGTATGTGACTAAATATTATTTTATTCTTGTTTGCCTTCACTTAAAAAAACAAGTGTTTTTCTGTTTGTAAGGGAGTCTAGACAAGGGATCTTTAAATCCACTCATCCAGTAGTTTCCTGACACCACACTGCTAGACTTTTTCTTCTTTTCTAAATGTTCCTCTCTTTCTTGCCAACTCCCACTCCACCCCATTCTGTACCTAATTGTATGGTGATCTAGTGATCTTGGTGATCTAGTGATCCTTGGTGATCTAGTGGTTTACTTGTTAGTCTGCTAACAGAAAGGTCAGTAGTTCAAATGCACCAGCCTTTTTATGGGACAAAGATGTTGTTTTCTGTTCCTGTAAAAAGTTACAATCCCAGAAACCAAAAAGGGCAATTTCTCTTGGTTCTCTAGGATCTCTGAGTCAGAATCACCTTCAGAGTAATTTGTTTGCTTGCTTTGCTTTGGGTACTGACCATTATATTTTGAAATTTCCAAAACTCAGTTTTAGATATTCCTGTCTTCATGCCATACTCATTCCTTAAGGTTTCATATAAGTCAATTAGTTCAACTGGTAATTATACCAGGGTGACTGTAAAAATCATTCTCAAAACTTCATTTTATTAGCTTTAGACCCCAATCTACTGCATTTTTTGCTGACATCTGGTTAGCTTCAAAGACATTCAAAGCAATGCATATAAAACTGAACTTCAGAATCCACAGAACCTCTTTCCACCACTTTTCCCAATAATATTTTACCCTGCCATCACCAGCACCCCGTACATCTGCTTCAGAACTTTGAATATATACAACACAATTGTGGTAAGGCCATATCCATAGGAAGTCTACACAAACAACCACAACTGAAATGATATGAGTGGCTGGATACAAGTCATTATGCACTGATGACTAGGATGGTACACACTATAAGATACACACTATGCTATATCTTGGTCATTTCTTACCTAAACTCATTTAATGCAGGAGAAGAATTAAAGAGGAGCTACAGAGAGTTCCCTGAGTGGCACCAGTGTTTTGCACTTGATTGCTAATTAAAAGGTTGGCACCAACAGTGCTTCAGATTGTCAGGCTTAACCATCTACATCTGTGAGAGAACAGACATTGAAAATCCTATGTCCAGCTCCCCTCTGAGTGGTCATCATGAGTTAGAATCAACATGATGTTATCAAGTTTTGTTTTTTGTTTAATGTGATGAATATTGTTATAAAGGCATTTATAAACTCCTATAGTCATATTGAGTAGGGAGTTTACCCGCCTTATGAGAAATACAAGGAAGACTTCACAGAAATTTTGAGACCTGAGGTTAGGTAGGAGATTGCCAAATGGAGGAAGGCAGATGGAACTGTAGGTGGAGGGAGAAAAAGAGGCAACGTTTAGATTTAACCACACCTCAGCAAATAAAAGTTTTCAAAATTTATGTTATATTAAAGACAATCACTCACCATTAGATAGCACTAAGAATGCACTTTTAATAACACATTCCCATTTATGTTATTTATAATCTAAAAATTTGGCCCATGCGTCCCTTTCCCACCAAACAGAATGTTGCCATTAGGGTAACTTGCGTCCCGCTGAAAGCAGCATGAGCGATGTGGAAGGCACAGAGGCATTGTTTAAAGAAGTCTCAGGATTTTGAACAAACTGGCCCAGCAGGCAGATTTTAACCTGCTCTCCCTCACAGGCACGACAGCCTGTGTTTGTAAACAGAGCCTTATTGCACTAGTGAGAGCAGACAGAGAACAGTGTCAGCTCATTAATTGGGTGTCAGCTCCCTGCCTGGAAGAAAGTTTAATGAGTCATCTCCTCATAAAGGACGGGGACCCAAGGGAGCGGAGAATGGCATAGAGAGAGAAGGGAGAGAAGGAAGATTTGCCCAGCAATAACTGTGTGTATAGCAAAGCATGAGGCCCACCTGTTGGGATAAAGGGAGAGCAGCATTTGGGAATGGATGCTTTTCTATATTCCGTATTCAGAGAGAAACCTGAACTTATGGATTTATAAATGCAGCAATCACACGTGTGTCTATTTATGGTGATGATTACAAATAGGAATTATTCAAAACCTATATAAAAATTTATGCATTTTTTTCTATTTCTTTCTAAATAGTTATTCTCCTGTTCACACACAAAATCTTCCATTAAAACAAATATGTGCTAATAAATATTCATGTTGAAAGCCAAGTATACTCCTGAGACCTACAGAAGATATTATAAAAAATATTTAGAATCTATGGAATTCAGAGTCATCATATTTTTTAATTGTTTAACAGAAATAAAGAGATAATCTTCAGATTTTTTAACAAAGATACAAATGATACTTGATTTTTCTCTCCTTTTTTATTTTCTAACCTATTGTATAGAAAGGTAACTGCAAGATTTTCGGAGTGCCTTAAGCTTCCTCCTGGTGTCATTTTCTGATTAGAACACGATGAAGAACTCTTTGGAGCCCTGGCCTTACTAATTCATACAATAGTGTGATGCTGAAAATGTCAGACCATTGTTAGGCATTTCCCAGCTTCTTCTTTATATTTTGCTTTGCCCATTTTATTTTGTTGTATGTTTGAAGCATAAATTGTATTTCCACGCTTTCTTCTTACTTCATTTTTTTCTCAATCCCAAGAGATGTCATGATTCCCACTGATGAGCGCTCTTCCCAAGCTGTTTTTCCAGACACTTTCATATCTTATAAAATCACCTGCTCATCTTGATCCACTCATTTTGCTTTCTCCCGAAACGTGTAAAAACTATTAAAAGTATCATTCACTTTGCTGAGAAAATCAGGAAGATTTCATTATTTATCACTTCCATAAATCTGAGCTATTTCTTATCTACTTCAGATTACTTCATTTATATATATATATATATATACATATATATATTGTTTTAAGTATGTTAGAAGTGGTTCTTAGTAAAAAGGTATATGAAACTTCCAATTTTTCCCTAAATTATTCACTTTTTGGAGCTATGTACTGCCTCTACGGGGGAAATCCAGGAGTTCCCAGAATCCTCAAAAGGCCCTGCCCACACAGAGGCCTCATTGGCTGTGACCCGATTGACAGACTAGACTCTACCCTTTCCCTCTAAATCTTCTCAAGTCCCAAATTGACACTAGATTATGTAACTACCATAGACATTAATTAAAACCACTGATATTAGCCATTATTGAATGAGAAAACATGATTTCTTAGGTTAGGGAGGATAATTTAAATAGAAATGGTATCACATCAATTATAACAAAGAATATTTTAAGATTGATCTTTGAGTACAACTCTAAAAGTGATAGAATAATACCCATTTATTTGCCTACAGGAAAGACCCACTAATATAAGTTTTACTAAATTTTCACACTAACCACTAATGCCCAAAATTAGGGGGAAAAGATTTTTAACAACTTTTTGATGAAGCATGCAATCAGGATATGCCAATAATTATAAGTAAATAGAATGTGAAAATTGGAAACAAAGAAAATCAGTGGCTAGAAGATCTAACTTGTGTGATAGGAAAAAAAAATAATAGATTCCCTGATAAAAATTTTCAAGACCAATCACTTATCATTGCAAATACCTTTATTTCTACAACATAAACAGTGGCATGTGGACCTCACCAGATGGGATACATGGGAGCAAAATCAACTATATTTTCAGAAAGAGTTATAGGAATAGGTCTATGTCATCAGCCAGAACAAGGTCTGGGGTTGACAGAGAAACACATGACTAATTTCTTGTATTGAAATTAAAGTTGAAGCAAAAATAAACAGATAAAATCTCTGAGAGCCAAATTATGACTTGTGTATATCCCACTTGAAAGAACTGATTTGCTGCATTGAATACTAATGACTAAAAACCAATCAAGTTGTGGGATGACCTAAGGACATCATCTATGAAGAAGGCTAAAGGTCATTAAAATGCCAAGAAAGATACAGTAACACAAGACAAAGTAGCTGTCAGGAAAGACCCTGAAACTTGCTCTTGATTTGAGATTAACTAAAGCAAGTGGAAGAAATGATGAAGAAATAAAAGCTGAATAGAATATTTCAAAAGACAGTTTGGGATGATGATGAAATGTGCAAAGACCTGGAGTTTGAAAAGCAAAAAAGGAAAGATGCACTCAGCATATCTCATGCTGAAAGAAGTGAAAAATTAACTTGAGTTTCAATGTTGAAGGATTCTATGATAAGAATATTGAATGATGCAGGAAACATTAAAAGAGAAAGGAAGATAGGAAGGAAGGGCGGAGGGAAGGAAGAAAGGAAGGAAAGAAGATACGAGTTAGTGTACCAAAAACAACTGGTTGATATTTCAATCATTTCAGGAGTTTTATATGGTCAACAACTAATGGTATTGAAGGGAGAAACTCAAACTACACTGACAACATGAGAAAAAGAGAGAGAGAGAGAGAGAGAGATCAGAAACCAATTGAGATGCTTTTGAAAATGATGTAATGCTAGAAAAGCATAATTGTTTATTCCAAGAAATTTGGAAAACAGCTACCTGACCAAATACCTCAAGAAATTCATATTTGAGCCCATTCTCAAATAAAGTAGAATTAGCAGACTGTAGAAATTATTGAAACCTATCAATAATAGCACATTGAAGTAAAATTAGATTTTTTTAAAATTTTGCATTGACAAGACTCTACCAGATTCTACCCATATTCACAAGAGAACATTCTATAGAAGACATTATTGCTGATATCAGATGAATCTTGGCTGAAAGTAGTGAATGCCAGATGTTTTCTTAACTATCCAAAACATTCGATTCTGTCAATCTTTTTAAAAATGTAGATAACATTGTGAAGAATGAGAAATACTTGAAAATTTAGTTGTGCATATGTGGAAGCTGTAAATAGATCAAGAGGCAGTCTAATCTATAAGAACAAACAAACAAACAGAACTCACTGCCATTGGGTGGATGCTGATTCATCATGACCCTCCTGTGGGTTTCCGAGACTCTGTGTATGCAAGTAAAAACCCCCATCAGTCCCCCATGGAGCTTTTGGTGGTTTAGAACTGCTGACCTTGTGGATTCTACCCAAATGCTTAACCACTACACTACCAGGGTTCTATGCATTTAATCTGTACACTGGAAAAATATTCTGACAAAATGCATTATATGAAAAAGAATGTGGTAATAGGATATGATGAAGATTCGCAGATGAAAGTGAAGAGAGCGAGTAGTCTTCAGTGTATAGACCACACCTCTACATAATTTATGAATTATGAAGGGTTAATGAGGAAGGGGTGAGTGGGGAGGGAGGGGGAAAGTGAAGAGCCGATATTAAGGGCTCAAATAGAAAGCAAATGTTTTGAAAATGATGAGAGCAACAAATGTACAAATGTAGTTGACACAATGGATGTATGTGTGGATTGTGATAAGAGTTGTGCAAACCACCAATAAAATGATTTAATTATTTAAAAATATTTTTTCCTTCTTGTCTTTGTTCTAAAACAATTTTTAAAGGCTGATGCCAATTTTTAAAACTGAATTCACCATAGCAGCCAGGTGAGCCTGCATTTTTCATTATGAGAAAAAAAATGTATTTACTTCCTAATATTTCTATTTGTTATTAAAATCAATCCAGACTTTCTATTATTTTCTCTTTTTATTAAAGTAGTCTTGCATTTTTTCTCTTTCCTATGTTTAAAGTGTTATCCAAGATATCTCATTTGTTAAGATTTCCATGGTTTATATTTCATTTTTAAAATCAGTACTGATGTTCCTTCTTTGGTTTAAGATGTCTATTTATAACCTAAAATTAGAAGACAAAAAGGAAGAATATGCTTACATATCTTAAACTGAATGAACTAAGGGAAAAATCAAGCCTTCACTTGCAGTTTGAAAAATTCTAAGAGCATCTGTGGGAAGAAATGATGGAGAAGTTCAATTTCAGCTGCGAACATCGGAGGAGGAGCCAACGGTGGGACAGACCGTCATTGCTCAAGTCTAAGTTCAGGTTGTAGCAGAAGAAAATTAAATAAGTCCGCAAGACCCAAATCTATCCCAACTGAATGTATCCTACCTGAACTTTAAGAACATTGCAAAAACAAGTTTGCTACCTGGTTAGAAGAGAAAAGCAAATCCATGAACACACATAAGTATATAGGAAAGAGATTTATGCACAACAGCAACTAAACATTGAGAAAACATCCCAGCCCAGTCCAGATCAAGTCCATAAGTCCAATATTAGCCCATATTTCTGATATCAATCTATAAAACTCTCCTCAGACTCATGAAACACATGCAATGACACTGGATGCAGAAGATCACAGGCCAGTGGGTAGAAAGTCTTTGGATCCAGTGTCATTGGAAATATCTCAGCGTTGGTGGGGGGTTTCTCTGTGCCTTCTCTGGCTTCCGAGGTCTACTTACATCCACGTGGTTTGTCTTCTGCAATGTCTCCCAGAGAATAGCAGAGAGAGAGAGGTGTATTCCACTTCCAAGGAGGAAGTACCAGATTTCCTAGAATTCTCAGGAGGCCATGCCCACACAGAAGTATCATTGGCCATCTCCAGATTGACAGCCTAGACTCCACCCCTACACCCCTACAATTGACACCAGATTAGGTGACTGGCACACTACCTTGGACTCTAAGGAAAAAAGACCTGTTGAGCTCTTGGAGAACATAAAGAAGGGAAGAAAGAAGTGATCAAAGCAGATGTCAGAAGAGACTCTGAAACTTAATTTTACATTGAGAAGCTCAGGCAAATGAAAAGTCAAAGGGCTGAACAGAAAGGGTAATTTTAGAAGACAAAGACAAATATTATAATGAAATGTGCAAAAGTCTAGAGTTAGAAAACCAAAACCTAGAATCAGCAAACCTGCTCAGCACATCTGAAACTGAAAGAATTCGAGAAAAAAATATCCTGGAGTTGCAATCTTGAAAGATTCTATCTGCAAAATATTGGATTATGTAGGAGCATCAAATGAAGATGGAAAGAATACACAGTCACTGTCCAAAAAGAATGAGTCAATATTCCACCATTCTAGGAGATAGCATCTGAGCAAGAACCCATTGTGCTGAAGTAAGTAGTTCAAACTGCACTGAGTGCACTAGCTAAAGCAAGGCACCAGGGATTGATGTAATACGTATTATAATGTTTCAGCAAGCTGAGGAAGCACTGGAAACACACACTTGTCTGTTTGCAAGACAGTTACTTGGCTGACTTACTGGAAGAGCTCCATCTTTGAACCCATTCTACAGAAAGGTGACCCATCAGAATATTCAAATTATAAAACATCATTAAAATCACAAGCAAGTAAAAATTTCCTGAAGATTATCTAGCAATAATTGCAGCAGTACATTGACAGGGAGTTTCCAGAGGTTCAGGAAGGATTCAGAAGAGGACATGAATCAGGGTATATCTTGCTGATATCAGCTGGATCTTGGCTGAAAGTAGAAACTACCAGAAAGATGTTTACTTACGTTTTATTGACTATGCCAAGGCTTTCTAGAGTTGTGCACCTGACCTAAGACATAGTCTTTTCAATTGCCTCATGGGCATGTGAAATTTGGACACCAAGTAAGGTTTACCAAAGAAGAATCCATACATTTAAATTATAATGCTTGTGAAAAATATTGAAAGTACCATGGACCATCAAAAAAACTAACAAATCTATCTTGGAAAAAGTACAGCCAGAATGCTCCCAGAGGCATGGATGGCAAGACTTTGTTTCAAATATTTTAGACATGTGACCAACTAGAGTGTCTTTCAGGGAGTAATGTGTGTGTCGCTTCCAGTGAGGAAGAGAGAGTTCCCAGGATCCCCAGGAGAAGGCCATGCCCACACAGAAGCCTCATGGGCTGTGACTTGATTAACAGGCTAGACTCCACCCCTTCACAATTGACAGATATGTAACTGCCACAGATCATTATGAGCCATAATAATAGTTAAAGAATTGTCAAGCTAAGATTGTGTTTCTCCTGTCTTATAAATCTAAAAACAAAGTTAAAAATATAACATTAGCCCAATCCTATTAAAATTAGGTATGCATCCTTTAATATATACTGATAAATGTTTCTACTGTATTTTCTGTGTGTATTTTGCTACTTAACATATGGATAGATGAAATATATTTCATTAAGTTTAGTCAGATTAGTTAAATTCGCTGTCCTTTGATTAAGATACATTTTCTATTATCAGAAATGTATGCATTTTACATTGTTATGAAGATTCTTTGATATCATAGCACTATTCTCACCCAGTTTACAGTTATAACTTTGAGTCAATTTTATAACACTGATTTTGGTCTCAAAATGTGTCTGTGGTAATTTTTAAATAATAGTTTTATTTTCTTGATATCCTTTGTGCTATTGACTTCTACTTGTTGACGAGCTAGATGATAAAGCAAACTCCACATTTGAATCAAAAAATTTGTGTCTGGTAAAGGCAACAGAGGCAATATTGTTATATAAACACAATCCTGCAACAATGATAATCCATAAGAATTTTCTTGGCTAGACACACAGAATAGACATGGTAGGAAGAGTGGGGTATGCTCAAGATTTTATATATAGGTATAACAGAGGATATTTTATATGTGTATTTACCTCTTTACTGTAAATATACCTATGAATGTGGTGGTGCATTCAGGGGGCTAAGTTAAGAAAAATTCTTAACTTTACCAAATATCTTTAGGGCATGAGTCATTGGGCATGGGAGATCAGGAGCCATCTTGGAGACACCAAGGTCTAGTGTCATAAAGACAATGTTCTGCATCCTAATATGATGAGTATCAACTATGGTCTTAAAAGATAATGAGTAACCACCTAAGATTCAGCTCTTTGGCTTTTCCAGTCCTGAGAATAGTAGAGTGATGGAAACTGAAAGGCATGTGGAAATAATTATTCAACTGGACTAAAGAATCATGCAAACATTAATCTCCACAATCCCTGACCCACTGCTCTGAAAGGGATAGAATGGGAGAAACTGTAGAAGACAACTCTCAATGATAAAAGACACCAGTTGTGGTGAAGGAAAATAACTTGGTGTGGCTCTTCTATCCATAGTCTGTAGCTCCCACAAAATGATTGGGTGGGATCATGCAAATAAGGTGTAGAAAACTCTAAATCAGAGATTGGTTGGTTTTTCCATTTCACTGTGTATAAGAGTGAGCCAGCTCAGAAGCAGGAGAAGGAATTATTTGACCATCAAGAGGAAGAGTCGCCAGTGGAGCACTTGGTAGATCTTTGCATGTGATGAAGGAGACAACAGAGGCTGCAGCTGCCAGCATCAAGACTATGAGACCACGCAGAGAAGCTGTGCTTGATAGCTTGGCAGTGATGCAAAAGAGCAGACAGGCTTCCTGGCTCGCAGATTGAGGGAACATTTAAGAGACACATGACACTGAGATGCCAAGGCCCAGAGAAACATGCTTGCCAACATAGCTGAAAAGCAGTGCTACACACAAATGAACTGTAACCTGTAAGTTTCCTTAACGAGTTGCATAATTGTTAATGTTACTTTTGAGTTCTAAATGGCCTGTGGAATGAATTTATTGAACCTAACGGAGAAATAGAGGGGTATCGTGGAATGGTTGGTGTCGGAATAGGATATGGAGGCTAGAGGGTAGAGGCATAGCTGAGTTTCACCTTGTGGCAATTGACCTTGGACTGTGTGTAGTTGGAATCTTCTTCACCCTTCTGTAGCCAGTGAAGGTCAGGTGCAGCATCATGTCATTTCTTTACCAGGTTTATTGGTTTGATAAAAATGGATAGAACCTTCAAGATCATGGTCCTTATCAGCCTTCAGGTCTGGCACTGAGCCCATACTTCAATTGTCAGCCAAATGATCTGGTTGATAGGGGAACAAAAACATTAATGAGGTATATGATCTGGTCGATAGGGGAACAGTAACATTAATTATATATATATAAATTATTTGAGATGAAAGGGGCATCATTTGCCCAAGGACAGATGGGTTGGGAAATAAGGAGGAACAGAAACAGGAAACACAGGAAGAAGTGGGATAAGTGATGTTACATGAAAGGGATTGCAATGAATGAGATGAAACACAATGTGTGGCTGTTGAATGTAAAACTGATCATCTAGCTATAAATTTTCACCTGATTCCCAGTAAAAACAAAACCTTGAGTCTGAGCCTCTGTTGATATTTTCCTCACCTAAAATTTTTAAGGTGGTTGTGAAAAATTCTAGTATAATTTTTTTCAAATGGACTCTCCTCCAGAAGGTTTTACATTCTTAATATTTTAATGAGCTTCCCAAATTTTAATTACTGAACTCACAGGTGTTTTCCTTAACAAATTTGGAAAATACACCACACACTGTCAAAGAAATATACTGCTTATGCTTCTAGAAGTAATACTATCTATAAAATGACAAACCTTTACATGTATGGGTTATGTCCCCTGTGTCTTTTATAAAAAGTTTTTACTTGGAATTCAACTTTAGGAGTTATAAAAGGCAACATACTTTATAAATTCCTGCTAAGTAAATTATTATTACAGTCCAGGTTCTGATAGGAAATTTTAGCACTGCTAAGCTGAGGAATGAAGCTTAAAGATACAATTAATATGAGCTTATATTAAAGGTTTTAGTGGAATTAATAAGTCTATAACAATAGATTATTGCTGAAGCTTGAACACAGCCATCACCTCTAGTAGTCCACAAATTGCAAACCATTCTACTTTCTATTTTCTGATTTTGAATGGTGCCTATTTTACCAAATAAAACCCTCTAATCCTTATAATTATAAGGGGCTTGAGTAATTTTAATGGAAAATAACATTTTTAAAGCAATTAGAATTGCACAGATGACAGCTTCTATGTAAAATTCAAATATGAAAAATGCAAGTCCTGATGCTGAAATACGCAATAGGAAGGAAACAAAACATAACTAAATCAGCACTGTTGAGTGGATACTGACCCATAAGGACCCTATAGGACAGGGCATAACTGTCCCTGTGAGTTTCTGAGACTGACTATTTACAGGAGAAGAAAGTTCTATCTTTGTTCTGAGGAGCAGCTGGTGATTTCCAACCGGTGACCTTGAAGTTAGGAGTCCAACTGTGTTAGTCTCGGTGGACTAGAGAAACAAATTCATAGACACTCATGTGGGTATAAGAAAGAGCTTTCAATAAAGAGTAATTGTACATTAAGAAAACATCCCAGCCCAGTCCAGATCAAGTCCATAAGTCCAATATTAGCCCATATGTCCATACCAATCTATAAAATATCCTTCAGACTCACAAAACACATGGAATGATGCAGAATGCAGGAAGATCATAGGCCACTGGGTGGGAAGTCCTCTGGATCCAGTGTTGTTGTAAGCATCTCAGTACTGGCAGGGGTCTCCACATGGCTCCTTCAGCTCAAGGCACTAGTGTAGCTCCATCTGTCTTGTCAGCTGCAATGACTCCCAGGGAGTGTGTGCCCCACCTCCAACAAGCTATTTATTTCCTTAGCACCTCCAAATGTGGTCATCAAGCTGTGACCTGATTGACTAAACTCCACTTGACTCATAAGTCTCAAATTGACAACAGATTATGTAACTATCACACAAACTCTTAGTCTCTATGCCATCAGGACTCCTATATGAAGGAAAGGATAACGGAAAGACTAATGAGAACAATTAAGTGAGATGCGTTTTCTTTGAGATGACTAGGAAGATATATAAATTCAGAGATAATAAGACTAATAAGTACTGAATTTAGGTTAGAATTGTAAGCTTAAAGAATACTGTTTCATGTACCTGGGAGCATTTCTTAACAATATAGAGACTAATTGGCTGCTATGTAGTTGTTAAGGCCCATCAAGTTGGCTCTGACCTACAGTGACTGCGTAACCACATGAAACACTGCACAGTCCTGTGCCATCCTCGGGAGTTGACAATGGTTCGAAGCTAGGCACACAGTCTATGGTGGATTCTTCCTCCAAAGTGGGGAGCTGAGTCTGGCTTTGTCTGTTCTTAGTCTGGAAGCCTCACTTAAACCTATTCACTTTTGGTAACCTGCTGGCATTTGAAATACCAGTGACATAGCTTCACAGTAACACACAGGCACCATAGTATCACAAAAGACAAACAAGTGAAGGAGATGGTTTATATATTGAGGGTGAAATAGTTGTGACTCATTTTTGAAGTGTCCATGTAATTTTTTGACATAAAGAGGCGTTTTTAAAAACCTCACAGTTCTCAGTACTTCTAGAATTAATATAATTGCACTTTTCTCTAACTCATATAAGGCATTACTCAGTAAATTCCATTATTAAAAGTAGCAACTTTAAAAATTTCTCAATTAGAACAGACCTTTTAAAATCAAAGTTAAATACATTCTGTTCTTCCTCTCAAAGAGCTTTTTATGTAGAAGTTTTATGATCAATGACCTAAAAATGATTATGTACCTTTCAGAAATATAGGAAAACAAGAAATTGTCTAAATTACTCCTGGATGGAAATTTTAGATATAGTTAAGAATATATTTATTTGGAATACTTCAATAAAAAATAAATTTAGAATTAAAACTGGTGGCAACCTGGATGTAATCAAGGTGTACATATCTTGTATTCAGATAATTAAAGCAATAGCAGAAATACAGTCAGGATGTCCCTTGTAAGAGAGAATAATGAGATTTTCCTCTCATGTACTCTGGGCATATTGCCAGAAGAAACCAGTCCCTGGAGAAGGACATCAAGTTTGGTAATGTGTAGGTTTAGTGAATAGGGGCCACTTTGGAACGGATTGGTATGGTGGCTGCAACAGTGGGCTCGAACATAGCACTTGTTGGGAAGATGAAGCATGACCAGATAGTGTTTCCTCCTTTGTGAATTACAACCCTATGAGTTGGGAATGACTCATTGGCACCTATAGTGATTGCTGAATCAATTTATTTATTGTGGGATTACTCAATAAAAATAAGTATGATCAAATTAGAGAAGACACACAGTCAGAGGTAGATATTTGGAAAGGACGGCCACTAGAAAGAGAGAAGCACTAGAAACCTCCATTTGCAGAAGGGGACGTAGAATGAAACTATATGTGTTCACTTAGAAAGACATTGCTGTAGGGCCGGCCTCACTGCAAGACACGATGTCCCTCACGGACCCATAGTGCTATGGGGGACAGCACTGGGGACACGGTGCAGGAGATGAGCCCGATCGGACCCCACCACACAGGAGTGAAACACTAAGGGCATGCAGCAGAGCAACAGGGGGAGCAAAGCAACACAGTACCGGAGGAATACCAAAAATAGATTTTGGGGCCAGGATGTGGCACTCTATCAGACTCGACAGGAAAACCCATAAAGGTCAACATATACACTTGGACTATTTATAGGCTTTTCTTTTTCTGATGGTTTGTTGTTTTATTTTAGTTGTTTTCTTTTATTGCTATGTTTCTCTTTGCTTTGTGTTCACGCGTATTATTGTCTCTGCATGTCTATCTAGATAAGATAGGTGAGATAAACAATCCGGAGAACACAACTGGACCAACAGTTCTCAGGAGACACAGGGTAAGGTAGGGGAAAGGAAAGGGGGTGCCAACAAACTCAGGGACAAGGGAAGAACAAGTGATCTAAAATCAATGGCGAGGAAGGCATAGAATGCCTGAGACGGGGCTTGATCAAGGGCAATGTAGCTGAAAGGAATTACTGAAACCCAAATGAAGGCTGTACATGACTGTGGGACAAGAGGAAAGTAAAAGGAAACAGAGGAAACAACTAGGAGGCAAAAGACATTTATAGAAGTCTAAATATATGCATGTGTATATGTAAATACATTTATATATAATAGGTACATATATTTATTTATAAATATTAAGGCAGCAGATGGACATTGGGCCTCCACTCAAGTACTCCCTCAATGCAAGAACACTTTGTTCTACTAAACTGGCATTCTATGGTTCTCATCTTCCTTGACATAATCGCTGAAGATAAAATGGGTGCATAAGCAAATGTGGTGAAGAAAGCTGATGGTGCCTGGCTATAATATAATCTCTGGGGTATAAAGGCTTGAAATAAACAAGCGGCCATCTATCTGAGAACCAACAAAGTCCACATGGAAGAAGCACACCAACCTGTGGGATCATGTGGTGTCTATGGGATCAGGTATCAGGCACCAAAGACAAAACAAAAAAGTCATATCGATATGAATGAGGGAGAGGGGAGAGTGGAGACTCGATAGTCCATTGAACATCTCTTGTCAGAAGGGCCACAAAGAATTGACTGGCCAGTCGTGGTGCAGTATAGCACTGACAAAAAAGACAACTTTCATCTAGTTCTTTAATGCTTCCTCCCCCACCACTATCATGACCCCAATTCTACCTTACAAATCTGGCTAGACTAGAGCATGTACACTGGTACAGATAAGAGCTTGCAACAAAGGAAACCCAGGACAGATAATCCCCTCAGGATCAGTAATGATCAATAGCGATACTAGGAGGGTAAGGAAAGGGGAGGGAGGAGTAAGGGGGAACCTATCACAATGATAGATCTATAGCCCCCTCCCAGGAGGACAGACAACAGAAAAGTGGATGAAGGGAGACTGTGGTTGGTATAAGTCATGAAAAATATAAACTAATAATTTATAAATTCTCAAGGGTTCATGAGGGAGAGAAGGTGGTGAAGGGAGGAAGGGAAAAAAATGAGCTGATACTAAGGGCTCCAGTAGAAAGAAAATGTTTTGAAAATGATGAAGGCAGCATCTGTACCAATGTGCTTGACACAATGGATATATATATGGTGATAATTGCGGTAAGAGCCCCCAATAAAATTATTTTTTTTAAAAAAAAAGAGCTCAAGACACATGGAAACCAGGAACAGGAATTAGAGTAGCAGCATAGGAGTGTATGGGAAAGGAGAGGAGGAAGGGGAAACCAATCACAATTTTCAACCCATAACAACCACCCGCAACTTCCAGGGGTACAAACAACAGAAACTGTGGGGGAGGGATACAGCAGTCAGTGTCAGACATGAAAGTAATAATAATTTGTAGTTTATCAAGGGGTCATGAGGCAGGGAGGAGGGCAGGGAGGCTAAAAGGGGGACCCAATTCCAAAGTCTCAAATAGAAAGTAATGTTTAGAAGATAATGATAGCAACATATGTACAAATATGCTTGATATAATTGATGTGTGGATTGTTATTAGAGCTGTGAGAGTCCCCAATAAAGTGATCTTTTAATTTAAAAAAGGCATTGCTTTGTGCAATTTCATAATCTTATCCACAATTTCCAAATCTCAAGAGACTGAAAATAAAATGTCACACTGTGTGTGTCTGATTTTCCTAAGCCAATTGGCTGAAAACTTTTACCTTACCTTTATGTATTTTGTAATACTACTTATAAAGGCATGCGTACGTTTTTGTGTGTGAAAATAATGAAATATTTTAATTATAGGGTCTCCTCAAGATCCTGTACGGAGAGTTATACACTATATATACTCATATATAAATTTAGTTTCTCAGCACATTTTTAATGCAGTTTCTGTGGTAAAATTAGGTGCCTCCGCTGATATTCAGGTAGGCTTATACTCGAGTATATTTGGTACTAAGTCAATATGTAGTAGATACAATGCAATGCTTTTCTTAAATTGGAAAGTCCTGAATTCCATTGTCTTCAGCAATGGGTTCAGACATATAAAAGCAATTGTTGGGAAGACACAGCACCAGGTAGTATTTCATTCTGTTGCACAGCAGGTTGCTGTGAGTTATATCTGATTCAAGGGCACCTAACAACAAAAATGACAAAATACATCATTCTTAAATGGAGAAAGTCCTAAATTCCAAATTGTATATGACTCACCAAGGGTTTTAAATCATGGATTGGGAACAAGTCTCAAAATAATAAAAATTTATAGGAGAAAAAGAAATACCAAATTGAAGATATTGGTTACCTTCGGGAGGGGCGAGTAAAAGCATGGAAGAAGAAAGTGATCAAAGGTGTATACAGAATACCTCACTATATTTACAACATTTTCTTTATTAAGATGAGTAGTTATCACAGATGTATTTTTACATTAATGTATATTCATTTTCCATCTTTATAAAAGAGTTGCCTATCATAAATCGTGGGGATTCACTCTAGGACCAGTGCAGATACCATAATCCATGGGTGCTCAAGTCCTTTATAGGAAATGAGGCAGTATTTGCATATAACCTGTGCACATTCTCCCATGCCTTAATTTATCTTTCTCAACTCAATACAACTCTCACTACCATGAGTCAGTCCAGATTCACAACCTGTAACATCTAGGACAAGGTAGAATTGACTTCGGGGGATTCTTAAGCTATAAATATCGTATGTGAGCAGAAATCCTCATCTTCCTGCCTGTGAACTACTGGCTCAATGACTTAGAGGTAATATAACATGTAATTTACACTGTATTAAGTATTATATAGTATTTATCTAAAATGTGGAGATGATTTTGACCTCTGGTAGTATAGTGGGTAAAGAGTTGGGTGTCTCTAAACCTTTGAGCCACTACTTATCTGTCAGTCTGTCCTACTGTGGTGACTTGTGTTGTGATACCAGAAGCTGTGTCACCAGTATTTCAAATGCCAGCAGGGTCGCCAAAGGTGAACAAGTTTCAGTGGAGCTTCCAGACTAAGAATGGACTACAAAGAAGGAATAGGCTGTCCAATTCTGAGGAATTAGACACAGAAAACCTTACGAACAGAATCAAAACACTGTCAGATACTAAAAACCTCATAAATAGAAGCAGACCACTGGCAGAGATTGTGCCGGGAGATGAGTACCTCAGGTAAGAAGGCTTTCAAAATATGACTGAGGAAGTCCTGCCTTCTTAAAGCAGAGTTGACCATCATGACAGGGATGGAACAAAGCCTGTGGAAGTAAAGCCATCTGAAACTACTTAACTGCTGCGGAAAGACCCAAAATGAGAAAGAAAAGCTACAAATATCAATAATCACAACTTAGAATATGCAAAGTATGAATCTAGGAAGTTGAAAGTTGTAAAAAGTGAAATGGAATCCATAAAAATCAATATTGCAAGCATCAGTGAGCTAACATGAACTGACATCGGCCATTTGAATGAGAAAAGCTTATCATTGTCTTATGCTGGGAATGACACCATGAACAGCAATGGTGCTGCACTCCTCACTGAAAAGGACATTTCAGGATCTATCTTGGAGTACAATGCTGTCTGTGATAGGATTTTATCTATCTGCATTCAAGGAAATGCAATCAATACACGATTATTCAATTTTATGTACCAACCACCAAAGCTAGTGATAAAGAGTTTGAAGGATTCTACCAATGTCTTCAATCTGAAATTATCAAAGATGCATTGATAGTTATTGATGATTGAAATACAAAGTTCAAAGCGGAAGGAACAGTAGTTGGAAGATGTGATCTTGGTGATAGAAATGCACCAACGACTTCTTCGTGGCAAATACCTTATTTCAACAATACAAAATGTGACTTCTCCAGATTGAATACACATAAATCTAATTTACAACATCTGTGGGACTATATGATGAAGAAGCTCAATATTAGTAGCTAACACCAAACCAGGGACTGCCTGCTGACCAGACCATCAATGGTTCATAAATAATTCAGGTTGAAGCTGAAGAAAGAAAAAAAAAGCCAACAAGAGCCAAAATACCATGTAGAGTAGATCCCACCAGAATTTCAAGAATATGTAACGAACACACTCAGCTCGTTGAACACTAATGACAGAAGACCAGATGAGCTATGGGGTAGCACTAAGAACCATACATGAAGAAAACAAAAACTCACTTAAAAAACAACAAAGAAAGAAAAGATAGGTGCAGATGTCAGAAGAGACTACGAATTTGCTTGTCACCATAGAGTAACTAAGGCACGGGAATAAAATGATTACATAAAATACTGGACAGAAAGTTTCAAAGGGCCGCTTGAGAAGACGAAGTAAAATATTGTCATGAATTGTGAAAAAACCTAGAATTAGAAAAACAGAAGAAATAATATGCTCAGTAGATCCTAAACTAAAACAACTGAAGTGAGAAATGGCGATATTGAAAAATTCTGTGGGCAAAGTTTTGAATGATGGAAGAAGCATCGAAATAAGTTGAAAGGCACACACAGAGTCACTGCACCACAAAGACCTAGTTGGCATTCAGCCATTTCACGAAATAGCGTATGGCCAAGAACCAATCTTACCGAAGGAAAAAGTCCAAACTGCACTAAAGGCATCAGCCCAAAACAAGTGTCCAGGAATTGATGTAACACCAATCAAAATGTTCCAGCAAGCCGTGAAACACTGGAAGCACTCAGTCGTCATGTTTTACGGGAAATTTGAAAGACAGGTACTTGGCCAACTGATTGGAAAAGAGCCATATTTGAATCCATTTGAAAGAAAGGTGACCCAACAAAATGCTCACATTAAAAAACAATCTCATTAATATCACATTCAAGTAAAATTTTTCTGAAGATCATCCAACAAGGGTTGCTGGAAGCATGTATTGACCGGGAACTGATAGAGGTGTGGGTCAGATTCAGAAGAGGACATGGAACAAGGGATATCACTGCTGATGTCGATCCTTTCTGAAAGCAGACAAGAACAGATATTTACTTGTACGCCCAGGCATTCAACTGTATGAACCATAACAAACCAAAGATACCCTTGAAAAGAATGTGAATCCCAGAACACTACATTGTGCTCATGCAGAAACTCTATGCGGATCAAGAGGGACTTGTGCAAATAGAACATGAAAATGCTGCATGTTTTAAAATCTGGAAAGGGTACATCAAGGTTACATCCTCTCACTATACTAATTCAATCTGTATTTGAGGCAAATAATCAGAGAATGTGGGTTAGATTTAAAAGAAGGTGGCATCAGGATTGGAGGCAGGCTGGTTTTTAACAAATGACGCAAACTTGTTTGTAAAACAGGATTGCTTGAAGCACTTGCTGATAAAGATGAAGAATTGCAGCCTTCAGTGTGGATTATGACTCAACACAAATGAGGCCAGCATCCTCAAAACTGCACCAGCAGACAACATCATGGTAAATGGAAAGAAGGTTCGAGATTTCAAGGATTTTGCCTTGCTTGGATCCACATTCAATGCTCATGGAAGCTGCGAGCAAGAGATCATTGCATTGAGTGAATCTGCTGCACAAGACCCATTTTAAGTGTTGAAAAGCAAAGATATTACTTTGAAGAATAAGATGCTCCTGCTCCAAATTATGGTATTTTCGATTATCTCCTATGCATGTGAAAGTAGGACATGAAGTAAGGAAGACTGAAACAAAATATGTTCATGAAGGTGCTGGTAAAGAATATTGAAAGTATTACGGACTGCCAAAAAACAAACATTTTTCTTGGAAGCCGTACAACCAGAATGCCCCTTGGAGGCAAGGATAGTGAGATCTCTAGTGCTTCGGACATGTTCTAGAGAGAAACCATTTCCTGGAGAAGGGCATTGTGCGTGGTAAAAAGCAGGGCAGTAAAAACAGAGGAAAGCCTGCAACAAGATGGATTGTCACCGTGGCTTCAACAATGTGTTTAAGCATAGAAACAATTGCAAGAATGGCAGTGGACTGGGCAGCGTTTCATTCTGTTGTGCGTAGGGTAGCTGTGAGCTGGAATGGACTCCAGCAATGACAACATCACTAAATGTATGCACTTCTAAAACTACATAAACGTACACCATTAATACATTTGACTGTACATACATCTTTCTGATTTGGGTGGTCATTGCCATCCTTTCCTTCATCATTCATGCATCTTCTTCCAAATCATCTGTGCCAGGCCTCGCTACCCTCTCATTCTAGAGTCTTTCATAGAATCACCATTACTTCTAACTATATTTAATGGATCCACTTTGCATGTTAAAATTTCAGACAAGTTCCTGTAAGCAAAATTTCTCTCCTGCATATCTATCTCACTGTTCTAAATCTTAACTCAAATGCCATTTTATGCTATTCTAAGAAATTCATCTGAAGTTTCTTTGCAATTTTGATGGAGAAGAAAAATATATCTAGAGGTCTGAGGCTCAGGCCCTAAACAACATCACCAATTACATGCCCAGTTACATGAGGGAATTCCCATTTAATGAGTTAATCCTTGATTCAGACAACAAACAGTACAACTACTGTGACTAAGGAGTATAAGTTTTTCACTTTGCATATTTCTAGAAAGAAATCAAAGTATCACTAGAAACAACCAAACATTTTCATTAACAGGGGCAGATAGTACCCATGAGCCTGTTGTCCTTGAGTTGATTGTAACTCGTGGTGCCCAAATAGAACAGGGAGTGCAGGCTCCAAGACTGTAATCTTTGAGGTAGCGGACTGTGCCCACTGAGGGGGTGACTTGTTCTAACTGCTAACCTTGTATTTAGCAACTATCATTTAACCACCGTGCCTTTCTGGTTGCTTGATCAAAGCATAGGCCCATCAAAATAGTATGTATTTTAATTTTGTAATTTTAGGTATGGTCTAGCAGAACATAAAGTGAAATTCATTGAAGTTAAGGAAGTGAGGGACATAGCTCAATTACATTCTGACTTTGGGGCACAGACTATTAATTTAAGCCCCAGAGAGTATGTCCTTGAAGATCCTTAAGCATGAGCACAAGTTTATGGCATGAAAAAAATTTAAGTATTAATGTAATAACAGCTTTGGTTTTCTAAAAGAATTTCTTCCTAGCTTAATAAAATCATGGGGAATTCATTTTCAGACTTACTCAAAACATAAGCTGCCTGCCTCACTCACTGGACATTTATCACAATCAATATTAGTTGTAAATATTATATAATGTTATCCATTTCTTTATAGTAACTGTAAACTCAGTAACTATAGTAACTCAGTTATTTCTATATATACATTTTTAATAATTTTTTATTGCTCCCTGGTGGTACAGTAATTAAGTGTTTGGTAACTAATCAAGTTCAAGCTGCTTTACAGGACAAAGATGTGGCAGTCTACTCCCAGAAAAACCCAAACTTAGTAAACCTGATGGAAGGTTTTTCACTGCCCTACAGGGACCTTATGAGTCAGAATCAACCAAATAGATTTGTTTTATTTAACTTGCATTGCTTATTTGAGGTACCCAATGATTTTCCTCATACCAAAAAGTATGTGCATATATTTCTCTCCCATACTGTCAACTCCACATTTCAAACTTGATTCTAATGCACAATTGCCTTGATCTAGGTATATATCTCATACATTGAAACAGAGATAGCAAAGACTATATCATTTTAAGTTGCTGTACATACATGTAAAGCCATCTAATTAAGAGAGATGGTCTTTCTGTGGGCAGTTAGGGATAATTCTTTTAATTCAAATTTGTCTGTCTTGAACTTTAAATCTCTTTAACATTTTCTATTAAGTATTTAAAGAATGGTAGCAATACTCTGGCACTTTTAAGTTTGAGCAAATTGGTTGCTTTACATTTATGGTTAAGTATCAAAAACCCTACATGTAAACAGATTCCTTGATCTAATTCATTTTTCTAAATGGCTTAGTTTTCGTCCTTTAGACACAAGCATATGCCACATTTTACTGCAGTCCTTAACTTGGGTCAGGAGAGGGGAAAGAGAGAAGGGGGGGGGGGGAGAAAGGAGACATGGAAAAGGAGAGAAAGATAGACCGTGTCGTGGATCTTAATAACTATCGTTCAGTCTTTCTACCGTTTCCATGCCAACTTAGTTAATTTTCAGTACCTTATTCTCTGTGTCTCAGCTTTTTCCTTGGGTTTTCAAGTAATTTTAAATCATTTCTGATAATTTGTTCTTATTTTGCTATTTCACTTGTAGAACTTTTATGCAGCTCTAATTTCCCCTGGTTAGATATCAGAACTATCATCTTTGTGACACCGCCTTTCAAATAAATCTAGAGCCATTTCTGCCATTGTTCCATAATCCCACTGCTAGTATATCTTAATTTTAAAGGACACTGGAAATTATTATTTGAATGAATGATACAACATAAAGGATAATCACTTGAAAACTACAGATCGACAACTTTATCCTAAATTTCCACCTACATTTATCGGTCTACATAATTACTCAACTGTACAAATTGAAGATGGATTATCATGTAGCATCTGATGGCTGTCCCTTATGCTGCAAAGTGTGTTTTCAAAAATAATTTCCTGCCACATTCCTGACTGTATTTGCAGCCTGGATTGATCTCCTTCCCTGCTGTTCTCTGATCTGCCCCTGGGTTACTAACAGCCCCAACAGACAGACTGGCTGGTGCTACCTGCTGCTCAAACACAGATTAACTCACTACCAGCCATATGGGCTAGCGACTTCATAAATTCCTCTCCTTTTGCTTTTAGCTCTTAGGGAAGTTAATGGACAGTTTTCTGCTGAAGAGAACAACAACCTGGTAGCATGCAGGCTGGGCAGTAATCACCTGCAACCTACACAACTGTCACCTCCATCTGCCTTTCGGCAGCTATTTGTGTGAGGGGAATAGATTATTGCATTCAAAGCTATTACGGTGCTGTTAGCCAACACCATTTGCCTCAATTAGAAAGTCAAATGATTAAACACCTAACTTGTATTTCTATTATTTAGGATAATTACTGAATGCATTCATTGTTACAGGGTTTATCAGCGTTCCAGAGTTTTAAAAAATTGAATAATTCTATATGCTTTTGTAAGCATATTCAAATATGTATGCTTAGTTTTTAAAGTACTAAAATTAATGCTCTAAGACCCAGCATGGTAAAATGGAAAATATTTTCTTATTTGGATTTACTATGACTTTGCACACATTCATTGCTGTGTCTAATATCTCTGAAATATCTGAGTTTGTAAAAGTACATTGCAAATTGTATGACAGCACTTAAGTGTTATAAAAGACTAATACTACACGTTGGTTTTATTGTAACTAAATAGTAGAGGTTGTCAAATTATCTGAGTCTTAATTATATTGACACATATTTTTCATCAGCAAATGATCAGTGCCATGAATATATTTACCAGCAGTAATACATGGTTCAGGCTTTTAGCATTGCAGCCATGTTCAACTCAGCTTGCGTGAGTCAACAGTGGTAGAATAATTAAAATTTTGAATAATTAGTTTAGAGGTAGTAATTCATCAGAAATGCTTGATTTAATTAATTGCTGCTCTTTGCTTGAAACATTACTTTCTAAACTTGTTGATCACATAATACCTCTACACTAAGAACTTAATTAACATGAAATCATTTGGGTGGTTTATATTCACCACATAATTTGGAAGTTGGTTTTATTATCAAGCTGTCTTGTAAGTTTTAACAGTCATCAACTCTTTATTAAATCCTTCATTTCCTTTATATTTAAACTGTGTTAAAGAAATAAAAAGAATAATTATAGTCTATTGCAAAAATAACAACTCAAAACTTCTTACATGGCAATATGACATGTAAAACTAGATCTTAAATTTATTTTTCTCATGTTTTGTTTTTTAAAACATTATAAATTTGATGATAATCTACAGAGCAGATAAGTTTTCCATTAAACAATTCATATCCATTTTGTATCATCTCATTCATTCAATTCCTCAATGTACCATCATTACCCCACTTCCTCCCATATTTCCTATACTATTACTTTTTCTTTCCTAACCCTTCTGAAGTTTGTACTTGAGTGTGTTAGTCTGGGTGGACTAGAGAAACAAATTCATAAACATGCACATGTATATAAGGGAAAAGTTTACAAGAGGAATTGAACATCAAGAAAACATCCCAACCCAGTCCAGTCCAGGGCTTAAGTCTGATATTAGCCCATATGTCCAAAATCAATCTACAAAATCCTCTTCAGACTCATGAAACACATGCAATGAATCCAAATGCAGAAGATCACAGGCCAGTGGGTAGAAAGTCTTTGGATCCAGTGTCACTGGAACAAGCTCAGCACTGCAGGGGGTCTTTCTATGGCTTCTCCAGCTTCCAGGTCTGGTTGCATCCATGCAGCTTGTCTTGTGCAATGTATCCCAGGGAGTAGCAGAGAGAGAGGTGACTTCCGCTTCCAAGGAGGAAGCACCAGAATTTTCAGGAGAAGATCATGCCCTCACAGAAGTATCATTGGCGATCTCCAGATTGACAGCCTAGACTCCACCCGTACACTCTTAATCTTTAAATTGACACCAGATGAGGTGACTACCACATTGAGTAAACACTGTCCTTTTGATCTTATATAGTTGATTATTCTGCAATGTGTGTATCTCACTACGTTAATGTTCCCCTTATTCAGCCTATTGTTTGGCTGAAAATCTAGCCACACAAACAGTTCAGTTCCAGACTGAAAGGGTGACTAAAGGACATAATCTCAGAGGTCCTGCCTCTCTCTAACTGACTAGTAAATGTTGTCTCTTTTATGATTTTGAGTTTTGTACTATGTACAGTAGTCTCCCACCTCCTGGCCCATCTTCATCCATGACTCTAATATGACACGTTTCAGAGCACTTGATCTGGTAGCTGGGTACCATCTAGTTCTTTTGACCTCAGGGAAGAAGAGACTCATGTATCCAATAGTTCCTGCAACTAATTGTTTCCTTATGTCTCCAGTTTTTCTCACTCTTCAATCTTATTGATGGAGAAAGATCAATAGTTTGCACCTTAGATAGAAATCCATGAGTTTTTAAAACCCCAATTTCTGCTCAATAAAGCAGAAAGTAGAACATTTTCTTTGTGAGTATTGTTGTCAGTTGACCGTAGTACCCACAAGACTTTTGTCACAGCCCATCAACCCAGTGACTCATTCCCTCAAGGTATTTGGTGTGTCTAAGAAGTGTCCAAATCTTTTCCCTCTTCATGCTCTTCCACATGATGGATATATTTGCAGCAAAAGGAAGGACATTTCTCCAATTCCCACTCTCCTTCCCATACCTGTTTAGCCTGCATATCTAGATGCATCTACTCATAGATCTCTGTTACTGCAAAATTGTGTTTCACAAAGTTAATCTCTGCTGTCTTTAACTCTTATAAACCACCCGGTATCTTCCCCTGGCAGCATCATTTTTGCCCATTTTTCTCTTTTTGTACATTGCCTTTCCCTTCACTCAAGTTACCACTTGTCTACCCTCTAGCTAGTGTTTTATGTTCTTTTTCATTTGATTTCACTTTCTTACTGATTCCTGAAAGTAGAATTTAATAAGTAGTCTGGAGAGACATTCTCCTGCCAAGACAATTGGAGATCCCCTTTTCCACCATGAGGTACTACAAGGGCAGGGTAGTACCAAGATGGATGTTGCAACCTGACACTTCTCCACCCAGAGAAACCAATAGTAAAAGAAGGAATCCCACCATGGTGGTTGCTTTTAAGCGCTGTCCAACTGGTTCCTACTCAGTCAGCCTATGCAGCACACTGTCTGATCCTGCACCATCCTCTTAATTGTCGTTCTCATGGAGTCGATTATTGCAGCCACTGTGTCAATCGATCTTTTTCTTGTTGCCTGTCTGCCTTATCAAGCATGATGGCCTCCTCCAGGGAATAGTCTCTCCTGATAATATGTCCGAAGTACATGAACTGAAATCATACCATCCTTGCTTCTAAGCAACGTTCTGATACCTCATAAAAGACACATTTGATGGTTCTTCTCGAAGTCCCCACTGCTTTCAAAATTCTTTGTCAACACCAGAGTTCAAATTCTTTCTTTCTTTTTTAAGTTGTTTATCATTTTAATGGGGACTCAGACAGCAACCTGGTGCACCAAGAAGTGAATGCAATATACCGGCATGAAGCAGGGAACCAATAGAGAGGTCTTTGGGGCCAGCCACAATGACATAGACACCCCCACCTCTCCTCTCAGAAGAAAGCACTACAGAGGATAGCACTGAAGCTACAGCTCAGGAAGAGTGGCTCATTGATCAGAGCACACAGGATCAAATGAAGAGGGAAGGAGAGAGTGTGGAACACCTCCTGCCTCACCAAGCCCTGAGAACGATATTCCTGCTCAGAGCAGCAAATGCACAGAGAGGACCATAGGGCCAACCCCACCACAAGACGAGACATTTCTCACTGGCCCATATCACTGTGAGGGACAACACACTGTGGAGGCACAGTGTGAGAATTGTGCCCAACCTGACCCCACCATACCGGGGCAACAGAGCAGCAAGCAAAAATAGACTTTGGGGCCAAGGTGTGGCACCCCATCAGACTCCACCTGAAAACACTCCTAAAAGTCAACAAACAGATCCAGAACTATTTATAGGCTTTTCTATTGTTTTGTTGAGGGTTGTTTGTTGTTGTTGTTGCTTGGTTATTGGGTTTTTTATTGTTGTTTTGTTTTGCTCTGCCTTGTTTTTGTGCTTATTATTGTCTCTACATGTCTATCTAGAAAAGATAAGTGGGAAAAACAATCCAGAGGAGAAAACAATGGGACCAATGGTTCCTGGGGGACATGGCAGAGGAGAGGCAGGGAAAGGAAGTGGGTGTTAACAAACCCAGGGACAAGGGAACAACAAGTGATCTAAAATCAATGGCGAGGAGGGCATAGGATGTCTGGTAGCGCTTGATCAAGGGTACTTTAATTGAGAGGAATTATTGAAACTCAAATGAAGGCCAAACATGATAGTGGGACAAGAGGAGAGTAAAAGGAAATGGAGGAAATAACTAGAAGGCAAAGGGCATCTGTAGAAGCCTAAATATAGGCATGTACATATGTAAATATATTTATATATAAAGATAGGGAAGTAGACCTATGTACATATATTTATGTTAAGTATCAAGGTAGCAGATGGACATAGGGCCTCTACTCAAGTACTTCCTCAATGCAAGAACACTTTGTTCTAATAATCTGGCATTCCATGATACTCACCTTCCCAACATGATCGCTGAAGACAAAATGGGTGCATAAGAAAATGTAGTGAAGAAAGTTGATGGTGCCCAGCTACTAAAGAATATAGTGTCTGTGGTCTTACTGGTTTGAAAATAAACCAGTGGGCATCTGGCTGAGGAGCAACAAAGTCCACATGGAAGAAGTGTGCCAGCCTGTGTGATCATAAGCTGTTCATGGGATAAGGTATCAGGCATCAAAGACCGAGAACAAAACACTCATGTTAGCGTGAATGAGGGGAAGTGCTGAGTGGAGACCCAAAGCCCATCTGTAGACAATTGGAAATCCCCTTACAGAAGGGTCACAAGGAATAGAAAAGCCTGTCAGAGTGCAGTATAGCCCAGATGAAACATACCAATTTCTCTAGTTCTTTTTGTTTTAATACTTTTATTGGGGGCTCCTACATCTCTTATCACAATCTATACATTTATTCATTGTGTCAAGCACTTTTGTATATATGCTGCCATCATCATTTTCAAAGCATTTTCTTTCTACTTGAGCCCTTGAGATCAGCTCCTTATCCTCCCCCCTCCTCTGCCCTCCTTCCCTCATGAACCCTGGATAAATTATAGATTATTATTTTCATATCTTACATCATCCTCTGTCACCCTTCACCCACTTTTCTGTTTTTCATCCCCCTGGGAGGAGGTTATAGGTTGATCCTTGTGATTGATTCCCCCTTTCTCCTCCCCTTTTTCCCCTTATCCTCCTGGCATCTCTACTCTCATTTGTTGGTCCTGAGGGGTTATTTATCCTGGATTCCTTGTGTTGTAGGATCTTATCTGTCGCAGTGTGCATGCTCTGGTCTAGTCTGATTTGTAAGGTACAATTAATGTCATGAAAGTGGGGGGGGGGCGGTGGTTGGGGGGAAGTATTAAAGAACTAGAGGAAAGTTGCATGTTTCAAAGGTGCTATATTGAACTCTGAATGGCTCGTCTCTTCCTTGTGACCCTTCTGAAAAGGGATGTCAACTGTCTACAGATGAGCTTTGGATTTCCACTCCGCACCCTACCCTCACCCCACCGCCCCATCCACATTGGTATGATTTTGTTCTTCTAGTTATTTAATGCTTCCTCCCCCCTCACTATCACAACCCCAATTCTGCCTTACATATGCAGCTAGATCAGAGAATGTACATTGGTACAGATAAGAGATGGTAACACCGGGAATCCAGGACAGATAAACCCCTCAGAACCAATAATGAGAGTAGCAATACCAGGAGGGTTAGGGGACTGTGGAGGGAGAGAGGGGGAACTGATCACCATGATGGAAAACAGAGAAGTGGGTGAAGGGAGACATCAGTCAGTGTAGGACTATTATAAGTATTATAACAACAACTTATAAATTATCAAGCGTTCATGAGGGAGGGAGGGGAAAAAGAGGGGTTGATACCAAGGGCTCTAGTAGAAAAGAAAATATTTTGAAAATTCTTCTTGATTTTTCCTTACACTTTTTCTAATTTTCACATGCATACAAGGCAATTGAAATGGCATGGCTTGTGTTAGGTGCCCTTAATCCCTTAGTAAATGAGCAGCCATCCTTCCTTTTGAGCACTTTAAAGAGGTTGTGCAATAGGTCTGCCCGATGCAGTGCACGGCTTGGTTCCTCAACTGCTGATTTCATGAGCATTGTCAGGGCTACAATCAAAATGAAATACTGGACAACTTGAATTTTTCTCCATTTGCCATGATTCTGTCTACCATAAACATCTTCTAACCAACATAGATAATGAGATCGACCCCACCATAAAAACCACCTGGTCAGGAAATTGGCTGACTCTGAGGGTCTGAGACTCACCTCTCCTTCTGAGAAACACTACCATGGAAGCTCTCCTAGAGAAAATCTCTCCTATCATCCTGAGGTGGCATCACCAAGGACAAGTGTAAACCTCTATAGTACCCCATAAAATAATCCCACCAAGATTAGCATGGCAAGGTCTTTGAAAAATAAACTTTCAAAGATACAATAGGGCACAAAATTAGGCCAGGAGCTAGATGCTAAACCTGAACATTATGTCTGTCTACTAACATGAGAGCTAAAAGGTTACAGAGTCTTCTAATAAAGTAGAAAACTTATCAAGGATACAATTAAAAATCACCCACCATATCAAAACCAGGAACATCACAATCTGAATGATAAAACACATGTTGATAAACTGATACCAATCCAAACCAATAAAACATTAAAATTACAGGAAGAGATTTTTTAAAATCATTTTATTGGGGTCTTTTACAGCTCTTATAACATTCTATACATCAATTGTATCAAGCATATTTGTACATATGTTGCCATCATCATTTCTAAAACATTTTCTTCTTGAGCCCTTAGAATAAGCTCCTCTTTTTCCCCTCCTTCCCCTCCCCTCCCACTCTAATGAATCCTTAAGCAATTATATATTGTTTTTATTATTTCATATCTTACACTGTCTCCCTTCACCCACATTTCTGCTATTTGTCCCCTTTGGGGTTGGGGGCTATATGTTCAACCTTGTAATGGTTCCCCCTTTCTCCCCCTTCTCCCCTCCCTACCATCTCCCTACCTTCAGGTTATTGATACTCCCACTACTGCTTCTGAGGGGTTGATCTGTCCTGAAATCCACGTGTAGAGAGCTTATCTATACCAATGTGTGTTCTCTGGTCTAGCCAGATTTGTAAGGCAGAAATGGGTCATGGTAGTGGGGGAAGAAGGCATTCAGGAACTAGAGGAATGATGTGTGTTTTGTGGGTACTTACTGAATACTGGCTGAATCATCCCTTCTTTATAACCCCTGTGTGGGGGGGGATATCCAGTTGTCTACAGATGGACTTTGGATCGCCATTCCAAACCCCCTCGTTCACATCAATATAGTTGTTTGTTTTGGATCTTCTGATACCTGATCCCGTCAACACCTCACAGGCTGGCATGCTTCTTCCATGTGGGTGTATTTGCTTTCCTGCTGGATGGATGCTTGTTTAACTTCAAGCCTTTAAGACCCCAGATGCTATATCTTTGACAGCAGGGCACCATCCACCCTCTTCACCACATTTGTTTATGCACCCATTTTGTCTTCAATGATCATTTTGGGAAGGTGATTATCAACGAGTTCTAAGTTATTAGAAAAAAAGTGTTAAGGGGGGTCTTGAGTAGAGGTCCAAAGTCTGCAGGCTATCTTAATACTTAACCTATAAATATATGTTCATTGGTCTCTATCCTTTTTATTATAAATTAGTATATTTGCCTATATACATACCTATAGCTATAGCTATATAAATAGCCTTTACCTCCTATTTCTTTCCTCTATTTCTTTTCACCTTCCTCCTATCCCACTATCAGGCTCACCCTCTATTTGGCTCTCAAAATTCCTCTTGGATACCTTGCACTTGAATAAACCCCAGCCGTCATTATACGCCTTCCTTGCCATCAATAATCCATCTCTTGTTGTTCCCTTATCCCTAAGTTTGTTGGCTCCCCATTCCCCCTATCCAGCCCCTCCTCTCATGCCCCACACCCCGATACCCACCCCAGAACCTCAGGTCTCAGTTGTTTTCTCCTTGGGATTTTTCGTCCTGTCTATCTTATATAGATAGACATAGGGCAAAGAAAAACAAAAATAAAAACAAGGGAAAAAATAGATAGTTCCAGGTCTATCTGCTGGATTGACCTTATGTTTGTTTTTGTATCAAGTCAGAAGCCTATTTTCAGGATTCCTCGGGGACTTGGTTACTTTGCTCCCCTTGCTGCCCTGTTGCACTCCCTTTGAGTTTCACCCTGCTGTGCATGGGGGAGACCAGGCACACTTTTAATCACAGTGTCTCCAGGGCTGTCCGCCATAGCACTATGGGTCAGCGAGGGAACGTTGTGTCTCGTGGTGAGGAGGACCCTAAAGACCTCTCTGTGCATTGACTGCTCTGAGCAGCCCGGGGCTTGGTAGGCCATGAGTTTCTCTCTCTCACTCTCTTTCTCCCTCTTAGTTCACTCCCAAGTGGTCTGGACAGACACGCCTCTCTCCCTGGGCTGTATCTTCAGTGTTGTCCTTTGAATTACCTTCTGGGGAGGTGGTCAACATAGTTTGGCTTTGGCACTGCCCCGTCGTCCTCTCTGTTAGTTTGCTGTTCCATGGTGCTCTGGGAAGGGATTTGATCCCTCTCTTCCTTTCCTGTGGAGTCATAAACAATACCCTCCCCATGGGTATATTAGTGCCCTTTTCCCCAATCAGTCCTGTTTTCCCTTCTTTTTAGGAAGAAATGTTTAAATTCATTTTATGGGGGGCTCTTATAGCCCTTATAACCTTCTATACATCAATTGTATCAAGCATATTTGTGCATATGCTGCCATCATCATATTCTAAACATTTACTTTCTATTTGAGTCCTTGGTATCAGCTCCTCTGCTTTTGCCTCCCTCTCCCTTCCCACCCTCGTGACCCCTTGATAAATTATAAATTAAGATTATTTTCATATCTTACACCCATCACTGTCTCCCTTAGTGGAGACAGTGTTTCTGTTTTTCTTCTCCCTGGGGGACAGG
Source organism: Tenrec ecaudatus (assembly GCF_050624435.1). NCBI lineage: Eukaryota > Metazoa > Chordata > Mammalia > Afrosoricida > Tenrecidae > Tenrec > Tenrec ecaudatus. The sequence continues at coordinate 33,793,622 of NC_134537.1, forward strand.
GGGTGAGGGCTGGTTGTTATGTGTCAATCATTGTGATCAGTGCCCCCTTCCACCTTGCTTCCTCTCACAAGGAAGAGATTTTTAAAGCAACTGTTACATAAAAAAATGATTGAATAGTTACACATCCTCACGAAACATGAGAAACAAAAACTATAAGCAAAGAATTAAAAGTCATAAAAAGGAACTACATTTTTTAAAAGGAACCACACACAAAAAATTAACCAAAAAAACACTACCACAGAGATATGCAATTAACTGGTTATGCTTTCTAGTAGAGTCCAGTAGGAATAAAATGAGTGAACTGAAGGATGTACACATATAATTTATCTAATGTGAGCAAAATATGAAAAATAAATTGAAAAGTAAATGAGCAGAATTCCAGATACTTGGAGACAATGAGAGGTGGAAAAGTAACCACCCCCACTCCTGTGAAAAAGAAACAACCAAAGAGTGCCACTGAGTTAATTCTGACTCATAACAACTTTATGACAGAGTAGAGCTGCCCCTATGGATTTCAGAGGCTGTAAATCTTTATGGGGGCAGAAAGTCTCATTCTTCTTCCATAGATCAGGCCGTGGGTTCTCACTGCTGACTGTGTGCTTAGCAGCCCAATTCATAATCCACTACATCAGCATGCTTAAAAATAGGATGAAAGAAATGATGCATGGCAGCTTCCCAAAGTTGACAAAAGATGTAATCCTATAAATTAAGATGCTCTTAAACCCAAATTAGATCAATCCATAGACACTCACAAAAAGTCAAATTATAATCAAACATCTGAAAGCTAAAGATTAAAAAATAATAATGAAGCTGAAATCAACCAGAGAAATTAGGCATTGCAGGGAACACCAATTTGATTGGTAGCAGATTTCTCATCTGATATCATGGAGGCCTAGTAGTGTCGTAAATATAGTAAATATATATATATATTTGCATTTTATTGGGAGCTCTTACAGATATTGTTACAGTGCAGAGTTTCATTAGATCAGATGTAGTTGTACAATTGTCATCATCATTTATAATCAATTTTTCTTTTTCTTGAACTTCGTGATATCAGCTACCCTTTATCCCCTACCTTCCCTGTCTTACCATTCCCCTGAGCTCTTAATAAATTTTATATATATATATGTATATATATATAATTGTTAGTTTGTGAGAGTTTTTGTTAGACTTACACCATCCAATGAATCTCTTCACCTAAATTTCTGATGTTAATTCCCCTCAAGTGGGGCTATACAGTCATCATTGTAATCAGTTCTCTCTTCCTCCATTCCCCCCTCTCCTCTCTTCCTATGCCCTCAGGGAATCATTACTCCCATTAATGTTTCTGATGGGTCTATCTATCTTGGATTTTGTTCTTTGAAAGATCTGACTAGTACCAATGTACATAACGACAGGTCTAGCAAAATTAATGAGGTAAACTAAGGCCATTAATAGTGGGAGTTGGAAATTTTAATGAACTACAGAATAGTTATGTGTTCACCATTACTCTACTACACCTGGATGTATCATCCCTTCTGTGTGGCTCTTCTGTGGGGGACTGTCTAGTTATCTTGCAGGTGGGCTTTTGGGCTCCACTTTGCCTGTTCTCCTTCACATCAGTTTGGTTGCTTGTTTTTTAACTTCTGATACCTCTTCCTGTCGACCCCTCATGATCACACAGGCTGCCATGCCTCTTCCATATGGGTCGTGTTACTTCCCTGACAGATGGCCACTTGTTTAACTTCAAACCTTTAAGACCCCAGATGCTATATCTTTTGATAGCTGGGCACCATCAGCTTTCTTCACTACATTGGTTTATGCATTGATTTTGTCCTCAGCAATCATGTTGGGAAGGGGAGTATCATACATTGCCACATTATTAAAACAAACCATTCATGTACTGAATGGTCCCAAGTCCATCTGCTTCCTAGTTGTATTAACATATATATATATATATATATATATATAGCTAAAAATGCCCATCTTTATATACTTACATATATACATATCTATACCTATATATACATAATTTTCCTTCCTTGTTGTTTCCTCTATCTCTTTACTCCTACCTCACTATTATAAAGAGCTGAATATCAGCCCAGATTAAATTTTTTTAAAAAAAGACATTCTCAGACCATATATATATATATATATATATATATTTCCTATCAGCGTTATCTTCAATAACTGTCTAGAATTAATCAAGCAAAGGGGAATATTAAAAGCAAGGTTCTTGGAGTATCAGGGGAAAAGAAAGAAAGGGGAAAAGGCCAAAAATTGGGGATACATAATAGATTTTGATTTTTCCATGAGTTTTTTTAACCATACCTAATGATTGAAATATAAATGACAATGATAGTAAATGGAAATGAAATGCACATACTTCTCTTTAATTGGCAAAATGTTGATATCAAATGACTATAAATGTCATATATATATATCCATAGCAATGACTACAAAAATCATAAAAAGAAAACTCTCAAAACATAGTAGGTAAAAAATAAATAGGTATATTATCATCTATGTAGATGTTTCCCAAAAATTTAAGGGGAAATTATTTTCAACTAATAAATGAGGTCAGTAATGTTGCAAAGTACAAAATCAACTCAAAAAGATATTTTATATTTGTGGTTCAAACCCACCAGCCAATCTGCAGCATGAAAAAGAGGCTGTCACCTCCTGTAAAGATTCACAACCTCAGAAACTCTATAGAGGGTTCCTATGGATTGGACTCGACTTGGTGACACAACACTGAACGATGAAAAATAAAAACAGAAATACAATTTACAGTTATTCCAAAATTATTAAACGCTTGCATATACATGTAATGTATTTGTATGCTAAATTTTACAGAAATAAAAAGACATAAATAAATGTATAAAATACTGTTAATGGATAGAAAGATTCAAAATAACAAAAATATCAATTCACCCAAAATTTAAGTATTACAAATTTAATGTAATTCTTAGCAAAATGACAATAGGGATAGTTGATTATTTGTTTTAAACAAAAAAATATTCTTCAATGTATGTGAAAAGGCAGAGGGTTAAACCTAGCTAAAACTATCTTGACAAAGAAAAATAAAATGGGAAGAATCAGTCTAAAGCTTACTTAAATTACAGTAATTTTGACAGTATACTAATAATGTAGAAATAGATACACAGATCAATGTAACAAAATAAAGATCCCAGAAATAGAGTCATCCAAATATGCCACTTCTACCATCCCCATCCCCATTGGCCTGGTTCACCAGAGGTACATTCTCTTAAGATGACTCAATCAGTTATAAGAACACAGCTGTCCTAGTCATACCAGATACCAAAGTATCACCTTAACCTGAATCTCACCCTCCTCAGACATCCTAGAAGACCAGAAGGCAGTAAAACATCATACCAAAAAAACAAACAAACCACTATCTCTACATAATACACAGGGTGTACAAGTGACCCTGGTGGGTTTTCTATACTCCTCCTTTACCCCAACCACAACAACCTCTGAAACCTAGTCTCTTCACATCAGCACCACACAACCTCCTTGAAACTCACCAAGTAATATTGAAGCTTCTAGGATTTGAGCTGGTCTCCAAGGAGAAAGAGATGCAACTTTAACTCACAGCATTGCTAGTCCAGAGAGTTGTTATATGAATACATATTAACTCCTGAGAAAAAAAAATACAAGGCACCTTTGCCCACCACAGAAATTGGGACTCATCACATCGGGGTTACTCAGTGACCTTTTCCACCCCTGGCAAGGTAGTCAGTGACTACGGGGTTCTTAATATAACCTGGCCACCTTCTGAACAGAAACTCTGCCTGACAGTGGTACCCACAACAACTCTTGTATCTACCACAGGATTGTACATAAGGATAGGAGAAGTCGAAGTTGTGCAGAAACCTACTATCAAGGGGCCTTCTGTTATAAAAAAACAAAAACCAAATAATTAAAGGTCTTAACTCTTCCTTTCACAATTTACAGGGTTGACAGGAGACCCCGGTAGATTTAGCATACCCATCATGCACCCCTACCACCATCGCATGTAGAACCTGCTTCCTATACCTTGACATCATCTATTCTCTGCCAGATTATCAACTAAATGTGCATCCCCATAACTATCTGTCCCCAGGTCCCTGTGAATAACTGTCCACTTGTGCATGATCAGCCTGCCTAAAACCACCCTCGCTGCTCACAACAGACCTGATGCTGCTGCCAGTGATTGGAGCCTGTGACCAGTCAGTCCACAGGTCCCTTGAGTAGCTCCCTCCCCCACACAGTGCATAAGTGCCAACGCATACTGTGCAATCGGCCTGCCCAGCACAACCCTTACTGCATATGGTTGCCCTGCCCACACTGCCTGAGAAAGTCACCCACATGCCCCGCCCCCAATAGATAGTTGCAGCTGACTAGGGAGAAAGTCAACACCAGTGAGAGACACAGCTCAGACCTGCAGCACAGCTGACTCCAGGTAGACCTGAGAGTCATTCTTAGTAGCCTCTGAGGAAAAATTCACAGAACTACTGGACTCCCAGGAAATTGTGCTGAGCTGCATAAAAATGCCACAACAGATAACAATCCACATTAGCAACCACTACAAGAATGCAAGAGAAACAAAATGCAATGTCTGAGGAGAAACTGAGCCTAGCAATATGCAAACAGGCAGACTTTGAATGGCCACAGAAAGAATTCTTCAGTAGAGTGTTTTGAGTCATACAGGATAAGAGAGAATCATTATAGAAAAAGGATGAAAACACAGAGAGGATAGAGTCTGCCTACCAAATGGAGATACAAAAGTTAGGGGGAAAGGAGCAAAAACAAAACAAATGGTCAAAGACCTTACCACCAGACTGGAAGAGGCAGATAATCAGATCACTGACTACAGAGGCAGCCAATGAGAATTCAACAAATAGGAAACAAGAAATCAAACAAGATCATCAAAGAAACTTACGAAAAGCTGAGGACAATGAGCAATGCTATGGAGAGAAGCAATGTCTGAATAATTGGTTTACCGGGGCAAGACATAACAAACAAACAAAAAATCAAAAACCATGATATTAAGGGAATTCTTGGAAGAAAACTTTCCCAATTTAATGAAGGTGAATCAGACAATCATCCAAGAAGCAGAGAGGACACCAATTAGACTGAACCCCAAGAAGAACACACCAAGGAATATTAAAGTCAAAATATCCAACTTTGTGGAAAAGGAGAAAAAATACTGTCACCTATAAGGGTAAACATATACGAGTATGCTGACTAATCAGCAGAAACCATGAAAAAGAAGAGAGAACAGAATAGCATATTCCAAATGCTGAAGGGTAATAATGGTAACCCAAGAATCCTCTATCCCACCAAACTCTCTATCAAAATAGACTGAGATAAGGGTTTTCCCAGATCTGGAAAAAGTTAGAGAATATGTCAGAAGAAAAAAAAACACTACAAAAATTACTATCCAACTCACTTTGGTAAGAAGACCAACACCCACAAAGCACAAACACAAGACCACAGCATAGTGTAACACTATCTAGAAGTCAGAGCACTGAAAGTAATGCCCAAGACGTCTTTGACCCAATGGTGAAAATAAGTAAAAAATCAATTCCCCTACATGTTCCTAACACAATGCTAAGTAGGAAGGGAGGAAAATGTCTATCACAAAAGGTCCGAGATGTCGAATCCACAGCAAAGAATCCACAGATGAATGTAAAAACTTTGGACATCAATGGTCTGATTTCCCCCATCAAAAAACAACAGCTGGAAGACTGGATTGGGAAACAAAACCTAGCAACCTGTTGTCTGCAAGAAACACATCTCAAGATCACAGACAAAAACAGGTGGAGGATCAAAGGTTGGCAGAAAGTATATTGAGCAAATGGCAACCTAAAAAAGCAGAAGTCACGATTCTAATCTCTGACAAAAATATAAGAGATCAGTTTGGGCATTATATAATTCTTAAGGGATCAGTAGACCAAGAGTAGTGATCATAATAAACATATATGCACCCAACGAGAGACCCCTGAAATACATCAACAAAATCCTTCAAAAGATGAAAAAGGAAATCACTAGCTTGACAATAATAATAGGAGACTTCACTACACCACTCTCAAGAAGGATAGATAAACATGAATGAAGCTCAAGGAGCCTGTAGAACTTAACTCTATAATTCGACAGCTCATCCTGATAGGCATAGTCAGAGCTCTCCACTCAACTGCTGAAAAGTTCACATTACTTTCAAGTTCACATATCTTGGAATTAACAATAGATCATTGGCAGGGACACAATTCAAGTTTGATCAAATTCAGGCCACACAGACTTCTTTCTTGAACCACTACTTCATAAAGCTGGGGACCAACAAAAGAAATGTATTTTTAAAAACAAGGACAAATACTTAGAGGTTAAATAACTTACGTCTCCAAAAGGAGTAGGCATTAACCCAAATAAGATACGAAATTTGGAAGTTTCTCGAAACCAATGAGAATACAACCTACAGAAATCTTTGGGATACAACAAAGGCAGTTATCAGAGAATGATTGATAGCAGGAAATGTGCTTATGAAAAAGAGAGAAGTATGGTGGATACCCCCTCACAAAATCTCCAGCAGTTGGAACAGCATCAACAGAATAATTCTTCTAATAGCAAAAGAAACAAAATTACAAAAATCAGGAAGGGACTAAATGATTGGGGTAATAAAACTATGAATAAAAAATGAATTCAGTAAAAAGTTACTTACTTCTTAAGGATTAACAAAATTGACAAGCCAATGGCAAATTTAACAAAAGATAGGAAAGAGCAGAAGTCAATATCAGGTTGAGGGATGAAACAGGATAAATTACAACAGACCCCAATGAAATTAAAAGACTAATTTATTACACAGTACTATGAAGGACTGCAAGGAATTCAACAACTTAGAAGACATGGACAAATACCTGGAAAAACAACCCTCCTCAGATTATCCCATGTAGACATCAAGAACTTGAAGAGACTGCTAGCAAAAGAAGAAAAAGATAAGGTTATCCAGGAACTAAAAATAACCCTGGCCCAAATGGCTTCACAGGAGAATTCTACCAAGTATTCAGGGAAGAGCTGACATCAATTCTACACAAGCTCTTCCAGAACATAGAAAAAGACATTACACTCCCAAACACATTCTATGATGCTAGTATAACACTGATACCAAAATTCAGCAAGGCTGACATAATGAACATAGATGCAAAAATGAACATAGATAACAAAATCATGACTAATAGAACACAAAAGTATATAAAATAGTTCATTATGACAAAGGTGGGATTCATACCAGAGATGCAGGGATGGTTCAACCTTCAAAAATCCATCAAAATCATCCAACACATTAGGAAGAAAAAGGACAAGAACCACATGATAATATCAATAGATGCAGAAAAAGCATTTGCTAACATTCAACACCTGTTCCTAATTAAGACTCTCAAGAAGATAGGACTGGAAGGAAATTACTTCAATATAATTAAAGATATATATATGAAAAGCCAACAGCCAGCATTACAATGGAGAAAAGACCCAAAAAATCCCATTTAAAAAGTGAACCTGACAAGGATGTCCTTTGTCCCCACTTTTATTCAACATTGTCCTGGAGGTCCTAATAATGTAAGGCAATGGAAGGATATCAAAGATAAAGGCTGGGAGAAAGAAGAAGTGAAATTATCATTATTTGCAGATGATATGATATTATTGAGAATGCCAAAGATTCCATAATAGGATTGCTGGAAGTGATATAGGAATATGGTAAAATGGGAGGATACAAGATCAATTATCAGAAGTCAATTGGATTGCTATATACAACTGATGGTTTTACAGGGAGGAAAAAAGGAGTACCCTTCATAATAGACAAACATAAATTGAAGTATCTAGGGATATACCTAACAAACAAATAAGAAAGATCTGTACAAGAAAAACTACAGAACACTATTAGAAGAAAGCAAAAGGGACCTTGACATTTAGAAAAATATCCCATGCTCATGGATCAGTAGACTAAATGTTGTAAATTTATCAATCCTACCTAAGGCACTATATAGGATCAATGCAATCCGATACAAATACCATCATCATTTTTTCAAAGAAATGGAAAAACTGGTTACCAATGTCATATGGAAAGGGAAGAAACCAGAATTGACAAAGAATTCCTGAAGAAGAATAAAGTGGGCAGACTTGCATTATCTGACATTAAAGCTTATTATACAACCACAGTTCTCAAAGCAGCATGAAACTGGTGCAATGATAGATAATTGGACCAATGGATAAGAACAGAAAATCTAGTGATAAAACCAGCAGAATACAGACCACTGATCTCTGATAAGCCACCCCCACCCCAATCAAATGGGATGTAAATGCCCTTTTGAACAAATGGTGCTGGATAAAATGAATATCTATCAGCCTACAGAAGAATGAACCAACACCTCTAACTCACTCCATACATAAGGATAAATTCAAAGTGGATCACAGACCTTGAGGTAAAACCCCAAACTATCGGAATCATCAATGAAACATGTGGGACAAAACTAAGAACCTTAGCACAGGGATTAAATGGTGTGGTAGTAACAGAATTTGGTGTCAATTTGAAGATTAAGAGTGTAGGGGTGGTGTCTAGCCTGTCGAACAGGATATAGCCAATGAGGCCACTGTATGGGCATGGCCTTCTCCTTAGGATTCTGGGAACTCCTATATTTTTCCTCCTTGGAAGTGGGAGACACTCTTTCTTGGATGACTCTCTGCAAGATATCCCTCTTGATAAGACACATGGAGAGGGATGATGGAGCCAGATTTCTGGAGATGGAGAAGCCATGTGGAGACCCCTGCCAGAGCTGAGATGCTTAAAATGCCACTGGATCCACAAGACTCCCCGCCCACTGGCCTGTGATCACCCTGTATTCGGGATCATTGCTTGTGTTGGGTGAGTCTGAAGATGACTTTATAGACTGGTATGACATCTGAGCTAATAATGCATTTATGGACTTGATCTGGACTGGGCTGAGGTATTTTCTTAATGTTCAATTTCTTTTGTATATAAGCCTCTTTCCTATACATATATGAGTGTCTATGAATTTGTTTCTCTAGTCCACTTGAACTAACACACATGGGTTATCAGCAATAATAAAGGATATACACCCAGAGGAAGAGAAAATAGACATGTGGGACAGAGTAAAGATAAAACACTTGTGTGCATCAACAGACTTCATCAAGAGAGTAATGAGAGAGCCCACAGACTGGGAAAAGATATTTAGTATTGACATATCAGATGAAGATCTTATTACTAAAATCTAAAGAACCCTGCAACCTTACAATATGAAAAAAAAATGAATAGTCCACTGAAGAGGTGGGCAAAAGACTTGAACAGAATATTCACAAAGGAGGAAACCTGAATGGCAAATAAACATTTGAGATAATATTCCCAATTATTAGACTTCTGGGAAATGCAAATCAAAGCAACCATGAGATACCCACAAGCACAACCCAATTAAATAAAACAGAAATCAACAAATGTTGTAAGGGGTGTGGTGAGATAGGAACTCTGATTCATGTCTGGTGACCTTGTAGATACAGGCAAGCACTGTGGAAAGCAATTTCATGATACCCAAAACAGATGGAAATCAACTTATCTTATGTATGACCCAGTACTTCCACTAATGGGCATATACTCAGAAGAAATAAGAAAGAGGCAACAACCAGACACCTGTGCTCCATCGTTCATTGAGGAGCAGTTCACTATCACAAGGAATTGGAAGCAGCCCAAATTTCCATCAATTAATGAATGGATTTAAAAACTCTGTCATAAGGGAGGGGGTGTGGGGAGGGAGGGGGAAAATGAGGAGCTGATATTAAGGGCTCAAGTAGAAAGCAAAGGTTTTGATAATGATGATGGCAACAAATGTACAAATGTGTGTTGACACAACGGATGGATGTATGGATTGTGATAAGAATTGTACGAGCCCCAGTAAAATGATTAAAAAAGAAACTCTGGTATATACACACAATGGAGTACTACACACCCCTAACATGAAACATTGAGGAGCCTTGTGTCCTGGAAAGAGTTGGAGGATATAATGGTCAGCAAAGTTAGTCAAGCACAAAAGGACAAGCACAACATGACCCCACTGAAATAAGTTCAAACGACAGAATGGACATAGGGGAAAATGTTGCACACTTCCCAGGCTGAGGACCAGATACTCTGGTAAAAACCAAACAAAACACAATGATGTGTATGTCAAGGAGGAGGAGGAGGAGGAGGACGATGAGGAGGACGAGGAGGATGAGAAGGAGAGAAGGAAGAAAAAAAAAGAAAGAAAAGATGTAGATAGCAACTAGGCAGAAAGGCATCTCCCCACCCACCCCATAGGCATTTAAGGCCCACAGAGGGGTGAGGGAAGATAAAAACAGCTATGGGGGCACAGGGCACTAATCCACACAAGGGGATAGTGTTGTTTTATGTCCTCACAGGTAGGGGAGAGAGAGAGGAGACTTTATCCCAATGCATCAAGCTTTACGGACAACACTTCCGCTCCACGCTGTTCATTCACAGAGAGGACTGCAGGACCAATCCAGAGTCAAGATACGACTTCCCCTCCCTAGACACCTAGACAATAGTACCATAAGGAGAGCACTGAAGATAGAGTTCAGGGAGTACCAGCCTGTCTGACCCGCCCACATGGGACAAACCAAGAGGGGTGTGCAACAGACCAGCAATGAAAGCAAAGACATGAAGTCCCTGAGGAATCTTGCTTGTAGACTTTTAACCAAATTGGACGGGGGCTAGCGGAGCTTGCTAGTGCTCTGTACCTCATCTGAACTGGTCAGGGGATATTCCCAAAGGGACCACACTGAAAGTCTGAAGTTGTAACTGGGTGGGGAAATAGACCACTCCATCCTTGACTGCAAGAAGGGCAATGGGGTCTTTGTAGAAGGTGCCCCTCTCAGACATAAACACTGAGGACTAAAAGTTTAGAAGTGTGGTTGGGCAAGCAGGCTCTGGGATATGGATCCATGAAATAAAGTGGGAAAAGACCAATTGACTATATCAGGGCCTGTTCACTATTTAACAGAGTGATAGTCATCTACTCTGCATCAGTACAAGGTAGACTTGGAACTATTTGTATGATGTCCCTCTCTCTTTTTGTCTTGATGTCTATATAAGATAGGCAGCATAAGCAATCCCAAGGAAACAGCAACGGGACTGACATATGGGGTGCGTGGGGGAGGAGGACCCGGGAGGAAGGGAGAATGAGCCAACAACACCAGGAATAAGAGAATAGGAAGGGATCTAAAATTGATAATAAGGAGGGTGTAGCATTCCTGGTATGTTTGATCAATTGAAATGTGTCTGGGAGGAATTACTGAGAGACAAACGATGGTGAAACATGATAGTGGGGCAGGAGGAAAGAAAAAAACAAATGGGGAAAGACAAAAAAATAAAAAGCATATGTATAGGCATACATATAGATATGTAAATATATAAATATATAAAGATAGGTGTATTTGTGTATATAAATAAATAGATATATAAAATAAGGAGCAGATGGACTTTGGACATCTATGTAAATTTTACCTCAGTACAGGAACAGTTTGCTCTAATAATATGGCAATGTATGATACTCACCTTCCCTACATGATCGCTGAAGACAAAATGAGAGCATACGCAAAAGTGGGGAAGAAAGGTAATGGTGCCCAGCTATTAAAAGATTTAGTGCCTAGAGTCTTAAAGACTTGAAGTTAAACTAGCTGCCATCTAGCAGGGAAGCAACAAAGCCCACATGGAAGAAGCACACCAGCCTGTGTGATCATGAGGTGTCAAAGACAATAGGTATCAGAAATTCAAAATCAAGTAATGAAATTGATGTGAAGGAGCATAGGTAAAGTGGAGACCTCAAACCTGCCTGTGGATAATTGGACAGTCCTTCACAGAAGGGCCACACAGAAGGAATGATAGACCCAGGTGCAGTATAGCACTGATGAAACTCATAACTATCTTCTAGTTTTTATTTATTCCTCCCTTGCTATTATGGTCTTAGTTTTTCCTCATTAATCTTGTTAGATCTGCATATGTTCATTTGTATAATTAAGATTGTTCAATGCATGATATCCAAGATAGATAAACCCTTCAGAAATAGCAATAGGAGTAATTATTCCCTGAGTATGGAAAGGGAGTGGAGAGGGTGAACTGATAGCAAGTATGACTGTATAACCCCATGCAAGAGGACCAGATAACCGAATGGTAGGTGAGCGGATACATTGGATGGTGTAAACTATGGGAAAATACATATGCATATAACAAAAAGGGTTCTTGGGCGTAGGGTGAGGGAGGAGGGATAAAGGGGAGCTGTTCTCAAAGCGTTCAAGGAGAAAGTGTTTTGAAAAGGATGGTGGCAGCAATTATAGCATTGTGCTTAATTTAACGGAACGATGAATTGTTACAATATCTTAAGAGCTCCTAGTAAAATGGTGGCGGGGGGGGGGGGCGCGGAGGGTCAGAGATTTGCTGAACTGTGGGAGGACATCAGGAACATCATTCATGAAGAAAGAAAAAAGATATTAAAAGGACAGGAACGAAAGAAAATATCAAAGGTGATGTCAGAAGAGACTCAAACGTGGTCTTAATTGTTGCGAATTTAAAGTAATTTAAAGTAGATGAAATCAAAACACTGACTAGAACATTTCAAAGGGCAGATGAAAATACAAAGCTAAATATTGTAATTAAAAGCACAAAGACCAAGAATTAGGAAACCAAAAGGGAAGATCACACGTAGCATATCTTAAACTGAAAAAACTCTATAAAAATTTCAAGCCTACCATTGAAATTTTGAAAGCGACTGCAGGAAATATCAAAAGAAGATTGAAAGAATACAGAGTGATTGTGCTAAAAAAGAACTAGTTGACAGTCCATCATTTCAGGGCCTAGCATATGAGCAAGAACCAATGGTGCTGAAGGAAGAATTTAAAGCTACACTGATCACATTAGCCCAAAATACAGGCTCCAGGAACTGATGGAATGCCAATGAAAATATTTCAACAAGTTAGTGAAGCACCGGAGCACCCACTGGTCTATGCCAGGAAACCTGGACGATGACTGCTTGGTCAACTGACTGGAAGAGAGCCATATTTGTACCCATTCCAAAGAAAGAGGACCCAAAAGAATGCTCGAACTATAGAACAAGATCATTGATCTCACATGTCTGTAGAATCTTTTCTGAAGATCATTCAACAACAGTTGCAGCAGTACATTGACAGGGAGCTGTTGGAGGTTCAGACCAAATTCAGAAGAGCACTTAGAACAAGGAATATTAGTACTGATGTCAGATCAAACTTCGATGAAAGCAGAGAATACCAGAAAGATGTTTACTGGTGTGTTTACTGACTATTCAAAGACATTCAACTGTTTGGATCATAGCAAACTATGGATAACCTTGAGAAGAGCGGGAACTCCAGACGTGTAATTGAACTTATGCAGAACTTGGATCAATAGTCCATGGGAATGCTGCATGGTTTAAAATCAGGAAAGGTGTGCAACAGGGTGTATCTTGTCACCATACTTACTCAATGTGTATGTTGACCAAATGCACAGAAAATCTGGCTTATATGAAGAAGAATGCAGCATCAGGATTGGAAGAAAGTTTATGAACAATCTGAGATATGCAGATGACAAATCTGCTGTACTAGATGTTTTAAAGTGTGTGTGTGTGTGTGTGTGTGTGTGTGTGTGTTAGTCCTGGTTGACTAGGGAAATTCATTGACACTCATATATGTGCAAGAGAGATTTTTATATCAAAGAGTAATTGTATATTAAGAAAACATCCCAGCTCAATCCTGACCAAGTTATTAAGTTCAAGATTAGCCCACATGTCCAATGCTAGTCCATAAATTCCTCTTTTGAATCATGCAGCCATACAATGATGCCAAAAGCAGGAAAATCACAGGCCAGTCGGTGAAAAGTCTTGTAGATCCAGTGATGGTGGAAGCTTCTCAGTGCTGGCATGGGACTCCACATGTTTCCTCCATCTCCGGGACCCTGGCTCCATCAGTGTGTTTCCATGTGGCTTGTCAACAGGAATGTGTAGCAGAGTGTGTCCTGCCTCCAGGGAGGAATACAGGAGTTCCCAGAATCCTCAGGAGAAGCCATGCTCACACACAGGCCTCATTGGCTATGACTTGATTGACCAGCCAGACTCCACCCCTTCACTCAAGTTGACAAAAGATTATGTAACTGCCACAGTGTGAAAGAGCAACAATGTCACTTTGGGAATAAAGATTCACCAACCTCGCACCATGTATTTATGATTTTGTCATATGTATATGAAAGTGAATGAATAAGGAATACAATAAATAAGGAAGATTGAAGAGCTATTAGACAGGTACCAAGGCCACTAGTTGGTGGCCCTCTAATGCCTGGCTTGCTGTCTAGAAAATGGTTCTAGCCAACAGTCTAAGACTGGCTCCCGACTCCGCCAAAGATGGAGACGTCTGTCTGAGGCTCTCAAGTTACAGTGTACTGTAACCTCTGGGACACTGGGCTCTTTAACCTTTTGCTGTTTGTTTACTAGATGGGCAACCAGGAGTCTGCTCCCCAGGGAAGGTTTTTGTATTGCATCCTGTCTAACTGGTTTAAATTTGACCCACAATGCTAATGAAGCAGAAGCTAGTGTTCTTCTGCAATACCGTCTGACCCCAGGACATTCCAGGTGATAGGGAATCCTGGCCAAAGCATAGTACACTCTCCCTCCCTAATCTAATAGAGTTAGAATTTTTCTGCAAGGGAATGGGCAAGTGGGCTGAAATCCCGTATGTCCAGGCATTTTTCCTCTCGAGAAACAGTAAAGTCCTTTGTTCCAAGTGTACCAAAGACCCTATAAAGGGACCAGAGTCTGGAGCTGAGACCTGCTCAGCCCCTAGCCCAACTGTTCCACCCTCTGAATCTGCATGACCTAAGAAGGAAGAGGGCCCCTCCGAAGTTCTACTTTTGGTAGAGGCCGCTGGAGAATTTGGTTCTCAAATGGTTCATAAGTCTTTCACCTTAATTGAACTCAAGCAGATTAAGAGTGACCTAGGCAGCTACTCAGATAATCCAGAACATAGATACCTTTCAGCACCACACCTGGCCTAGAAGGATGTAATGATAGTTCTTGGACAGATTATGACAGATTTTGAGAAAGAATGAGTATTAAAGGAAGCTAAGAAAATTGCATATAATTTACATGTAATGAATGAGAAGCATCCAACAGGAGAAAGACCTGTGCTTCCAACTGACCCCAACTGGGATTATAATGATCCCACCGACAGGTGGGCATGGGAAGATTTTCTAGTGTGTGTGAAAAATGGCCTAAAGCCATGGTGGCAAAAGGCATCAACTATACTAAAATAACAGCCATTAGTCAGAAGCCTAATGAAAGTCCTGTAAGCTTCTTGGAATAGCTGAGAGAAGCCTTGGATAAGCATAAGAGTTGATTTAGACTCATATGCAGGGCAGACCGTACTAAAAAAACAAATTTCTCACACAGGCTGCATCGGACATTTGGAAGAAACTCCATAAATTAGTGCAAGAGACTTAAGGAGCTACACTAGACTAGATGGTTCCTATTGCCAATGCTACCTTTTACAGTAAAGCCAGGAAGCAAGAGGCTCGGGAGAAGGAGACGGAGAAAAGGAAAGCTCCTGGGCAGACACAGGTACTGGTTGCCATTGCTCATCAGCAGCCATCTACTGTCTCCCAAGTTCCAAAGACTCCTGCAAGGGTAAAAAGTGCCATGTGCATTGGCATGTGGGTCACAGGGCAAAGGACTGCCCTAATAGAAATAGCCCTCCATGAGGGCCACGCTATCACTATAAACAAAATGACCACTGGGAGGCACTCTGTTCTATAGGGGAGACCCAAGAGGAGAGCAGCCCACACATTCATCTGCAACTGCTAACTGAAGATTAAGATAGCCTGGCTCGATGGCCCAGCAGCTGGATATCGCTGTTACTGGTCTGGAACCTCGGGTGAGTGTACATGTAGCAGAGCTAGCTAAAGATGCTCAAGTATCCTTAAGACAGCAATATGCTATAAAAATAGCCAGTGCCAAGAGCTATTCCATCAATATGGGCTTACTCAGGCCCAAGGGGAAGACTACTCTCCCTTTGTGTCTTCCTGGAGGCCTCGTTCCTATAAAAACTTGGAGGGATGGGTCCAGCCGGTCAGGAAGGGTACTGTCCTAGTAATTCTATGTACCCCTACTACCATTTAAGTTCCACGACAGAGTGCATGGATCCACCATGCCTGGGTAAAGCTGTGGAAACCACTGGAACCAACTCTTTCAGACTCAGATCAAACAGAGAAAGATCAGCACACATGTGAACCATTAGACAGCCTAAAGATGGTGTTTCATCGGCACCCTGAGACAGATAAATGCTCTGTAGAAACCTACTCTCAAATCCACAATACCTTTTAAGTTCACAAGTACTTTCCCACAATTCCTGTGTTTAAGTAAGTCTGCAGTCTATGCCTATAAATCCAGTATTAAAACTATCTTTTGAGGTTTCCTTTGGAATCTTCTAGTGTGAGACTGACTCACACTTCAATGGGCATTGCTACCCCATAGCTTTTGCCCTAGCCTTACCTAAATGGCTCATCTGTTTTGTCTCTTCCAGAAGCCATCAGATTACCAAGATTGCCACCCCCAGCGTCTCTAGTGTTGTGATCACCTCAGCCTCATTCACCATGGGCCCCTAAGTGGATGACAACCCCTCCAGGACAGCAGAAAGAATATCGACTCAAAACCCATCTCGTGCCCACATGACAGCAGTAAATAGCCAAATGACTAACCGTGGCCAGTATCCCACAATGATTTGATCCATACTCCTTCCATGATAATTGATAGATAGGAAGATAGGGATAGAGGGGGTTGTCTCCACTGAATGCCTATGCTAAACAAAACTTAGCTGGCCATGCCACAACAAAGGGGCTGGAAAGAAAGCAGGCACAGAGTAGACCCCTATGGGGACAATCCAAGCTGGGCATGCACAGACAGACCAAGGTCACCCAGAGAGGTGAAGGTCAACCTGGGCACACACTGGGCACTACCCACATCATGTCACAGGTGCACCTGAACTCAGCCACTAGTAACAGCCATCCCATCCCTTCATCCATGACCCCCTCCCAAGTGAGGATAGAGGAGATAAATATCACAGATTGAGGGCAGGGAGCTCTCACAGGTGACTCCCTTTTCAGGTTGGCAGGTGGGATCTCTCTCGTGTGTGCTGTGCACATGGGTGTGCCCTCTCAGGCCTGCCTCTCTCTATCTCTCTCTCTGTCTGTCTCTCTCTCTCCTTTTTTGTTTCTGGGACTTCTCTTTTGTTTCTGTGGATTCCACATTACGGTCATTTTTCCACCTGAGGTTTTATACTCCCCTACAGCGGCCATTTTTGGTCTCAAACTTCCCCATGGCCTCCACCATGTGACCTTGCTCTCTTTCCAGACATGACATATACCGTCTGAGACTGTATTACCCAAACTTGCCTTTCTCTCGCAAAAGTTATTTGGATTTACAAAAGTGCTTCTGCCACGTGAATTCTTCCAGTGTTGAGAAGCAAGAGCTGGCATAAATCATCTCAGAAGCCTAAGACAGGGAAATGTTACTTATTGCCTCTTTACATAGGCTGTTGGTGGTGGTGTTCCTGAATAAGTTCTTTAGTACATACACATAATGGAATATTTTAGTAATACAAACAGTGGAGTACTATGCAATGTCAAAGAATAATAATAAATCAGTAAAATGCATCATAACATGGATGAACCTGCAAGATGTTGTGCTATGTGAAAGTGATCAATCACAAATGACAAATATTGTACAAGATTATTATATACAGTAAAGGAAAATATTGTACAATAAAGAAACAGTTCAATGATTATCAGAAATGGAAGTGGCGCTAAGGAGTAAATAGGCATTAACTTGCATGAAGGAGAACACCACATACAAGAGAGAAGTCAGAAAAATGTGTGAAGGCATGGCAAGACATTGAGATATTTTCAAGAGTTAAAGGCAAAATAGAGAGACATTGTATATAACACAAGATTGTATATATATACAAACTTGAAATAGTGGGGGTTTATGAGTAGAAGTTTAGACATGCAAGCTGAACAGGTGTAGGAAGGAGATTGAGAGGATGTCCATGAGTATATATATATAGATTTGACAGCTGACAAGTCACTAATGCCTAGGATATCAATAGTTAAGCTTTCCATTTCACTTTTGACAACTTCCAATTTTCCTGGATTCATACTTTGCACATTCCAAGTTCTAAGCCTTAGCAGATTTTACAGCTGTTTCTCCTTACGTTGAGTAGCTTTAATTAGTCAATGAAAATCCCAAAGTCTCTATGCCTACAGGTTTCCTCAACTCACATCACCATAGTCACCTTCACTCCAAGAAATGAGATCCTCCTCCATCAAAATATGAGTGTCCCAGAACCTGAGTGACCCCTCCTCCCACACTGTCTCTGACAATATTCTGTTTCCATTCTTGTGGCCCTCTGTGTCTGACCACACTTTGAAGCTACACAAAAGGTGTTCAGAGACTCCTTCTTGTGAAATGAGCTGGATCCTTGTTTGTAGTCTCTTCTTACTCTGGAAGTTCTGCCGACACCTGTTCACTTTGGGTAACCTTGCTGGCATTTGAAATACCAGTGATATAGCTCCCAGCTTCACAGCAACACCCAAGCCACAACAGTATTACAAACTGACAGTCAAGTGATGGGTATAGGACCCTAACACTGATTAAATATATAGATAGAGGGTAGAGAATGCGTGTCTGTCCTATACTAATATGTCACTCCTTCCTAGTTCCCTAAGAGTTTGTAATGAATTTAATGAATTCGGAGGGGAGTGAGGAGTACATGTTCCTTGGTAAGCATAGACGGCAAGGCAGCATGGCACAAGGGACAAATTCTGTATCTTCAAATAAATAGTGTCCATTTTAATTGACACTGATTCTAATTAAAGTTACCTGGAAACTGGACCCAGGATTAAAATCTTTGCCTTTGTTTCCACAACCACATGAGCATCAATTTTCGGATAAGATTTTGTGTAACAGCTAAGTGCTATGGAATATAAAAATTCGTTCCATCCTCAAACATGCAATACTTATTCACTTACAGATTCTCTTTTGCAGAAATTTGAGGACAATTAACTCAGTTTTCTCAAATTAAATTTTAATTTGTCATATTATTTGGAAATTATCTCAATTGAAGCAATTATTCTGAATTTCAATAATGGAAAAAAATCCTACTTGCTGATCACAGATTTGAGTTTTTTTTAGTGCAAGGGAAGTCCTTAACAAAACTACAAATAGTCAGCAGATTTTAGAAATAGTTTGTGAATTATTTTAATAGGTTAGAAGCCCTTAAGGCAATTTTAATTAAACAAAGAGCAGCGATAACTTCATAAATCTAAAGTCAAGGTTATGCTCCCTTCTGACTTTCACGTCATCTGGCACAGCCTGAATTCAAAGAAGATGGAATAAGCCAAGGAATGAAAAAACAGCAGCAATAGTTAGTTAAGGAGCCCCTCCAGGAAAGCAGAACTTCAACTATGGATCTTCAAGACCTATTTCATGAGAAGCAAATGATTAAGTGCTCTGTCCAGATGCCTACAATTATGAAATGAGAGAAATCAATCTTCGGTTGGCAGGATTCAGGCACATGCTGAGAGGGCCAATAAAATAGGAATAAGTTTCTAAAGTAGACTCGCACATGAAAGTCAGCTGGTAGTTGTCCTTGGTCTCCACTTGAGACACACCCAACAATGAGGCGGTTGCTTTTCACTGGGTCCTTTTTATGGCCCAATGTCTTCAAAATATTTTTTGCAAACAGGTTTTTTGTTTTGTAATAGAAAAAATAATCACTCTCCTTCCCCCTATCTCTATTTAAAAATCTTCATTGACTAGAAGACTCCCATCCACTATAATAGCCCATTCTGACTATTTAGAGGAGTGAAGGATTCTTTATTCTGAGGTTCTTTGTGTACAAAGGTAGGTTTGAAATACTGTAAGAATCATAGTCTTCTAATCAATATATTTTTTAATGTTGTGTTTGTAGCCATACCTCCACCATTACTGATGGAAGGCTTAAGAATGAGGACAGCAATATTAGATATTTGATTTACAAAGGAAAGAGGTTGGTTCAGAGGATGGCAGCATTTAAAAATTAATGTTGTATATAAACAAATGAAAGAAAACATAGCTAATCATGTTTTTGCAAGGATAAATTCGGTAATTCAATCCCTTTTAGATAACTTTCATTGTTACTTCTCACCGGCACCTCTTCAAATGTCAAGTATAGTGATCGAAATATATTTAGGTTTGTACTAAACTAACTGTGGATACAAAGTGATTAAGCTCTGGGTTGCCAGGTGAGCACATTGACAGTTTGAGTGTCAGCCTCTGTGCAAGAGAAAGAGGTGGCAATCTGCATCCTTAAAGATGATAGCCTTGGAAACCCTGTTATGCAATTCTATGCTGTCCTATAGGGTCATTGAGTCCATGAACTTGGTTTGCCTTTTAAAATCATATGCATTAATGAATGGGTATTTCAATACTTATTTTAAAATTTAATAGGTTTCCTAATCATTACTACCAATAGCCAACAGACATCAGCAATGGCATCTCTGTGTCAAATGGATTGGGACTGAAAGCAAAGAATACCAGAAAGATGTTTACTTGTGTTTTAGTGACTATACAAAGGCATTCAACTCTGTGGAGCATAACAAACTAGGGGTAGCATTAAACAGAATCCCAGAATACTTCATTGTGCTAGAGGAGGTCTTGTGTTGGTGTGTGTTATGCATTGGGTTGTTAACTGCAAAGTAAGCAGCTTTAAACCCCCAGTCAGTGCACAGGAGAAAGATAAAGCTTTCTACTCCCACAAAGAGTTACAGTCTTGGAAACCCAACGTGGAAGGTTTCTCCTGTCCTGAAACACTATGAGTCAGATTTGACTTAAATACAGTGAGATAATCTTTGTAGAACCTGTATATGGAGCAAGCAATAGTCTTTTATACAGAACAAGGAACTACTGTGTGGCTGAGAGTCAGAAAAGATGTATACAAGGATTTTAGTTTTCACCATACTTATTCAATAATCTGAAAAGGTGGACTAGACAAAAAAGCAGTGGATTGGCGTATCAGGATTGAAGGATATCCATATGACATAATTATGCTTGCCAAAACCAAGAGGACTTAAAACACTTGCTGATGAAGATCAAGGATTGAAGCCTTCAGTATGGATTACTACTCACTGTAAAGAAAGCCAGAATCCTCACAACTAGACCAATGAAAAGCATCATGATAAACAGAAAAAAGATCAAAGTTGTCAAGAATTTCTTTTAAAAAATTTTATTAAATACTTTTATTGGGGGTTCTTGCATCTCTTATCACAATCCATACATTCATCCATTGTGTTAAGCACATTTGTACGTATGCTGCTATCAGCATTTTCAAAGCATTTTCTTTCTACTTGAGCCCTGATATCTGCTCCTCATTTTTCTCCTCCTTCCCCCACCCTCTGTTCCTCATGAACCCTCGATAAGTTGTAGATTATTATTATCTTATCTTACATCGTCCTCTGTCGTTCTTCACCCACTTTTCTGTTATTCATTCTCCTGGGAGGGGACTAAATATTGATCCTTGTGATCTATTCAAGAATTTCATATTACTTGGATCCACAGTCAATATTCATGGGTGCAGCAGTCAAGAAATCATATTGCAGAGCTGGTCAAGACCGTGTCCAGGTGAGCAGCACATACTAAGAGCTGTTTTGAGCATGGCAGGTCCTGATGTCCAGACGGCTTACTGGATGGATTCTGGTGAGTTAAGGAACCCCCTGGGGCCACCCATGCATCTGTCCTGAGCTGGAGCCTCTGAGATCTGGGATCTAATCTTTGGGACATCTCGGCTTATTGAGCTGAGCTGCCCCACCATGTTGCTACCATGGTCAATGATTGACTCACCCCACCCCCAAGCGTGATCCACACCAGGAGTTGCTTGACCGTCCCACCAAGATATGTGCAGCTGTGGCAGGACCCCCTACAGCAGCTGCCCACTCACAGTGCCCCACTTAGAGAGTGGCTTCCTTCTCCCATGATTCCCCTCATCCTATGTGGCAGTGATCCACCACAGGGATTGGGTCTCTACTTCCATTCAGCCAGGGCCCCAGACACTGAACTTTAGTCTACTAGTAGCAGGTTAAGTGACCTGCGACAGGGATGACCCACCCCCATTGTTGCCTTGGATGTCCTCACCGGTGCCCCTGCTGCCCACCTACTTCAGCAGCATTCCCACCAGTGCCACTCATGTTCCCCACCTGGACCAGTGAAGCTTCCACTGCAGCACGCTCTCTGAGCCAGCAGCCCTGGGCACTCCCACCACTCCCGCTGGCAACACCCCCTCTGCCTGAGCCCACACCCCTTCTGTCCACACACAGGCTGGACCATGCCACTGCAGAGGCCTACAGCAAGCTCCCAACACTACCACCTTGCTGCTCCAGCCTGCTCCTGCCAGCACAGGGGGCTCACATCACTGCTGTGCATTTCCCGCCAGCACCACTTATGCCACTGACTCAGTACTCCAGGACAGCAGGAAACAGGTGAGATGCATCCTGGATATGAAGAGCATACATTCCCCATGCATAGCCTGACTCTGGATCCCTCGATCAGTACCACCTCCCATAGTAGCGAGGTGTCCCCCCACCTTTGCCTTCTATTAAGCATGTTTAAAAATTAAAGTAAAAATTATGATTATTTTTAATTAATCAAGAAAAGGGCTGCTAAGTGTGGCCTGACAGACCAGATCAAAGCAGCCCAGGGGAATACATATAGGCTCCAGCCCCCTTCCAGTCACTGAAACTCTTCACCACTGTTGGTCACTGAACTACTGTGGAACTCTGCCTTCACAGCAGTCTGACCCACCTCTATAGTAGGCCATAGGCAACTCCCCTGAAAGCATTCTTATCAGTAACACAGAAAAAGACCTAAGGACCCCCTGGTCTCCCAGAAACATGGGGCATACAAAAGGGTCAAGGAAACATCAACAAATAACATCACTCTCAACCAAAAAGCCATAGAGACAGTAGCAGAGTTAATGACACTCATAGAAGAATCAGACACAGACCTGCCACCGAAAGAAATATTCAGAAGTCTGCTTGGAATAATACAGGAGTTGAGGGAAGCAACACAGAATAAGGAGGCAATGATAGAGGAGAAAAAGCAACAATAGAAGGGATGAAGTCCACCCACCAAAGGGGAATGCGTGTGCTAATGGATGAAGTAGCAGAAGCCACACACAATTTATAGAAGTTATGATGAGACTTGAGGAGGCAACGAATCGTATTAGTAATCTCGAAGACACTGAAACAACCCTCAGTGAACAAGAAATACAGTCAGATAGGAAAATTAAAGAATGAAAAATAACCCAAGATCAATGACAGATGCAATATTTGAATAATTGGTCTATCAGAGCAGGACACAGTGCACAAGTCAACAGCCAAGATACCAAAGGAATTTCTGAAAGAAAAATTCTCCATCTTAAATGAGTGAGGATTAGGTACTCATACAGGAAGCAGACAGGATACCAACTAGACTAAACCCCCCAGAGAACTCACCAAGACTTATAATAGTGAAATTATCCAACTTTGAGGAAAAAGTGAAAATGTTAAAGAGCAGCAAAAGAAAGACGGTGACATACAAGGGAGCTCAGGTAAGAATATGTTCACACCTATCAGAAGACATCATGAAGGGTAGCAGATTGTGGAGCAACATCTTCCAAAAGTTGAAAGAATAAAACACCTGCCCAATAATCCTTTACCCTGCCAAATTATCTATTAAAGTAGATGGTGAGATAAGGGTCTTCCAGGACAAAGAAAGACTCAAAGAATATGCTGCAAGACACCTGACCCTGCAGAAGATACTGGATGATTTATTATGTCCAGAGGATCAACCTCCACCAAGTACAAGCAGGAGACCACCATATAACCCAACTCCATCGAGAAGCCAACGTGCCAACAATTACCAAGACAGTGGGGTCTCAGAGAGAAAGGAAAACAAAAAAGAAGCCACACACAAACTCAGCACACTGATACGAAGGGAGACAGGGAAACAACCAAAATGCAACACATGATATGACAGCAATGAATCCACAGATTGTGATAATAATTCTGGAAACCAATGGCTTCAATTCATATTAAAAAAAAGCTTGAGGACTGGTTCAGAAAACATAACCCAACAATCTGTTACCTGCAAGAGACACATCTTAAGTACACACACACAAATAAACTAAGAATAAAAGGCTGGTGGAAAGTATATCAGACAAATGGTAACTTATAAAAAGCAGGGGTTGCAATTACAATCTCAGACAAAATTGACCTATAGGTTAAGACAATAAAAAGAGACAAAGAGGGTCCATTTATATCCATTTCAAAGAAAACTGACCCAACAATATATGCAAACTCTAGGGCAAAATCAGTAATATCACATGCAAGTAACATCTTGTTGAAGATCATCTAACAATGGCTGCAGAAATATACAGACAAGGAGCTGCCAGAGGTCCAGGTAATATTCAAAAAAGGATATTGTACTGCTGATGTCAGGTGGATGTTGTCTGAAAATGGAAAATACAAGCAAGATGCTATCTATTTATTTATTTATTTATTTTTCTGGACTAGGCACTTATTTTTAATGTATTGATCACTTTATTGAGGGTGGCTCTTACAAATCTTATAACAACCCATAATTCAATTGCATTAAGCACACTTGTACATATGCTGCCATCAACATTTCAAAAACATTTTCTTTCAACTTGAGCCCTTGGTATCAACGCCTCTTTTTTCCCCTCCCTACCCCACTATTCCACACTCTTGAATCCTTGATCAATTATATATTATTAATGTTATTTCATACCTTATATCTTCCATTATATCCTTTCACCCACCTTTCTGCTATTTGTTCCCTTTGGGGGGGTGGTATGGGTTGTGATGGGTTATGAACCTTGTTATGGGTTCCCCCTTTCTCCACCCCCAATGCCATCCCCCTAGCTTCATGATATCACTACTCCCACTACTGTTCCTGAGGGGTTTATCTATCCTGGATTCCAAGTGTTGAGAGCTCTTTTCTGTACCAATGTGTGTACTGTGGTCTAGTCGGATTTGTAAGGCAGAACTGGGTCATGGTAGTGGTGGAAGGGGAGTTGGGAGATAACATTCAGGAACTAGAGATATGATGAATGTTTTGTTAGTGCTATACTGCACTCTAGGTGAATCATCCCTTCCTTGAAACCCTTACGTGGGGGGAATATCCAATTGTCTACAGATTGGCTTTGGGTCTCCACTCCAACCGACCTCCTTCACATCGATATCATTGTTTGCTTTGGATCTTTTAATACCTGATCCCATTGACACCTCATGATCACAGAGGCTGGTGTGCCTCTTCCATGTGGGCTTAGTTGCTTCCCTGCTAGATAGCCACTTGTTTAACTTCAAGCCTTTAAGACCCCAGATGATACATCATTTGATAGCCAGGCACCATCCACTTTCTTCACCACATTTAGTAATGCACCCAATGTTGTCTTCAGTAATTGTGTTGGGAAGGTGAGTATCAACGAGTGCCAGGTTATTGTAACAATATGTTCTTGTGTTTAGGGAGGACTTGAGTAGAGACCCAAAGCCTGTCTCTAATCATAATACTCAATATATAAATAGATGTACATTTACCTCTATCTCTATTATTATAAATTAACATATTTACATATATATGCCTATAGCTATAACTCTATAAATAGCTTTTGTCTCTTGTCTCCTCTATTTCCTCTCACCTTCCTCCTGTCCCATTATCATCCTTACCCTCCACTTGGCTCTCAGCTATTCCTCTTAGATACATTGCACTTGATAAAACCACACCAGGAATTAGCACTCTCCACCCCATCACTTTTAGATCTCTTGTTGTTCCCTTATCCCTGAATTTGTTAGCTCCCTCTTCCCCTTCCCTGGCCCCTCCTCTCCCATGTTTCCCTGGAACTGCTTGTCCCATTGTTTTCTCCTTGAGATCATTTGTCCTGCCTATCTTTTATAGGTAGACTTAGAGCAAAAAGTAATGAAAAGAAAAAAAAACTATAAATAGTTCCAGGTCTGTCTGCTGACCCTTAAGAATGTTTTCCAATAAGGTCCAATGAGGTGCCAAGCCCTGTTCCCGCAGTCAGAAGTCTATTTTCAGGATTCCTCAGGGGGTTTGTTACATTGCTCCCTTTGCTGTACTGTTGCACTCCCTTCACATTTCACCCCCTCTTTGTGTGAGACAGACCAGGCATACTTTCCAGTGTCTCCAATGCTGTCCTCTGTAGCACTATGGGTCAGTGAGGGATGCCATGTCCTGTGGTATGGCTGACCCTATGTTCCTCTCTGTGTGTTGGCTGCTTTCGAGCAGAGATGTCATTCCCAGGGTTTGGTGAATCATGATGAGGTTCTCTCTTGCTCTCTCTTTTAGTTTGCACCCATGTGGTTATTGACTTTGCCGAGACATTTTAGGTGTACATCATAACAAACTATGTGAAGATTGGGAATGCAAAGGCCCTTCATGTGCTCGTGAGGACCCTGTACGCGGATCAAGAGGCAATTATGCAAACAGAACAAGGAAATACCACAGGGTTAAAAGTCAAGAAGTGTGTATTAGGGTTGTATCCTCTCACCGTACTTATTAGAAACTAGATTATATGAAGAAGAATTCAACATCAGGTTTCAGGAAAGGCCTTTTAAGAACCTACAATATGCAGATGACACAACCTTGCTTACTGAAAATAAGGAGGACCTGAAATACCTGCTGATGAAGATGATTGACTGCAACCTTAAATGTGAGTTACAACTCACCGTAATGCAAAGAAAGCCAAAATCTTCAGAACTGAACCTGTAGGTAAAATCATGTTAACTAGAGAAAAGTTGTCAAGTGTTTCATCTTGGAACCACAATCGATGTTATGGAAGCAGCAAATGACACACAGTGGCAAGTAAATCTGTCAAGACCTTGTTAAAGTGTTGAAAAGCAAGGATGTTCCTTTGAGGATTAACATGCTCCCGATCCAAATCCTGGTATTTTTAGATGCCTCCAATGAAAGTGAGAGATGAGCCTTGAGTAAGGAAGACCGAAGGAGGATCCATACACTTGAACTATAGGGCTGACAAAGAATATGGACAGAATCATGGGCTCCCAGAAGAACAAATAAACGTGTTTGGAAAAATTACTGCCAGAATGCTCCTTAGAAGCAAGGATAGTGACACTTTATTTCATGTACTTGGGACATGTTACCACGAGAGATTAGTCCCTGTAAAAGGACACCATGCTTGGTAAAGTGGAGGAACAGTGCAAAAGACTTTGCTTTGAAAATGATGTTGGCAATGTATGTAAAAATGTGCTTGAGACAATGGATGGATGTATGGATTATGATAAGAGTTGTACGAGTCCCCAATAAAATGAATTTTTTTAAAGAGTAAGACTTTTGACAAGATGAATTGACACAATGGCTGCAATGATGGCCTCAAACATTGCAACCGTGAGAATGGCACAAGACCCAGTTTTGTTTCATTCTGCTTTACATAGAGTTGCTATGAGCCAGAACCAACTCAATCCCTTCTAAAAACCACAGAGGATAAGAACCAAGTCACCATGCTTTCTTTCTGTAGTTGTATGATCAAATGAAAGACAAAAGTCACTTCTCCCCAAAGGCATTCCCCTGCCTATAACAGATGTATCTCAGAAACAGGAAGAAAGTGAATTTCCAGGGCCATCAAGGAAGAAAAGCCACCGTGGAGCACACTTGAGATCTTGCTTTGAAGTGGCAGAGGCAACAGTCATCATGCCATGCCAAAGACTGAAGCAAAGAGACCAGAAGACAGAGTGAAAGAGTGATGCCTAGAGTATAAGACAGAGCAGCAGCTGGGCTTCCTGGCTTATGTAGGTAGAAGCCAAGGCTTTGGGGCTGAGGACTGGAGAGACATGTGGCTGATGGCTAAGGAAAGGTGCTGTTGTGGACCAATGACTACACACTTAATGTTTTGGGTCCTAGCTTTTGGCAACCTGGTAACTTCCTTAGTAAACCTTAGTCACAAGTACTATCAATGAGTAGCCATTGCAGTGGATTGTCAACCCTGCAGAGAAGGAGAATGCCTTGGGAAGAACACTCGGGGTCAGAATAGGGTAAAAGTAGGACAGAGGAGGGAAATATGTCTGACATCTGCCTTGTGGCGAAGTTGGTGTGGAGTTGGAATCTCTTCCTTTGTCTAGGCAGAAGGTTAAATGTGGTCTTCCTTTGCCGATGTTTGCGCTGGCTTTCCTTCTTGTTAAGAGAGTTCATATACCTATGAATGCATACGTTTAGAAGTCTGGATATGGTGGCAACTGAGTATAATTCCAGGGATTCTTATTACTTGATTTGATTGTTAAAGGAGGAAGAAATAGTTATAGTCTTGATTCGCTTTGATTTTCCTTGCAGCAAATACCGCAAAAGAGAAGGTTAAATATGACGATTTGATGGAAAATAAGGAAGAATTCCTTCTTAAGTCAATATCATATGGAGTCAGTTTTAAAGCAAATTCCTATCAGTAATGAACTTGTATTCATCACAAGGAAAACTAATGCGAATCAAGTGGATGAGATTGGAGGAATGCCCTCTTCACTCAGGCACTTCAATGCAGATTGTTCAGGCTTTTGAATTTAAGGTATGCTACTACTACAAATCCTGCTGAATGAGAATCAAGAGCTCTGAAAGTAAATCTTGTTTCTAAAATTTTGGTAACGATAATGTTGTCTCCACCATAAAATGTGGATTGTTGCAATTTGCAAAACAATCATCCCTTTAAATTAAAATTTTATCAGGGAAAAGTTAATTGAAAACATTGTTTTTCTAACTAAATGGAAGTGTGCATCATGCAGGCAATAAACATTCTTGCTTGAAAGAAATTCTTGCTCCTTTTTCTAAGACCCCCATGGGAATAAAATAGAAAATAGGTGGGGTGCCAGAGGCAGGGGGTGGCGGTGGGCTGAAGTTGTGTCTTGGTGAGCCAAATGTGGTTTTTAAGCCCACATTTTTCTATACACTTCTAAATTTAGCATCCACAAATTATCCTTTTGGCAAATCATATTCTCCAAGCCCCAGTGCAAAACATTTATTTAGGGATTCTTGTCATTAACTCCCTCTTACCAGCCATAACTAATCTACCCTGCTGGAAATTTGGCAAAAGAATATTTCAGAGTTCCTGTATGCTCATACAGGGAAAGAAGAAGTGAGAGAATATAGCTGGTTTATAACTTCAGCAAATGAGGTGGTGAAGGAAAATGTTTTCCAATGTAAATAATCTGTGATTCAGGACACAGAGGATAACAGCATTCATGACATTCACTTTTCTGAAAATTTTTGTTCTTTTACTTTGATCATCATTCCTTCGACGCTTTTCATTTTTTTCTTTTAGATAAAGATACTTTCCTGCAATTATAACACTTCTGTGTTGTTGAGAGCATTTCTCTTGAACACTTAATTGCAGAGTACCAAGACTTGTGTTATAAAATAGATGCCTTTTTGTGGGGAAACATTGTCCTGTTGCCCCTGAGAGGATTGCTTGGGTGCAAAAGACTCTGACGAAACATTGAGTGTGTAATTCTTTGCATGTTCTACGAACTTAAATGCTAAGTGATAAGGGGATTCTTTGATGGAAACTAAAGGACAGATCACAATGTGCTTACCCACAAGAATGTTTGATAGCCATACAAGAATGCTTGTTAGTGGGAAAATGTTCATTAACTATGAATCATATAAGCTTCTTGAACCTGAAATCATTCTGCCCCAGTATTTTTTTTAATCATTTCATTGGGGCTCATACAACTCTTATCACAATCCATACATACATCAATTGTGTAAAGCACATTTGTGCATTCGTTACCATTCGTTACCCTCATCATTCTCAAAACATTTGCTCTCCACTTAAGCCCCTGGTATCAGCTCCTCATTTTTCTTATTCCTCCCCACTCACCCCTCCCTCGTGAACCCTTGATAATTTATAAATTATTATTATTTTGTCATATCTTACACTTTCTGATGTCTCCCTTCACTCATTTTTCTGTTGTCTGTCCCCCAAGGAGGAAGTTATATGTAGATCCCTGTAATCTGTTCCCTCTTTCTACCCCACCCTCCCTCCACTCTCCTGCTCTCACCACTCTCACCACTGGTCCTGAAGAGATCATCTGCCCTGGATTCACTGTGTTTCCAGTCCCTGTCTGTACCAGTGTAAACCTTCTGATCTAGCCAAATTTGTAAGGTAGAATTGGGATCATGATAGTGGGGGTGGGGGGAGGGGAGGAAGCATTTAGGAACTACAGGAAAGTTGTATGTTTCATCTTTGCTACACTGCACCCTGACTGGCTCATCTCCTCCCCACGACCCTTTCATAAGGGGATGTATAGTTGCCTACAGATGGGCTTTGGGTCCCCACTCCGCTCTTCCTCTCATTCACAATGATATGATTTTTTGTTCTTTGATGCCTGATAACTGATCCCTTCGGCACCTCGTGATCATAGAGGCTGGTGTGCTTCTTCCATGTGGACTTTGTTGCTTCTAAGCTAGATGGCCACTTGTTTACCTTCAAGTCTTTAAGACCCCCAGATGCTATTTCCTTTGATAGCCGGATTCCATCAGCTTTCTTCAATCGCATTTGCTATGTACCCCCTTAGTTTTCAGTGATTGTATTGGGAAGATGAGCATCATGGATTTCCAGTTTAATGGAACAAAGTATTCTTGCATTGAAGAAGTACTTGAGTGGAAGTCCAATGTCCATCTGTCCAATGTCCTTAATACTAAACCTATAAATATATATCTATTCCCCCATCCTCATATAAATATACTTACATATGTGCATGCCTTTATTTAGACCTCTATAAATGCCCTTTGCCTCATAGTTCTTTCCTCTATTTCCTTTTATTTTCCTCTTGTCCCACTATCATGCTCAACCTTCATTTTGGTTTCAGTAATTCCTCTCAGTTACATTACCTTTGATCATGCCCTAACAGGCCTCCTACTTGTTGTTCCCTTGTGCCTTGGTTTGTTAAAACTACTTCTCCCAACCCCTCTCCCCGCCTCCGCCACCTTCCCCTCTCCCATGCTCCCCTGGAACTGTTGGTACCTTTGTTTTCTCCTCCAGGTTGTTCTTCCAGCCTGTCTTATTTAGACAGAACTGTAGAGATAATAACATGCACAAAAACAAGACAGAGGAAAACCAAGCAACAAAAGAAAACAAAACAACAAGCCAAAGACAAAACAAACAAAAAAAACCCCACAATAACAACAAAGAAGAAAAGCTGTAGTTAGTTCAAGGACTGTGTGTTGACCTTTAGGAGTGTTTTCTGGTCCAGTGTGATGAGGTGCCAAGCCCTGGCCCCAAAGTCTGTATTTGGTATTCCCTAGGGACTTTGTTGCTTTGTTCCCCTTGCTCTTCTGTTGCATGCCCTGCTGTTTTGCCTCGGTGTAGTGGGATCGCATCGGGCGCCATTCCCACACTGTGTCTCCAGTGTTGTATCCTGTAGGGCTATGGGTCAGTGAGGGATGTCATGTCTCATAGTGGGGCCGGCCATATGGCCTTGTTTGTGGATTGGCTGCTCTAAGTGGGAATATTGTTGTCAGGTCTTGGTGGGCCAGGATGTGCTCCACTCTCTCTTCTTCCCCCTTCATTTGCTCCTGTGTGCTCTGATCAGACATGTCCCTCTCCCTGAGCTGCAGCTTCAGTGCTGTCCTCTGAAGTAAATTCTTCTGAAGGAAGGGGCATTTGTGCCCCAGTATTGTGCCAGCATTTGAAATTTGTAAACGTTCTCCTTTGACATGCAACTAAAACCTGGCCAGTGGTAAAGCTCAGGAGGGCCTTCTCTCTCTTGAGTCCTTCCTCTTTCCCTCAGGAATCAATCTTGAGTCGAGTAGTTCCTTTGTGGAACTCAGGCAGCTCCCAGTTGTTTGAAGTGTGAGTTAGTTTATTGTGCCAACCTGGCCGATAAACGCATGTGTGGTTAATTGAAGGCGGAGAGGTAAATTGCTCTGTGAGCTTAGCCTTTTGAGTTCTCGGGTCTCTTGCTCTGTGATGGTCGACGGACCAGGGTGCAGCTGCCTTAGCCAGTTCTCGCTTCAATTGACAAGGCTCACTTCCTTCAAAAACATCCCTGAGGAGAACCCACATGGACCTACCCTGATGCATCCCTGGGTGCTGGAGCAGCCGTGTGGAGACCCCTGCCAGCGCTGAGATGCTTACACATTCACTGACTCGGCTTTCCTCCTGCAGTTGGCATCATAGTATGTGTTTTGTGAGACAGAGGAGGACTTTGTGGATTGGTGTTAATGTGGGCCTTGTGGGTTTGGGAAGCACTGGATTGGGAGGTTTTCTTGATGGGCACTTAAGCTTGATATAAAACTCCCTCTTTGTTTTTTTAAACTCTCTCTTGTACATGTGAGTTTCTGTAGCTTTGTTTCTCTAAAGTACCCAGACTAACACAAAGTGCTATAACTTTCTATGTCTGTATCTTCCACTTTATTTTTATGTTTTATTAACTGAGGTAGTTAGTTTATTGTGCCAACCAACCCGATAAACATATGTGGGATTAATTGAAGGGCAGAGGGATAAATGACTCAGCGAGCCTCACCTTTCTTGTCTCTTGCTCTTTGATTATCAGACCAGTGTGCAGCTGCCTTGCTTGTTCTTTGCCTCAATTTGCAAGCTACTTTACCTGTGGGACACTTAACCCATGGACTGCGTCACTATTATTTCAGGGTCCTTCAAGACCTGCTTTGTCACACCATTGGAATTTATATCTGTTGAGCTGGCGACTGTCGGACCCTGTCAGCTGGCTGACTTGGTGACTTGCCTTGGTGTTTGCTGCCTGAGCCTGGATAGCCTGAATTGCTCTACAGAGGACTACCCAGCAGCCTACAAGACTTGAAGGACTGCCAGTGTCTCACAACTGTCTCACGGGAGTGAGTTGCACTGAGTCATTTGTATTGCTTCATAATTTAATTAACTGTTTATTTCTTATGTTTTATATAGATAGATAGATAAACTTTATATATAATTTATATATAATTATTAGCATTCTGGTTTTAAATATATATAAATTAAATATAAATATAATATATAAATAGATATAAAAGTATTAGCATTCTGGTTTTATTTCTCTGGAGAACCCTGTCTAACACATTAACTTACCTTTTTATTGTGAATTCAATGAAGGTTTATGGAGAAAATCATGATCAATTTTATATTCAACTATTCTCACACATTTTGTTGCACCTCATTCATTGTATTCACTCCAATCTATCGCTTATGCTGTTTCATGCCTGGTTCCTGATTACTTTCTTCCTTCTTCCTTTACCCTTAAGAATTATGCCCTTGAGTAGATTCTGCCATTTTGATCTTAAATGTTGGATTATTCTACTGTCTTTATTGTTTGTCTTATAGACCTGTCTAAAATTTGGATGAAAATTGAACCACCAGTTCAATTCCAGGCATGAAGGATGACTGAGGCCATCGGCTTAGGGGTTTCACCAGTCTCAAACAGACCAGTAAACCTGATTATTGATATGACTTTGAGGTTTTTTTCCATTCTTTCTCCCACACTAAAATGATACCACTTAGAACAGTTGGTAGTGGTAGCTGGGCATCATTTAGTTCTGGTCTCCATGTTGTGGAGACATATTTGCGTGGTCCATTAGGTAGTTCACTAGACTGTTTCCACATATCTTTCTATTTTCATCCTTGTTCTTTCCTCTAGTTAAGGGGTAGCCAAGAGTTTCATTTTAGATAACTTTAGCTCTCACCTTCGCTCTCATGAGCCTAAGAACCCTGTCACTACTCATCACAGTAGAATATAGAATATTGTATTGGTAAACTCTGTTGTGCCAGTTGATTTAGCATACCCTAAAACGATGGTCCTGACTATGTCTTGTTTTGGGTTCTTACTCACAGCGCCTTTTGTGTAACATAAGGACCACTGCCTGGTCCTGCCCCAACCTCAGAATCAGAATGTTCAGACCCATTTTGCAGCCAAAATGTCAATACACCATACAGAGATTTCTCTCACTTTTACAGACACCCCATTTTACTAAACATCATGCAAGATAAAATCATGTTCCTTCCAAGGGACATCTGGATATAGGCATACTCCCATCAATATTTATTTGTTCATTTTTGTTTTCCCACTGGCGTCCTGATGTATACAATATTCTTCACATTAAGAAGGAGATAATTTAGAAAAACGATGATATATACTGAGAGAGAGACTGAGATGTTAGATTGGGGCAGGATGTAGAACGCATTTTCAAATGACTGAAGAATGACCATTTAATCATATTTTTGGCCCCATTCTTTGGAATACAATTTCCTCTCTTCCCTTTTGATGGGATGAAATTAAAACCACCTTGTGCTTGAAAACAAACAAGACGGTTTCAGTGCTATGACTCCATGCTTTGGTCTCAATGGGTTTCCCATGTCTGTTGCAAGAGATTAGCAAGTATGTTGGGTTTGAGAGGAGATGTACCAATTCTGCAGAAACAGTGACATAGTTAGTTAATTGTGCCAACCTGGCCTATAAACTCATGTGGGGCTAATTGAAGGGTGGAGAGATAAATGGCTCCATGAGACGCCCTTCGGAGTTCTCTAGTCTCTTGCTTTGCGATGGTTGCAGCTGGGTGCAGCTGCCTTAGCCAGTTCCCTGCTTCAGGTGGCCAGGTTTACTTCCTGCAAGACATCCCCAAGGAGAAGCCACATGGACCTACTCCGATGCAGCCTTGGGTGCTGGAGCAGTCTTGTGAAAAACTCTGCAGGTGCTGAGATGCTTACACATTCACTGACTCGGCTTTCCTCCTGCAGTTGGCATCATAGTGTGTGTTTTGTGAGATGGAGGAGGACTTTGTGGATTGGGGTCAGACATACGGGTTAATGTTGGACTTGTGAGTTTGGGCAGCACTGGGTAGGGATGTTTTCTTGATGTGCACTTAACCTTTATATAAAACTCTCACTTATACATGAGTTTCTGAGGATTTGTTTCTCTAAAGTACCTCGACGAACACATACCAGAAGGCAAACGTGTAGAAAGGAAAAATAACTGAAAGACATTATTAAAATGAGTCTCAGAAAGTGAGCTGCAAAATGTTTCTCAAATTAAGAGATCTGCATCCCCATTAAGAGTGAAATAACTGGTTCTATCAAAAATGCAGAATAAGAGATGCCATTCAAAAAGCCAGGCACATTCCCCACTCCCACCCCACTTTTTCAGACACAGTGTATTTTATACACCTAATCTTACTTTGTTACCTGGTTCATTGATATTTATTCTTCAAAATTCAATTCCTGTGACATTCCCAGATCCCCTTGGTAGAAAATAATCTTTGAATAACCTTTGCTTCTCCTGTAATTTTCATTAAAGACAGCCCATAACACATCTCATTATCATGGTTTATACCCATAGAGAATGACCTCTTAATAATGAAGTTTGTTTTTATCCTTTTGAATGGTTTGTCAATTACTACATTAATGGTGAACACAATAGATGAATAAAACATAGTTCATTGGTTCTCTGAGCCAATGAAGTGAGTTTCAGGTGAACAAACATGTACTTCTTTCAAGCTTCTAAGGTCTATAAAAAGGAAAAGAAACTTCTTGTGGGAGTAATGCCAAGTCAATAACAAATAGGAATATGGACTCACTGCCCACTCTCTGCATGCTTTCACAGTATATGAATTTCCCTGGAGAATGAATATGGTAAATGATGGATGAAATATCAGCACTTCCTACTTGACTATGTGCTGACTGCCTCTGGCCTCATATTTAGTTGTATATTTAAAATGGAGATTTTAGTAATCCAGTTTAATTTTAAGGCATTATTCATAAAGCAATGTGTTAGATTTCTTTGCACCACCACCAACCCCCCCCCTGCATTTTTTCTTATTCTTGCTGCTATTATTAGCTGTAGAAAGGGACATGATAATGCTATACACTGAATTATTTCTCCAATCTTTTTAAATAAGTAGAGGGAGACTATTTTCCATTGACTTACTCACCTGATCAATTCATGTAAAATGTGGTCCTAATTTTTATTGATTCATATATTTAATTCAACTTCATTGAATTTTAATTGAATACATAAATAGCACAAATATAAGACCACATGAAAGTGATAAACAATTATAACATTAGTCACAGCTGGGCCAGAAGAGAAGGAACTACAATCAGTGCTAGCTATAGAAAGGATCACAAATATATTTGTAATTTTCTTTCTTTAAATAAAGATCTGAGCCAATGTTAATAATAAAAATTAGTGATTGTAAGCACAGGTTTCAGTATACTACTATAATTTTTTCTTCATTTATGTGACATATTAAACCATAATAAGGTAAAGTATTAATAAAAGGGATTCCCTAAATAGTGCAGTGGACTAGTATTGATCCTGGTCTATGCAATGGTCACTGCCTGGCTTCTTTCTAGCTAATAGACGTTTAATTATTTACACCTTCCTCTAAGCAACCTAGTCCTTCAGTATAGGCTGAGCCTCTACCAGGATCCACACAAGGAATCTGGTCATCTTTTTGTCAGTTATTGTTTTAAGCAAAGATTCACAAAGCTATTTATAAATTCCCTATGATAGAGAAGGCGACTCTTCTGAGGGGATTTTGTGAAACCTTTCTGAATTAAAGCAAAACAAAGGAGTAGAATTATCCTTTTCTGCTTCTGAACTTTTCTCTCTGCTTGTCATTCCCAGTACTGTCGGGCATATGACTGACTATAAAGGTAAGTAAACATGTAAAAGAAGAGAGCCTGCAGGGCCAAAGGAGGAACCCTGAAGATAGAATGGTTAAGAATTGGGCTGCTAACGAAAGGTAAGTGGTTTGAATCCATCATCAATTCTAGGGAAAAAAGACCTGCTCCTGTAGTCATGTACAATCAAGAAACCCTATGAGGCAGTGTTATTCTGTCATATAGGCTTACTATGAATTGGAATCAACTCAATGACACACAACGTAGTCAAAATATGGGAGATGATATTGAGTTAACTAGCCACATCACTCTTACATTTATACTTCTTATTATCTGCGATGACAAATATTCTTATTTTAAAGGCTATTTATTAGTTGAGACAGTTAAAAGCTTCATAATTAGTAGATATTTGATAACTTTTTCCGATATTAAATTTATTCTATTGGCTAGTTGGGGCAAATTCCCAAGAGTAAATTTATTACTTTTGATCTCTCATGTAAAATTATATATATACATATATATATATGGACTACATCTTTTCTTTCTTTTTTAAAATCATTTTATTGGGGGCTCATACAATTCTTATCACAATCCATACATCCATCCATTGTGTCAAGAACATATATGTACATTTGTTGCCATCATCATTCTCAAAACATTTGCCCTCTATTTGAGCCCTTAATATCCGCTGTTCATGTAATATATTTAAAAATTACTTTACCATTAATATTTTCAACTAAACACAGCAAAATTAAAATATTATGAATTGTAATGCTGATATAATATTTTGTGAGTTAGGAACTATTTTAAATTCTTTTGAAAGCTTTTGACACTCTCTAAAATAAAAATTACAAATGAACCTGAACTACAAAATTGTCTTAAAATGGATAATAGTAGACCTCCCTCAAACTCTTCATTGACCATAAATTATAGGGTAGGAATCCCTGATACAAAGCTATAAATAATAAATACATCCACATCAGTCATTTCCTTTAATGGTTCCAGGTGCTAAATTTTAAACTATGCAATTTTTGTTTTGTTTATAAACATCTCTTATTTGAGCAACTTATCTGAGTGCTTTTAAACAATGTAATGATAATCTTGCCTAAGAACTAGACTATTTTTTCCTTCCACATTGGTTTTCTTTTTAAAGAACCCCTAATCAAAGGTTGCTTTTAGTAGATACTTAGTGTTCTTTCTACTCTTAACTTTTTGAGTTGAAGAAGGTGGCTCTGGAATAGTTGGCAAATCACAGGCCTTTTATCAAGTGTTTCAAACAGAGCAGATAAAGGAAACTGGATTCAGAGCCTCAGTGCAGATTATAATCATCCATATGGGCCCATAGAACAAGTTTGTTTAATTTGAAACATACATACAGTAAGGAACCTAGGCCAACCTTCCTCATTGCCATGGAAATATCCAGGTCTCCATGTGCTTATGACCTTTTATCCTAAAGTGTGTACTGACAGCTGATTTTAACTTAGTCTAAAATTATACTTGGAAAAGGAGACAGAGCTGTTGGGGGGAGGGGTAGCGTGTGCATTTAAACTAATCCAGTGTTGTAGTCATTTTCTATTCATTACAACATTCATTATATGTATACTCTCTTCCCTCACATCACACACTTACTCCAATACACTGCTATTGAGTAAATATGAAGAATTTATTTCAACAAATCGCTTTCTTCTCTTTCCCTGCAGATCTCTTCTTATGAAGTTATTCTATCTTTTTCTTTAGATTCTTTTTTTCTTAATAGATCATTATTTAATAAAGATTGGCAGCTAATAAGACCAAATCTAAAGAATGAAGTAGCAAATGCCAGTTGACTACCTGCCAATGCAATGAATAATGCTAAATCCATTACATATATAATCTTATTTAATTTAATCATTTATTCAACCCTATGAAATAGTATCTATTTTCATATAATATACAAGGAATTGTAATTTGCTCAGTGCTACAAATCTGCATAAAGCTAAAATTCAACCTCTGGTGCCTGATATACTGAGATCTATATCTATATCCTCTATATCTATCTAGCTCTACTTGTGTCATATTGGGCTATGCATTTTGCTACTAATGGTAAAGTCTGCAGTTCCAACTGCTGACAGCAGCTGTTGGTAGGAGTTCCAACCCACCAGCCAATCCATGGGAGAAAGCTGAGTTCTGATGCTCCCGTGAAGATGTACAGAGTCAGAAGGCCAGAGGGTCAACTCTATCTGATACTATACAGGGTCAACATGAGTCAGAGTCTATTGAATGGCAGTGAGTTGTTTGAGTTTTACAGTCACCCACGGAAAAAGTTTCTTTGCATTTATAGTTTATGTCTGTTAAGCTTATGTTTGTAGGTTTATATGCGTCTTTATCTCTTCCTATTTTTGCTTCACTTTCTCTGGTCCTGACTTTCCCTTTTTATATCAAAACCTATTTTTATTCATGATAATGCATCTTCAACTTCAACAGTAAACACATTCCAGTTGAGCTCTTGGTATCAAATCCTCTTTTTACTCTCCCTCCACTTCTCCCACCCTGATGACCCGTTGATAAATTATAAATTATTAATTTCCTATCTTACACCAACTACTGTCTCCCTCCCACCCCACACCCCCTGTGGTTTCTTCCCCGCTCCTCTCCCCACCTTGCTCCTACCCTCCTGGTATTTCTACTCCCACTTCTGTTCCTGAGGGGTTTATCTGATCCTGGATTCCATGTGTTCTGAGCTCTTATCTGCACCTGTGCACATACGCTGGCATAGCCCTCAGTGAAAGGCAGGATTGGGGTCATGATAGTGGACGGTAAGGAAACCTCAAGGAACCAGAGAAATATTGTGTGTTTAATTAGTGCTATACTTCACCCTAGCTGACTCATCCCTTCCATGAGACCTTTCTGGGTTGTCCCATTGTCTACAAATGGGTTTTGGGTCTCTGCTCTGACTCCCTTCATTCTCAACAATGTGTTTGTTTGTTGGTTTGTTTTAGATCTTCTGATGGCTGATACCTAATCCTATTGACACCTCATGATCACACAGCCTGGTGTGCTTCTTTCATGTGGGCTAGTTGCTTCTCTACTTGATGACCACTTGTTTAACTTCAAGCCTTAAAGATCTCAGATAGTTTATCTTTTGATAGCCAGGCACCATCAGCTTTCTTCACCACATTTGCTTATGCACCTATTTTGTCTTTGGTGATCGTGTTGGGAGGATGAGAATCATGGAATGACAGGATGTTAAAACAAAGTGAACGTGCATTTAGCGAAGACTTGAGCAGAGGCCCAAAGTCAGTCCACTTCCTCAATGTATTGCCATATAAAAATATGTAACTATGCTAATACCCCTATTTTATGAATTAATATATTTATATAAGTGCACACCTATGTTTATATCTCTATCCATAGCTTTGCTTTCTAGATCTTTCCTC
The DNA here is from genome assembly GCF_050624435.1 of Tenrec ecaudatus. Lineage (NCBI taxonomy): Eukaryota > Metazoa > Chordata > Mammalia > Afrosoricida > Tenrecidae > Tenrec > Tenrec ecaudatus. The sequence continues at coordinate 33,833,812 of NC_134537.1, forward strand.
CATTTCATTTTACATTCCTTCTTTCCCGCCATCAAACTCACTCTTCTTTTGCCTCTTGGTAATTCCTATTAGCTAGATTGCTGTTGCTCCAACACACCCAAGATCTCTACATCCACCTCATTGTTAATTTTAATTCCCTATTGGTTCCCCTATCTATGGTGTTGTTTGCTCACCACCCACTTCCCTCACCTCCTCCTCCCCCTAACTCTCTGGAACCTTCAGTACCATTGCTTTCTCCTAGGGTTTGCTTCCCATGCCTGTCTTATATAAATAGGCAAACCAACAATAATGTAGACAATACAAAGAGAAAAACAGAAAATGAATAAAAGAGAAAATATACCTTAATCATTCTTTAAATATAATAGAATTCTTTATTTCACAGGCTTTAAGAATATAAAGGAGAAAAATGTCTTGCTCTTGCAAAGTCTTACTAATGTAAAAATGAGGTATACTCGAAATAAAAGTAACTCATTATTCCTTTTATTTAGAATCTAATGGTTATAAACATACAAATATTAAAGAGTTTGTATTATGGTTATACTTAGTATGTAAGAATTATTCAACATTAGGAAAATATCAATGCAACTCACTACATAAATAAAATAAAGGAAAATATATGATAATATAAATTGAGGCATAAAAAGCATTTAATAAAATTTACACCCACTCCTACAAAAAACTCTCAGAAAAATAGGAACAGAAGAAAAATTCTTCACCATAAATTAAGGGCATATTCATACAACCCATGTTCACCATTATAGGTAGTTCTACCCCAAATACTAAATCAATACAATATCCAAATTTTCAAAGAAGAAATAAAATATATGCATATGTTATGATCCAATAAATATAAAACCAACCCCAGAGACTTAATGATAAAATTAATGAGATAGAATAGAACTATGGAAACAACCCACCAAACACTATTAAAATTAATTAAAAGCGAGTTACAGAAATGGAACATTCTAAGCTCATTGATAGGAAAAATAATCACCGTGAAAATGTCAATACATCCCAAAGCAATCTATAGATGTAATGCAATCCCCATCCAGATACCATCAATGGTAATTTAGGAGATACAAAAAAGAGTCACTAACTTTATATGGAAAGGAAAGAGAATCTAGATGAGCAAAGCTCTATTGAAGAATAAAAATAAAAGAAGAGCCCTCATATTTTCTGGCTTCAAACCCAATGTTGTAGCTAAGGTTGTCAAAACATCCTGGTACTTTTGGTACTACAGCCATATAGACCAAAGGAACATAATTGTGAAACATCAAAAAATAAATGTATCTACTTATATAAAAGTGACATTTGGCAAAGGGCCAAAATCTATTAAAAAGAGAAAATCCTGTTTTGTTTGTTGTTGTTTTTTTTAAAGAGTGCTGGTAAAACAGAATATCCATTTGCAGAAAAATGAAACAGGATCCATACCTCACACCATATACAAAGGAGCTTAAAAATGCTCATAAAAATTAAATGAAAATATAATGACATCTTTCCATGAAATTTTAAAATCCTCCTTTGTAAAAAACTAACACAAGGTGAATCAAAGACCTAAATATGAACTCTAAAACTTTAAAGAGCATCAGAGCAAAATAGCAACAAAGTTAGGTACCCTAAATTATATTATAAATACTCTATCCAACATATCCAAAAATACAGTATTTGGAGAAAGTACACTAGATAATTTTACTTGGTAAAATTAAATACTTACTAAACACTTGTAAAACTTAAACAAAATTATATTCCAAAAGAGTAAAAAGTAAAACATTCAATAACAAAAATGCAAATAATCCATTTTTAATCGGTAGAGAATTTGAAGAGAGGAGAACCAATGAAAGCATTTAGACAGTTCACAAAGACATGAAGAAAGGGTGACAATCATTTGACATTTTGTAATTGTTTGATACCTGCTAGTTGGTTCTAACAGTAACCCTATCTATAACAGAACAAAAAATACCACCTGATCCTGAACCATGCTCACAATTGTTGTCATATTTGAGGTGATTTTTGCAGCCACTGCATAAGTTCATCTCATTGAGCGTATTTCTCTTTTTCACTAACTTTCTACTTGACTATGTATGATTATCTTTTTCTACATACTTCTCCTTCCTGAAAACATGTCCTAAATATGTGAGTCAAAAGCTTGCCCTTCTCAATACCAAGGAGTATTCTGACTGTACTTCTTCCAAGACAGATGTGTTTGCTCTTCTGGCCAGTACACACTACTTTCATGATTTTTCAGCAACATCAAAATTCAACTGCGTTCACTCTTCCTTATACATTGCCCAACTTTCATTTTCAGATGAAGCAATTGAACATGACTTGGATTAAACACACTTTAGTCTTAAAGTAACATTCCTGAGCTTAAACACCTTAAAGTGGTCTTATGCAGCAGATTTCCCCATTGCCATGTCATTTGATTTCTTCGCTGCTGCTTCCTTGATAATTAACTGTAGGTCTAAGAAAAATGAAATACTTGACAACTTTGATTTCTTTTTCTGTTCATCATAATGTTTTCTATTGATTCAGTCATGAGTATTTGGGTTTTCTTTACATGGAGTTGCAGTCCATACAGAGGATTACAATCTTTGACTTTCATCAGCATGTGCTTCAAATCCTGTTTCACCAAGAAAAGTTGTGTCTTCTGCATAGCTCCGGTTGTTCTTCTAATCCGGATACCACATTGTTCTTCATATAATCCAGCTTCTCTGATTATTTGTTCAAACATAGAGTGTGAAAAAAATGATGAGAGGATATAATCATGAGGCACACCTCTCTTGATTTTTAGCCTTGCAATAACCCCGTTTTGTTCATACAATTGCTCTTCGAGCAGTAAACAACTTCCTCCTGAGCACATTGAAGTATTCTGGAATTTCCATTCTTCTCAAGACTACCCTTAGTTTGTTATGATCCACACAGTGGAATGCCCTGGGATACTCAAGAAAACACAAATAAGCATCTTTCCGGCATTGTCTGATTTCAGCCAAGATCCACCTAACATTAGCAATGATATCCCTTGTTCCACATCCTCTTCTGAATCCAGCCTGAATAGCTGGCAGTTCCCTGTCATTGTACTGCTGCAATTGTTGTTGAATAATCTTAAACAAAATTTTATTTTTATTTGATATTAATGATATTGTACTATAGTTTGAGCATTCTGTTGGGTTACCTTTCTTTGGAATGGGTGCAGATATACATCTCTTCTAGTCCATTGGGAAAGTATCTGTCTTCCAAATTTCTTGCCATATAGCAGTGAGTGCTTCCAGTGCTTTATCGGCTTGTTGAAACATTTAAATTTTTTTTGAGACTGGTTTTTGGATAATGCTTTCAGTGCAGCTCGGACTTCTTCCTTTAGAACCATTGGTTCTTGTTCATATGCTACCTCCTAAAATGATGGAATGTCGACTGGTTCTTTTTCGTGCAGTGACTGTATATTTTTTCCATCTTGTTTAGATGTTCAATACTTTGCCCGTGGAATCTTTCAATATTGAAAATGAAGCTCTAACTCTAGGTCTTTGCACATTTCGTTATAATATTTTACTTTGAATTTTAAAGCTGCCCTTTTGAATTTTCTGTTCATCTCTTTGACTTTGACATTTCTTCCATTTGTCTTCGCTACACTATGATTAAGAGCAAGTTTCAGTCTCTTCTGACATCCCCTTTGATCTTTTCTTTCTTGTCTTTTTAATGACCTTTTTCTTCCTTCATATATGATGCTTTTAATGTAATCCCATAGTTCATCTGGACTTCTGTCATTAGTGTTCAGTGCATCCAATCTGTTCTTGAGATGTTCTTGAAATTCAGGGGGATATTCTCAGGGTGGACTCTTGTGGACTTGTTTTAACGTTCTTCAGTTCAATCGAAACTTGCACATAAGCTTTCCAGAGTTAGTCCCTGGCTTGTTGTTTAGGTGCTAATACTGAGCTTCTCCATGCTCTCTTCCCACAGATGTAGTCAATTTGGCCTCTGTGAATTCGACCTGGAGAAGTCCAAGTGTATAGTCCTCTTTTGTGTTCTTGAAAAAGAACAACTTGTTGGTCTAGCAGAGTTCTATCATGAGATCTCTGGCTTTGTTTCCAAAATACTAAGGTTGTATTTTCCAATTACTATTCCTTCTTCTTTGTTTAGAACTTCTGCATTCAAATCACCAATAATTACCAATGCATCTTGATTGTAATGGACAGACATTGAGGTGCAGAAAGGAGATAGGGCTCAGGAATGAAAAGTAAAGAAAGGCTTTTGTCAAGGCAGGGATGAACTCCTGGGCAGATTCTACAACCTAAGGAGCTGGGTTAAGGAAGTCGTGCCTGGCAGTAAGGCAGTAGGATACGTATATGGTTTGAGCTAAGGACATATGCACTAATGAGGGGAAGGGAGTTTTTTAGTGCTGTAGCTGCAGGATTTGAGCCAGGATAGGGCCTGTCAGTAAAGCATCTTGATTTTGCAGAATTGCTTCATGCTTGTCAGGAATGCTGGAGGACGGGGCTGGGTAATCCCTGCCCAGTAAACCCTGCCCAGAGATATAAACTCTTAGGAATCCTGGAAGCAGGGGCCACAAAGTCCAGCAAGTCATCTGTCTTTCTGAGAGGCGAGGGGAAGGGGCTTCCTGGTCCGGACCTGGACCAAACATAACGTTTGATAATTTTCAGGTGAAGATAGTAAAATTCATCAACTTCTGCAACACTAGCTTTAGTGGTTGGTGCATACATTTGACTAAAACTTGTATTGAAATAATGAATGCAATGCCATTCCTCTTTAATCTGTCATTCTTGGAATATTGAATTATTTGATTTTCTGATCCAAAATAGCCAATGCCAATTCATTTCCACTCACTATCACTCACTAGGAAATCACATTTTATGTGTTCTATTTCAGTTTTGGAAATTTCCAGTATTCCTATATTCATACTTCACATATTCCAAATTGAAATTGTTAATTGAATTTTAAACTATTACTTGCCATTTTGAGTTGTATCTTATCAGCAATGAAGGTTTGAAGACTTTATTCCAAAGGAATTATTATTATAGACTTTACTTTGAGAAGGCAGCTCTTTCTCCATCATATTTTAAGTGCCTTCCATCTGAGAAACTCATATTTTGACACTATATATGACAATACAATGCTACACAGTATTAAATATAACGAGTCATTGAACACACCATACCACGGATGAACCTAAAGACATTATGCTGAACAAAATAAGCCAATAACAGGAGGACAAATAGTATATGAGACCACTATTGTAAAAAGTGGAGGTAGGGGTTGCACACAGAAAGGACCATTATTATGATTACCATGCAAGAGAGGAAGGGACAATCACTCACTAAAGAGGAGATGGATATTAACTTGGGTGAATAAATGTACAATATATATTACGGAGTGGTGTGCAAAACATGGCCAAGGTTGGGGGTTGGGAACCACTGGAGAAGTTCACAAATGTAAAAGGAAACAAGGCAAAATACTATTAAATATATAATCCTTTGATAACAATGATAACAAACAGCAATCTACAATTTGATACATAGATAGACATGCAAGCTGAGCAGATCTGGGCTAGCCAATGGAAATACATCCCTGAGTATAGGCAGGCTTAACAGAGGCAATTACTACATATGTATTTATATGTGCTGCAATTAGTGGAGTTTAGTGGGGACAAAATTATTAAAACTTCTTATCCAGAACCAAGCACCTTGAGGTCATTAGGCTTGGGGACTGATAGTCCTGGGGAATATCTAGGTCGAATGGCGTAGCATAGTGCACAAAGTAGTGACTGGGGTCTTAAAACCTCTTCAGCAAGGCCAGCCGAGTCCTCTTCTTCAACACGCCCAAGAAGATGGGCAACTTCTACAACTTCGCCAGCCAGCAGCAGAAGCCCGAGGACACCACCATCCCCTCCACGGAGGAGCTGACCCAGCAGGTCCTCCAGTATGCCCAGCAGCTAGAGATGATTGAGTCTGAGGATGCAGGCGGGCGGAGGGCTCTGCTCCAGTAAAGGCGGATTGACAGTCCAAAAAAAGCTTGGTAGCAATCATCTGAGATGCGCTCATTGGTCTCTCCATCCTGGGCACAGAAGAATGAAGGAAATGAAAATCTTGAGGAAACAATCAGTAGGACTGATGGATATGAGAACCACTGCCTCCCCTAGTCTAAGACCAGAAGATCTTAATGGAGCCCTATTATCTCTATTAACTGCCCTAATTGGAATTGCAAATGAGGATTCTGCACGAAATAGGAGAAAAGTGTAAAACAAAATTCCAATTTATAAAAAGCCCAAACATATTCAGACTGCAGGAACTCTCTCCGCATGGCCTGAGACATCCTTAAAGTCTTGGATGGATCTGCCTCCCCTGCTCCCTTGCTCCTGAGATCACCTTTCCAACAAATAATAGACGGGCCCATAAAATGAACCCCAAAGCCTGTGAGGAATTTACTCCTTAGAACAATCAACCGTGCTGTGTCAAAAGGGCAGCATTTGCCCCCAAACAAAGTTCAAAATGTAGAAAGAGTCATAAAAAAAGGAGGTATGGATTCGTCTGTCCTAGATTCCCTGTGTTTCCAGATCCCTACTGCACCGCTGTACATCCTCTGGTCTAACCAGGCCCGCAAGGTACACCAGCGGTGGGAGTGGCGACACCGGGAGGGAAGGGGGTGTAGAAAGGGAGAACCGATCTTGGAGATCTATGTGTAACCTCCTCTCTGGGAGATGCGCAATGGGGAGGCGGGTGAGGGGAGATGCCGGGGAGTGTAAGATAGGATATAATAATTATTTATAAACTATCAAGGGACCAGGGGTGGGATCAGGGAGGGAGGGAAGGGGGAAAAAAAGGGAAACCAAGCTGATTCCAGGAACCCAAGTGGAAGGTGAGTTATGAGAATGATGAGTGCAACAAATGTATAAGGGTGCTTTGCTCAATTGATATATGTACAGATTGTGATAAGAGCCTTATGAGCCCCAATAAAAAGATTTTTTTTAAAAAGAAGGAGGTATGGAAATTGGAAACTCGGGGAGACTGTGGAAGTAGTGCTGTTACATTAAGGAGTTTCCAAGTAATGCCATCAAACATCTATATAATTTTTTATGGAAATTTAATTTGATTTTTACTCTATAAAATTCCACCCAAATCACAATAAAATTTTTTAGGGAAAAGAAGTGTTGTAGTTTAAAAGTACCAGTGACATTTTAGTAGGCTAAAATTGCATGTATTAACATATAAAATTTATGTTTAAAATATTTTTATTAGTTGGGATTATATATATATATATATATTTCCATATTCCAATCACATCAAGTAGAATTGTACAATTGCCAGCACAATCAGTTTCCAAACATTATTTTTCTACATAGATTCTGACATTATCTCCCTTTTGTTTTATCCCCCACCCCCACCACTACCACAGTACTCCATCCTCCCTGGATCCCTCATTCTACTTGCTATCCCTACAGGTTGATTTTTGATTAGGTCCGAGTGAGCCTGTTTTTATTTCTCTGTCTTCTTTCTAGCTTGAGGATAAATAAGTTTCTTCACAAACACACAAATATCTCTTTTCCCATGTTTGTTTTGTCTCCAGATTATTTAAGGCAACTCTCAATGATATTATTCAGAGTCAGATTATTGAAGGAAGTTCTCAGTAAAGTTAAATATACAGACCCTGACACACATGGAGTGTAAGGGCCAGCAGCCTCTCTGAGCTACTTTTGGCTGGCTAGGATTGCACTGGCAAAAAATGCAAAAGACATCTTGATAGTACACTTTTTTCTTCTCTTTATCGCCTTCTGCATCATGGAAGAGGGAAGTGTTATAGAGTGAGTATATAGTTCTTTCTGCTCTCAAAAATTTAGTATTCAAAAAATATTTTCCTCATCAAAGTACCCTTTTTATAGCAGGGGGAAGGGTAAGGGTGAGGTTTGGATGGTGGAGGCCACAATACTTCTGCCTCACTAGCGGCACTTTTTCCCTTTATTCATGCTACTGAGGAAGCATGGACTTATCTTTTTCTGACTTGCACTACAAAGTGTCAGAAATAACACTATTTGTTGCCTGCATGCAAACCAATCATTTATCTGGATGACCTTCAAAGGACTACTTTACTCAATTAGTCAGTATTCAGCCTCCATTAAAGAATTCCAGACACACACTTGGAATTTTCTTTTAATTCACACCCCCCCCCACCCTTTCCCTTATCCCACCTCCTCAACTTGCCCAAGAAAGAACTGGCTGCCAATCCTTCCACTTCAACTTCCTTCACCTCCTTTTGGCTATTATTCTGTGCTCAAGTTACCATCAGTGCTGTGTCTCAAACCCAAGGACTCATATTTGCCTAAAATAAATAAAAAGCAGAAGGAACAGACAAGCAGCTTGTTTTTGCCGCCTTTTCTGAGAGCATGAGGTAATGCTGAGCTATTCAGCACTTTCTACAACTGACAGACATTTGGAGAATCTCAGTGGTGAGAGATGAGGAATGTCCCGGCTAGGGCTGGCAGCACGAGCCCACACTAGCACACAAGAACCCTTTTAAAGACACAGTGGAAAGAATGTGTAATGCTTCTCTTCAAAGTGGGATTGAACTACCCATTGATAAACTACCTAGACATTTTGTGCTCCTTCGAGCTAACATGTGTCCTTTCTTTTCATGAATCCCTTACACAATTCTACACTACTATGAACAGGATCAATTCTATTAAATTTTAACTTATTCTATGGGCATTTCACATTTTCTAGCCAGATTAGAGAGGGAAAGAGAGAGGGTGAGCATTAAAGCAGATTGGTGGAGTTCATTAAAATAAAATATGAAAGTGCTTCAAAAATTAGTGGACAAGGGAATTAAACGATAATGGGAAGTTTTCATGAATTCTTGGAAGCCTCCTGTCAGTGTTTTGTTATAAAAATGACTGGTAAGTACGCTTAATTTATCATTTTAGACACCTCCTCAACAACGTAGCAGGGGACATAATTACTATTAAAATTCAGTTAGTGACCTTTTGCTAACAAAGGCCTGAGAGAAAATTAGGGAAATGATACCATTTACAATAAAAGCTCATTGCCATTGGTTCCAACTATGGTTCTAAGTCATAGCTACCATATACAATGGGGGTTAATTGCCAGAGGGGCGGGTGTTCCTGAATAAATTGTTCATTTAATTGATACTCACACCTTTATCTTACATGTGGCTAGTGGTTTTGACTATTGAACTTGCAGTTAGAAACTCAAAGCAGGACTCACTATGTCATTAGGATCTCTTAGCATTTATAATGAACCTCCAAAAGATAAAAGTTGAGGAATAAATATAATCAGAGAAAGCAATTATCTGGACAAAGAAAACTACAAAACACTATTATAAGAAACCAAAAGCTCATAAATGGAAGAACCCAGGCTCACAGACAAACATGAAATGGACTGGTATTTGCCATTTTGAATCAGTTATGTGGTTTACTCTTCCAGGAACAACAATTCAAGAGGACTGGTATCACATTCATCATCAAAGAGAGATTTCAAGATCTATCCTGAAGTATAATGAGCTGTGTGATAGGATTATATTAGTAAACAAGGAAACCAAATCAATACAACTACTATTCAAATTTATGCATCAACTACTAAATCTAGTGATGAAGAAAATGAAGAATTTACCATTGTCTTAAGCCTGAAGTTGGATAAACATGCAACCAAGATGCACTGATAATTATTGCTTATTGGAATATGCAGTATGGAAACAAAGAGGAAGAAACTTAGTAATAGAATCAAAGCTGGAAATAACATGGTAGATTTTTTGCAAGACTAAAGAATTCTTTGTCACATCTACCTTATTTTATCAACAACACAAATGGAGACTATGCATGTGCACTTCTCCAGGTGGAATTCACAGAAATCAAATTGCCAACGTCTGTGGGAAGACATGATGAAGAAGCTCAATATCAACAGCGACTGTGGAACAGACTGTCAATTGCTCTGTAGGTTTAGGCTGACACTGAAGAAATTTAAACAACTCCAGGAAAGTCAAAATGTAACCTTGTGTACAGATGTGCATCTGAATTTCAAGAAAATCTCTAGAACAGATTCCACACATTAAGGACTAATGAGAGAAGACCTGACATTAAAAATATCATATGTGAAGAAAGCAAAAGATCATTAAAAAGACATCAGGGGCTCAAGTGGAAAGAGAATGCCTTGAAAATGATGACGGCAACATATGTGCAAATGTGCTGACACGCTGGATGGATGTAAGGATTGTGATAAGAGATGTAAGAGCCCCAATAAAAGTATTTAAATAAAAAGACAGGAATGAAAGAAAACATCCAAGTGGTTGTCAGAAGAGATTATGAAATGCGCTGTTCATTGAAAGCAGCTAAGGCAAATGGAAGAAATGATGAAGTCCAAGAGATGAACGTGAAACTTCAAAGGGCAGTTCAAGACAAAGTATTATAATGAAATGTGCAGAGAACTTTAGTTAGAAAACCAAAAAGAAACAACACAAGCAGCAAACCATATACTGAAAGAACTGAAAAAGAATTCAAACCTTGAGTTACAATATTGAAAGATTCTATGGGGAAAATATTGAACAATGTAGGCAGCATCAAAAAAAGATGGAAAAAATACACTGAGTCACTGTACCAAAAAGAACTAGTCCACATTGAACCGTTTCCAGAGTTAGCATATGACCAAGGACCAGTGTTATTGATGGAAGAATGCCAAGCCACACTGAAGGTGTTATCCCAAAACAAGGCTCTAGGAATCATGAAATACAAATGGAAACGTTTCAACAAGCTGATAAAACACTGGAAGCACTCACTTCTCTATGCCAAGAAATTTGGAAGACAGCTACTTGGCCAATTTACTGAAAGATATCCATATTTGTACCCATTCCTAAGAAACGTGACCCAAAATAATGTCCTAAATGTAGAACAGCATCGTTGATATCTGTAGGTAGAGGTGAAGACCATCCTGTCAATCAGGTGATAGCCTGGTGATGTCTCCTTAGGGGTGTGTCCTCGGATTGCAGCCTTCATTATGGATCACAGCTCAATGTAAAGAAAACACAAATTGTCACAACAGGGCCAATGGTAACATCATGATAAATGGAGAAAAAACTGAAGTTGTGAAGGATTTTGTCTTTCTTGGATCCACATTGTGAGGATGGTGCAAGAAGCTGCCAGAATTTAAGCTGGGTTCAGAGGAAGACAGAAACTGAGGCATCTCTTTGCTGATGTCAAATGGATCTTGTCTGAAAGCAGAGAATACCAGAAAGATGTTTACTTGTGTTTTACTGACTTTACAAAAGCATTTGAGTGTAGGGATTATAACAAATTATGGATAGCCTGGAGAAGACTAAGGATTACAGAACACTTCATTGTGCCTTTGTGGACCCTGAATGTAGACCAAGAAGCAGTCTTTTCAACACAACCAGAGAATACAACATGGCTAACATTAAGCAAAGTATGAGTCAGGACTCTATCTTTTTAATATGTATGCTAAGCATATAAGCCCAGAAACTTTACTATATGAAGAAGTATGCAAAAGGATTGAGGAAAGTTTATTAACAACTTACGATACTAAGGTGACACAACCTCGCCGGCTGAAAGTGAGAAAGACTAGACATATTTGCTGATGAAAGCAAAGAAAACCAAAATTCTCATAACTGGATCATGCCTAAACATTATGACTAAAAAATAAAAGACATCACTATGAGGACAGGGTGTATCTTACCCAGACTCTGGGATTTTCATCCACTCTCTGAGGCATGTGAAAGCAGAACGATGAATAAAGAAGACCACAGCAGGATGGGTGCATTTGAATTTTTGGAGTGGTGAAAAATATTGAAAGTGTGCTGGACTATCATAAAAACAAACAGATCTGCATTGGAAGAAGTACAGCCAGAACCTTTGTTACATGCCAAAGACCAGATTTCATCTCATGTACTTTGCATATATATCATGAGTGACCAGTACCAGGAGAGACATCATGTTCAGTAAAATAGAGTCTGAGATAAACAGGAATTGTCTCACGGAGATGGATTGATATAGTGGCTACAGCAATGGGCTCAAACTGAACATGTGAACCTGGCAAAGGACAATGCAGTATTGTTGTTGCTGTTTTTCTGTTGTATTTTGGATTATAAACTGGCCCTATCTTGATGTTACAACAGAACTGAATGTTAACTAATATTACATATTATACTAGAGAGTCAAATTTTTGAAATATAATTAAACAATAATTTGAAGAGGAAATGTATTGTCTTAAATAATTGTATTTGGGAAGAAGAAAGGCTAAATATCCCCCCCCCAACAATTGCATTGGCACATAATTTGCATATCATGCAATTCAATTGTTCAGTCATATCAAGGAGGATTATATAATAATTACCACATCGATTTTAGAGCATCCCCCACTCCAAGCTTAAATCACCTTTAAAATGAGTTGTGCAACCACAATCCCTTCTGGTGCTCCCTCCCCCTCCCACCTTTATTATTTACTCCCCAAATCCCCACCCCCTCCCTATCACTCAACCCCACTCATGCATTTATTTATCAGCTATTATCATTATGCATCCACTCTCCCTGTGCTTCACAGCCCGGAAACCCAACAGAAAACAATAAAACACAAAATTGTCATAATTGTGGTAAGGATAAAATCATAATAGTGTAAAGACAAAAATACAAGTAATGCATAAGACAGAAAAGACCCCCATATTAATGAGCAGCGTGCTAAAAATTAAAATATGCGAACAAATAACAGTATGCACAGGATAATAAAGTCTAGATGGTACCTGGTTACCATGAAAAACTGCTCTGAAAATGACCACATTAGAAGGTGTGAGAAAGAGAGAAAATGTGGAACAGAACTCAAAATCCTAAAATAGACCGGGCTAGTGACCAGCTTGATAGTAGTGGAAACCCTTAAGACTATAGTTCCTAGTGGTCCTTCAGTCTCGACCTAAGCATAACCTCATGATAATATAATCAGCCATGGGTCAAAAGGGTCAGTCTTTATCCAAGGACACGGAACTGAGGATGAGGAAAGAAGGAAAATGGGAATGGGAAATCCAGGGAACTAGTTGGGAAAGTGATAGCACATTGAAGGCATTGCAATGGATGAGCTGGAACAAATGAATATGGCCTGGTGAATTTGTAAGCGATTATTCTGAATCCCATCACCTAGTTCATAATAAAAACTTTTCAAAAAGCATAAGACATAAACATTGGGAAATAGCAATAAAATAAATCTATGGTTAAGTATGTAAATAAGTCTAATGTAATTTCTTGAATAAAATTAACACGATACTTTATTGAATATCAATTTTTAAAAAGGAACAGATTTGGTAGATCATCTGTAGCACAAATATACTTAACTTTAAGAACAGAATGTACACAAAAGCATACTAAATTAACATGCTAATTATGCATCTATTTTGTGGATGAACTAAAAAAGCAGTCTCTTGAATCAACAAGATGAATCAATGAGGTCAATGAGCTTATTTGTTTTTTATAAAGAAACTAGAAATACACAGGAAAAGAACAGAAAATACCTCTTAGTTTGCTTCAAACAGTTTTGCCCCGTTCATTCATGGGCAGAAAGGCAACATAAGAACAGACCAGAAATTTTATAGTATGTGTGAACTGAAATGAGATCCAGAATAGGAAAATATACAGGTCATATCTCTAGAAGAAACTTACTCTTTCTTATAAAATAAGGTCCGTGGGAGTGTTGCATGTGGTTGTGGTTGTTTGGTATCTTTGAGTCTGTTCTGACTCAGTGATACTATGTACAACAGAATGATACACTTCCTAGTCTTAGGCGATATTCACAACTGCTCTTACATTGGAACCCATTGATGTGCCATTATGTCACTCCATCTTGTCGAAGGTCTTCCTCATTTTTGCGGTCCTACTGCTTGAGCACGATGTCTTCTCCAAGCACTGGTCTCTCCTGAAATGTCCAAAGTACATAAGAGAGAGTCTTACCATCCTTGTCTCTAATGAGCATTCTGGCTGTACTTTGTCTAAGACAGATTTGGCAGTTCTTTTGGCAGTCCATGGTACTCAAATATTCTTCATGAACACGATATTTCAAATGCACCAATTCTTCTTCAATCTTCCTTATTCAATGCCAAACTTTAACATCCAGATGATAAAATTTGAAAATATCATGACTTGGGTCCTCAAATTAATATCCTTGCTTTTCTACACTTGAAAGAGGTCTTGTACAGCAGATTTACCTAATGCAATATGTCTTTTGATCTTTAGATTTCTATTTCTATGAACATTGATTGTGTACCCAAGCCAGACAAAATCGTTGATAACTCCAATCTCTTCTCTGATTAGTATGATGTTACCTTTTGGTCCAAATGTGAGGATTTGTGTATCATCTATTTTACAGATACCCCTTCAATCAGTAAACAGGACAAAAACAAAATGGAATCATTATGGTGAGAGAGTCCATCAGCCTGATATCAAAGAATTCATATTCACATAACTAAATTATAAAGCATGGAAAATGAGAAAGGGCCTGTGATCAAAAGTGGAGACTGGACCAGAGGCAGAATTGAAGACAGTTCTTTTGTGAAGTGAAACTCAAGAGAAGCTCCTAGAGGCAGACACTACGATTAAATAGGTACATCATTGCAAATTAGAAGTTTACAAAATTGGTTCAGGTTCTACCAAAGTAGCCTTGGTATAACTCATGACCGTGTGACCTTTGTACTACAAAATCCATCAAAGGAATGCCCAGCCAAGTTCCTGACTGCTCCTCCCTGGTCTGCTCAGGGGAAACACAGCAAACACACTCTGTCTGAGGGTAAAACATTTTGCATTATCAGCCAGTGGTCCGAAACAACTCACTGGAGCTAACTTCATTGTGGAGAATAAAAAGAGATTAAGGTGTCCCACTGTAACACCCGGGTTCCAGTAAACTTAGTGCGCATAATTAAAGCTCTAATATAAAATTAAATTGACGACACTTGATGCTACCTTTCTAGTTATTTGAGACAGGCATGGTAATATACCAAAACTTTAATTTTAAAAACTTCAATAGGAATATATGTGCAAATAAAATGTTCTACATTGTATTCAAATATCACAATACTGGAATTAATGTCCTCATAGATGTCTTGTTCATAAAATATTTTTGTTCATACAAATTTCATGACATGGAAGTCATTTAACTCCTTCTATTTAGGCACCCTCATAATCTTGATCGTGGGAAAGAAGCATTTTCTCTACTAAAACCTCCCTGTGCTCTCCATTGTAACCATAGTCATAATGTAGTGGGTCAGAGTAACTGAGCACAATCTTCCCCTGAATCTATTCATATCACAAAAATTCCTCCTTTTTTCTTCCTTCGAAGTCTTCTCTTTGTGAATTCTAATCATCATTCTAAAAGCCCCTCTCATTTGTGCGCTGCCCCCAGGGCTTGGAGCCACTCCAGAAACAATGAAATCATGAAGGGATCGCTACCCCCATCTCAGTTTAAGAATCATAGTCACTGACACTCCTCCCAGACCCTCCCTTGGCTCTTTTTTCCACCCTATGCAAATTTAGCTCAAAGACAAAAATCATCACTCACAATAGGTCATCACCAACCTTTCCTTTCCTCCACCTTACCCTCTGCATTTCACCACTGTTCCCTCCTCCCCAACCTTTCTCCGTGCTGAGAGGCTTGTGAGAGATTAAACTAATCCACCAAGAAGCTCACTAAGCAGTTCTGAGCAAAGTCCAAAATTCCTGTGAAGCAGTGGAGCTGGGGAGAAAATTAATGTAACAATCACCACATTATAGCAATAGCTTATCCAGGAAAATTCTTTCCTTTCACATAATTCCATGCAACATCAGGAGAAAGCAGGAAGCATGTAGTGTGTGTGGTAAAGGGACTATAAAGACAATTAGTTTTTCTTATTAAATATAAACAACTAAGTGTATTGGCAGCACTACACTTTTCTTTTAACTAATTTAATCTACCCTTTCTTCACAAAACAGGAATGGCTTATAAATAGCCAACCTTTAAGTGGTTTGGGATTGGCTCATTTGCTAATGAATACTTAAGAGTAGAATTAGAAGACTGGGCAGGAGTGAGGCCATTTCTGGGAGTTCTGTCTGCAGCATATTGATGCTTCTATCTAGCTGCATTTCTGAGAAACGAGGAAAGTGGCATATCGCTCTGACTTTGGAAGAATATAGTGCTCTTCTGTCTTTTATGATTCTCTTACCTTGACTTACTTGCCAAATGTCTACAGACAACAAGACTCAAAATCCAATCTAATACGCAACATTCAAATCAGTTTAGTGAATTGCTTTAGATTTTCAAACTTTAGGACTCTCCCTCCCTACTCACCACCATGGAATAAATCTTTCAATCTCAAAAGCTGAGGTAGGCTGGAATAATCATTGCCAATGACCTTGTGGGGAGTAAAACATTTCTTTTCAGATCTGGGTGAATGCAAGTAGCAATGCTAAAAGAGAAAAAATGTGGGAGAGGGTTCAGAGTAAAGTCTAGTCTTGAGGGTAAAACCAATGGTTTTTGTTCTTGGCATTCATTATGCCAAAGCATTCCATGTCAAATGGAAAAGAATTTTAAAAATAAATAAAAACAGATCCAAAGGCATAACAGCCCTAAAGATTGCTGAAATGCTCAAGACACAATGAGGCTAAAACCAGTCGAAAGAAGTATAATGTCCCCTTCCAGAGCAGGTAAAGGAAGAAGCTAAACAAGGTACTGTTAGCTCAGTCTTTAAGAAAAGATGCTTCTAGTTGGCAAAAAAAGTCCAAAGTGAATTTTGTTCCAAAGGCATTTAAACCAGTTATGCAGCTTCCCAAGCCGGCACTAGATCTTTCCAAATGCCCTCGTGGTTTCCTGAGAAACCTTAGAAAGTAAAGTTTCCTTTAATTTCCTTTTCTCTTTTACATTTTACATATGTATACAAACACACATATTATTTTAAAAACTTCATGGAAAATCCCACTATATTTCACTGTATATACTTGAGTATAAGCTGACCTGAATATCAACCAAGGCACCTAATTTTACCACAAAAATGGCATTTTAAAATGTGCTGAAAAACTCGGCTTCCACACAAGTCTATACAGTAATTCTATTCTTCCACAAACCTTTTGAAGCCCCCTAGTATTTCTTTTTAATCAAGGAACTTTAAAGTAAGTCAACCACTTTTAATCCTTGATGTCTTCCCCATTTATATGCTCACTGATTGCTATGGAGTCCACCCACCCAGACTCCCAGCAATCCTATAGGACAGGGTAGAACTACCCTGTGGGTTTCCAAGACTGTAACTCTTTGTAGGAGTAGAAAGCCCCACCTTTCTCCTGTGAAATGACTAGTTTTTTTTTTTTAACTGCTTACCTTGCACCTAGCTGCCAAATGGGTAACCAGTAAGGCAAGTCACCACGGCTCCTTACCTACTTATAAAGACCAATATTTAAAATTACACAATCTCGATAAATATTTACTGGTTACCAATTCCTGGTACAGTAAATCACTAGGTTTGAGACAAGGTCCTTGAACCATGATGGTACAGCTAGGCAAATATCTGTGTTATTTTATATTTCTCTAAATTTAACTATAGCTCTCTAAATCTCTGCTTTGAATGAATCCTTTACTGGGTTTCGTGACCTTAGCAGAATTTACCAAATGAGCATTTATCAGAACTTACCAAACGAGGACTCAAATTTAAGTCCTTTCATCTGATTGATCTTTTTGATATAAAGATATAGTAGAGCTTAAATTTGGAGCATCTTGGTTTGCAAGGACTATGGACGGCAGTGGTAAGTCAAAATCCCTTTGCAGAGTCCCTACATAGATAAGTTTCCATTGAATTTTCTGATCATTAACCAAAAATTTAGATAATCTTGCCCTCAAGCAGAGTGTGTTGGAAAGTACATTATATCCACACATCTCCTGCCAGCCCAGGAAAGGCAGTTTCCCGTAGGGCCTAGCTGCGTGCGTCCTTGAGGCCCTCATAATGAGGACAGTACAGGGGGTTGCCTAGGCATGAGTTAAGCCCTACCCATCTTCCCCGACTGCCTTGCTTGGAAGGAATGGACCAATCTTGCCACATAATGCATGTGTCCCAATCATAGTCCTGTTCCTGCTTCTGTTGCCCCACCTATAACTACAAACCGGTTAGATTAGATTATCTAGAGACACAAATCCAGTGATACTCATACACATACAAGAAGGAATTTTATATCAAGAAGGTATCCCATGCAAGTTCAACTCAAGTCTATAAGTTAGATGCTAGTCCATAAATCCCTCTTAGGACCCATATAGCTGCTGGCTGAGGACACAGAAAGGTAAAGTGGAATGATCACAGGCTGGTGGCGTCCTGTGAATATGAGGTCGGTGGAAACAAGGCAGGGTGAGTTCTCAGGGTTGGGCAGCCCACACAGGGCTGACTGTCCCTGAAGGCACGCAGAGGCAAAGGGGCAAAGAGAGAGAAGTCCCAGTGTCTCTCATTTTCATACAAAAGGGTGTATGACATCAAGAAGGCGTCATCAGGCTGTGACCCAATTGATAGCTTGGGCCCTACCCCTACCCTACCCAGGAATGTCCAGTTGACATATCCCCTTACACCATAGTGACATATTTATCTGCCACATATCATGACATTTTGACAATACCGTTGTTACATGGCTTTAAAAAGTGTCCTTGTCTGTTCATCCTTGTACCCTAATCTGACTTCATGCTGATGGCCTCCCTCATCTGAATGATGTGCCTGTCTTTGTGCAGTCTCTGTCCCTTTTGTTGTTGCTGTCATTAGGTGCCATGAGTCTGTTCTGAATCATGGGGACACTATCTATGAACAGCAGACCGAAACACTGCCTCGTGTGCGCCATCCTCTACGTGTCAGGTTTTCCGGATCTGACAATGGTTTGAGTCTCTCCATACAGTTTCCAGTGACTCATTCCTCAGAAGCGAGCAGCCGATTCCTTCCCCACAGTTCTTAGTCTGTTCTTTTTAAGACTTAGCAAATATTCTCCTTCAGTTGGACTTGAGATGGGGGTCTCATTTACATCCTAAAAAGAAGAGTAAACCCTAATTCAGCTGCCACTTCACTCCTCAAAGATGGTAGCAGCAGGAAGCATAATTTCAAGGTGGAATAAAACAATATATAATTTTAAAACAAACAATAATAAAATCATATCCGTACCTAACAGGATAAAACTAAAATGCATACAATTCAATATGTGCCACCATCATTTAACCATAACATTCTGTAAGTCGACAAAACAAAAATATCCTATGTCTAAAAATTTCAGTTAAGTAACACCTGCAAGTGTAAAAAATAAAATGTCATTTAAAATATTACGGTGTGCCTGGCCCAAACATGGTCTTGTCACTGTCATCTGTGTGTATATACACAGAGAACATTACAATAATTTTAAAAATTCCTTCGTAAAGAGTATAAGAAATATCCTTTGCACTGAACACTTTATGCAAGATTATATTATCTTTGAAACTATTGCAGACATCTCATATCTAAGAAGGTTTGAGACATCAAAGATAGAAAGAGCACGGACCCTTGATGATATGGCTGATTTGTTTTTAAACACCCCATCATTGCAACTCATATTATATGAAGTAGCAAATAACCCTCTGTTTAGCCCACTTTGGGTTTAGTGTTCTGTGCTAGGCAGGGTTCTCTAGAGAAACAAAATCAGAATACTTTCTATATCTATATCTACATTTATCTGTATCTATATCAATACCTATACCTATATCTATCTATATCTATATCTATCTATCTACATACATACATATATATATAGGTTAGCAACCCCTTTGAGGGTTGAATGACCCTTTCACAGATGTCACCCAATTCATAACAGTAGCAAAATTACATTTAGCTATAATGAAAATAATCACAGTACCAAGGAAAATAATTTTATGGTTGGGGAATCACAACAACATGAGGAACTGTCTTAAAGGGTTGCAGCATTAGGAACGTTGAGAACCGCTGATACAGCAAGAAGAAATATAACAGCTAATTAGTCCACACAGCAGTACAGAGGGCTCAGTTTAACCCACTTTCACAGAACAGTTAATATACTGAAGGTCCTTCACTCTTGACAGCTGCTGGTTTAAAGTCAAGGAAGCAGACAACAGAATCTGCCCTCAGAAAGGAACAGCAGAGTCTGCCTGCAGGCACCAGACATGGCAGGGTGGGGCAACAAGAGGAGGAAGATGAGAAATTGAGGTGTAGCAGAGGCCACTAACATTGGAGGGAAGCGGGGTGGGTCCCGATGGAGCCACAAGTTCAAGCAATGCACAGCAATGCAACACAATCCAGCCATTGACTTGGCCCACAGGCAATGGACTAACTCAGGTGGCAGCATGCCAGTCCAAACACCAGGGAGAAAGAGAGGAAGAAGCCAGCCTCAGAGAGCCATTTATCTAGGTCACCCTCTGTGGTAGATACACAACTTCATGTCAACTTGATAAATAAAAGTAATTTGAAGGTCTAGTCTCTCAATCAGGTCACAGCCTAATGTCTACTTATGGGCATGGCCTTCTCATGAGGATTCTGGGAACTATCTCTAGATTCTGTCATCAGAAGAGATGAGCCACTCTCCCTCTCAGTCTGTCTGTGGCACCTTCCTGTTGACAAGCCACATGGAGCCATGCTGATGGCAGCTAGAACCCTGTAGCGCATCCACTGCTATTGGATCCACAGCGCTTTCCACCCATTGGTCTGTGATCTTCCTGCATTCAGCATCATTGCATGTCCTGTGTGTGTCTGAAGAATTCATGGGCTAATTTTGGACTTAATGGGCTAATATAGAACTTATAGACTTGATCTGGATTGGGCTGATATGTTTTCTTAATGTACAATTACTCTTTGATATAAAGCTGTCTCCTACACACATGAGTGTCTCTGAATTTGTTTCTCAAGTCTTCTCGGACTAACACACACTCCAATCAAGCTGCAAACTGATCAAACTCTGCCTACATGTTCCTACAGGAGCCTAGTTGACACAATAAACCTAAATATCACATGTTCTGTTACTTGCATTAGATTGTTTTAACTGATACTCATATTTAGGTCAGCAGAAAATAATTGAGTACATCGTAGTGTAGGAGACAATCCTGTGGCATCATATATTTTCATATTATATGTTTTTATGTGGAACTCTAGTGGTGTAGTGGTTACATGTTAGGCTGCTAACCACAAAGTCAGCAGTTCGAAATCTTTGCCTGTTCCTTGACAGAAAAAGCAGGGCTGTCTATTCCTATAAAGAGTTACAGTCTCAGAAACCCACAGAGGGTGTTCTACCCTGTCCAATAGGGTTGCTATGAGTCAGAATTGACTTGATAACAGTAAGTATATTGTTATGAAACAAGCCAGATTCCATGTGTGGTATGCTGAATTATTTAATATGGTTCTTCAAGCCATAGTCTTTATAATCCCCATCAAATGATATTTTTCTGATGAATCTGGGCAAGAGAAGGTGGAAGAAGATGCTGATAGATATGATTAAGAGAATAATTTGGTTCCCTCCATATATCTTTGCATTTTAAATTTTACTATTCCCAGAAATATACATATATAGTTCTTATATATATTTCATATATATAATATTCCCTTAATTTAATATATATAATATTCCTTTAAAAGTTTAAAGTCAAGCAGACTTACCTAGACACTTCTTTAGCTTAGTTCAAAAGGTGAAATTGTATGACCGGATCAATGCCAGGCCGGCTTCTAGCAGCAAGTGACCTTGATTCTGCCCCACCCATGTGGAGCTGACCAGAGATGGCTGAAACAACTAGGAGAAAGTGTCCTTGAATCTCCCACACATACCTGCGGAGCTGAGCAGTGCTGGCTATGTAAACTGTCAGTAGTTTTGCAAGTTTTTTTTCTTTTACTCATGGCCCGTTTTGTGCACGGCCCATTTGGCTCAGTGCCCGCTTTGTTCTCGGCCCACCACTCTGCACCTGACACCGGCAGGGCCCATTTGGCTCAGTGCCCGCTTTGTTCTTGTTCACCGCTCTGCACCAGGCACGAATACACCCAGAACCAGGAAGACACCTTACATTCCAGAAACTCAGACATACCTGTCCATATATAAGCATCACCCCTGCAGCCTGCAGTACAACTCCTCCGGCCTAGACACTGTGGACTGTGGGACTACACCCAGGCTGGGTTTTTCTCCCCAATAAAGCCTTTTGGCTCTAATTCAACTGATTTGGTCTCTAGCGCCTTTCGACTACCTTACAGAAATAACTAATATACACATTAAAAAAGGAAAATTTTCATTTATGAAAAGTTAATGGTTGGTTAGAATATATTTTATTTTTGAAGGAAGTAATAAAATAAATTATACTTTTAAGTATAAATAAATATATGTCTTGTGTGGCATTTTATACATAAAGTTTTTATACAATCTTGATCATAAGTACTTTATAGACCTTCAAATTACTTTTACTCATAACATTTATACACCATACATTATAGATTTAATTTTTGAATTTTCAGTATAATGTACTGGACATAGACTAATTCTGTGCCAGGTAGTTCAACTCAGTTAAATTTAATATGGGGGTAAGTAAAAAAGTTTAGTTACAAAATGTTCAGGGTCCTTACACAATCATAGAGATCTTTATTAAGCAAAAGTATCAAAATATGAAGCTACTATCACTTTAATTACCCTCCATTAAGATCTATACATTTATGGATGGAGTATTTCCATCTCTCTCATCCTTCTCTAAGGACCCCTGGTGGTATAGTGGTTAAATATTGGACTCCCAGCCACACGGTGGGAGAAACATGGTATTTTCTACTCCTGTAAATAGCTACAGCCTCAGGAATTCCCAGGGGCAGTTCTGCACTGCACTGGAGGGTGTCAATGAGTCAGCATCAACTTGATGCAGTGTGATAGGCTGCCGTTTGTTGTTTTAGTGTGTTTTTGTTCTTGAGCTTTACTCCAAAGAATTCTACAGTCTTTGATTTACCATCCTATCAAAAGACAGTTTGAGCATTCTCAAGAGACTAAAATTATGATCCTTTTAAATGTTTATTTAGTTTAGGGAACACAAATAAATCTGAAAAGGCATGATCAGGGAAGTAGGGTAGATGGGTAAAGTTTTCTAATGAAAATGTTGGAGGACAATCCCTTCCAACACTCTGAGAAGGAGCAGACGAATTGTTGTGGTGGACAATAATGTTTTGTGAAAATTTCTAGACCTTTTGTTCATCAACACATTTTCTTTAAAAATTATTTGTAATAAACCTACGTAATCACCCCGTGTCCCTCAAGAAAATCTATCAGGACTTTCTTCTTGGGAGTCCAAGCAAAAACTAACAAAACCTTCTGAGCTGACTTGACTGCTTTGAATTTAACTGATGCACCGGGTCCCCAGGGAAGCCACTGTCCTGATAAGATTTCTATAGTGGGTATATCACTGATTGCAGAGGTGTTCTTAAACATGTATTCTTAAACATTGGACGATCCTTGAACTAACTACAAGTTTTTCATTCTTGTTGCGTTTTGTTTCATTCTTTGTCAGTGGTTTGTTGTTGTTTTGTTGTATATTGTTCCTTGTTTTTGCTCTGTTTGTTTTTGTTCATGTTATTATCTCCGCAGGTCTGTCTAAATAAGATAGGCTGGATGAACAATCTGGTGGAGAAAACAAAGGGACCGACAGTTCCGGGGGGACATGGGAGAGGAGGAGGTTGGGGGAAAGGAAGTGATTTTAACAAACCCAAGGAAAAGGGAACAACAAGTGATCCGAATTGGTGATGAGGTGAGTGTGGGAGGCCTGGTAGTGCATGATCAAGGGTAATGTAATGAAGAGGTACTGCTGAAACCCAGGTGGGGATGGAGCATGATAGTGGGACAGGAGGAAAGTCAAGGGAAATAGAGGAAAGAGCTGGGAGGCAAAGGGCATTTATAGAGGTCTAGATAAAGACATGTACATATGCAAATATATTTATATATGAGGATGGGGAAATAGATATATGTGCCTATTTTTATAGATTTAGTATTAAGGTAGCAGAAGGACATTAGGCCTCCACTCAAGTACCCCCTCAATGCAAGAATATTTTCTTCTATTAAATTGGCATTCTATGGTGCTCACCCTTCCGACACAACCGCTGAAGACAAAGCAGGTGAATAAGCAAATGTGGCGAAGAAAGGTGATGGTGCCCGGCTATCAATAGGTATAGCATCTGGGGCCTGAAAGGCTTAAAGGTAAACAAGCGGCCATCTAGCTCAGAAGTAGCAAAGCCCACATGGAAGAACCACACCAGCCTGTGTGATCACGAGGAGTCGAAGGGATCAGGTATCAGGCATCATCAGAACAAAAAAAAAAACAAAAAACCTTACCATAGTGAATGAAGTGGGGAGTGCACAGTGGAGACCCAAAGCCCATTTGTCGGCCACTGGAGATCCCCTTGCAGAGGGGTCTAGGGGTGGAGATGAGCCAGTCAAGGTATGATGTAGCGCCGATGTAAAATACAACTTTCCTCTAGTTCCTAAATGCTTCCTCCCCCCACTATCATGATCCGAATTCTACCTTGCAAGTCTGGATAGACAAGAGGATGTACGCTGGTACAGATAGGAACTGGAAACACAGGGAATCCAGGACGGATGATACCTTCAGGACCAGGGGTGTGAGTGGCAATACTGGGAGGGTAGAGGGAGAGTGGGTTGGAAAGAGGGAACCGATTACAAGGATTTACATGTGACCTCCTCCCTGGGGGATGGAAAACAGAAAAGTGGGTGAAGGGAGACATCAGACAGGGCAGCGGGGAGGGAGGGGGTAAATGAGGACCTGATTCCAAGGGCTTAAGTGGAGAGCAAATGTTTTGAGAATGATGAGGGCAATGAATGTACAGTTGTGCTTTACACAATTGATGTATGTATGGATTGTGATAAGAGTTATATGAGGCTCTAATAAAATGATTAAAACAAAAACAAAAAAAGACATGTTTTATTTGGAATACACTTATGCACATATTAACTAGAACCCTAGTGCAAATGTTTATGACTAATTCTTATATGTGCTGTCTATTCTGTGCGAGGTGCACACTTGACCCATAGACAAATTTGAGGTAGAGGTGATCCTCAGTTCTCACTAAATTTACATGAAGCTTAGCAGAATATAATGCACACAGTTCTAATGGCCTCATAAATTTTTTTCTATTTGGATGAACACCATTAGTCTAAGGAGACCTGACATAGTGGACTACAAATTAAGCTGCTAACCACAAGGTCAGCAATTCAAATTCATAATTCTTGGGATAACAATGAGGCTATCTACTTCTGTAGAGCCTTGAAGTCTTTGAAATCCCAAAGAGGCAGTTCAAGTCTCTATCAGTCAGACTTAGTTTAAAAGCAGAGAGTTTTTAAGTTTATCATCACTGTTTTATTCTTCACAATTTCAGTAAGAATGTGGAAAAATTACTATCTTACTGTGTTGGACAGGGTTCTCTAGAGAGACAAGCCAGATTGCTAGTAATTATATATAAATATATTTATAAAGATAGATATATAATACAAGAAATGAACCATCAAATTACATACAGATAGATAATACAAGAAATATACAGTTAAATTATAAAGCAGTGAGACACTAGCAGTCCTTTAAGGCTTGAGAGCTGCCAGTTGCCAGTCCCTTTCTGTAGAGAGAGCTGGGCTATATATACCCAGGCAGCAAACAGCAAGGCTAGTCACCAACTGTAGGTCCCCACCTCCAGAGACGAACATTCCAATCCTGTGGGATTAAAGGGACCTCAATTTACAGCGACACAGTTCACAGGCTAGGCATCCCACAGGTAGTGTACCCCTTTAAACTGAGGCACAGAACAAGCAAGGCAAGGCTCACCAAGCCATTTATCCCTCTGCCCTTCAATTAATCCTACTTGTGTTTATTGGCCAGGCTGGCACAATAAACTATCGCACTTACTCATATAGGAATTAATATACTTTAGAACTTTGAAGTGTAGTGAGTAGTCCTAACCAATGGCATTAAGAAATTCATGTTGAAATGAAAGACAAAGGCTCTGTTATGGTACCAGGGATCTCTAATATATCCACATTTGAATCCCTCTCAGATATTCTGATTATTATCTCCAAACTCCTCAAAAATCATTTTCAACTACCATTTTACTATTAAAAGTTCTTAGCTATACTTAAAAAAAAAAGAGTTCTTAGCTATAAAGAGCCTGTTTTGCCATAGGACATAATATCTTGAAATCTTAGATGTATCCCAGCAACCAGTGACTTGCTGACAAATGTTTAACAACCAGACCTGTGATGATGGGCACAGCCTCTATTTGTAATTCAAAATTCCTTGGTGAAACTTCTCCCCAGTGCCAACATCAAGCTGCCAAAGTGAAGATAGTGAATGTCGATTTTGAAAGCAATACAATAGCTGTGAATGCTTTCAGAAGCACCAATAGTAATAAAGTTTTGTTTTGGCTGTCATGAATTCCCTCCCCCACATTTTCTTCAACTTTATCCTGAACTTAGAAATGAGCAATTGATGATCTATTACATAGTCCTGCTTGATTTTAGCTGCTATTGGTCTCTTCCCACAGATGTAGTCAATTCGATTTTTGTGTATTCCATATGAGGATATTCATGTGAAGAAGCCTTTTGTGTTGTTGAATAAGGGTATTTGATATAAACAAGTCCTTGGTTTTACAAAATTGTGTCATGTCTTCTCCAGCTTCATTTCTAACACTGAGACCATAGTTTCCAACTCCTGTTCCTTCCTCTTTGTTTCCAACTTTTGCATTCTTTTTTTTTAATCCTTTTTTGGGGGCTCATACAACACTTATAACAATTCATACATACATTCATTGTGTCAAGCACATTTGTACATTTGTTGCCATCATCATTCTCAAAACATTAGCTTTCTACTTGAGCCCTTGGTGTCAGCTCATCATTTTTCCCCTCCCTCCCCCAAACCTCTCCCTCATGCACCCTTGATAATTTATAATTTATTAGTATTTTGTCATATCTTACACTCCAACATCTCCCTTCACCCACTTTTCTGTTGTCCATCCTCCAGGGAGAAGGCTAAATGTAGATCCTTGTAATTGGTTTCCCCTTTGTACCCCATCTTCTACCTTTCCTGTATCGCCACTCTCACCACTGGTCCTGAGGGGTTCATCTTTCCTGGATTCCTTGTGTTTCCAGTTCCTGTCCGTACAATTGTACATCCTCTGGTCTAGCCAGATTTGTAAGGTAGAACCTGGATCATAATTGTAGCGGGGAGAGGGGGAGGAAACATTGAGGAACTAGAAGGAAAGTTGTATGTTTCACCGTTGCTACACTGCAACCAGACTGGCGTGTCTCCTCTCTGCGACCCTTCCATAATGGGATGTCCAGTTGCCTACAGATGGTTTTGGGGTTTCCAATCTGCCCTCCCCCTCATTCACAATGATTTGATATTTTGTTCTTTGATGCCTGATACCTGATCCCTTCAACACCTCGTGATCACACAGGCTGGTGTGCTTCCATGTGGGCTTTGTTGTTTTACAGTTAGATGGTCTCTTGTTTATCTTCAAGCCTTTAAGACCCCAGATGCTACATCTTTTGATAGCTGGGCATCATCAGCTTTCTTCACCACTTTTGATTATGCATCCATTTGTCTTCAACGATTGTAGTGGGAAGGTGACCACACAATGATATGATTTTTTGTTCTTTGATATCTGATACCTGATCCCTTTGACTTGCATTCTAATTGCCAATAATTATCAATGCATCTAGATTGCTTGTTTGATCAATTTCTGACTGAAGTCATTGGTAGAATTCTTCATTTTTTTATCAATAGTTTTGTGCTTGCTGTATAAATTTGAATAATAGTCATATTGATTAGATTTCCTTGAAGATGGAGAGATATAAGCCTATCATAGACAGCATTGTATTTTAAGACTGATTTTTCACTCTCTTTTTGACAATGGATGCCATGTGATTCCTCTTGATTGTGTTATTCTGGCATAGTAAATCATATTATTTTGTGATTCAAAATGGGCAAAACCTATCCATTTCATCTCACTAATGTTTAAGATGTAGATCAGTGGTTCTCAACCTGTGGTCACAACCCCTTTGGAGGTAACAAAGGTAGCAAAATTACAGTTATGAAGTAGCAACAAATAATTTTATGGTTTGGGGGTCACCACAACATGAGGAACTATATTACAGGGTCATGCATTAGGAAAGTTAAGAACCACTGATATAGGTCTTTATGGGTTCATACCATTTATTACAACTTTCAGTTTTTCCAAGATTCATACTTCATACATTCCAAGCTTAATGTTTGCAGCTGTTTCTTCTCATGTTGAGTCATGCCACCACCCCCCAATAAATGATGCTTTTGAAGGCTTTGCTCCATCTACTTCATTATTGTCTACTTTGAGAAGACAATTCTTCAGTCATATGTTGAGTGCCTTCCAACCTGAAGAGTTCACCTTCTGGCAGTATCTCTGACAATATTCTGCTCATTTTTAAGAGTTTTTTAATATCTGACAGTATTTCATTTCTAGCTAATTCTTCAATTTGTTCCTCATTAGCTTTAATGTTTCATTTGAATGTTTGTATAGAATGTAATTTTTTGTATATAGTAATTATTATCCTATCACAGGAAACATTGTACTTGAAGATAGTTTTTGAAACATCCTTTTTGATGATGAATACAAGACTGTTCATTAATGAATGCAACGTCTTTCAGAAAATTAGTATGTACCTAATTTGAGGACCTTTCACTGAAGAGGGGATACAAATTTCTTTTTGAAATGATGAAAAATTTTATAAAATTTATTTCGGTGATGATTACATAATTTGATGAATCCATTATTGTTGCTATGTGCTGTTGATTAGTTGCAACTCAAAGGGACCCTATGTACAACAGAAAGAAACAATGCCAGGTCCTGCATCCTCATCATTGTTCTCATGTTTTACTCCATTGTAACAGCCACTGTGGCCATCCACCTCATTGAAGGTGCTGAGCAAATAATCAGAGAAGCTGGATTATGTGAAGAATTCAGCACCAGGGTGGAAGAACGTCTTACTAACAACCTGTGATATGCAGATGAAACAACCTTGCTGGCTGTAAGTGAAGAGGACTTGAAGCACTTGTTGATGAAGATCAAGGATTACAGCCTTCAATAAAGATTGCGATTTAATTTGAAGAAAAACAAAACAAGACAAACAGAAAACCTCACTGCCGTTGGGTCAATGGGTAGGAATTCTGTAAGACTGGGTAGAGCTGCCCCTGGTGAGTTCTGACACTGTAACTCTTTCCTTTAAATACTTTTATTGGAATTCTGATGTCTCTTAGCACAATCCCTACATACATCCACTGTGTCAAGCACATTTGCACATATGCCACCATAATTTTCAAAGGCTGTAACTCTTTAGAGGAGTAGAAAGCCTCATGTTTTTCCAGAGGAGATGCTGGTGTTTTCAAACCACTAACCTTGCAGTTAGTAGCCCAACTGGTGACCAAATGTACCCACAACTAGACCAAAGTTAACATCATGATAATCAGAGAAAAGATTGACATTGTCTAGGATTCTGCCATGGGTGTGTCTGTAATGAATACTATGGAAGCAGCAGTCAAGAGATCAAAAGACACATTGCATTGGGTAAATCTGCTTTGGAGGATCTCTTTCAAGTGTTGAAAAGCAAGGATGTCACTTTGAGAACTAAAGTGAGCCTAACTCAAAGCATGATATTTTCAGTGGCCCCATATGCACGTGAAAGTTGAACATAGAATAAGAAAGACCAAAGCTAAAGCTAGGCACGTGAATTATAGTGCTGCAAACAATACTGAAAGTACAATGGACTGCCAAAGAAGCAAATACATCTGTGTTGGAAGAAGTACAGCCAAAATGCTCCTTAGAAGCTACGATGGTGAGACTTCATCTCATATACTTTATATGTGGTATCTGGGGCAGCCAGTCCCTGGAGAAGGGCATCATGCTTGGGAAAGTAGAGAAGCAGAGAAAAAGAGAGAGACAGATTCTTGAAGAAGCAAAATGACACAATGGCTGTAAGGATGGGCTCAAAGATGACAATAGTTGTGTGAATGTTGCAAGAACATATGGTGTCTCATTCTTTTGGACATAGGGTCTTGGTGAGTTGGATCCCAGTTAAGGGCACCAAACAACAACAACCTGCCACCTAAATGAATGGTTTGAGGATTGAGACACTTCCAACACTAAGCCAGTACAAATAATGTTAGGCAAATGCAACATTTTCATGCTTTATTAGCAATCCAAATCATGTGTCCGAGATTCATTTTATGTTGAATGTCAAGTGAGTTCATCCAATATCTGCAGTCTCGAAGGTTGCTGTTACCTGTCACTTACTGCCTCTCGGGATCCTACTCAACCTCTATCAACCTTGGCTCTGCAATCTGTTCTTGCCCATTTACTACCTACAATCACCAATCTCCTTAGCATTGGCATGCCCTCGCCTGCACTATTCTTGTTCACCAGCAGTATCTACCCATCACCCATGCCCTCTGTAACTGTACTAACACGTGATGGATGAATTAGAGAAGGTATCCTACAAGTGCGTAGCCACCGTCCCTTGGAGGACTTGGTCACCTATGGGACCCTGTTATATAATTCAAGGTGGCCTTCCAAGGAAGTATCATGATTACATGGCCCTGTATGAGTCCACACCATTGTATTTTTAAAATGTCATAAATGTGAAATGTTGGATATCAAAATAAGTGTTCGGATAACTTTCAGAGAAACAAACTCAGTGTTTTACACTAGGATCTGGATTTGAATCATGTCACCAAAGAAAAAATTGTGCGTTGGGTTGATTTTCTGTTTCACTTTACAAATAAGTGTAAAAATGGCTCCACCATGTGGTCAAACTGTTCACACAGTTCACAGGAATCAAACACTGCAACAGTATAATGAAATAGAGTACTATATTCATTCGTGAAATAGATCACTGTTATTCGTTAATTCATCCAATAAACACTGAGAACCTACTATGTGTCAATTTCTGTTATCTGCACACAGGATATTGCACACAAAACAAATCCAATTCCCAATTTCTTTAATCATATACTCACTGTTCATTATTTCTATAGAAAAGGAAATTATATGAAGAAAATACATACCTTTTGAATTATTTTACTTGAATATAAGAAAAAATGGAACAGAACTTTCTTGCTACCCAGTGAGGGATCCATATTCTGTTGTCTTGCATTCTCATCATAATTTAAAGGGAAATTTCTACAATATCCAGAACCCTTGAAATCCTCTAATTTCTCACATTTCTCAAAAACTCATTGCCATCGATTTGAAACTGACTCATAGGGACCCTATAGGATCAGGTAGAATGGTCCTTAAGAATTTTTGAGATTGCAAGTGTTTATAGAAGTAGAAATCCTTTCTTTCTCCCATGGAACTGCACATAGTTTTGAACTGCCAACCTTTAGGATCACAGCCAAATGCATAACCACTATACCAAGGCTCCTCAAAGGACACACTTAGGTAGGGAAAACCTTTTTCTGGAAATTCAAGCCATTGTTGCCATTGAAAACTCAATTGATGTTAATGTCATACCCCCCAGAAATAGTAGCAAACTTTCATTTGCTGGGGCCAAAGAAGTAGCTCCTATTGTTCGGCACTTTATTCCTGGAACCTTCACAAAGCAGATCCAGGTCATCTCTGGGAGCTGAGTCTTCATCTGGTTACTTAATCCAGCATGGACCACTAGCCTCTCATCGATGTGTCTCATGTAAACCTGTCTAAGCACCCTGTGTGTTGCACAGATTCCTGTCTGCCCTGCGTGGACATCTACATCCTGGGAAACAAAGAGGGAGCTCCTTCAGTGGGTCTGATGAGGTGGATGCTGGCAGAGCTCTGATGAACTGCTAAGAGCAGTTCAAATGTATCAGCTGTTTTTTGAGTAAAAGATGAGACAGGTTTCATAAATATTTACAGGCTTGAAACCCCTATTATCAGGTCAATATTAGTAGGAATCCACTTAATGGTAGTGAGTTTGAGGCTTTGGCCCCGAACTCACATGCATGGCTCCATCTCTTGGAGAACCCATGGGAGGTCATGCCTGAGCACAACTTTTATAGAAATCCAGAAGTAATTGAAAAGCAAGAACAGGCCAACATTGCAAAGACAGTGATTAAGGAAGAACAACAAGATGAATGACTGGCCCAGCTATTGAATTTACTGCTGCTCAACCTGTGATCAAACTTGTCAAAGGGTGAGCACTCAGCCTGCAATTTAAAACTAGTTCTCAGCACCTGCTGCTCAAACTCCTCAGTGGGTAGGACAATCACTGAGTGCTCTTAAGCTGTTCTTCCTCAGTCTTTTGGTTGAAAGGCAGATTATGGTAGAAAGGTTAACCAAAAAATGATTTGTTTCTTTTTTTTTAAAGCATAGAGTAGGGTTTTTTTAATTCAAAAAAATTTAAACAGATTTATTGGCATATATTTTACATAGAATAAAATGCGATAACATTAATAAGATCTGTATAATCATCTCCATATCAACTTTATAACATTTAATACTTTCTTGTATCCATTGTCATGAGCTCCCCCCAACTTTCCCTACCGTAGCCTTCAATAAACCATCAATTTAGTCACTGTGTACATAGCTCTCCCTGAATCCTGGCTATCAAATACAGAAAAACATAAAAAACAAAATAGAGAAAAACAAAGCAAAACAAAAGACACTACATTCGGCATGGTAGCAAGGCACATTCCTGCTCTGTGGTCAGAGGGGATTCACTGGGGGTTTAATCCATGTGTGGATGCTGAAAATGGATTTGGGTCACCCACTGTGTTCCATAGCCTTCCAAAATGCAGGTGTTCACAATTTAAGCTTTGGTACCATTTCCTGCTTTGGTTTTGGATTTTATCATTCACAATTCTTGCATCGTACAGACTGGTGAGCTTCTTCCATGTGGGCCCAGATGGCACAACCCTCAGAAAGCTGATTATTTGAAGATAGGCCTTTAAGACCTCAGACACGATTCTTTCTAATATTCAGTCACCATATAGTTTCTTTGTCACACTTTCTATAGCACCTCTATCTTCAGTGATCTGTTCAGAAGGGTGACCATCAAGGGGGCCATGCCATAAAATCTAATTGTTCTCAAATTGGGGCTAGAAGTAATATGAGGCCCAAAATGCATTCATACATCTAAGACCTGCATATGTCTCTGGTTCCCTCATTATCATTTTATGTGACAGAACAGTATCATTCATCCTTCTAGGGCATAAAGATATTCTATTGATAGTGTGATTAACAGCCAGTGGTGTAGAATTTTAAAAACTTGAGAAAAGACCATACAACTGTAGTCTGACTGTGATCATCAATCCATAAATTATTGACTTGTACAAATTAAACTCTTAAGTGACTGGACATTATTTACACTAAAAATGGGCGTTGGTCATTGTGTTGGAACTAAGGGGTGGAAGCTGGAGAAGCTCCACTCACGATTACTCTTAGTGATCCCCTTGAAGCATTTTTGCTTCCTGTCCCAGCCACCCTGTGTTCCTCAGGTAATGCTACTGATGCAGCCCCACCTGGCATATTAACTTGAATAGTTTGGCTAATCTGATCAGGTGTTTCTAAGGGCTCAATATCCTCTTCTTCTGGATCATCAGCCCATATGTTCCCATCCCATGTTTCAGGGTCCCAACTCTTCCCAATTAATGCCCTTACTTTGGTTTCAGACATTACTCTAGATCTGCAATTCAGCTGCCGTTGTAATTCAGCCACTCGTATAATGAGACTCAGGACCTGGTTCTCAGCAATGTCAGCTCTTTTACTAGAGGAGAGAAGGCTCTCCTTTGTAGCACAGATTGAAGTTTTCAAATCTGTTAGTCTGCACCTGAGGTGTGCTTTTGAGGCTCTGAGATCATCCCTCTCCTTAAACACACTTTCCATTGTACGAAGGACCAGCCAACTAGCTTCCCTATACTTGTCATTATCCCAAAACTCCTGGAAAATATCAAACATACGATCTCCTAGAGCATCTCCTTTATCCAGCACGTCATCTACCGGTGGTGCTACTTTAGGTATTATCTTTGCTATTTCACACCATGCATTAGTAAGGGTAGCAGACGTATCCACATCAAGACTAATCAGGTTGGAAAGCCAATTCAAGAAACCCATATTTATGGTTTATTTCTCTAGAAGCACTCCTTGTACCAAAGTGTGTTGGACAGGGTTCTCTAGAGAGACAAGACCAGATTGCTAGTAATTATATATAAATATATTTATAAAGATAGATATGTAATACAAGAAATGAACCATCAAATTATATACAGATAGATAATACAAGAAATTAACAGTTAAATTATAAAGCAGTGAGACACTAGCAGTCCTTTAAGGCTTGAGAGCCACCAGTTGCCAGTGTCCTTATGTAGAGAGAGCTGAGTTATATATACCCAGGCAACAAACAGCAAGGCAGGTCACCAACTGTCACCAACTGTCGGTCCCCAGCTCCAGAGACAAACATTCCAATCCTGTGAGATTAAAGGGACCTCAATTTACAGCAACACAGTCCACAGGCTCGGCACTCCACAGGTAGTGTACCCCTTTAAATTGAGGCACAGAAAAAGCAAGGCGAGGCTCACCGAGCCATTTATCCCTCTGCCCTTCAATTAATCCTACTTGTGTTTATCAGCCAGGCTGGCACAATAAACTATCGCAGTCATAGAGCAAAACTTCCAGTAACATTAATTCACAAAGGCACAATCATGCCTCCCAGATTGATTTATGTCATAATAAAGCAAAGAGAGCATTAAAATAGTAAGTATATGAGAGTCTTGGGTCACCATTCATTGGGCACCCTCAAAAGCAAGATGTGTTCATAGGCCGACTCTTAGTGCTACCTTGCCCTGTGATTAAAGTAAATGGTAAGTTACAGCAACCTGACCCAGACCCCTCAGGAATGAAGGTCTGAGTCACCCCACAAGGCAAAAAACCACAGCCAGCTGAGGTGCTTGCTGAGGTAAAGGTAATACAGAATGGGTAGTAGAAGAAGGCAGTTCTACCTATCAATTACAACCCCATGATCAATTGCAGAAACGGGGTTTGTAATTGTCAGTGTATTTTCCTTATATGTGCTTATTGAATATCTTTCTTTTGCTCATGTATGATATATCAGATACAATTAGACTCAGTGAGTTTTCATTTATATGTATGATAGATGTTTGCTGTTAAGTATAAGTGTGATTTCATTAATGTCCAGAAATTATATATGGCAAAAGAATTGTGTGGAGATAGCGGCATGAAGTGGCTGGTTTACAAACTTTCCTAGGTGGGGGAACATATTCACAGGATTATAGGACTAAGGTGTAGGTGTTACTTAATTGCAATTGTGAGGCTAAAGAATGATGTACAGGTGCCAAGTTGACCAGAGGTAGATAGAGTTAGTTTATTGTGCCAACCTGGTCAATAAACACATGGAGTTAATTGAAAAGCAGAGGGATAAATGGCTCGGTGAGCCTCATCTTTTGAATTATCAGGTCTCTTACCTTGTGATGGTCAGACTGGTGTGCAGCTTCCTTAGCCAGTTCATTGCTTCAGCTGGCAAGGCTTACTTCCTGCAAGACATCCCTGAGGAGAAGTCGAATGGTCCTACCCCGATGCAGCCCTGGTTGCTGGAGTAGCCGTGTGGAGACCCCTGCCAGCACTGAGATGCTTACATGCTCACTGATTCTGCTTTCCTCCTGAAGTTAGTGTCATAGTGTGTGTTTTGTGAGCTGGAGGAGAACTTTGTGGATTGGTGGCAGACATGGGTTAATGGGTTAATGTTGGACTTGTGGGTTTGGGCAGCACTGGGTTGGGGTGTTTTCTTGATATGCGCTTAACCTTTATTTTTTAAAAAAACACTTTCTCACACATATGAGTTTCTGTGGATTTGTTTCTCTAAAGTACCCAGACTAATACACAAGAAATCTACACCAAAGTTTAATGATCACCAGTTCTGTAACCTTGGGATAGTAGTAATCTGATTTTGAAATACTAGAGAGTTTCGGCCCTAAGACCAATGTCTACAGATGAGTTTAAGGTTCTCTTAGTGGGGTTTCCGCATCAAGTTCTTCTTGTATGGCTTATGTAGGATGATGTGCACCTCCATAGACTGTTGATAGAACAGGGTCTAAGGTCCTGATAGTATAAAGCACATACCTGGATCATCAAGACCTGGATAACAACTAGGTCAAAAGTGTCCAGTGAGGAACACAGTACTGGGAACACTCTTCCCTTTGGTTCTATATATGTATATATTATTAGATTTATTTTGCCTTAATGACCGGCTGCTTCTTCCTGTTTACCCACCAACAGAAATGTAATAGACTTATCAGAGAACTGGATATCACCCTGCCCCTTTCTAACGTGAATTATCAATAAGGTTCAATTATCACTCTTATTGGAGTGCCTATTGATTTGGGATCACCTCAGCACAATATTGTAACACAGCATCTGAATGGTCCTCTCCTTTCCCTAAATTCCAAAACTGATGCCAGATTAGAGGAGGCCTCCTCTGTCAAAGTGATTTCACAGATGTCCAGACAGAAGGCATGATGTGATATGACTGCCAGGCAGTGTCTCTACCTTGTGGGTTTGGAGAACAGATTAGGAGAGTAGATAACCTGAGAGCAGAAAACTGCCTTTTGCTTGGTTTTTATTCTATGGTAGTGGACTCCTACAATATCTGACCTTTTGTGATTGACTAATTAACTTAGAATAATTGTTTACAGCTCCTTCAATGTCATGAGGTGATTCGTGGTTTAAGTGTCATTTTTTTATGGATGCATGATATTCCATTCTGTGTATATACCAGGGTTCCTGTGTCTGCTGGTAATTGGGGTTGTTGACATCTTTTTACTATTGTTGACTGTGCTGCTGTCAACATAGGGGAGTTTGTTTCCGTTCATGTCCTTTCTCTTGCTTCCTTAGTGCATCTGCCTGTGTTCGGCCAGGCTGCCTAGAAAAACAGTCCAGTGACACTCCTGTAGGTATAAGAAAGAGATTTATATCAAGAAGTAATTACATAGGAAGAAGGCATCTCATCCCAGCTCAACTCAAGTCCATAAGCCACGTACCACTAGTCCATATATCCCTCTTCAGACTCGAGCAGCCTCATGCCGTGATGCAGACTACAGTAGGCCAGTGGGTGCAGAGGCCTGTGGATCACAGTCAGTGGAAACATGGGAGGGTACTGACAGCTCCCAGGGTCTGTGGCAGAGCTCAAGCAGGCAGGAAGGTGAAGGGGTAAAGAGAAAAAGGCAGGTTCCTAAGGTTCTTTTCATAAGAAGGCCACTGTCCTAGGAGGCAACATCAGAGTATGACCTGATTGATAAGTTGGATTCTACCACTACCCTTTGATGTATCTTCAAGTTGACATTAAGTCACCTGACGGCGGTATTGCTGGTCACATTGTATTACTATTCCTAGTTGTTTCAGATCAACAGTGCTTTTCACTGTTGTGCACATGTTCAATCCCACCAGCAGTGTATGATAGTGTCATTCTCGCCATCCCCTCTCCAGCATTTATTGCTCCCTGTGGATTTTTTAATTTTGCTATCATTGTGGGTGTAAAGTGATATCTCAGTGCTGTTTCCACTTGCACCACCCGATCGGCTAGTGATCAAGAGTGTTTCCTCATGTGTTTGTTTGCCATTCGAGTGTCTTCTCTCGTGACTTCTTGGTTCATCTTTTGACAACTGTTTAATTGGAATACTCGTTTTCTACTTCTACTCTTTCAGAATGCTATATAATTTAGTGACGAAGCCCTTTCTGTTGTGTTGCTGCTAAAGATTGTTTTCCCATTCTATGAGATTTTGTTTAATTCTTGTGATGAAATCTTTTGATTTATGTGTCTTATTTTTAATGGATCTCAGTCATCTATATTGTCTTCTACTGTGTGTGACTCCTTTATTATAGTTGGGAGTCTGCTCTTACACACAGTACTTCCTACAATATTGCTCTTTCTATAATACTGCTTTTAAATTGGCCCCGATTTTCTCATCGATGATCCCTATAGATTTGGGGTTTACAATTTAGATCTTTAATATATCTTGAGTTTGTTTTTGTGCTTATAATGAGGTATTGGTCTTGTTTCATTCTTCTATAGTTGTAGATCCAGTTTATCAAACACTAGTTGTTGAAGAGGGTGTCCCCTTCCCATTTAATATTGTTTGGTCTTTTGTTAAAACTCAATTGTCAGTAGATAGATAATTTTTATTTCTGGATTGCCTATCCTGTTCCATTTGTCTATGTATCTCTTGAACCAATAAAAGTCTGTTTTGACTACTATAACTCTGGAGAGGTTTTGAGGTTGAGTAGTATGAGACCTCTGACTTTGTTCCTTTTTTTTTTTTTTCCACAAGAGAAAAGCTTGTAGTTAGTTCAGGGATCGTTTGCTGGCCCTTAGGAGCGTTTTCCAGTCCAGTCTGTTGGGGCACCACGCCCTGGCCCCAAAGTCCACTTTCAGCATTCCCTGGGGACCTTGCCACTCCATTCCCTTGCTGTTCCGCTGCACTCCCCCAATGATTTGCCTCGGTGTGGTGGGATCAGGTCAGGTGCAATTCCCACACTGTGTCTCCGGTGCTGTCCCCTGTATCGCCTTTAGTCACTGAGGGGCATCATGTCTCATAGTAGGGACAGCCATGTTGTTCTCTCTGTGGACTGGCTGCTCTACTCAGGAACATCATCATCACGGCCTGGTGGGCCAGGCTGTGCTCCACTCTCTCCTCCTGCCCCTTCATCTGCTCCCGTGTGCTCTGATCAAATATGTCCATCTCCCAGAGCTGCAGAGTCAATGTTGTCCTTTGGAACAAATTCTTTTCGGGGGAGGGGCAGGAATCCACTTAATTTATGGTGCTGGGGCCAGCCTCCCAGACCTCTCCACTGGTTCCCTCCTCCACGCCGGGATATTGCGTTCACACCTTGCGACACTGGGTTGAAGTCTAGTCCCACTTTCCCTATTTTTAAGAAGTTCTTTACTTATCCTGGGTTTCTTCCCTCTCCATGTGAAGTGGCTTATGCAGTTTTCTATTTCTTTAAAGAATACAGTTGGGATTTGGATTAGAATTGCACTGTATTTGTAGTTGCTTTAGGAGTGTTGACATGAATAGGTTAGGTCTACCTGTTCATGAGCATGGGATGCTATTCTATTTGTGTAGGTCTCTTATGGCTTCTTGTAGGAGTGGCCTGCATTTTCCTTGTATAGGTCTTTTGTTTCTTTTTTTATGCTTATCCCTAAGTATTTCTTCTTTTGTGTGTTATTGTAAATGGTGTTGTTTTCTTGATATCTTTTTGTGTATTTCCGTTAATCTCGTAGCCTTCCAATTTACCAAATTCCTCAGTTGTTTAAATAATACATATTTTGTGGACTCCTTGGGGTTCTCTAAATATTATGTCATCTGCAAATAGTGATAGTTTCATTTTTCTTTGCCCATTTTTATTCCATTGATTTCGTTCTGTTGTCTGAAGGTTCTAGCAAAAACTTCTAACACAATGTTGAATAAGAGTGGTATAGAAGACATCCTTGTCTAGATCCCTTTCTCAGGAAGAATGTTTTCACTTTTTCCCCATTTAGCATGTTAGCCATTGGTTTATCGTCCATGGTTTGCATGATACTGAGGAGTTTCCCTTCCATTCCTATTTTGTTGAGTGTTTATATCAAAAATAGATATGATCAAATGCATTCTCTGCATCTATTCATATGATCATATAGGTTTTATTTTTATCTTTTTTATGTGTTAGATTACATTTACTCTTTTTTCTGATGTTCAACCTTCCTTGCATCCCTGATATGAATCACACTTGGTTGTGTGGTGATGTATTATTTTTTAGATGTGTTATTGAATTCTGTTGGCCAGAATTGTGTTGAGAAATTTTGCTTCTGTTTTTAAGGGTGTGTTAGACTGTGTTGACTAGAGAAACAAACCCAGAGACACTCATATGTGTGTAAGAGAGAGTTTTATATCAAAGAGCAATTGTATATTGAGAAAACACCCAGCCCAGTCCAGATCAAGTCCATAAGTTCAATATTAGCCCATATGGCCGATACTCATCCATATATTCTACTTCAGACTCAAGCAACATATGCAACTATGCTGAATATGGGAAGATCACAGGTAGACGGTCTTGTGGATCTAGTGGCAGTAGAAGCATCTCCATGACTCTGGATGCCATCAGTGTGGCTTCATGTGGCGTCTCAACAGACAGGAGAAACAGAGAGAGAGTGTGTGGCCCAGTTCTTCTTATGACAGAATGATGAGATACAGAGGCTCCCAGAATCCTCATGAGAAGGCTATGCTCACAAGGAGGGATCAATAAGGCCATGGCTTGATTGACAGGCTAGATTTCACCACTTCATTCTTATTTATCAAGCTGACATGAAATTGTGTAACTACCAGAGAGGGATATTCATCTTACATGCTTTGGATATGTTGTCAGTAGCAACTGGTCCTTGGAGAAGGACATCATATCAGTTCGGGTAGAGGGGCAGCAAAAGAGAGGAGGCCATCACGAAGAAAGACTGACACTGTGGCTGTTCCAATGGGTTCAAGCGTAGGAACAATTGTTATGGTGCAAGGCTGGACAGTGGTTCGTTCGCTATGGGGCTGAACCAACTCAATGGTGACTGACAACAATAACACAGCCCTAACTTCGCCGTTCTTCTGCAGGTTTATCTGATCCAAGGAAAACCTCAGTGGATAACCCTTACCCTCTCGGCGGGATGAAAACTGTACCTTATAAAAGAGTTTTCTTTTCTCCTTTTGTCTCCACTTAAATTTCTAGGCCAGTGTATACTTGATCATGTTACACTCTTCCTCAAAAAACCTAGTCTTTCAATGAGACATTTCTCCTGCATTCCAACCATTTCACTGTCACTATTTTCTGACTGTCTCCACATGTTTCTCCTCCCCTCTTAGACCTTTACTTACATTGTTTCTCTTATCAAAAATATCTGCATTTTAGTAGTTTTATTTATGCAACTGTGTGGAACTACTTTTAATTAAGTACAAAATAATTGCTGAGTATTGCATTAAACCATATGAAATCACCATATTTTTTACTAAAGACAGCAACTAAAATATTGGCAACTTTGTGTCAGCATATTAGTTACACTTCATAAAGAACATCTACAAACATTTTTCATTTGACCTTCTCAAGAACACTGGGAAATGGGTGAAGCTGCGGCTTAAGAATGTTAACTGACCAATTTCTTATAATTTGTGTACAGAAGTGTAGAGCTAGCATTTGATATCAGCTGAAAGACACATTCTAATTCCAACTCTCCAATTCAAAACCTATGCTTGTCACCGTGGAGGATTTCCCAATTTTTCTAACTTATGTAATTTCTTCTTTAGATTTAAAAGCTGGATGAAGTTCTCAAAATACTTAAATAGGGAGAACCAGCTAAATTACCATATATACTCAAGGATAAGGTAACCTGAATATCAACCAAGGCACCTAATTTTACCACAGAAACTGCATAAAATATGTGCTGAAAAAACTCGGCTTATACACAAGTACATATGGTATTAATAAGTAATACTTATTCATGCCTTAAAAAATTAAGTGCATTTTTATTTTCACATTGTAATTTAGCATAAATAATTTCTCTGGGTAGAATACAGTAAATTATATGCAGTATGTTAGGCATCCATAAATATTTCTCATGCTTCTAGGGATATTCAATTAAGCTAATAAAATTGGATAGCATATTTTGGTCATGGAAGCAAATAAAAAGAAATTAGCAGGAACTTATTTCCATATGCTGTCTCTATGATACAGAGCTTGCATCTATAATCTGAAAAGCAAATTAAACAAGTCTTACACTTTTTTTTACTGTAGAAACAGCAGTTCACAGCACCAATAGCACCTTAGATTGAAAAATAAAAATTGTGAATATATTTTCCACGTCTCAAAATTATAGAGCACTTTTATTTAAAGGGAAGTTTCTTTCATATATTTTTAATGTTCTTTTTTATATTTATTTAAATATTCAGTGCCCTTGTAACGAAGCTAAAATGACGTTAGCAAACACATACACACACATTCATTCATCTTAGATTAATTTTAAATTTTTTAAAGTATCTTTATCTTAACCAAGCTATAATTTTAAGTATACAGTTTGATGGGTTTAGATAAACTACCCACTCCGAAAGTCAATTTAAATAGTTTACTGTTGATTGGATCCCAACTTAAGACAACCCCATAAGTATTTGAATAGGGACATGCTGTCTAGGGTTTGCCACGCTGATTTTTTGGAAGTATATAACCAGACTTTCTTCTGGTGTGCCTGTATGTGGACTTGGACCTCTAACATTTTGTTTAGCAGCTAAAAACATTAACTGATCATATTACCCAGGTACTCAACTAAACGTATTATGTTGAACTTATCACCACTAAAACTCATTTTACACTCTTTCAACCAATACTTTGGTGAACTATGCATTTTGTTAACCTTTGTGCCTGGATTCCCTGTGTTTCCAGCTTTAATCTGTACCAGTGTACATCCTGTGATCCAGCCAGATTTGTAAGATAGAATTGGGATCATGGTAGTGGGGCGGGGGGAGAAGGAAATCATTAAAGAACTAGAGGAAAATTGTATGTTTCATTGGTGTTACACTGCTCCCTGACTGGCTCATCTCCTCACCCTTCTGTAAGGGGAAGTCCAGTTGCTACAGATGGGCTTTGGGTCTTCACTCTGCACTCACCCTAATTCACAATGATATGTTTTTGTTCTTGGATGCCTGATACCTGATCCCAATGACACCTCGTGATCAAACAGGTTGGTGTACTTCAACCGTGTGGGCTTTGTTGCTTCCCAACTTGATAGCCACTTGTTTATCTCCAAACCTTTAAAACCTCAGATGCTATATCTTCTGATAGCTGGGCACCATCAACTTTCTTCACCACATTTGCTTGTGTACCTTCTTTGTATTCAGTGATCATCAGGAAGATGAGCATCATGGAATGCCAGGTTAAAAGAACAAAGTATTCTTGTGTTAATGTATGTGCATAGATCTATTTCCCCATGGTCATATGTAAATATGTTTACATATATACATGCCTGTATTTAGACCTCTATAAATACGCTTTGCCTCCTACCTCTTTCCTCTATTTCCTTTTACTTTCCTCTTGTTCCACTATCGTGCTCAGCCATCCCTTGAGTTTCAATAATTCCTCT
Organism: Tenrec ecaudatus; assembly: GCF_050624435.1. Classification (NCBI taxonomy): domain Eukaryota; kingdom Metazoa; phylum Chordata; class Mammalia; order Afrosoricida; family Tenrecidae; genus Tenrec; species Tenrec ecaudatus. Next base: position 33,876,974 of record NC_134537.1, read on the forward strand.
TAGTTACATTGCCCTTGATCAAGCCCTATGAGGCCCCCTACACTCCCTTGCCATCAATTTTAGATCACTTGTCCCTGGGTTTGTTAACACCCACTCTCTTTTCCCTGCCTCCCCCTCTCCTTTGTCCCCTTGGAACCATCAGTACTGTTGTTTAGTTCTCCAGATTTTTTATCCCATCTATCTTATCTGATAGACCTACAGAGATAATATGCACAAAAAAGAAAACAGCAAAACAAAGCAGCAAAATAAAACAAAACAAAAAAGCTATGAATAGTTCAAAGTCTGTTTGCTGACTTTTAGGAGTGTTTTCTGGTCGAGTCTGATGGGGTGCCATCCCCTGGCCCCAAAGTCTAGCTTTGGTATTCCTTGCAGACTTCCGGACTTGGTTAATGTGCTCCCCTTGCTGTTCTGTTGCACCTCCTTAGTGTTTCACCTCTGTGTGGGTGTGGTGGTGTCAGATCAGGCACAATCCCCCCACTGTGTCCCCAGTGTTGTTCCCCATAGCGCTATGGGTCTGTGAGGGATGCCATGTCTCATAGTGAGGTTGGCCCTATCATCCTCTTTGTTCATTGGCTGCTCTGAGCAGGAATATTGTCTTCAAGGCTTGGTGGGCCAGGGTGTGCTCTAATCTCTCTCCCTTCATTTGCTCCTGTGCACTCTGATCAGACAAGTCCCTCTGCCTGAGCTGTAACTTCAGTGCTGTCCTCTGAACGGAATTCTTCTGGAGGGGGAGGGGGCTGTCCACATGGTTGGAATTAGGTCTGGCCACTCAGACCTCTCTATTGGTTCCCTGGTACATGCCAGTATGTATCATTCACATATTGGAGCACAGGGTTGAAGTCTGTTCCATCTTACCCTGTGGAGAAATAAACAACACCCTTCCCTTTGGTAGGTTAAAGCCCGGTTCTCCCGCCTACCCATGTCTCTCCCCCACCCCCCACCCCACCACTCCTTTTAAGTTGGCTACCATATGAATCCCTGGATTTTATCTGGTCCCTGCCATATTACCTGGACGTCACCTCAGAAATGTTTGTATACAATAGCTTTTCCCCTTATGACCCTTTTGCATTTTTAAGCTTACCTTAGCAGACTCATGTTGTACTTGTCCTTTTGTGCTTGGCTTACTTCGCTTAGCATCATTTCCTCCAGTTCTTCCCATGTTGTGATGTGCTTCATACATTCATCATTGTTTTTTGGGTTGCATAGTACTCCATTGTATGTATGTACCACCGTTTTTTAATCCATTCATCAGTTGATGGAAATTTGGGTTGTTTCCAACTCCTTGCAATTGTGAATTGTGCAGTGATGAACATTTGAGGACAGATGTCTGGTCATGGTTTCTTTATTGCCTCTTCCAGGTATATGCCCAGTAGCAGGATTGCTGGCTTGTATGGTAGCTCAATTTCTATTTGTTTTAGATATTGCCAAGTTGATTTCCTTAGTGGCTGTACATACCTACAGGCCCACCAGCAGTGGATGAGAGTTCCTATCTCCCCACAGCCCCTCCAACACTTGTTGCTTTCTGATTTTTTGAATTGGGCTACCTTTGAGGGTGTTGGGTGGTATCTCATTTTAATTGGCATTTCTCTTATGGCCAATGATCAGGAACATTCTCTTATATGTTTATTGGTTATTTGGATTTCTGCCCTTGTGAAACTTCTGTTCAGATCCTTTGCTCACCTCTTCAGTGGGCAATTAGGTTTTTTGTTTTTTCTTTTTGGAAGCTAGAGTATTGTAGATTTTAGTGAGCATTGCTAAAGATGTTTTCCTAGTCTGTGGACTCTCTTATTACTCTCTCGGTAAATTCTTTCGATGTACACAGGTGTCTTATCTTCAGTTTAACGCACTTGTCAACTTTTGACTCATCTGTATTTGTGCCCTTCCCTTTTTCTGATAGCTTATGTATTCCCTGGCCAATATTCTCAGGTGTGTCCCAATTCCCTTACTGATAGCCTTAATAGTTTGGGGTTTTACCTTGAGGTCTGTGATCCAACTTTTGTTTATTCTTATACATGAGTCAGACAATGTTTTTGTTTCATTTTTTCTACAGGCAGATATCCATTTTTTTCCAGTACCATTTGTTGAAGAGGGCATCTGCTTCCCATCTGATATTTTTTTAGGCCTTTATCAAAAATCAGTTGTCTGTATGATTTTATTTCTGGGTTTTCAGTTCTTTCCCATTGGTCTGAGTACCTGTCAGTATACCAATACTGTGCAGTTTTGACTACTGTGGCTGTATAATGACAATATAGCTGAGTCCCAATCCCTGCCCATGGGCTTGAGGTGTTTAAACCCTGAGGTGGCTCAGACTGTGGTAAGAAACAGAGAAGAGAGAGAAACAGAAGTAACTACATAGCTGAGCCCTGAGCCCTGAGCCCTGACCATGGGGCTGGAGGGGTTTAAACCCTGCCCTGAGGCTTTGGCAAACTGTGGCTGTGTTAAGATAAAGGCCTTGGGCTGGCTCCAAAGGATCCTGGCTCTGGTCAAGACAGTGTGGGGGTAAGGTTAAACCCTAGCGGGTCTTCACTGTGGTAAGCCAAAAGCCCCCAGCCTAAACCTAATGGATCAGTGCCTACTTATCTTTATGATGCTCCTCCTGCGACCCAGCAGTGTGCAATTTCCCTTACTGGCTCTCCTGTGCCATCTTGCCAGAAGTCCCCTAAAATTTTTCTTTTAAAGGACAGTTCTTTGTTCTGCTTATTTTGTGTTTAATTTCCTCTTCTTTTTCTATTTTAACAGAAATTTTTGCTTTGTTCTTTTCAGAACGCTTCCATTTTTCTTTCGACTTTCAGTAACCAATGCTGAGTCATCTGCATATTGCATTATTAGTTTTCCTATGATTCTGATGCCATGTTCTTCTCCATGTAGCCCAGCTTCTCGTGTTGTTTGCTTAGCTCAGCATGCAGATTGAATAAATATGGTGAAAGAACACAATTATAACTCCTACCCTTACTAATCTTAAACCATGCAATATCCCCTTATTATGTTCAAACTACTGCCTGTTGGTTTGTGTACAAGTTCTTCATGAGCACAATAAAATGCTATGGAATTCCCATTCTTCACAATGTTTACATAATTTGTTATAATCCACATAGGTGATACAACACAATTGAACATCTTTCTGACATCCGCTGCTTTCAGTCAAGATCCACCTGATATCAGCAATGATATCCCCGGCTGAACGCCCTCTAGCTTGAATTTCTGGCACTTCCTTTCGTGGTAGGCTGGTGTGACTAGAGAAACAAATCCCAACATACTCATATATTTGTGAGAAGGCTGTATATCAAGGGGTATTTAACAAGAAAACAGCCCAGCCCAGTGCAACACAAATCCATAATTCTGATACTAATTCATAAGTCCCTCTTCAGACTTGCACGGTCACATGCAGTGATGTAGAATGCAGTGATGTAGAATGCAGTGATGTAGAATGCCGGTGAGTGAAAAATCCCATGGATCCAATGGTGCAGTCTATCACAGGGCTCTGGGACATCTCAGAGTGACTCTCCATCAGAAAGGTGAGAGGGGGAGGTTCCCAGGCCTTTCTTTAGGAGGAGTTCACACCCACCAGGAGGCACCGTCAGGCTGTGACCTGATTGACAGGCTAGATTCCACCCCTACACTTCAAGTTGACACAAAATTATGTTACTTCCACACCTATCAATGTACTGCTGCAACTATGTTTGAATTATCTTTAGCAAAATTTTACTTGCATATGGTAACTAATGATATTGTTCAATAATTTCTGCAATCTGTTGAGTCACCTTTCCTTGCAGTGGATAAAAATAATATCTTCCAATTGGTTTACCAGGTAGTTGTGTTCCAGATTTCTTATTATTGACTTATGAGCATTTCAAGTGCTGCATGAATTTTCTGAATCATTTCATCAGTTCCTGGAGCTGTGTATTTTTTTTATAACTTCAGTGCAGCTGGGGTGTCTTCTTTCAAAAGCATTGGTTGTTGATCATATACTAAATCCTGTATCGTTCAATATTTTGCCTTTATAATCCTTCATATTTAACTTGAATTTTTTCTTCTTTTCTTCCAGCTTGAGATATATTTTCCCCTTGGTTTTCTAATTGTATATTTTATTATAATTCTTTATTTTTACCTTCTCAGGCATCCTTTAGAGATTGTATTCAACTCTTTTGCTTTATAATTTCTCTCATTTATCTAGCTACTCTACATTCAAGAGTAGCTTTTCTTTCTTTCTTTAATGACCTTTTACTTTTCTTTATTTTTTCAGTGCCCTTTTACTTTCTTCATATATGATGTTCCTGATGTCATCCTATAACTCATCTATCTGATCTTCAATGATTAAAGCTTGACGCATCCAATTTTTTTTAAGAACCGAAACTTTATTTTCAGATGACATAACCCTATATGTAGGAAAACCCAAATAATAAATTTTTTAACTGAAACTAATTGAAAATTTTGGCAATGTAGCAGGCTATATCAACATACAAATATTATTTGGATTCTTGTAAATTAAAGAAGAGAAATTGCAAAAGAAATTAAATGGAAAGAGATTAAAAGACCATCCCATTTCAATAACTATCCTAAGATAAAATAGTTAGGAATAAATGTTCTTAAAATAGTCTCTAAATTCAGGCTCATTTTACTCAGAGTCATATTCTGGCTATTGTAACCTTATCTTAGTATTAAGGTTTCATTAGTTTTAGTCTGAACTTGCAACAAACAAATGATATTCTGTTCCACAGCACCTCCTATTTTGGATGATGGTATTGAGTATTTCCATCTTTTGTTCCACAAATTTAGTAAGTGTAATTCCTTTGTATTCCATATGGTGAGGTCCATGTTTATAGTTGCAATTTTTGTTGTTCAAAGGGGTTTTTGCAATGAAGCTATCATTGGTCGTGCAAACTCTATCATGAGATCTGTAGCTTCATTTCTATCTCCAAGGCCATGGTTTTCAACCACTAATTCTTCCTTTGATTGCAATTTTTTATTCTAATCTCCAGTAATTATCAATGCATCTTGATTGAATGTTTGATCAACTTAGGCTAAAGAAGTAACATTAAGATTATTTAATTTCTTCATCATTACTTTTAGGGCTTTCTAGGTAAAATTGAATAATAGTTAATTAACTGGATTTCCTTGTAGTCATGTTATATATTATCCTATTACATACAGCATTGTACTTTAAAATCAATCTTTAAATGTTCTTTTGGACGATGATCACAGTACCATTCCTCTTGAATTTGTCGTTCTTGGCATAGTAAACCTAATGAATGTTTACTTAAAATGGGCCAGTATCAGTATATATATGGGACTAGTGTCTAGTAACTTGTTCCTTATATGTTCCATTTCATATTTGATAGATTCCAATTTTCCTAGATTTATACTTTGTCCATTCTCCATTCTGGCTATTAATAGATGTTTGAAGCTGTCGTGTCCCATCAGCAGATGAATATCCTATAAGCTTTGCTCCATTCACACCATTAAGGATGACTCTATTTTGAGGAAGCTGCTTTTCCCCGGTGTTATCGCGAATGCCTCCCAACCTGAGCAGTGCATCTTCTGCCACTGTAACTGACAATGCTCAATTGCTATTCATAAGGTTCTCAATAGCTAATCCTTCTTCCTAGTATATTCTCAGTCGGTAAGTTCTATTGAAATCTGTTCACCTGTCTGATCCTGCAGGTATTTGAAATACAAGTCTGAGATTGCCAATATCTATGTCCTACTTGGTCTCTGCTTCTATGACTTGTAAAGTTTACAGAATCTCAAGAACAATTATGGCTATGTGCTTCTCCTTCTTCATTTATTATTCTTTGTTTGTGATGTTTGGAAGTTTTAAAATATACTAAACTATTAGAATCCCATATTGAAGAATGATTCTGCTATTTATAGCAGGAATCAGGCAACAAAATATATTGCCTTGCAAATAAATATTCTTGACAAATTTGCTAAATCATTACTAACATGGCCTTTGAGTGAAAGATTCATTCTTGCTTTGGGTAATTTTTTAATCATCAAAAAGCACTCACACCCCTGACAAGACAGAATAATGCCATGAGACAAATTTAAAGTAAATAAACTTTTCAAAACCTAATATTTCTGACAAAGGGAATGGATAAAATATAGAGATCGTTATGGGACTAAAATTAAATAAAGAAATCTATCTAAATAAAAACATTTTATTGTGATTTGGGTGAAAGTTTGCAGATAAAATTGGTTTTCTGTTCAACAAATTACACATATTTTGTTCCATGACATTGGCTTGCAATCATCTAAATGTAACAGCACATTTTTCCCTTTAGGTTTCCTATTTCCATTTGTTCTCTTTGTGCCCCATCCTACTTTTTGAAACACTACCACTTTGTATTTTCTTCTATTTTTTCAATCATTTTATTGGGAATTCTTACAAATATTATAACAGTACACAATTTAATTAGATCAAGTATAATTGTACATAAGCTACTATCATCAGTTTGAAACCTTTTCTTTGTTCTTGTACTCTTTGATATAAGCTCCCCTGTGTTCCCTCCCACTTCCACCCTACCCCCTAGGAACCCTTATTATTATATTGAATATTATTATTATTGCTGTATCTTACACCATCCAATGTATCCATTCACCTGCAATATTGTTGTTTATTCCCCTTGAGTGGGGTTATACAGTCATCATTGCTAACAGCTGCCCTTACTCCCCCACCCTCTCCCCATACCCTCTGGGTATCGTTGCTCCTGTTACTGTTTCTGAAGGGAAATCTATCTTGTTTTTCATGCATTAAACAATTTTAATTATACAAAGAAACATATGTAGGTCTAAGCAGGTTAACGAGGTAAAATAAAGACCACAATTGTAAGGGGGAGGCAATATTAAAGAACTATAGGAGAGTTAAATGTTTCATCAGTGCTACACCATACCCTAGATGTAACATGCCTTCCATGTGGCCCTTCTGTGAGAGATTCTTCAATTATCTTTCAAGTGGGTTTGGAGTCTCCATTGCGTCCACACTCCTCCACATCAATTTGATTGCTTATTTTTGAGCTTCGGATAACTAGTCCTTTCAACACAATAGGCTGGTATGCTTCCTCCATGTGGGCTTTTTTGCTTCCCTGATAGATCGCCGCTTGTCTAACTAAAAGCTTTTAAGACCTCAGATGCTGTATCTTTTGATTTCCAGGCACCATCAGCTTTCTTCATCACATTTACTTCTGCACCCATTTTGTCTTCAGCGGTCGTGTCAGGAGGGTGGGTATCCTACAATACCGCATATTAGAACAAACGGTTCTTGTACTGAGGTACGATTTAAGTAGAGAACCAAAGTCCATCTGCTTCTTTGTTGTATTTGCATGTATATACATACATATATACATACAAATACACCTATCTTTATATAGTTTATTTATTTACATATATACATATCTATATTTATACCTATATATAATGTTTATATTCTTATTTCCTTTTTTTTCTTCCTGCCACACTCTCGTGTTTACTCAGTGATCACTTCTCAGTAATTCCTCTTGGATACATTTCAATTGATCAATTGATAGTGAGGAGGGTATAGCATTCCTGACCATGTTTGATCAATTGAAATATAGTTATATTTTCACAGGTGTTGTTTATTCGCTTTATAGACCAGCCTATCGTTTAGTCTAAAGTTGTTTTTTGGGAAGGGGTTGAGTATCAGTGTCTATCAGACCAATAAGTCTGGTTGTTTTGATCATTTTTAATTTTGTTCTACATTTTTCTTCCAATTTCCCCAGGACTTTCTCTTGTGATCCCCATCAGAATGGTGTGTAAGCATCAGCTAGTTCTTCTGATCTCCACCTAGTGGAAACTTTGGTTCCCGTGGTTCACTACCTTTGTATTATTCTTCACTCTTATTTGAGCAGGTAGGATATTGTGTTTGTAGGCTATATTTTCCTAATTTAGCTACATGCACTCTGAGAATGTGGTCTAAATCCCCCAAGGTCTATACCTCATTCTATCAAGGTGTTTATTTTTGGCTGAGAAGTTTTTATACATTTTAGACATGAATTTATTTTCAGTGCATACAAATTTTTACATAGAAATTTCCTCTTCCAAATTCCTGGGTATATGCCTACATACCATGTCACACCTGAAAAACCATTTTTAATTGCTTCTTAGTTAGTTTTACTTTTGAAGTAACAGAGCTACCATTTTAAAAACTGTTTCACCTTATCAAACTATGGATTTAACCATTGTGACTATCAACATTTTAAATATTATTATCTATCTTTTCTATCTCTGGGTTCGTTAATCATTTATTTGGTGCTTCCAATGTGCTAGGTGCTTGCAATATTTGTACAATGTACAAACTGTCAACTTTGTGTTTCTCTTTTGGGGTATAGGTTTTTGTCCTGCTCATTTTAATAAATCATAAAATTTCTAGCATGAAGTTCTTCACTTATCTGCCTATAAGCTTATTACTTTTATTTTTATTCTTTTCCTTTTTTCAGCAGAGATTTTATTTGGTCTTCAGAGATGGTGTTGGGAAGGTGAGCATCACAGAATGCCAGGTTATTAGAATAAAGTTGTTCTTGCATTGAGGGAGGACTTGAGTAGAGCCCTATGTCTGTCTGCTACCTTAATACTTACATATAAGTAAATGTACACAGACCTGTATCCCTATTGCTATATATTGATATATTTACTTATGTAAATGCCTATGTTTATACCTCTATAAATATCTTTTACCTCCTAGTTCTTTCTTCTATTTCCTTTTACTTTCCTCCTGTCCCACTATCATGTTAATTCAGCTCTCTGTACTTCTAGGCTACTTTGTCCTTGATTGAACCCCACCAGGTATTCTATGATTTTAGATTTCTTGTTGTTCCCTTGCCCCTGGGTTTGTTGGCTTCTCCCTCCTATCCCCCACCACCTCCTCCTCTCCCCTGTGCCTCCTGAACTGTCGGTCCCATTGTTTTCTCCTCGAGATTATAGATAAATATTATAAAGAGGAAAACATAGCCTATGAATAGTTCCAGGTCTGTCTGCTGACCCTTATGGATGTTTTCTGATCAGGTCTGATGAGGTGCCAAGTCCTGCCCCCAAGTCCAAAGTCTTTTTTCAGAATTCATCAGGGCCTTTGCTGCTTTGCTCCTCTTGCTGTTCTATTGCACTCCCTGCATGTTAAACCATGGTGTCAGAGGTCAGACCAGGCACAAATCCAGCACTCTGTCTCTGGTGCTGCACTGCCCCCCCCCCCCCCCACACACACACACACACGTCCCACATCCTCCGCCATAGCACTCTGGGTCAGTAAGGGGATGTTGTGTGTCAAGGTGAGGCTGACCCTAAAAGCCCTTTGTCTGTGCATTTGCCTCCTCTGAGCAGCAATGTTGTCCTTTAGGTTTGGTGGGTGAGTATGTTGCTCTCTCTGTAGTTTTCTCCTTCTCCCCTCCCTCCCTGCCTCTCTCTAGTTTGCTCCCCTGTGGCCTGGGAAGACCCTCGCCACTCTCCCAAGGTTGCGTCTTCTGTGCTGTCCTCTGTAGTGCATTCTTCTGGGGAGGGGGATCAATATTATAGGGGGTCACCCTGCAGACCTCTCTATTAGTTCACTGCTTCATTCCAGTATGTTGGTATGTTGCCCTCAAAGCTTGGCGCACAAGGTTGAGATCTGGTCCCTCTCTTTCTTTCATGTGGAGACATTAACAATACCCTCCCCATGGTAGATTAGTGCCCAGTCCCCCCCAACCCCCACTGCCTTCATTTTTCACTTTTTTTCCCACACTACCTCCCCTCCCCCCACCTTTTCCCCTTCTTTATGTTGGTACACTGTATGCATCTTTGGGCTTCTCTGTCTCCTGCCTGTACACCTACCCTTCAGCCCTTAAATTATATTTTAAATAGATTTTCTCCTGTTCCTGCTGTGTTGATTGGAATTACCTCAGTGGACTCATCTTGTACTTCGCCTTTTGTGCTTGACTAAGTTTGTTTAGCATAGTTTTCTCCAATTCTTCTGATGAGACAATGTGCTTCATGTGTTCATCACTGTTTTTCAGGGATGCGTTGTACTCATTGTGTATGTCCCAGAGTTTTCTAATCCAATCGTCTTTCAATGGAAATTTAGGTTGTTTCCAGATCTTTGAGACTGTGAATTGCACCACAATAAATATTGGATTGCAGATGACTGGACATGGTCTATTCTTACTTCTTCCCAATAGAGGGATTGCTAGGTCATAAGGTAGCTCATTTCCATTTGCTGGATATTGCCAGATCGCTTTCCACAGTGGTTGCATGTATGGACAAGACCCCCAGCAGTGGATGAGAGTGCCTATCTTGCTACAACCTCTCCCACATTTGTTGTTTTCTGATTTTTTGTTGTATCTCATAGATGTATTAATTAGCATTTCTCTGATGGCTAGTGATTGTGAACATTTTCTCATATGTTTATTGGCCACCTGGGTTTCCTCCCTGGTGAAACTTCTGTTCAGGTCTTTTGCCCACCTCCTCGGAGGGCTCTCTGCTTTTTTCTTCTTGCAGGCTATTAGAGTATGGTATATTTTGGTAATAAGCCCTTTGTCTGACTTGCCATTTCTAAAGCTCTTCTCCCAGTCCGTGGGTTCTCTTATTACTCTTTTTGAAGTGTCTCAATGCACACAGGTGTCTTACCCTTAGACTTTCCCATTTGTCAATTTCAGAGTCTTCAGTGTATGTGTGTTCATTCTTATTTTGGTCCGCCTATGTATTCCCGGTTCTTGGTCATAATCTTGATGACAACAAATTTCCAGGCCTTTCTTTCCCTGTACTACTGTGTATGTTCTAACTGCTAATGTTTAGGTTAATAATCAAGAACAAACTTTTTCACCACCCAATCCAGGGACCAAGACATATATTCTCACTCAATAAATTTTTATTAATAAGAAGCATGAATAAGTGTAGTTATTTTTAAATTATCATATAAATATCTAATGTATTCTAGCCTCCTCTCTTACAAATGAGCAAATTTAAGCCAAGACATATGCCGGTAAGTGATTGTTCCAAGATTATATATTGTTGCTCTGGTGTAGAACTCTTGGTCTTGATTCCTAATAAGCATATTTTATTTCCTTCTGAAAATAAAAAAAATACCTCAGGAACAATCTAGACATACTTTATAACTTACAACAACTCCAAAAAGTATCTTCCATTGAATTGATACTGATTCATACTGACTTTATGTGTATCAGAATAGAACTTTGCAACATAGTATTTGCAATGGTTGTGATTATGGTAGCTTCAAACAAACCACACACCTTTCCACTAGTATCCAAGCTCCTAATTGTTTGTGCTATTGTACTAGGCATTGTAGTAGGCTATTAGCTTTTGCTTATTCTAGACAAATTTTCTTCTCTTTGAAGTCTAGTGTAGAGAGGAGCACCTGTAGCATGCTGAGGTAGTTCTGTCGGCTAGAAATGTTGAATAAAACTCGTTAGTTTTACATGTATATTACAACAGGAGGCCATTCATTTCTTTGTTCCAGACTAAAATAGCCACATCAATAAAATAGAAGTTTGGAATAAGCTATCTTGATGGTTCTGTTTATTTTTATGTTCTAAGATTCTGTGATCCCTTATATTTCATTTATGCCTGAGATTTTAAAAGTTATGAGAGCTAGAACAGATATGAAAGACGATTTGTCCAGCACGAGTGAAACCTAAGGAGAAAAGTGACTTTTCCAAAGGTCATATGGTCAAGGGGAGCAATTGGACAAGCTTTTCAATCATTCAAGTTCTTTTTCTTTGGACGACAACACCTTTGTGAATTTTAGAAGTTATGCTTTCTTTAACTGCTTTAACATTCCCTTTAAGGAAAATTACGAGGCTACGTTATTTTCGAAGTGGATTACAGATCATTGATTTTTTGGAGACTGTATTCGGAAAGACAAAGTCTCATCCAACTGCAAGCTGTTTCTGTCATTTATCAAATCCAAGGTCTTGAGACTTTTAGTTTCCTTTTAGAAAAAGGCATGTCACATTATGTGGCACAATGAGCACTGGGCTTAGAATGCAAAGATCTAGTTTCTCACGTCTTTGAGTTAGTAGTTATTTGATCTAGGTTTTAATTTTGTTCTCTCTCTGAAATTTAAGAGTACATGAAGTAGCAAATGGTAAGATATTGGTAAATTCTAAAATATTTTATTAATTTAATGAGGAATAACATAATCATTTATAAATTAAGGAAAACTTAAAAAAATAATGTACTACCCCAATGCAAAATACGGTCACGTCCATTCAAAATAAAGGTATGTTGATTGTAAGAGATCAACAAAATCGATTAGCTTATTTTTTGTTAGTTTGCTTGCATACGTGCATGAATGTGTGTGTGTGTGTGTGTGTGTGTGTGTGTGTGTGTGAATGTAAGGAGACTGGATGGCACTGTCTTTCCCCATAAAAATTTACAACCTTTGAAACCCTATACATGGTTGCTGCGAGTCAGACTTGACACTATGCGAGTGAATTTATTTTTGCTTTTGCTTTTTGGCTTGGTGAAGGGGACTTCCATGTATATAAACTTTAAGGGGAAAGTTTGTAGGACACACACACACACAACACTCCAAAAATATAAAGTATGGAAGGCATAAAATATTCATTCAAGCCAGTAATTTTTGGTGCCCTAGAAGACTTTCATAATATATCTTAACTTAAATACAAGGAGATTCCAGCAAGTTTATGAAATGTCCCATTATCTTCTAATTACCCATCACATAGATTGCTGGTAAATTTTCATTTTTCAATTCATATTAATTAATCAATTATTATATAACAAGTAATAACTTAGTTATTTCAGATTATTCCATTACTTGTATCTCCCTAAAATACAAAGCCCCCTTCTGTCTTGAATTGGAAGTTATGGCTTTTTCTATTTTTAAAGTTAATGACCTTTAAAGAGAGTATCCTTGTATTTTTTTAATTCGCTTGAATATGTAGAAACTTTAGGGTTAATTGAAGTCAGTTCTTTCCTGTTATCAACTAAGCAACTTAGAAAGTGAAATGTCAAATCCTGCATTTGGCTAAGAAGAGGCAAATCTATATTTCAGAACTCTGACCTCCATCACCCATCCCCTATATCAAATAGTAATATACTCAGAAAGATCAACTCTCTACTGCCCCCCAAAGGGGGTTTAAAGGGATTGTTGCAATGCTATTTCTTTGCCAGGGATTGATTTAGATATATGCAACAATAGAATTCTGACCAATGACTTGTAAGTTATTTTGGAGTATTCTGGACAATAATGTCTCCTAGTGATAAGTGAGAAAAAACACCTGACCCTTTCTCTTTCTCTCTGTTTCTGTCCTAGAATGACCACGTTGAAGAGCAAAGCCATCTGTCAAGGTTTCCAGATCCCTCACCTCCTTGATCACTGCATGCATCAACTTTGAAACAGCTTCATATTCAGCCTTATTGTTGTATAAGATTACAGCGAAGGAGAAGTATAAAGGACATCAAAGAGTTGTGGAAATGAAGTATAATGAAATTTTTCCATGAAAATTCTGAAGTCCCCTCGGACGTTGTTGCAAAGGGTTCCAAGGCATCATGGGAAAATGTCTTTATTCAATCCATTAAATATATAGGAAGGAACATGTACTGAATTTTCACAATCTAAGAGGACATCTGCAGTGAATGTTTATTGAAATATGTATGTAGCCACCCGTTTTGTAGCTCTTATCTTACGTCAGAGGAATCCTCCACCTTATACGTCAGAGATCTTCTCCAGCTATGGAAGCTAAAAGTCTCAAACAGTTATTGCTCAAGATCCTTTACTAAATGGATTAAAGTGTGGGCACAGGTCCGTATGCATTGTACCAAGTCTGGACTCGGAAACTAGTGATATAAAAAAGGTAAGGAATTGTAAGGTAGAATTGGGATCGTGATGGAGGGGGGGGTGGCGGGGAGGAAGGATTTAAGAACTAGAGGAAAGTTGTATGTTTCATCATTGCTACACTGCACCCTGATTGACTCATCTCCTCCCATGACACTGGTACAGATAGGAACAGAAAACACGGGTAATCCAGGACAGATGATCCCTTCAGGACCAGTGTTGAAAGTGGTGATACCGGGAGGGTGGAGGGAAGATGGGGCAGTAATTTATAAATTTTCCAGGGTACATTAGGGAGAGCAGAGCGGTGAGGAAGGGGAATAAATGAGGGGCTGATACCAAGGGCTCAAGTAGAAAGCAAATGTTTTGAGAATGATGAGGGCCATAAATGTACAAATGTGCTTGACACGATGGATGGATGTATAGATTGTGATAAGAGTTGTACTAGCCCCCAGTAAAATGATTATTAAAAAAGTAAGGAATCAGTTCTTACAAGAGAAGCAGCTCTGAGGGCAGAAAACCCAGTGTACAGTATTGATGGTGTTAAAAACGGTGGCATCTCTTATAGTGTTTTTATGAAATCTCCTGTCTCCATGGAACTACAAAGTAGCTTCTGTTAGTTCCTTCTTCTGCTTAAATTGGTCATATTTAGTTCCTGTTACTCATAAGGAGACCCTTGGCTGATATAGGAAATGACCTTCTGAAAATATCATAAAGAATTATTCACAAAATCCGGATAAGGACATGACTCCTGATTTAATTGGGTCTCAATATATTTTTTATTATTTTATTGGGAGATCCTACTGATATTATAATAATACACAATTCAGTTAGATCAAGCAAATTGTACAATCACAGCCACCATCATTTTTCCCTTTCTTTTGAACTCTTTGATATCCGCTCCCCTTAGTCCCCTCCCTCCCACACACTAACCCTTATTCATGTATAATAGTTAGTATAATTATTTTGCCTTATCTTACACCATACACTGTATCCATTCTCCTACAATTCTGTTATTTGTTTCCCTCAATTGAGGTTATACAGTCATCTTTGCTATCCGTTTCTCCTTTCCCTCCTTAGCCCCCCTCTCTTCCCAGTACCCCCAGGGAATAGTTGCTCCCATTACTATTTTTGACGGGTTTATCTATCTTGGAAGTCATGCATCAAACAATATTCGTTATACAGATGAATATTCGCACATCTAATAGGTTTAATAAAGTAAAAGTGGGACTATAATAGTAATGGAAGGAATTTTTAAAGAACTAGAGGATAGCTTTGGGTTCATCAGTGCTATACTGCACCCTGAATATATCTTACCCCCATATGGCTCTTCTGTGAGGAACTGTCCAATTATTTTACAGGTGGGTTGTTGGTGTCCACTTTGTCTACACTTCTTCACATCAATTTGATTACTTGTTTTTGAACTTCTGGTACCTATTCCCATTGATACCTCATGATCACACAAGCAGGCATGCTTCTTCCATGTGGTCTTTGTTGCTTCCCTGCTAGATGGCCTTTTATTTAACTTCAAACCTTTAAGCCCACAGATGTGCTATCTTTTGATAGCCAGGCACCATCAGTTTTCTTCACCACATTTGCTTATGCACCCATTTTATGTTCAGCGATCATGTTGTGAAGGTATCATACGTTGCCACACTATTAGAACAAACCATTCCTATACTCAGGTAAAATTTAAGTAGAAGCCCAAACTCCATCTGCTTCCTTATTGTATTTGTGTGTGTGTGTGTGTGTGTGTGTGTGTGCGCGCGTGCGCGTACAAATTGATGCACTTATCTTTATATATTTATACATATCTATCTATATATACCTGTACATACGATCATTACTTTCTATTTATTTCCTGTTTTTCTTTCCTCCTGCCCACTATGATGTTTACCTGTCATTTACTTCTCAGTTATACCTCCAGGATACATTTAAATTGATCAAACACAATCTGGAATTTTCCCCTTTGATTTTATATCCCTTTCTATTCCCCTGCCCCTGCTATTATTGGATCCTATTTCCACACCTACCAATCTTGCTCTCCCATGCTTGTCACCCCAAACTTTGGTCCAGTTGCTATCTCCTTGGGATGGCTTGTCCTGCCTATCTTGTATAGACACCAAACCAGAAAAGGAAAAAGAGACCATAAAGTTGCAGGTCGAGCTATTGTCCTGACCCAGGGTAGACCCCGTTATAATCCATTGGTCCAATCCCCTTTTCTTTCAGGGATCACATGTCCAAGACCCGCTTACCTATCATCCTTCATACCCTTTTAGTCCTCAGCATTCATGCCCAAGGGGTGCACATTTCTTGTTCATGCCCAGTGGGGACAAAGACCCCATTGCTCTTCTTGCAGTCAATTATGGAGCAATCTAGTGCCCCAATCCATTACACCTTTAGACCTTCCATGTGGCCTCCTTGTGAATATCCTCCAACCAGTTCAGATGAAGTGCTAAGTGCTGCCCCCCAGTCTAAAGTCTACAACTGCACCTCCTTAGGGACTTTGTGGCCTTGCTCCCATCACTGGTCTGTAGCACTCCCCTCTTGGTTTGCCCTGAGGTGGACAGGTCAGGCTGGCCTGGATCACAATATTTTAAGAAGGTTTTAATCATAGCATTCAGAGAACTCTCCCTGTAGAAAGAAGGCGATCTGTATGCAAAGTGCCAAGAAAGCAAGGTGTTTGGACTACCTTGAAGCAGGTCAGGGCCCTGCACATGCTTCCCTGCACATCCCCATAGGTCAGCAGCAGACAGCGCCAGATAAGATAATGGGTGAAACCAGATGTTCCAGGTTTGAAGAAAGCCGCAAGGAGTCCCCAAGTAATTATCGAAGATTCCAGACCCATATGCTAATTGCCATAATTGCCATACATTCCTCACAATTTCTTTAAAAAGCCGGCCCCCAGCTGCTGAGCACAGCTCACTTCCCTGACCTGTTGGCCTAGGTCTCGGAGCCTCCTCTGGGAGCTCCCCTAATAAAGCAATTTCTGTCTCTGCTCTCCCCTGTCCTGTCAGTTATGTCTGTCTGTCTCCCTGTACCTCAGCTTCACCTTTACACAAGGTAATAATGCAAAACACATGAACAGACTATGGTATGTCAAAATTCTGAGTGAGAAACCACATTCCTGAGAGGATTAGGAGTGATTTCTAGATTGAATTAGAAACTTTTTCAAATATCTAATTGCAGATGTTAGTAGAGATTTAAGGGAAAGACAGAGCATACCATGGAGACCTGGGTGTTGTGGGTGCAGATTAAAACAGTTTTGGAGCCTCTGGAGGGTGAGAAAGTAAAGGAACAACCCCAGCAGATCAGTGGGAAGACTCTAAGCTACGCAGACTTAAATCAGGTGAGAAGCAGGCAGAATGTGTGACAGGCAGATGAGAAGATTTTACGCATAGCTGAGAAAATGAAGTCTGAATTAGACTAGAAGCAGCTGTGCCACCACCAGAGTAGAGTCTAGGGAATCACAGTGTAATCAAGCAAGTCAGTGCTGGAGGGAGAGAGGAGATTAGATCCAAAGAAATGCACATGGAGAGATTCAACATAGAAGGTGAGGCTCCGGAAGTGAGAAGCAAAGAGGCAAGGGGTAGGAAGGCACCTTTGCTTTCCCAGGTGGAGAGAGTATAGCTCAAGAAGCAGATTTAGAATAAAGAATGGCTTATCCTGTTAGAATTACAGACAGGGAGCCTGACGAGCTGCACCCCGAAGGGATTCAGGAACAGCGATGTTCTGCCTTTCCCTTTACGCTATTGAACGATCTCAAACAAGCTGTATCTAGTTATGGTTCAGATTTGACATTTGTAATTAGTATGATAAAATCTTTGTCAGATATAGAATATTGAATCCCTGCAGACTGGAAAGCGCTAATGAAAGCGTGCTTTCCTCTTTAGAATCTTTGCAATATCAGATGCTGTGGAACAAAGCAGCCCTTGCACGAGCACACAAAAATACGGAAGAGGGCTCAGATATGGGGGTTCATCAGCTGCTAGGAGATGAGAATTACCTCACAATCGAGTCACAAACTTTGATGAGCGGACTTTCACACAAGCACGAGAAGTCTGTCTAAAGGTCTGGGAGAAAATAAAACCATCGGGAAGCAGATGGCCAAGTTACAGGACAGTTACATGACAGTAAAGCAAAGGAATGATGAGCCTTATACAGATTTTATATCCAGGTTACAGGATGCTGTCCACAAGAATGTGGCGGACAAAGGGGCATCGGATAATCTGATTCTTACACTTGCATTGGAGAACTTGAATATATCATGTCAAGCTGCCATACGCCCTTTCATCAGTATATGCAGGAATGTAAGGACAGATGAACACAGAGCCAACCGAATGGCCGCTGCTTTGGCAAACTACGCCAGACCTGAAGGGAGATGCTTTACATGTGGAGCAGAGGGACATTACCAGAGACAGTGTAAGCAGATATTACAAACTAACAGGACAATTTACAGGGGAAAGGATCCAGGGAAAGAGTCCAAGGAAACGACTTTTCCCCTGCTGCGATAGAGGTAGACTCTGGGCAGAGCATTGTCATTCAAAGTTAGAGGGGACATTTACAAGGAACTAACACCCAGCCAATAAAACCCTCATAGCGGGGACTGCTCTGAGCCCCTTTGAACTGGAGCGCAGGTAGTAGAGGAAGGAGCTTTATCCAAGCCCCTCCCAGCAGAGCTGGACAGGCGAAGCCTAGGCCTAACCCAGCAAAAGAAGCTTTGAATGGCACAAGGATCCCCCAACTTCACAGCAGGAGATCAGACCTAAGGAAACTTGCAAAATCCCAGCCTCTGTCCTCACTGCAGTAAGTTTAATTAACCAAGTAAAGACTTAGAAACCCTCTCAGGAGTCTGTTGATTTTAAAAAGCAGGAGCCTCTTATTGAAAGAGTAATACAGTTTTTATCAGGAAGATTTAACCTAAATTCTCAAGGAATTCAAATTGATACTGGAGTTGATCAGAGTTGTGAGAAAAGCCAAAAGCGATTAAATCAGAAATTATTTAGAGTGGTAATTGGGGTCTTCTAGCTAAAATAACTATAGGATGTTTATTAGGAAAGTCTAACCTAAATTCTCAAGGTGTTCAGATTGTTGCTGGAATTATTGATCAGGATTATGAAGGAGAAATTAAGGCAGTGATAAAATCGGATATCCCATGGTTTATAAAAATGGAAGAGTGCTTAAGTCAATTTTTGTGTCCTTGCATTTCTAAAGTAAAAATGTATACCTATCAGGGAAGAGTACTTAAGAAGTCTGACCACCCTATATGAACTCAAGGGGTCTTTGGGGGTGCTGTTGTGGGGAAACAATAGCACCCCCACATGGAATTAGAAATTTAAGGGAACAGATTTTTCAGATCTGTATATTGGGTCATTCCTTTGGCCAATTCAGGAGGGCCTAAGACCTGCCCATTAACTTCCTCTAAATCCAACTTGCAAGGAGTGAGCAAAATTAACCAGATCAGAATATTGCAAGATTGTAAAATCCTACAGTGCAAGAAGCCTGATGGGCAATACTGCTTAGTTGAACCTGTAACCTTATTTGTAGACTCAGAGAAAAAAAATGTCTGTTTGGTAAGTTACTTCAAGAAGAGCTGAACAAATTTATTAAGATTTTTTTTTTTTTTAGTCTTTCAAATCATCCTGAGTGTGGTAAGAAGTTCTCACAATTAGATATTCTCTGAGAGCTGGAAGCCAAAATTTACTAACAATAAACTCTATCTAAGTAGTTATACTGATCCCAAACCAAGTAAGTTAACTGAGATTGCTAGCAGTGCTTTAATATCTGTATTGTTAAAACAGAGGGTTAGAAGAGGAATCTTATGTGTGCTCATTTAGTCATTTTAACCAAAAAATTTTTTTCCTTACTAAAAGCTTGTAATAAAATTAGGGCAGATAAATGCATTTTCACTTCTACAGAGAAAGTTGATCCTAAGGAATCCCAAGAAGATGGAAATTGCATTTGGGATCCAGGTCCATTTGTCACCTGGAGAAAGGGCTATCCATTTATGTTTTTGCAGAATAAAGGTGGTGGACACCCCTGAGAAGGACACAATCACATTTGGAGAAAGATGAAGAACACAAAGGAGATAGAGAGATCATCCAATCTTAATCATAATTCTTTATCCAGATTGCTGACACCCCAAAGGTAGGGGCTAGTTGTTTATATTTTCACAGGCAAAGGAGATAGGTGGATTTCTTTTCAGCTAGCAAGACCCAGAAAAAAAAAAACGGAGGGAAGCTCATGCTGTGCTCTGAGAGTTGAGGGAGAAGACAGACATCCTGATGGGAAAGGCAAAAATTTAAATTTCACTCTGGGCTTTATGTGTGGGCACCAGTCCTAGCTGTCTAGCCATAAACTCTCAGGCATGGAATAACTGGCTGCTCTTTAATGAAACCAACTATGGCTTCTACATGATAATGGATGAAACATTTGCAGAATATGAAAACTCCACTACTGTGGAGGGAAAGGGAGATATGGAAACCTGCTGACAGACTCAAATGGCTCAAATGTCAGGGGCCACATGGGAAGGTGTTAAGAAATGACACTGTAACTATTATTGATTGGGGCCCCCATAATAAGTTTCTAACTAGTTGCTCAGAGGAATCCAACGTCACCTCATGTGATTATATCAGCAATTATGAGTGGCAAAAGATACCTGATGGCATTGCCACAACCAGGTCAAAGTTGATGGCCTGGCATGAGGGAGGCCTTGCATAAGGTTACTGAAGCCTGTGATGGGACCTGAACAGTGGGATTTGTGGAAATTACCACTTGCCACTAAGTCTTTAACAGGCTACACAGGAAGCTTTACTGGCACCAGTCAGCCTGGCTATACTTACACTTTTCATGAGAATGAGACTGGATACATAGTCTCATGTGTAAAGCTGCCTTAGGAAACATCATCATAAATGAAACTGCTCACCGTACCCCTTGTCATAATTGTAAATTGTTCACTTGCATTAACCACGCTCTACTTATAAACCTCTCTAAAGACAGCATCCTCATCCTGAAGAGCAGGCTGGGGGTGTGGATCCCGGTGGAGATGAAACGCAAATGGGAGAGCAGTCCAGAATCATCCTTCTTGATGCAAGTGGTGTCGGAGATGCTGAAAAGACCTTGCCGATTCGTGGGCACGTTAATCGCAGCTATACTTGGACTCATGGCTATTGCCGCCACTGCTGCTGTTGCTGGTGGAGCTTCACAAGAATCCATTAAAACTGAACATTTTGTGCAAAAGTGGCAAGTGGATACACATCAGCTCTGGGCCACTCAGGAAAAGGTAGATGATGAACTTGGGGGAGATAATAGCCGAATTGCAGCAGACTGTCCAGTGGTTGGGAGATCCAATCATGGACTTGCAACATCAATTAATGCTAAAATGTGATTGAAATGTAACTGATTTTTGTATAATCCCGTACCCATATAATAAGACATTGCATGACTGGGATTTGATTAGGAAACATTTACAAAGGTTTAAGGGAAACATTTCATTAGTTGTTGATCAGTTTAAGAAGGATATTTTGTATACATTCAAAGATAAATTCGAGGCATCTCCTAGTTCTGATATAATTAAGCAATTTATGAATGACATGGAAAGATTGGAAGCTCAAACTTGGGTTCAAAGTATTTCTTTTTTTTAAATCATTTTATTGGGGGCTCATACAACTCTTATCACAATTCTTATATACATCAATTGTATAAAGCACATGTGTACATTTGTTACCCTCATCAATCTCAAAACATTAGCTCTCCATGTAAGCCCCTAGCATCAGCTGCTCGTTTGCCCCCCTGTCCCCCTGCTGCCCATTCGCTCATGAATCCTTGATAATTTATAATTATTTTGTCATATCTTACACTGTCCAACATCTACCTTCACCAACTTTTCTGTTGTCCATCCCCCAGGGAGAAGGTTATATGTAGCTCCCTGTAATTGGTTCCCCCTTGCTACCCCATCTTCCCTCTACCCTTCCAGTATCGCCACTTTCACCACTGGTTCTGAAGGGATCATCTGTCCTAGATTCCCTGTGTTTCTAGTTCCTATCTGTACCAGTGTACATCCTCTAGTCTAGCCAAATTTGTAAAGTAAAATTAGGATCAGGATAGTGGGGAGTGGGGGAAATAAGCATTTAGGAACTAGAGGAAAGTTCTAGGTTTCATCGTTGCTACACTGCACCCTGACTGGCTCATCTCCTCCCCATGACTCTTCCATAAGGGGATGTCTAGTTGCCTACAGATGGGTTTTGGATCCCCACCTCGTACTCCCCCTCATTCACAATGATATGATTTTATGTTCTTTGATGCATGATACCTCATCCCTTCAACACCTCATGGCCACACAGGCTGATGTTCTCCTTCCATATGGGCTTTGTTGCTTCTGAGGTAGACGGCTGCTTTTTTACCTTCAAGCCTTTAAGACCCCAGACACTATATCTTTTGATACCTGGGCACCATCTGCTTTCTTCACCACATTTGCTTATGCACCCATTTGTCTTCAGCTATCGTATCAAAGAGATGAGCACGCAATGATAGGGTTTTTTGTTCTTTGATGCTTGATTCTTCATCCCTTAGGCACCTCGTGATCCCACAGGCTGGTGTGCTTCTTCCATGTGGGCTTTGTTGCTCCCAAACTAGATGGCCACTTGTTTACTGTGGGATACAGAAGGATTTCTCCCAAGCTGTCTCCCCCAAATATATGCCAGACAGCTGCTTGGGATGACTATACTTGGATGTCATCAGAAGTAGGTAAGGGGTTATTCTCCCTGAGAGCTATCAACCATCTAGAGCAAGTAGTTACCACTGTTTGTCCCACAACAAGTAGGGCCCACTCCCTTCTGATAAGGATAATGGTTGTCTGTTTCCTTGTAGGAGACCCCAGAGAGGTCAAACCCGCCCAAGGATGATCAAGGTTAGGTTGTCATCTTGAACCTAAGGTCTACCCATCTTGTCACATGTTTAACCCCAATCCCTCCCCTTCTTATTGCGTGTATTTCCCTAGACCACCCCTTCCCATTACTGTATTGCCTATAGTACAGCCCCTTCCTGTAATTAGGGGGCTCGCACATCCCCACCTGTAATTAGGGGGCTTGCACGTCCCCAGAGAATATAAAAGGGGCCGGGGCTACCATTAAACTCTCTCTCTCTCCACGTGGACCATCAGCGGGGCAGAGGTGAGCATGTTACCATGAATTGTGACTGACTCCCATTTATTTCAATACTTCTACCTCTCATGCTCTCAATAACTTTACTATGATCTTTACTTATTATCGCTGTACAATTGCGCCTACCGGACCCCTGATGATGTGTTAGGGGCTTGCTTTCCCTGACAGTTTACCTTCAAGTTTTTAAGACTCTAGATGCTATATCTTTTGATATCCGGATTATATCAGCTTTCTTTACCACATTTGCTTATGTACGCGCTTTGTCTTCAGCAATATGCTGGGAAGGTGAGCATCTGGAATGCCAGTTTAATAGAACAAAGTATTCTTGTATTGATGGAGTACTTGAGTGGAGGCCCAATGTCCATCTGCTACCTTAATACTCAACCTATAAATATATGCACGTAGATCTATTTCCCCATCCTCATATATAAATATATTTACATATGTACATGCCTTTATTTAGACCTCTGTAAATGCCCTTTGTCTCCTAGCTCTT
Source organism: Tenrec ecaudatus (assembly GCF_050624435.1). Classification (NCBI taxonomy): domain Eukaryota; kingdom Metazoa; phylum Chordata; class Mammalia; order Afrosoricida; family Tenrecidae; genus Tenrec; species Tenrec ecaudatus. The sequence goes on from NC_134537.1 coordinate 33,900,426, forward strand.
TCCTCTATTTCCTTTTACTTTGCTCTTGTCTCACTATCATGTTCAGTCTTCATTTGGGTTTGAATAATTCCTCTCTTTTACATTACCCATGATCATGCCCTACTAGGCCTCCTACACCATCCTCATCACTGATTTGGATCACTTATTGTTCCCTTGGTTTGTTAACACCATTTCCTTTCCCCCCACCGCCCCCTCTCCCATGTTCCCCCGGAACTGTCGGTCCGTTGTTTTCTCCTCCAGATTGTTCATCCATACTATCTTATTTAGACAGACCTGCAGAGATAATAACACACAAAAGCAAGACAGAGAAAAACCAAGCAATAAAAGAGAACAAAACAACAACAAAATGCCACTGGAAAAAACCCTCAAAACATAGCACCAACAAAAGAGAAAAGCTTGTTGTTTTTCAAGGATTGTTAGCCTTTAGAAGTGTTTTCTGGTCAAGTCTGATGGGGTCACAAGCCCTGGCCCCAAAGTCTATTTTTGGTATTTCCTGGGGACTTTGTTGCTCTGCTCCCCTTGCCATTTTTTTGCATGCCCTTAGTGTTTTGCCTTGGTGTCGTAGGATCAGATCAGGCGCAATTCCCACACTGTGTCTCCAGTGTTGTATCCTGTAGGACTATGGGTCAGTGAGGGATGTGGTGTCTCATAGTGGGGCCGGCCATATGGTCTTCTCTGTGCATTGACTGCTCTGAGCAGGAATATCGTCATCATGGCTTGGTGGGTCAGGGTGTGCTCCACTCTCTCTTCCTACCTCTTCATTAGCTCTGATCATACATGTCCCTCTCCATGAACTGCAGCTTCAGTGCTGTCCTTTGAAATAAATTCTTCTGGGAGGAGGGCCAGGTATCCATGTATTTGGGATTGGGGCCAGCCCCTCAGACCTCTCCACTGGTTCCCTACTCCATGCCCCAAATATTTCTCCTCGCCTGGGTTCCAGTCTAACAGTGCTGCTCATAATCATAATTATTGTCCTGGCTATCACGTGTTGCTTCTATAGGAAGCTGAGACGTGTGAAGGAAAATCACACAGCATCTATGGCATTTTTGATATTCATACATAAAGCAAACACCGTGGGGAACAGAGAACGGGAAGAGAGAGTTTAAGGATGAATCCTTTATTCTCTCACAAAGAAGCCTGTCAGGCTAGGTTTCTAGAGGTGGACGGGGACCTTCACCCTTGTGAGTTGTAGGTAAGTCCTAATCAGATTCTCATGATATTGTTCCCCACTTTACCCTCGCATATGGTGCTGATTTCAGGTTGTCTCAGTAACACATAGCTGGTTGCTGTGTGGCCAGCAGTTTTAACTATAGAAGCAGCAATTCTTATTGGCTCTATTTCTTCCCGCAGCAGTATCCAATCCCTCTCATACCTTCCTCCAATAGCAGATTAGCATAGGGGGACTTTATCTCCCATGCCTGAATTAAAAATATTTGCCATACCCAGATTTTTTTGTTTGATCATTGAATTTGACTTGACAGCTTTCAATATATAGAAAATAGCTATGTAGCCACTGTAGCTCTTTTAATTTTTATATAAAACAAAAGGGAATTGTGGGATTATAAAGAGACTTTTCCCCAACTTTGTCTACCCCAAAGACATGCCAAGCATTAGAGGTTATTTGTGAGCATATGGTGGGAGGTCAGATGCTTAGAGACATCCTCCCTGAAGGCAGTCAGTTGCCAGACAACTGGTAGGGCCAGACCACCGGTAGGTAGGGCCCACTCCTGCTGTTAAGGACAATGGGCTACTTCTCCCTAAAAGCTTGCGCCCATCATTCTGGTCCCTGTAGATGGGGTTTATACCCTACTGATAATGGTTTCCATGGAGAGCCAGAAAACAGGTCAGACCTGCTCAGTGACATCCAAAGTTAGGCCGCCATCATGAGTCTTGGGTCTGACCATCTTGTCACATGTGTACCCTTATTCTCTTCTCTATCTAATAGAGCACCTACCTTTCATTACTGCATTACCTAGAGCACAACCCTTTCCAGTGATGTATGTCTTCACCTGTAAATAGGGGGCTTGCACATCCCCACAGAATTAATAAGCCTTGGTTAGCAATAAAAAGCTCTCTCTTTGGCTCCCCTTCCTCTACTTCAACCTTGCTACCCTGTTCCCTTTCCCCTTGTCCTCCTTCCCCTCCCCCTCTCTCCTGCCCTCTGGCCTCTCTCTCTCCACGTGGACCACCAAGTGAGGCTGAGGTGAGCATGCTACCATGAAAGGTGTCTGACTCCATTATTTCGGTCTCTCTTCTATCTCTCATGCTCTCAATGATGTTACTATAATCTTTACTTATTATCGCTGTACAATTGAGCCTACCTGACCTGTGATGATATGTTAAGGGCTGGTCTCCCCTGACACATAGGATTCTCAAAACTAAGCCTTTTGGGAGGCAGATCATCAGACCCACTTTCCAAAATCTCTCTGGATGAGTTCTAACAACCAACTTTCCGTTAGTAGTTAAGCACATAACTGTTTGCTCTACACAGTGACACCTAGCCAGATACTTCGTAGATGAAAAAATAAATGCCAAGTGATTATTTTTTAAAGTATACAATTAAAAGCAATTTGGGCAGGATTGTGTTTCCTATTTTGATGAGTTGATAAGAAGTGGCAACAGATAAAAAAACCAAGTAAGATGGTAGAAAACAGCTAGAAAGTTGGAAGACCACAGAACTGAAGTGTTCTTTTGTTTTCAGCAAAATATAAAGAGCAGCCAAATCTAACACAGGGTAATCTTTCTTGCATGCAAAATACATTTAGGATCCTGAGAAAACAAGCTGTGAAAGTTATGAGTGAGACATCAAAGCTGCTCTTTGGTGCTTTGGAAAACATATCACATTGCTGTATCAGACAGGATTTGCTATGGAAAAGAACAGAAACGCAATGTGAATTACATGAATCCCTCAGCAAAGACCAAAGCTGAACTGAAGAAAATTAGTAATGACAGAAAAAGAGAGCATGTTAAAATGCCAACTAAACTCATTCTCTCTGTATGAAGAGTCTTCTACCTATGACTTAATGGTTAAAATATTTGTCAGTTATTTTATGTGTCACGTTTCCATGTTTTTATGTTATAAAACCATTTGACTATAAAATATGAAAGAATCTGAAATAATACATTAATGGATTCTAGCCCTTCTTTTTTCACCTAAGAGTAGAATCGGCGTAGTTTTTGTTGATGATGATGTTGGTTTTTCCCCTATATATATACACAGAGAGGGTTCAGATTGCATTTCTCAACTAATTGATATTACAATGCTAAAAGATAAAAATTCTCAAAGATTTCTAAAGTTGTTACTTGTGTGTTAGTCCGGGTAGACTAGAGAAACAAATTCACAAACACGCATATGTATATAAGGGAGAGGTTTATATACATATTCAGTCCAATTATGTATAAGTCCCATTAGCCCACACGTCTGATACCAATCTATAAAGTCCTCTTCTGACTCAAGAAACACATGCAATGATGCTGAAAGTAGAAGATCACAGGCCAGTGGGTAGAAAGAATTTGGATCCTCTGGCATTGGAAACATCTCAGTGCTGGCAGGGGTCTCTGCACTGGGGTAGGTCCATGTGTCTGTCAGCTGCTGTCTCCCAGGGAGTGTCAGAGAGAGAAGTGTCTCTCGCCCCCAAGGAGGAAGTACTAGATTTCCCAGAATTCTGAGAAGAAGGCCATGCCCACACAGAAGCCTCATTGACTATGATCTAATTGACAGACTAGACTCCACCTCCTCACTTATAATCCTCTCAAATTGACAATTACATAACTACCACAACTTGTTACTTTTCAGTTTATTGTACTTGACTCAAGAATGCCAGTGGATAATAAAAGGGTCCATTTGAACATACATATACAGTAAGTACCAATCTTCAAGTTGAGCCACACGAAAGCATTCTAAGAGGACCAAGCTTTTCTGAAGAGTCAAAAGAAATGTTCTCAAGTAGTGTTTCTGCACATGGACTTGCTCTTTGATCATCATTTCCATTGTGTTCATTTCAGAATTCCATATGAATGATTCCTTTTTAAAAATCATTTTATTGGGGACTCATACAACTCTGATCACAATCCATACATACATCCATTGTGTCAAGCACATTTGTACATTCATTGCCCTCATCATTCTCAAAACATTTGCTCTCCTCTTAAGCCCTTGGTATCAGCTCCTCATTTTTCCCCTCCCTTCCCCCTCCTTCATGAACCATATATAATTTATAAATTACCATTATTTTGTCATGTCTTACACTAATGAGTTCTATAGTTAATTCAATTTGAAATTATAGATAGATAGCATAAGAGTGGCATAAAAGTGATGCTATTTATTGAGGACTTACTGTATATCCCTATTACCCTCTGTAAGTCAGTTATGCCAGAATGGTGGTTTGTATATTGGTACGATGCTGAAGTTGATGCTACTGCTATTGCAAAGTGCTCATTTATCAACATTGTTAGGTTCCACAGACCAGGTCATTATTTGAAAATTGTCATTATGCAAAATCAGAGGATAACCATATCAGATCAGAAAATAGAGAACAATTGTATTATTACATATGGTCAATGTATGTCATTACTGCCCTTCCAAACTAATGAAAATCACGGCCAAGCCAATTTGACGCACAGTTGAATCAATTCAGCAAAAATCATTCTTACCTTGAGTTTCAGTGTTTATTTCTGTCAGATGTATGTCATGAATGCATAATGGTTAGAATTTTGTAATCTTTTCCATGAATTGGAAATGTCAAATAATGGGATAGTCAATAATTGAGGAGTGTCAGAAAGGTGACCTATTGTTAGATTTCAGCAGAGCTTCCAAATTAAGACAATCTCTCAGGAAAGTTATGATGATCAGCTTCAGAATATTAGCCAATGAAAACCCCTGGCTCAAAACAGAAGGCTGTCTAATATTGTATTGTAAATTGAGTTCCTTAGGTTGTAAAGCATCCAGAATACACAGAAGTTAGAACTGTAGACTTGAGTTTGCAATCGGGATTGATTGCACAGGACCAAGTAATTTTTCCTTGTGCGCTTTATGGAGGCACCATGAAGGTAAGATGACTTAAAGGAAACCAACAGAAATAATTAGTGTCTGAAACCCTTCGAGCTTCCTGGAAGTAAGATATGAGGATCAATTTTTAACATTCCTTTATGCTTCAAAAAAAAATCCTTTGGTTAGGTGCTGTCACATTGGCTCCAACTCTTAACCACCCCTATGTACAACAGAATAAAACCCTGGTCCTACCTCTTCCTCATAACTCTTAGGCTTGAGCCTATTATTGCAACCACTCTGTTAATCTAGCCCACTGAGGGTGTTCCCTCTTTTAACTGGCCTTCTACTTTACCAAGCGTGATGACCTTCTACAGATACCAGCCTCTTCAGATACTGTGTCCAAAGGACACGAGACAGAGCTTTGCCATTCTTTAGTCTAAGTCACATCTTCATTTGATCTTCATCAGTAAGTGCTTCAAGTCTTCTTGACTTTCAGTAAGCACAGCTATATTGTCTGCATATTGTAGACTGTTAATGACTGTTCTTTCCATCCTGATGCTGTGTTCTTCTTCGTGTAGTGCAGCTTCTCAGATCCTTTGCTCAGCATTCAAACTAAATAAATAGGGTCAAAATTGCAAAATATTAAAGCATAAATCATCCTCTTGGTGTGCTTAAAAATGTGTGTATTGATCCATGTAAAAATTCTCCATGAGTTCAATGAAGTCCTCTGAAATTCCATGCTTCACAATCTTGTTTATAGTTTGGTATGATCCACACAATTGCATATTCAATGAAATGCAAGTAAATATTTTTCTGGTATTCTTCCCCCAATGCCATCAGTTCATGAAAATACATGACAGCTTGATATGGTTGAATGTCTACAATTCTTTTTGTATCAGTTACTCTATGTGTTCCTTCCACATTCTCTTGGTGTTTCCTGCATCATGCAAATTTTGTCAGTTAGAAAACAAAAATCAATTGTCATCAAGTCAATTCTGATTCATAGCAATCTTATATCATCCTGTCAAAGACATCCAAGGCTAGATTGTTATATTGGAGCTGATAGCCGCCTCCTCCTCCTGCCTCAGGCCTTGTGCTTAGGTGCCCAGTATTTAGTTTGACAGTGTAACAAGATGTCTTTGGTATTGCAACTTGAGGATTGAAATTTTTAAAATTTTAATTCTTTTAACTTGAGATATGCTGAATATACTCTTCCGCCTTAGCACATTTCATTATAATGCTTTACTGTGTCTTCTAAAGTGGCTCTTAGTAATGTTCTGTTCGATTCTTTTTGTTTGTTTGTTTGTTTGACATGAACTCCTTTGTCACTAAAATCTCCAAGTTCATTTCAGTTTTACTTTCCCTCTTTGTTTTAAGTGATTCCAACCACTGTAGGAGGCATCCGGCTGATCAAGGTGTTTACTAATGGGTTACTATTTAGTCCCCTGTGCTTCTGTGTCTCTGCAGACAAAAGCATTGCAAAAAGACTGTTATTTGTGACTTTGCTGCTAAAAACATTGAGAGATAACTCAGTTATTTACCATCTCTTTAAGGCTCTCTTGAATCTTGCATATCCTTGTGATTGTCTTTGAACTTAGTGCTTTTATTATTCTAAGGTTAAGAAACTGTGACTAGTTAAGTAGATAACTTAGATACGAGTTTAGGAATAGATAAGAGTTTAGGAATGTTTAAGTTCTTTGATGTTTGTTTTGTAACCAATTCCCTTGTGTAAGAAGAGTATAAAAGCCAAGCTTCAAATATACTCCAGACTTCAGTCCATCAGATTGAAGTCCTCCTGATCCCATGCTTTGTATATATCTCTTTCTTTTCCTTCCATCCACACACCTCATTTCAAACCCAGCTTGATGCGGGATAGCTGGTCTAATCCCCCCGCAAACCAATATTTATGTTTGAGGGTTAGGGAATCTGGAGGGATTTTTGTTGTTGATTTTTTAAAAATCATTTTATTGGGAACTCATACAACGCTTATCACAATCCATACATCCATCCATTGGTCAAGCACATTTGTACATTTGTTTCCATCATCTCTCAAAACATTTGCTTTCCACTTGAGTCCTTGGTATCAGCTCTTCATTTATTTCCCTCCCTCCCCACACCCTCCTCCCTCATGAACCCTTGATAATCTGTAAATTATTATTATTTTGTCATATCTTACACTGTCCAGCGTCTCCCCTCACCCACCTTTCTGCTGTCTGTCCCCCAAAGAGGAGGCCATATGTAGATCCCCATAATCAGTTCCCACCTTTTCTCTACCCTCCCAGTATCTCCACTCTCACCACTGGTCCTGAGGAGTTCATCTGTCTTGAATTCCCGTGTTTCCATCTCCTATCTGTACCAGTGTACATCCTCTGGTCTAGCCAGATTTGTAAGGTAGAATTGGGATCATGATAGTGGAGGAAAGGGAGGGAAGGCATTTAAGAAGTAGAGGAAGGTTGTGTTTCATCGTTGCTACACTGCACCCTGACTGGCTTATCTCTGCCCCATGACCCTTCTGTAATGGACTGTCCAGTTGCCCAGGGATGAACTTTGGGTCCCTAATCTGCACTCCCCCTCATTCATAAGGTTATGATTTTTTGTTCTTTGATGCCTGATACCTCATCCCTTTGACACCTTGTGATCACACAGGCTGGTGTGCTTCTTTGATGTGGGCTTGGCTGCTTCTCAGCTAGATTGCCGCTTGTTTACCTTCAAGCCTTTAATACTCCAGATGCTATATCTTTCAATAGCTGGGCACCATCAGCCTTCTTCACCACATTTGCTTATGTGGTGAAGAAGTATGTATTTATATTGCTCATATCAAGATATGAAATCAGCAATGATATCCTGTTAAGCCCTCCACATATGTGATTCTCTTTCTCCCTCCTGCATCTTTCCTTCATCCCTCTTCAATTTCATCAATTTCATTTTGACAGCTTCTAATTTACTATATTCATACATCATATATTCTATATTCTAATTATTAATGATATATTCAGCTGTTTCTTCTGATTCTGAGTTGTGTTCCATTAGCAAACAAAGTTCCTGAAAGCTCTGTTCTATCCATATTAATAATATCCACATTAATAAGTTTGACTCTATTTTAATGAGACAGTTCTTATCCAGCCATTTTTTAAAATGTCTTCCAACCTGGCCCATCTTCTTGCACTATATCAAACAATGTTCTGCTGCTAGTCACATAGTTTTACATTCCAAATTTCTTTAAAATCATTTTCTTGGGGGCTCACATTCCAAATTTTTAAGTCGTGAATTCCTTCTTCCTTTTGAATCTAGGAGTCATGGTGGCATAGTGCTGCTAACTACATTGGACTGCTAACTACAAGGTCAGTTGTTTCAACGCACCAGCCAATCTAAGGGATAAAGACTGAGCTTTCTAATCCCATTAAGAGTCACAGTCTCTTACAGGGGCAGTTCCATACTGTATTGTAGGTAATTATGAGTGGGATGTGTGTTGATGGCAGTGATCTTGATTTTATATTCTTTTTAATCTGTTCTATGTCTGGAAACTCCATTGAAATCTTTCCTTTATGGGTGATCCTGAAAACATTTGAAATACTGGTGGCATATATACCAGCATCACAAAAACATAAGCCACTATAATATTTGTACTAATAGTCGTAGAAAGGTTTTACCCAATGGACAAATTCACAGATTGGAGACATCAAGGACAACATAGTTGAGAAAATTAGCATTAAGTAGTCGTGAGATGGGGTGGGGGATTGGCTGAAATCTTAGACCACAGCTTGAAAGCTAAGTGGTTTGAAACCTCCAGCTCCCAGACACTGGAGCAAGCAGAATAAGGAGAGGAAGGGACAGCCCACACAAAAGAGGCCCAGTGCTTTCTTCCCCTATCACTCAGTGCCTATTCCACGCGATCCCAGAAGACTCAACCAATCAGCCCTACTCTTGCTGCATCAAGCCCAAGCCTTTAGAAAAACAAAACAAAACTATTTTCCTTTCATTCTAAACAATAGCTGCTTATTTTTCTGAAACTCAGAATTCTCCTTTGCTTTATTCTTGTCTTTTTTCTAGACAACTTACTCCTCACTTCTTTCATGTAGTCTTGCTCTATCTTCCTCTCATTCCTATTCATATTGCTTTCTATTCCCTTCTGTTTGGGGTTTTTATCATTCTGTTTTGGCGCCACTTGATCAGCAATCCTTCCAACCCTAACAGCTGCATGAAGATGCCACAGAGAAAACAATAAATCTTCATCCATATGTGAAAACAAGAATAAAAGGCACAAACTACTGAAGAACACCAGATCCAAAGGGATTTTTTGATGAGGATGAAAGGAGAGATCAAAGGGATTTTTTTGAAGATGAAAAGGTCTTAAAATGATCAGAAACAGAATTCAGAAGAATGATGTTCATTTGCTTTAAATGATTGGAGAAATAATTTGAGGGAACAATGAAAAAAATAGAAAACTAGAAACCTTACAGAAAATGAATACTATACCAGTGTTAGATCCTACTTTAAAATACCACAGTAATAGAACTGAAGAAATTCCAGGCTGAAGTAGTGAGCTTGCTGACAAATCTCCCAATTCCAATATACAAGAAGTACAATCAATCAAAATAAAACACCAAAGAAGTCTGAATGGAGCTTAAAAAATATGTAGGTCATAATCAAGAGGAACTGCTTATGCCTCATTGGGATTT